>NC_047042.1:63598391-64210153 GCF_011762595.2 Tursiops truncatus | reverse complement strand
ACAGCAATCAGAGAAGAAAAAGAAATAAAAGGAATACAAATTGGAAAAGAAGAAGTAAAATTGTCACTGTTTGCAGATGACATGATACTATACATAGAGAATCCTAAAGATACCACCAGAAAACTACTAGAGCTAATCAATGAATCTGGTAAAGTTGCAGGATACAAAATTAATGCACAGAAATCTCTTGCATTCCTATACACTAATGATGAAAAACCTGAAAGAGAAATTAAGGAAACACTCCCATTTACCATTACAGCAAAAAGAATAAAATACCTAGGAATAAACCTACCTAGGTAAACAAAAGACCTATATGCAGAAAGCTATAAGATACTGATGAAAGAAATTAAAGATGATACAAACAGATGGAGAGATATACCATGTTCTTGGATTGGAAGAATCAATATTGTGGAAATGACTATACTACCCAAAGCAATCTACAGATTCAATGCAATCCCTATCAAATTACCAATGGCATTTTTTAAAGAACTAGAATAAAATATCTTAAAATTTGTATGGAGATACAAAAGGCCTTGTATAGCCAAAGCAGTCTTGAGGGAAAAAAACGGAGCTGGAGGAATGAGACTCCCTGACTTCAGCCTATACTATAAAGCTACAGTAATCAGGACATTACAGTACTAGAACTTCTGCTGCCAGTGTCCTTGTCCTCACGGTGAGACACAGCCACCCCCCACCTCTGCAGAAGACCCTCCAACACTAGCAGGTCCTCATAGTGTGGGAAGAAGTCTAGCCTGACAGTTTCCAGAAACTGTTCATGACAGCACACACTCCCCAGCGGACACGTCTCCTCCTCTGACCCATAGTCGCACTGGAGCAGCAACTCCTCGCCAGAGTTAAGGCACTTCATTTCTCATTGCTGATCCTGTCTTCACAGCATCGTGCTGATGACCATTCATGGCTTAAAGCCGTGTGGATGACAGGTTCTTGGTGCTCCAGCCAGGCATCAGCACAGTGCCTCTGAGGTGGGAGAGCCAAGTTCAGGACACTGGTTCACAAGAGACCTCCCAGCTCCATGTAATATCAAAAGGTGAAAATCTCCAGGAGATCTCCATCTCAACACCAAGACCCAGCTGCACTCAACAACCAGCAAGCTACAGTGCTGGACACCCTATGTCAAAAAACTAGCAAGACAGGAATACAACCTCATCCATTAGCACAGAGGCTGCCTAAACCCATAATAAGGCCACAGACACCCCAAAACACACCACCAGTATGGACCTGCCCACCAGAAAGACAAGATCCAGCCTCATCCACCAGAACATAGGCACTAGTCCCCTCCACCAGGAAGCCTACACAACACACTGAACCAACTTTAGCCACTGGGGACAGACACCAAAAACAACGGGAGCTACTAACCTGCAGCCTGTGAAAAGGAGACCCCAAACACAGTAAGTTAAGCAAAATGAGAAGACAGAGAAACACACAGCAGATGAAGGAGCAAGGCAAAAACCCAACAGACCAAACAAATGAAGAGGAAATAGGCAGTCTACCTGAAGAGAATTCAGAATAATGATAGTAAATATGATCCAAAATCTTGCAAACAGAATGGAGAAAATACAAGAAACATTTAACAAGGACCTAGAAGAACTAAGAGCAAACGAACAGAGATGAACAACACAATAAATGAAATTAAAAATTCTCTAGAAGGGATCAATAGCAGAATAACTGAGGCAGAAGAAGGGATAAGTGACCTGGAAGATAAGATGGTGGAAATAACTACTGCAAAGCAAAATAAAGAAAAAAGAATGAAAAGAATTGAGGACAGTCTCAGAGACCTCTGGGACAACATTAAATGCAGCAACATTTGAATTATAGGGTCCCAGAAGAATAAGAGAAAAAGAAAGGGACTGAGAAAATATTTGAAGAGATTATAGTTGAAAACTTCCCTAATATGGGAAAGGAAATAATCAAGTCCAGGAAGCACAGAGACTCACATACAGGATAAATCCAAGGAGAAACATGCCAAGACACATATTAATTAAACTATCAAAAATTAAATACAAAGAAAAAATATTAAAAGCAGCAAGGGAAAAACAATAAATAACACACAAAGGAATCTCCATAAGGTTAAACAGCTGATCTTTCAGCACAAAATGCAAGCCAGAAGGGAGTGGCAGGACATATTTAAAGTGATGAAGCAGAAAAACCTACAACCAAGATTACTCTACCCAGCAAGGATCTCATTCAGATTTGACAGAGAAATTAAAAGCTTTACAGACAAGCAGGAGCTAAGAGAATTCAGCACCACCAAACCAGCTTTACAACAAATGCTAAAGGAACTTCTCTAGGCAGGAAACACAAGAGAAGGAAGAAACCTACAATAACAAATCCAAAACAATTAAGAAAGTGGTAACAGGAACATACATATCAATAATTACCTTAAATGGAAATGGATTAAATGCTCCAACCAAAAGACACAGACTGGCTGAGTGGATCCAAAAACAAGACCCGTATATATTCTGTCTACAAGAGCCCTACCTCAGGCCTAGGGACACATACAGACTGAAAGTGAGGGGATGGAAAAAGATATTCCATGCAAATGGAAATCAAAAGAAAGCTGGAGTAGCAATTCTCATATCAGACAAAATAGACTTTAAAACAAAGACTATTACAAGAGACAAAGAAGGACACTACATAATGATCACGGGATCAATCCAAGAAGAGGATATAACAATCATAAATATTTATGCACCCAACATAGGAGCACCTCAATACATAAGGCAAATACTAACAGCCATAAAAGGGGAAATCAACAGTAACACAATCATAGTAGGGGACGTTAACACCCCAATTTCACCAATGGACAGATCATCCAAAATGAAAATAAATAAGGAAACACAAGCTTTAAATGATACATTAAACATGATGGACTTAATTGATATTTATAGGACATTCCATTCCAAAACAACAGAATACATATTCTTCCCAAGTGCTCATGGAACATTCTCCACGATAGATCATATCTTGAGTCACAAATCAAGCCTTGGTAAATGTAAGAAAACTGAAATCATATCAAGTATCTTTTCCGACCACAGTGCCATGAGACTAGATATCAATTACAGAAAAAAACTGTAAAAAATACAAACACATGGAGGCTAAACAATAAACTACTTAATAACTAAGAGATCACTGAAGAAATCAAAGAGGAAATCAAAAAATACCTAGAAACAAATGATAATGAAAACACGACGACCCAAAATCTATGGGATGCAGCAAAAGGAGTTCTAAGAGGGAAGTTTATAGCAATACAATCCTACCATAAGAAACAAGAAAACTGGGCTTAGCTGGTGGTGCAGTGGTTGAGAGTCCATCTGCCTATGCAGGTGACACAGGTTCGTGTCCCATTCGGGGAAGATCTTACATGCCATGGAGCAGCTGGGCCCGTGAGCCATGGCCACTGAGCCTGCACATCCGGAACCTGTGCTCCACAATGGGAGAGGCCAGAACAGTGAGAGGGCCACGTACAGCAAAAAAAAGAAAAAAAAAAAAAAAAGAAACAAGAAAACTCTGAAATAAACAACCTAACCTTATACCTAAAGCACTTAGAGAAATAAGAACAAAAAGACCCCAAAGATAGCAGAACGAAAGAAATCATAAAGATAAGATCAGAAATAAATGAAAAAGAAATGAAGGAAATGGTAGCAAAGATCAATAAAACTAAAAGCTCATTCTTTGAGAAGACAAACAAAATTGATAAACCATTAGCCAGACTCATCAAGAAAAAAAGGGAGAAGACTCAAATCAATAGAATTAAAAATGAAAAAAGAGAAGTAACAACTGACACTGCACAAATACAAAGGATCATGAGAGATTACAACAAGCAACGATATGCCAGTAAAATGGACCACCTGGAAGAAATGGACAAATTCTTAGAAATGCACAATCTTCCGAGACTGAACCAGGAAGAAATAGAAAATATGAACAGACCAATCACAAGCACTGAAATTGAAACTGTGAATAAAAATCTTCCAACAAACCCAGGACCAGATGGCTTCACAGGTGAATTCTATCAAACATTTAGAGAAGAGCTAACACCTAGCCTTCTTAAACTTCCAAAATATAACAGACGGAGGAACACTCCCAAACTCATTCTACAAGGCCACCATCACCCTGATACCAAAACTAGACAAAAGTGTCACAAAGAAAGAAAACTACAGGCCAATATCACTGATGAACATAGATGCAAAAATCCTCAACAAAATACTAGCAAACAGAATCCAACAACACATTAAAAGGATCATACACCACGATCAAGTGGGGTTTATCCCAGGAATGCAAGGATTCTTCAATATACGCAAACCAATCAATGGGATACAGTATATTAAAAAATTGAAGGAGAAAAACCATACAATCATCTCAATAGATACAGAGAAAGCTTCCGACAAAATTCAACACCAGTTTATGATAAAAACCCTCCAGAAAGTAGGCATAGAGAGAACTTTCCTCAACATAATAAAGGACATATATGACAAACCCACAGCCAACATCATCCTCAATGGTGAAAAACTGAAACCATTTCCACTAAGATCAGGAACAAGACAAGGTTGCCGACTCTCACCACTATTATTCAACATAGTTTTGGAATTTTTAGCCACAGCAATTAGAGAAGAAAAAGAAATAAAAGGAATCCAAGTCGGAAAAGAAGTAAAGCTGTCACTGTTTGCAGATGACATAATACTATACATAGAGAATCCTAAAGATGCTACCAGAAAACTACTCGAGCCAATCAATAAATTTGATAAAGTAGCAAGATACAAAATTAATGAACAGAAATCTTTTGCATTCCTATACACTAATGATGAAAAATCTGAAAGAGAAATTAAGGAAACACTGCCATTTACCATTGCAACATAAAGAATAAAATATCTAGGAATAAACTTACCTAAGGAGACAAAAGACCTGTATGCAGAAAATTATAAGACACTGATGAAAGAAATTAAAGATGATACAAACAGATGGAGAGATGCACTATGTTTCTGGATTGGAAGAATCAACATTGTGAAAATGACTCTACTATCCAAAGCATTCTACAGATTCAATGCAATCCCTATCAAACTACAAATGGCATTTTTCACAGAACTAGAACAAAAATTTCACAATTTGTATGGAAACACAAAAGACCCTGAATACCCAAAGCAATCTTGAGAAAGAAAAACGGAGCTGGAGGAATCAGGCTCCTGGACTTCTGACTATACTACAAAGTGACAGTAATTAAGACAGTATGGTACTGGCACAAAAACAGAAACATAGATCAATGGAACAGGACACTATGTTCCAAGTGTCAATGGAACATAGACACTTCTCCAAAGAAGATATACAGTGTGCCAACAAATATGAAAGGATGCTCAACATCACTAATCGTTAGAGAAATACAAATCACAACTACAATGAGGTATCACCTCACACCAGTCAGAATGGCCATCATCAAAAAATCTACAAACAATAAATTCTGGAGAGGGTGTGGAGACAAGGGAACCCTCTTGCACTGTTGGTGGGAATGTAAATTGATACAGCCACTATGGAGCACAGTATGGAGGTTCCTTAAAAAACTAAAAATAGAACTACCATATGACCCAGCAATCCCACTACCAGGCATATACCCTGAGAAGACCATAATTCAAACAGACACATGTACCTCAATGTTCATTGCAGCTGTATTTACTATCTAGGACATGGAAGCAACCTAAGTGCCCATTGACAGATGAATGGATAAAGAAGATGTGGCACATATGTACATTGGAATATTACTCGGCCATAAAAAGAAACAAAATTGAGTTATTTGTAGTGAGGTGGATGGACCTAGAGTCTGTCATACAGAGTGAAGTAAGTCAGAAAGAGAAAAACAAATACCGTATGCTAACACATATATATGCATTCTAAGAAAAAAAAAAGTGGTCATGAAGAACCTAGGGACAAGACTGGAACAAAGACACAGACCTCCTAGAGAATAGACTTGAGGATACGGAGAGGGGGAAGGGTAAGCTGGGACAAACTGAGAGACTGGCATGGACATATATACACTACCAAACGTAAAATAGATAGTTAGTGGTAAACAGCCACATAGCAAAGGGAGATCAGCTCGGTGCTTTATGACCACCTAGATGGGTGGGATAGGGAGGGTGGGAGGGAGGGAGATGCAAGACAGAAGAGATATGGGGACATATGTATATGTAAAACTGATTTACTTTGTTATAAAGCAGAAACTAACACAAGATGCTGCAAAAAAAAAAAAAAAGACAATATGGTACTGGCACAAAAACAGAAACATAGATCAATGGAACAAGACAGAAAGCCCAGAGATAAACCCACGCACCTATGGTAAACTAATCTATGACAAAGGAGGCAAGGATATACAATGGAGAAAAGACAGCCTTTTCAATAAGTGGTGCGGGTAAAACTGGACAGCTACATGTAAAAGAATGAAATTAGAACACTCCCTAACACCATACACAAAAATAAACTCAAAATGAATTCAAGACCTAAATGTAAGACCGGACACTATAAAACTCTTAGAGGAAAACATAGGAAGAACACTCTTTGACATAAGTCACAGCAAGATCGTTTTTGATCCACCTCCTAGAGTAATAGAAATAAAAACAAAAATAAACAAATGGGACCTAATGAAACTTCGAAGCTTTTGCACAGCAAAGGAACCATAAACAAGATGAAAAGTCAACCCTCAGAATAGAAGAAAATATTTGCAAATGAATCAACGAACAAAGGATTAATCTCCAAGATATATAAACAACTCATGCAGCTCAATATTAAAAAAACAAACAACCCAGTCCAAAAATGGGCAGAAGACCTAAATAGACATTTCTCCAAAGAAAACATACAGATGGCCGAGAAAAACATGAAAAGATGCTCAACATCACTAATTATTAGAGAAATGCAAATCAAAACTACAATGAGGTATCACGTCACACCAGTTAGAATGGGCATCATCAGAAAATCTACAAACAAATGCTGGAGAGGGTGCAGAGAAAAGGGAACCCTCTTGCACTGTTGTTGGGAATGTAAATTGATACAGTCACTATGGAGAGCAGTATGGAAGTTCCTTTAAAAACTAAAAATAGAATTACCATATGATCCAGCCATCCCACTACTGGGCATATACCCAGAGAAAACCGTAATTCAAAAAGACACATACACCCCAATGTTCATTGCAGCACTATTTACAATAGCCAGGTCATGGAAGCAAACTGAATGCTTCCATGATGAATGGAATAACAAGATGTGGTACATATATACAATGGAAAATTACTGAGCCATAAAAAGGAAGGAAATTGGGTCATTTGTAGAGACGTGGATGGATCTAGAGACTGTCATACAGAGTGAACTAAGTCAGAAAGAGAAAAACAAATATCGTATATTAATGCATATATGTGGAACCTAGAAAAATGGTACAGATGAACCGGTTTGCAGGGCAGAAATTGACACAGATGTAGAGAACAAATGTATGGACACCAAGCAGGGAATGCCGTGGCGGTGGGGTGGGGTGGGGGTGGGGGTGGGGGTAGTGGTGTGATGAATTGGGCAATTGGGATTGACACGTATACACTGATGCGTATAAAATTGATGACTAATAAGAACATGCTGTATAAAAAAAAAAGAGAAATGCTCATCTTATAACTTATGACGTTATACCTTTATTTTATGTGGTTTTCCATTTTTGTTTTATATATGTATATATTTATATATATTCTTTTTTGGGGGGCTGCATTGGGTCTTCCTCACTGCGTGTGGCCTTTCTCTAGTGTGGCGAGCAGGGGTTACTCTTCATTGTGGTGCACAGCCTTCTCATTGCAGTGGCATCTCTTGTTGCAGAGCACCAGCTCTAGGTGAGCAGGCTTCAGTAGTTGCAGCACGTGGGCTCAGTAGTTGTGGCTCGCAGGCTCTAGAGTGTAGGCTCAGTAGCTGTGGCTCACCGGCTTAGTTTCTCTGAGGCATATGGTATCCTCCCAGCTCAAGGATCGAACCCATGTCCTCTGCATTGGCAGGCGGATTCTTACCTGCTGCACCACCAGGGAAGTCCCATTGTTTTATAATTTTTTAAAAGAAGGGGAGAGGAGAGAGAGAGAGAGAGAGAGAGAGAGAGAGAGAGAGAGAGAGAGAGAGAGAGAGAGAGAGAGAGAGAGAAAGAGAGAGAGAGAGAGAGAGAGAGAGAGAGAGAGAGAGAGAGAGAGGGAGAGAATTGTATGGCCTTCCCCCTCTCCCAGAATTTCCATTCATTGCAAGGATGGTCTCAGGCATTTGGAGGTCCTGAACACTATCTGGAGTCTTCTGAGAACAGTTCAGTATTTGCAGGATATTTTTAACATGGAGTACATTGTACTGCATTCCTTATATTAAAAAGTGGTGATTCCAAGTATGGTGAGTTACGAAGAAAATGGCAACCAAGGTCTCTACTCTGCCTCTTATGGACAGCATTGCCTGGTGGCCATGTGAAGAATGCAAGTTCTGAGAAGTCACACTTTTTTCTCAGTCCCCTTTGTCTTGCTCACACCCAGATCACAAGAGCTGTTTGCTAACTGAATAAATGACAAAATGTCAGAGCTAGAAAGGACCTCAGAATTTACCCAACCCAGTTGTTATTAAAATGTGCCCCCCATCCCACCCCCGAGAACCCCCTGCATCAGCACCTCTGGGGGCTCATTTAGAATGCAGACCCAGGCCCACTCCAGACTTGCTGAAGGACAGCTGGGCTCCACTTGACCCAAGCTCCCTAGCGACTCTGACACTTAGTGAGATGGGACACCGATGGGTCTAATCCAGCCCTTGTTTATCAGGGGAGAAAACGGAATCTCAGAGACGAGGAGTAGCTTGCCAGACTGTTGTGCAGCAAATTGGCACCGAACCAGGGCTAGAACCCTCCTCTTCTGCCCTCATCTCAGGTCGTTCACTCGTTCCCTCCCTCCCTCAAACGTATAAGGCCCAGGAGGTACAATTTTGAGTGAAACAGACCTAGTCCCCTGCCCTTATGGTGCTTACCACCTAACAGGTGAAACCAACGTTAATTTTCAAACTTCACATGATATGTAATTACAGACCATGATGTGTTCAGAGAGAAAAGAGCAGAGGCACGTCTCCCTGTCCATGTGGCCAGGGCTGACTCCAGGAGGTGGTGACACTGAGATGTGAGGGGGAAGCAGAGGGGATGGGAAGCCTTCCAAGCAGAGGGAAAAGTTCTGAGGTCAGAGGGAATTAGGCTCAGTGGAGGAACTCAGAGAAACCCAGGGTAGCCAGAGGACACTTAGGGCTCAAGACTGAAAGAATGAGGGGTGGCATTCCTGGAATTCCCCAAGCACTCCTGGAATCACCCAGTCTGAATCTTGGATAGCAGGGCTGTGCAACCGAATCATCTTGGGAACTTAAAAAAAAAAATGCCCCAAACCGTGATTTACCAGGACTGGGGTAAATCCCAGGAATTTGTAATGTTTTTTAAAGTGCTTCCATTTATTCTGATATGCAACCAGGTTTGGGAGCCTCTGGCCCAGGAGATCTGAAGAAAATGGAAACAACTGAGGCTAAGTGACACACTGGCTTTGAATTCCTGCTTAGACCCTCAGTGTGCTCATTTGTGTGGCGGGAAATGCTTGCTTCATGGGTCTGGAGCAGGGTTACAGCAGATAATATTGCAAAGAACCAAGCTTGGGCCTTGGTACCTCGGTACATGGTCAATATAAAGTGACTATAATTAAATCCAGGCCTCTGGTTTCTAAGAGGGCTATCTTTAGAAGAAGGATTATTTTTATCACCCTGCAAAATGCTGGATTGTTTTCGGGAAACTCTGCATTGCACACCCCCCTAAACCCAGAACAATTCCTGTCCCTTCCAGACTCCAGCCACCCCCCACCCCCTGAGAGGAGATTTAGAGTCAAGGCTGTTCTAAGTCTGTACCTCACCCCCCAGCCCCAGTAATGCTCTATTCCTAGCTGGCCATATGGGTGAATAATCTTTTCCCTAAAAATAGACAGTGGGCACAGGCTCTGTCCAGATTGGATGTCACCTCTTGTTTTTAAGGCTGTCAGTCTGGCAACCAGCACCGAGCTGAATTATCTTCCTGAAAATCTGAAAGGATGAGAGGAAGATCTCATTGAATTCTTGGCATTGGAACAGTCATGTGGCAAAACCTCCAGATCCGAAAAATTGAGCAAGAGATTTATTTGAACCACAACTATTTATTCTTGTGAAATCAGCATAGACTCTTCTTGCTCTTGGACTGTTCAGCGGGAAGGCGACACCAAGACCATCTAGCACAATGAGGAGAAAGGGGAGCCCAGAGTTTGCTTCCAGATTTTGTCGAAGTTACTTTCAGGTCTAACGTCTAGTACCTTCATTCTTCAAGGAGAGAACAAAATGGAGTATAAATTAAAAGAGAGACAGGGAGGATAGGATGATGGGAAGAGGGAGCAAAAAGCCAAAAGGTAATGTCTAAGTTTGAGGTTTGCTCGTCACCTCTCTCTCTGGGCCACTGCTCCAGATTCTGACTGTCTAGGCATCTGTTGATGATGTAGGCTCTTCTGTGCTGGGCCCATCTTCCAGGTCAGCCCCATCCCTAAGGATATTCCTAAGTAAAGGAAGAGGTCCTTTTCTTTATTCCCTCAAACACAATTGTTACAAGATATTTGTGTTCAGCAAACTTTACTGAAGATTAAGAGTGACAAAAGAGGATTACAAGGCAGGACAGGAAAACTTTAAAACTTGACTGTCAGAGTCCACCCAGTGTCCCTAGAGACCATCAGCCATATCTAACCAAAAGGGCGCCCCCTACTGGCTATCTCTCTTCTTGGTCTTATCCTGCCACCATATTGCATTGTTTCTACCACCCTCCCTCCACCCCCTCAGGAGCATGATCGCCTCAAATGCTAATGGTTTCCACGTTTAACCTCAGGAAGATGCTACCGATAATTAAAGTTTTTCCACCAATCCCATATGCTTGGGTTGAAGACTTGCTTCTCTTTCTGCCCTTTGGAAACCACCTGTGGGTGCCCTTTATTTCTGGGCCCACAGAACTCAGGATAGTCATACCTGACCTGCAAAGGTATGTGCCTCCTTCCCTAGTCACATTCACCTCTGCCCCAGGCCTGGGAATCAAGCAAGTCTGACTTTCTGTGGAACTGGAAACTCAACAGGAAGACTCCTTATCCTAGAACAGCTCCCTCCAAGTACCTCCATGTATTAGAAATGCCTCTAGGTATTAGAACCTAGTGTCAAACGTGAATCTCTCTTTTCAGCTGACTGTGTCCTACGTGCTGGAAGGATTTTGGGGAAATGGTAATGATCAAAGGAGAAGGCTAATTGTGTCCCTAATTGTGACTTTTTCCTTGCTTGGCACTCAAGTACCATCCCTAATTTGAAATGCATCGCCTCATTTGAAGCAGTGAATCCAGCACAGGGATTCAGGTATGAAATACTGGGTTGGCCAAAAAGTTCATTCGGTGTTCGATAACGTTCTTGGTAAAAATGAAAAATGTGTCTTTACTTAAAAGAACGAAGTTTTTGGCCAACCCAACAGAATTAGAAAGAAGCAAGCACTAAAAATGCTCATCAATATTTCTATCAAATAAATGTAATACTTTACAAACATATACACACACAACCGATCTAGGATTCTAAATTCTCATTGACTGACCTCAGTGACTAGGACCAGGTTGTGGTTCCCTGGAAATGAAATTGGAGGGTGAGCCTTGAGTTGGTGTTGTGGGAGACACAGCCCATGAAAGGTTAATAGGGTCTTGGAAGCCCTCGGAAGGAGGTTGGTCTCTATACCTCACTGAATAATGACTCCAGCCCTAATTCAAACACAAACAGTATGTTCTACATGTCTCTGGGGTGAACTCGAAGTTTGCTTTAAATGTATCTGAAAATGGGAGTGTTGACTTGAAGCAGATGGGGCTCTGATTAGCCAAGGGCCGTGGGGTAGTAGTGGATGATAATCTTATAGTCCCTACAACTGGCTCCAGGAAGCCAGGCCTGCCTAACCATCTGTCTGCAGCTCAGACTCTTGAGCGGGGCTTCACATGTAATCAGAGGTGCTAATGGGAGGGCAGATATGGCCCATGGATAATTGTAATCCAGACTCCAGCAAGGCCTCCCTGTCCCTCCAGCTCAGGGTCTGTCCTGCTTCTGTTTTGCTTACATCATCCAGTGCAAGGCTTAGCCCCTTCACCAATTTCTACCCTGTAAAATTGAAACCCCACTTGCACCAAGCGTGCCCTGAAGTTAGCCCCTTGAGTGAATATTAAAGTGTGTGGGGCAGGAATCGACTCCCATGCCCACTCCTTCCCTCACTGTCCTCCCCTCCCCTCTCAGGAGGGACTTAGACCCCTTCTGGTCCCTTTTACTTCAGCAACAATCTTCAGTGCTTGGCCATGTCCTTGGGGCCTTACTCTCCCTACTAAGAGGCAGAGCCAACAATTTCTTTCCAAATGTATAGTATTTTCTCCGAGAGGAATAGAATTTCTCCAACTCATTACATAACCATGACTGGGAGATTTGACAAGGGCAAAGGTTTTTGGAAGCCCAGAGATTTGACTGATTTTATACAAAAACTGGGGGAGTGAGAAAAAGTTCATCTACCAAGAGGGCATAAAACTCAAGTTTGGGCCACTGTTGATTTAAAACTGCTGCTCAGAAGCTGAACTCTGCTCGATATTATGTAACAACCTAAATGGGAAAAGAATTTGAAAAAGAATAGATACATGGATGTGTATAACTGAATCATTTTGCTGTATACCTGAAACCAACGCAACATTGTTAATCAACTACACTCCAATATAAAGTAAAAAGCTGAAAAAAAGGAAGCTTGTGCTGATATGTTTCTGTGTATCACACCCTTCCGCAGATTGCATTTTACTCAAGTTTCTTTGCAGTCTGGGGTAAAGGCCTGATTTCTTAACGTGAAATCCAGGGATGCCAGAGTATTCTCATCTGAACGCAGAGGTCACCTAACTGCTTCCTGTTTTGCCTTCATCTTTGACAAGCTAGATTCTGCCGAGGAATCAGCTCTTGTGTTAAAAATGCTTCCAGACTGCCATTTTTTATCCTCTTTTAAATGCAGAGTTTTAAAGTGCTCCCTGTCAGTGATGGGACTGAGGCCGCACAGGAAGTAGTCTGTCATTTCCGATTCCCAGTGCCGTCGGTGGCACCGACTGTCAGCAGTTGCTCAGGATTACCTCCTCCCTCTCCTTTGCCTGCTCCTAGCTCCCCGTGCCCTTCTCCGTCACCTTTGCCTTTCAAACCAATTAAAAGCAAGGGGAACATTTTTACCACAACAAAAACAAAGTTCACTTCTAACACTCACACTATTTCAAGGGTTTAGAGATTACTCATAAAGTGGAAAATGGGTTTGACACAGGAATTGAGCAGAATGCTGAAGCATTTTTAACAAAATGTGGGACAACACGTTTGTTGCTGTAGAAGCTTTCTTTCTCAAAGGGATCATTATAATAATAGCTAGTGTTTAAGTGATTATGATATTTACATGAATTATTTCATATAATCCTGAGGTAGGATTGTAATTATTCCCACTGTACAGATGAGGAAACTGAGGCTTGGAGAGAATAGGTGACTTGCTTTAAGGTTGCTCATCCAGGACACTTTCAGGGTCAGAAGTCCCACCCCGGTCGTCCAACAAGCGCCCTTGGCCACAGAGCTTCACTGACATTGGATGTCGGTGCCCAAGGCACTGGCCTTCTTGTAAAGAAAGTGTAGAAGGAACTCCTTTTTCAGAGGTGATAGTCTCCAGATTTAAATTACTTTCTTGAAAGTAGTAGAGTTTTCCTTCTCCATCTTCTGCCAACACTGTTCTCTGCAGATTTAGTGGCTGCTTCCCCCGTTGAATGTTTAACATCACATTCTCCATCCAGTAGCCGGAATGCCCTATTCCCTACAAGTTCTTCTCCTGTAGCTGCTGTTCCCTCTGCCAGGAACGCTCTTTCCCCAGTGGTTGGCACAGTTGGCTCCTTCCCTTGTCGACTCAAATATCCCCTCTGCACAGAGACGTTTGCCTTCAATCTCCCAAACAACGATCATATTTCCCTGTTTCTTTCATGAGAAATGACCTTGCTCATGTGTTTCTCATTCACTGTTAGTCTCCCTCCACAGGAAGGCAGAGCAGGGACCAGGTCGTCTTGCCTCCACTGTCTCCTCCCAGGGCTGCACACAGTGGATACTTAATAAATATTTGTTGAATGAACAAATATTTGTTGAATGAACAAATATTTGTTGAATGAATATTTGTTGAATGAATGAATGAGTGAATACATAAATTCTAATTGGTAGCCAAACCGAAAGCTCTAGGAACATGGTATAGTGACTTTTCAAAAGGGAACCCCCCTCCTTCACCTGAGCATGTTAGGAACACTCTAGGAGCATGGAGCATGTTAGGAACATGCTCAGAGCTTCAGAGATAAATGTACGTATTGGTCCCATGAATGGGAAATGACTTTCACAATGAGAGTGTAACTTTACATTGAAAAACTAATCCTCATGTTTTTCTTAGGAATTTCAGAACACAGACCTTGTCTTTTGCTAAATAGAGCTGCCAGCGTTTCTTAAGAGATCCTATAAGATGGGAGAAGGTACGAGAAGGGCGAATACATTGTTATACGCAGATGCACGGCATGATCGGGTCTGGGTTTTAGGAAGCTCACCTTGGTGGGGGTGGGGGTGAGAAATTGAATAGGGGCAGACAGGTGGCAGGTGATGGGGGTCTGAAGAAAGGCGCTACAGGGAGCTGAAGAGCAGCCGGAGACACCAAGGGAGGCAGAAGCAGAGCCTGGAGACAGACAGGACCTGGGGTTGGGGTGCGCTCCGGTTTCAGTCCTGGGCAACTGGGGCCATGGAGGGCTGGGAGGGAGGTATTTAATTCACATATCCTGTAGACTTTCCTTTGAAGTGTCTCATACTTCCTTCTTTCTAATTCTGGAGGCAACCCGCCCCCCGGCCCATCCTGAGACGCTGCCTCAGCCCTTGACACGGGTCCACCTGCTCAGACACACTTGCACCAGGCCATTTCCAGCCCCAAAGTCAACGAGATTCTCACTTTTCTCCATATGGGTCAGCCTCTCTGGTGCTTTGGGGTCCTCCTGGAACTGACCCTCCTGCAGCCCCCATTGATTTCCTCGTACTGCTCCCCCAGGGCCTCTGCTCCACTCAAGCTGGTTTCCTCAGTCTTGGGGTGAGCTAAGTCCAGTCCAGTCTCTCTGCCTTTGCTCCTGCCCCGTCACCTAGCACAGCCTTTCCTTCCATCTCCCATCTCAGTTCTTCAAGGCCCCCGTCAAGTCCTGCTTCCACGAAGTTGCCTGCATCTCTCCCCTTATCTCAGCGGCTGACCTCAGCCCATGCCCCACAGAACAAGTAATCCGACAGGGACTCCCTTCCTCATTTCCTGTCTCCAGATAAACCCAGATGTACCCTAACTGCATCTAAATCCATCATCTCTGCCTTCCTTCCTCTGGCCAACTGTGCTCCATCAACTCTGGAGCCCGTCACCTCTCACTATCTCAGGACCTCTCTCCCTTCCTCCTTGCTACTGGTCCATTCCCAGGCACATTCGACAAACCAGTATTTCTAGTGTTTAGATAAACTTTTCCTTGCCCCTCCCATTCCCCTCTAACTGTTCCCACAAATTCTCAGCTCCCCCTCACAGCATAACTTCTAAGAGGAGTTGACTAAGTCTCCACCTCTTCCCTTGCATTCTCTCCTCAACCCACTCCAGTTGGTCTTCCAGCCCCACATGTCCCTGAAGCATCTTTTTTTTTTTTTTTATGGTACACGGGCCTCTCACTCTTGTGGCCTCTCCTGTTGCGGAGCACAGGCTCTGGACACGCAGGCTCAGCGGCCATGGCTCACGGGCCCAGCCACTCCGCGGCATGTGGGATCTTCCCGGACCGGGGCACAATCCTGTGGCCCCTGCATCGGCAGGTGGACTCCCAACAACTGCACCACCAGGGAAGCCCCCTGAAGCGGCTTTTGTCAAGATCATCAATGACCTCTAGCTTGACAAATCTATCAGTTATTTTTTGGTTCTCATCTTATGCAACCCCTTATCCATATTCCACACTACTCTTTCCTTCTTGAAACATTCCTCATACCACTGTTCTGGTTTCCATCTTACTTCACTGAACTCTTTCTCTGTCCCATTTGCTGCATTATTTTTTATTTGAACTCCTAGAAGTTTATCTCCCCTTGAGAGATCAGTTCTAGGCATAATCTCCATACTTTCTTTGGATAATCTCATTCAGTTCATAACTTTAAATACTCTTGACTTGGCAGCAACTCTCACATTTGCATCTGCAGCTCATCTACTTTCTCCAATTCCAAATTCATGTCTATCTGCCCACTTTTCCACTTTGATATCCAGTAGGCATGCCAAATTTGACAAGTCAAAACTGAACTACTGATTCTCCCATCCTCCCTAAAAATGCTTCTCCTCCAGCCTATCCCATCTTGGCAAGTACCACCATCATCCACCCACTAACTTTCCCTCTCCCCTCACACCCAATCATTTAAGGATTCCTGCTGACTCAGTCTCGAGGTATTTTTTCCATCTCCACTGGTAGCACCCTAACCTGGGTCCTCACCATCACTAGCCTGGATTCCTGCAAAAGCCCTAACTGTCCTCCCAGCTTCTAGCCCCACACAGTCCATTTTCCACAGATCTTCCAGAATCATATGTACAAAAAACAAAACTGATGCCACTCCTTGGATTTAAACCACCCAAGATTTCCCATTGTACGAGGAAATTTTGTATCCTAATCACACACCCTACATGATATGGCCTCTGTTGATGTTCTATTATTGTGGCTTTTCCTCTCTCTACTCCAGCCATGCTTGCCTTCATCTTATTCTTCCAGTGCATCAAACTTGGTCCTGACTCAGGGCCTTTGAATTTGCTTGTCCTTCTGCCTGGAACACTCTTCCTCTACATATGCCCATGGCCTGACCTTTCTTGTCTCTCAGGCCCCAGCTTACATGTATGTTTCCCAGAGAGCTTTTCCCTGATCATCCATCTAAAGGACCACCTGGCCACTAAGCACCCGATTTTACTTTCATTAAAGGACTTGTCACTTGTGATACTTTATTGTTGGTTTGTTTTTGTCTAGCCTACTCCACTAGAATAAACATACTGAGAGGCAAGTCCTCAGTAGGTTTGAGGGGTTCACAGTCTGCTGTTCTAAATGAGGCAGCTGTCCTCACTCATCTCAAGAATGCGCCAATCAACAGGACCAACAGTACGACCTCAGCCAAAATGCATGTGGCCTGAGTTAATAGCTATGAGTTCAAGATGATGAATAATGGGCTTTGATAATAGATACACAAATGGCCTAACTTCCAGATTAAGCTTTTCTAGAGAATGGGTAAGAGGCAGACAGATCTGGGTTTTTATTTCATCAGCTGTGTGACAGTTATTAAATCAGTTACCTTATAGAGCCTCAGTTTATTAACCTGTAAAATGGGGCTGCTGATATTAACTGTCTATTGGATTGTGAAGATTGAGACAGTGCTTGTATTTCTCTTAACACAGTAAATCCTGGGGAAACCGTTAGCAGTTAATAATATTAGTTTTGTTTGCTTTAAATAGTTAATAATATTATTATTTTATTCCTCTAAATGGAGTTGAGCCATCTCTCAAATCACTGGAGTCAAGATGGAGCTTTTTAAGAAATAATGTTAGGACAACTGGGTAGCCATGTAGGAAAAATAATATTAGTAGGATATCTTACACCACACACAAGAATAAACTCCAAATGGTTGAAAGATCTTAACATAAAAAATGAAACCATACAATTACTAGAAGAAAACAGGGTGAATTTCTCTATAATCTTGGCACAGAATAAAAGTTATCTATGATTTAAAATCCAGAGGCAAGAAAAGATTGATAGATTTGATGACATAAAAACAAAAAAATTTGCATGGCAAAATACCTTGTAAACAAAGTTGAAAGACAGCTAACAAACTGGGAGAAAATATTAGTGACATGTAGCACAGACAAGGGATTAATATCCTTAATACGTAAATAACTCAGAAAAATTGAGGGACCAAAAACCAGAACACTGGGAAAGGACATAAACAGACAATTCACACAAAAAGGATATAAATGTGGTCCTCAAATGAAAAAAAACGACTAACCTCATTCAAAATTAGAAAAATGTAAATTAAAACACAGATACCATTTCTCACTTACCAGACTAACAGAAATTGAAAGGCATGATAATACATTCTCTAGGCAAGACTGTGGGTAAACAGGAACTCATGCATGGTGGGAATGCTAATTGACATGACCCCATGGAGAAATATTGGGCAATAACTAACAGAACTACATGTGTAATTACCCTTTGACCCACTACTGGGAATCTACCATGAAGATATACCTCCAACATCATGAAAATACATATGAACAAGGTTACTCAAAATAGTATTATTTGTAATTGTAAAACATTGGAAACAACCTAAATGCCTATGTATAGGAGAGTGGTTGAATAAACTGTGGTACATCCACACAATGGAGTGCTATGCAGCTATGAAAAATGAGGCAGAAAAATCTCTACAAAATGATTTGGAGTGATTCCTAAGACATACAGTTCAGGAAAAAAGCCAAGCGCCATAGAATATGTCTAGCATGAGACAGAAGGGGATAGAGCAAAATACACATGTATCTGCTCATTGGCGCAAAAGAAATATAGGAAGGATAAACCAGAAAGTAAAGAGATTGGTTACCTACAGGGCATGGATGGAAACTGGGGTGAAAGGAGGAAGGAAATGGGATGGGTGAGAAGGGATGAGGAAGAAGCATCACTTCTCTCAATATACTTTTTGTAGAACTTTGACTCTTAGAATCATGGAATGCTTCAAGTACCCCTCTCCTCCTCCACTTAAATCCAACCAGAATATGGGATTAACCCAAAAAGGAATACAAATAGCAACAAACAAACCTAACAACATTTCAGGTGAATATTATAATCACACTGAAGGCGATGGGGAAGGAAGGACCTTAACACGACTTCAGAAAACAGTATCCTGATGAATATGGTAGTAAGACCGAAGACAAATAGAACCTTATATAAATGCTGTAGCCTGGTTCGTAAAAGTGTGTCTCACAGCGCCATGGGTTGGCAATTCTGAAACTACTTTATGTGTATACTCGGATTGAACAAATATATAACTCTATTGTGAATAATGAGAGCCATATTTCTCACTATCAGAGAAAAATATTACAAATAATGAAAGGGGAAGAGCTATAATGAAGTTGGTCGTGTTGGATTAGAATTGGCAGCATCAGTATGAAATCATGCTTTAAAATAAATCGGCTTTACTGAAGTGTAATTAACATACAATAACCTGTACATATTTAAAGTGTGCAATTTGGTAAATTTTGACATGTATACATCCATGAAACCATCACCACAGCAAGATAGTGACTATATCTATTACTTCCTCCAAATTTCTTCATACCCTTTTGTAATCCCTCCTGACCACTCTTCCCTACCCGTACTGCACCCCCATTCATAGGCAACCACTGATCTGTTTTCTGTCACTATAGATTTGTTTTTCTAGAACTTCATATAAATAAAATCATATTCCATCTGGTTTCTTTCGCTCAGCATAATTATAACAGGTATCAAATCGTTTATTCCTTTTTATTGCTGAGTAGTATTCCAGTCTCCCATGCAAAAGGCAATCATTTGTAGCATTTCCCCCCTTCTCCTTTTTTAAACCTACAAGCTCTCACTCTATGTCCCCACTCTGGCCATCGCTCTCTCATAACTCAGAAATGGAAACAGTTCACAAATCTTACCTTCAGAACTTGCAACTTTTAACTTTCCTTCAACATTTGATGAGCAGCCTGGCAAGAGGAGGTAAACAGATGTCAAAAGGTCTCTTGACCCCCTGAAGCAGGGGTGTTCTGGTAAATGTTCAACAATCAGCTATCAAAAAAAAAAAAAAAAGCCCTGATTTGTAGCATTTGCCATTTTCCATGGTATAAATACTCCTACCATGCAGATGTGAAGCTAAGACAGTGCCACTGAATGGGGTTCTGGGAAGGGATGTGTGGCACTGGCTGTGCAGGGAAGCCAGCTCCAGCACACCGCTGCCCTGAGGTCTGCTAGGATCCCTTCCATCCTCTAGAGAAGGTCAGGATTCCTGCTGATGCCAGTACTGCACGTGGAGGGGCCTGAATCTCCCATTCTCAGGGCCACCTTAGCTCTAGGGTTCTGATTCCACACAGGCTGAACCTGCTCCTCACCACACGGAAGCAGACAAGGAAACACCCATTTCTGCAGTTTCTGCAAAGAAACCCCACTCATAAAAACAATTCTCTATCAAGGTTTCAAGCAGGTATGGGGAGCACACGGGCACCTGCAGCTGGAGATTTTCCCTGGGCACTTGGAATCACTTAGCCCCAGGCTCTGTCGGCATCTTGCTGACCCTCTTTCCGTCCTTCTCTCCTCTCTGCCCCCTGCCTCCTACCCCACAGAAGGCAGCTGAGCCTCTGCTTTGTGTCCTAGCTGAGGCTCCTGCCCTTCTGGCCTTACTTCCCACCCAAAGTGTTTATAAAGGTATCTAAGCAAATAAAGACATTTCCTCTCTAAAAATAAATGTTGGTGTCTGCTATAAAAATAAGTTTAATTCTATGAGCCCACATTTTTTGCCCTCTCTGAACCTCTGTGCTCTGATCTGCAAAATGGGTACAATAATATCTACTTATAGGGTTACAGTAAATTAGAAATGAGATTATATGTATAAAGTATAGCTCCACCCCTGCAAATAGCTGGCCTCCAATAATTCTAGTCCCCTTTGACTTCCCTTCCCTTGACTTAGAGGGTTGAATGGAACCTCCTTTTGTCCAAAGATAGATGATGGGGAAGCTGGCCTGGGCAGCCTTTCTGCTACCTGCAGGAAGCATTTCAGAGACTATAGGAAGGCCTGCCGGAGCTGGAAAGCTTTTCCTTCCCTGAAGCCTGAGAGCAAAGTCAGGAGAAGAGATCAGGGCAGCTTTGTCTCTCTAAGCTTATATGTAGTAAGAGGGCCTCAGACCCACAATACATGACAAAACGTTATTACTCATTCACTCCACAGCATTTGTGATCCCTTGCATTATCAAAGGCATGGGGAGAGTTGCTATTATGCAGAGTCTCTTTTTTTTTTTTTTTTTAAGGTACATTCTGGGCTCTACTAGCTCTCACCGAGACAGTCCACCATACCACCTCCTACAGGGGTCAGTGAGGCACAGACTCAGGTTCAAATCCCAGCCTCACCGCTTAGCAGCTGTGTTGTCAGTTCAACTTTCTGAACATCATTTCCTCACCTTCAACTCCCCTCCCACTTTCTGCAATGCTGCATGACCATTAAAAACCACATTGCGCCTTTCTCTACCATCTATTTTGTGAATCTTCTAGAAGTTCCTTTCAGATCCTCCCTGGATAATCCAGCCTGCTTTTTAAATTCATCTGAAGCACAGAGGCCAACGCATGGCATCCAGGGAGCTGAGCAAGAAGCAAGGGAGAGTGAACAGAACACTGTTCTATCAGGAACAGAAGCCCCAGTGGCTTCAGAAGGATGGGCCAGCATGTGGGGCCAGTGCTGGATGTGTCATATCAGACCCTCCTACAGCGCTGAGCAACCCTCAGTGGGTAGGGACTGTGTATTCCAGAGGCTCAGCTGAGTCCAATGCTGGGGGTGAGGGGGGCTGATACCGGGAATCCCAGCACCACTGGCCTGGCCTTTGCTGCTTAACAGACAAAGTAGGCTGTCAGACCCAGCTCCATTTCTCAGTACTAAGCAAACCACTCAGAGATAGATGGGTTAGCTGGCCAGATCCAGCGTTTAGGCCACCGGTTTTCAGCATAAAGGAAACTGTTCCTCAGCACAAATCATTAAGGAACTGATAACAATCTGTTGCCAAGGTAGCTATTCTTCCAAGATGCTCAAACAGAGAAATTACTCTGATTACTCAGAGAGTCAGTAGTGATGTAATTTTGAACCCAGTGGTTATCTGGCATCAAGTCAAAAAAGCCCAGCCAAAAGCCCATGCACGTTTTTTTTTCTTTGCTTGCAATTTTCCTAAGAGCCCAGGCATGGGAACCTTGTCCACACACCCCAGCCCTTACAGCCAGAGGCAGCAGCAGTATTTGTCATCATGCCTGGGAAAGAGAAGAGGTCCTTTGTGGAACAACGCAAGAAGGCTCCCATGCCAGTCTCCTCTTCCAGCTCTTGTCAATGCTCCCTGCAGAGGGGAGCCCAGAGAACAGCCTGTCAGCTCTTTTCAGGGCTGAGAAAGTCAGGCTTTCTGTCGCCTTGGCTGGGCTGAGGGACTTGGATCACTGGTCGGCAGCCCAGGATTTACACAGAGAGGAGCAAAGAGGGATGGGAAACATCAGACCTTTCACTGATTGAGAATCAGGGACCCGGAGCTGGAAGGAACCTTCCAATCACCCCACTCCCTTGACTGATGAGAAATGGAGCCCAGAGAGAGTCACACAGCTCAGCGCCGGGGGCTCCCGCCTGCCCAGAGCCAGGAGGTCTCAGTGAATCAGGCATCTAGCCCGGCGTCTCCCTTCGCCGGACAATCCACCGCATCAGCCCGGCCTCTGTCGCTCGACTCCTCAGAGCCACACTGTGATGCTCCTGACTCTGCTGTCCCCCAATAAAAGAGTGTATTCATATCCAAACTCCTTTCCCACCTCCATCCAGCCGTCCAAGCAGTCCGTCTCCAACACGGTCGCCAGCCAGTCCTTTCTAGCTCGTGTCAGTAGGGATGCAGATTCCCAGAAGAGCAACTCCAAACTCTTCAAAATATCATTTCAGATGCTGTGATCATGGAAAGAGTACAGCCGGAAAAGGGCTCGAAATCCACCTCCACCACATTCTTACACTTCATATTGGTCAAGTTACTTATTTTTCTGAGCCTCAGTGACCTCATCAGTAAAACGGAGATGGTAAGATATACCAAGGAAGGTTTTAAGAACTAAATGAGAGCCTATGGAGTGCTCGCAGCATTGTGACTCTGCCTGGTGACTGACAGCTGCTTCTCTTTGGAATCTTCCATCTTACCAGGCAGGCCCAGATCTCAGTGGGTCCCTGCAGGACCCTTCACTTTGGCCATCACTGTCTGCTCTCTTTGGTGATCTTGCTGTAACTGTTTTTCAGTCCAAGTAAATGCAGTTCCTGAAATGCTTCCTGCACACCTGTGTGCAGGCCCGCGTTGAGTGCTGGGGGTGCAGCAACCACTCGACTGCAATTCCTGTCCCATGGATGCTCACGGCCCAATGGTAGGGCAGAGCAGCAACTCCACAGGGCAGAGAGGGTCATAGGTGACATACCAATACGACCTGGAGAAGTCAGAGGAGGGGTTGGGTGCTTCATGGTTTGAGTGTTATCTAAATGTCTCTCCTGTTCCAGAAGGAACCTGGTTCCCCTTCCCATGCCAGAGATCCAGGCACCTGGGCTGGGAGCAAGGATTGCTCTGTCTGGCCCCCCAGCATGGAGCCCAGGCTTGACAGTATCTGAGGGGAAGCCTGAAGAGAGAACCAAAGGACCGTCAGCCATGGGCCATGCTCCCCAAACCTGCCGAGAGTCTGAGGCAGGGATTCACTTGCTTTATTGGGGGGATGCTTTCAAGACAAGGGGAGAGAGGGAGAGAGGGAGGGTAAGGCAGGGGATATAGTCTCAGCTGGCATCTGGCTTCAGCCTTCCCAGAGGGTGCTTTGGAGTAAGAATTGCAGCACAGAGTTGACTTCACCATGAGACAGAGGCCACACTTTTGTACCTTGTTGCTGTCAGGCATTAGACGGGCTTGTGGGGGAGGCAGGTTGGACACCCCTGGGGGAGGTGGCTTCTGCCGGGCTGTGGACAACTCTGGAGGGAAGGGGGGCAGATCTGAGCCCTCAGCAGCCCACAGCTGGAGGATGGGTGCCCTGGCCACTGCCCTGTCCAACTGGAGGTTTTAGAACAGCAAAAGAAAAGAGACCCTGAAATGCTAGTGTGTCTCTGTGTGTGTGTGTGAGAGAGAGAGAGAGAGAGAGAGAGAGAGAAAGAGAGAGAGAAAGAGAGCCAGAGAGAAGATAGTAATTCTAACAGCTAACATTTACTGAGCTCTCAACTGTATACTTGTGCCAAGCCTTTTATAAATATACATTTTATAACTACAACCTCATTTAATCCTCTCAAAAACCTTATTAAAATATACATTTTGGTATATAAGGAAACTGAGGCTCAGAGAGGTTAAGTCAGTTGTCTAAGGGCACACAGATAGAAAGGCCAGTGCTGGGAGTTGAACTCAGATCTGGATTACTCTACAAATCAAGCTCTCAACCCCTGCCATGCTGCCTACTAAGGCTGCCAGGCCTATTTGGACAGGCAGCTTTCAAGAGGGGTCTTGGTTGGTAACACAGATGAACAGAGGCCTCAAGCAACCTTTCCAGTTCCAAAGCTGGAGTCACTGTGACTCTCCTTGCTCTCTCTTTCCTCCCAGCCATCCATGGCCGAGTCTTGTCTCATGGACCCCTTCAGCCTCCCCGTCATCTGTCCCTTCTCTCTGCCCCTGGTCCGCAGCAGCTCAGGCCCCGTTCCCCTCCTAGCTAGAACCGGACTGGCCTCTCCTACTGGGTCTCTCCTCCCGGCTCATCTCTCTCCCTTCCAGCCATGTGCACAGCCTCACCAAACTCATCTCGGAAACCCAGCTCCAATCATGTCAATTCCTTGATAAGGCCTTTCACTAACCCCCATCACCTGTTGCAGTAAGCACACTCACCTCAGCCTGGCATTCAAGGCCTCCAAGATGTGGCCCCAAATGTAACCCCAGCCTCATCTCTGCTGCAGGCAAATAGATGATTTCCCCCCATCCCTGCAGGCTCCTGTCACTGTGGGCTGCTCTCGCTCTGCTCTCACTGTGATGTGGCCGCTCCCAGGACATTCGCCTGATGAAATCTGACCATTTTAGAATTAAATGAGACTTTAGAAATTAGACAAAAGTCTAATTTTCCAGGTGAGAAAAATGAGACTCAAAAATATATATCGATACATGACGACAGCTATTACCATGAAGATGCACTATATGTACTCAGGTAGCATGTACGTGTACACACATACACACGCTCACACGCACATTCACTCTCAGTCTGTATCCTTCAGTTCTTGCATGCATTTCACTCTGGACCCTTGCCGCTGGGGCTGGCTGTCCCCCAGCTGGTTTAATGAGGAGCACATGGTCTTCCTGGTGAGAGGAGAGACTAAGATATGGAAGAGAAATCTCAGGAATGGAGATTGGACCACAATCATGGTCCCAGCCCTGACTGTGTATTAGAATCATCTGAGGAGCTTTTAAAATTCTCAGTGCCCAAGCTGCAACCCAGACCAATTGTACCAGAAGCCTGGGAGTGGGATCCAGACATCAGTTTTTTTGTTGTTTGTTTGTTTTTTTACAAGAAAAGAGTGTCCGCTGCTGTATAGCACAGGGAACTCCACTTCGCTGTACAGTAGAAACTAGCACAACATTGTGAAACAACTATACCCCAATTAAAAAGAAAATGGTGGAAAAAAAGTATCCAGAAACAAAAACTTCAACTTGAACAAGAAACAAGAGAACCACCAAACTCTGCATCCTGTTCTAGAAACTCAACCAACATTTTGTTTGCAAATCGTTTGTTGATCATCTACTATGTGCCTCGGATACCCAGGCCTTGAGACTGGAAGCTGGTGCCTGAGGACATGGAAATGAAAGGACACAGACTCTGACCTGAAGGAATGCCAGTCCATGGGGGCAGGTGCTCACATCAAGCAGCCAGCAAGTCCCACACCAGAGGCACGCCTGGGGAATCTGGGAAAAGAGGAAGTAATGAATACTCTTTCAGGAAAAGACTGCACAGAAGGAGTTGACTCAACCTAAGTCTTAAAAGATGAAGCTGGAGAGAAGGTTCCCAGGCCAAGGACCAGCATAACAAAGGCCCGTGGATGTGTGTTTTGCACCCTCACTGCAGGAGCAGTCAGTGCTCCAAGGTGGCTCTGCTGAAGGTTTTGACTTTTATGCACCCAAGCACCCTCATTGTGCCTTTTTAAGGACTCCTGCTTCCATTGGCTTTCTAAGGCAAACCCTGCTTATCTCCTTTCCGATTTGTATAGACTCTTCATTGCACTCTTAGCCTGCAATCTCACCTACAGCTTAACAGCTACAGGCATACCTCAGGGATATTGTGGGTTCGGTTCCAGATCACTACAATAAGAATACCGCCATAAAGCAAGTCACGTGAATTTTTTCTTTCCTAGTGCATACAAAAGTTATGTTTACACTATAGTCAATTAAGTGTGAAATAGCACTGTGTCTTTACAAAAATACATACCTTAATTTAAAATACTTTATTGCTAAAAAAAAAATACTTCGTTGCTAAAAAGTGCCATCGTCTGAGCTTTCAGTGAGTCATAAACTTTTTGCTATAGTAACAAAGATCACTGATCACAGAACACAATGAGGAAGTTTGAAATACTGTGAGAATTACCAAAATGTGACACAGACATGAAATGAACAAATGCTGTTGGAAAAATGCTGCTGATAACCTTGCTCAATGCAGGGTTGCCACAAACTTTTAACCTGTAAAATCGCAGTATCTGCAAAGCATGATATAGTGAAACAAACCAAACAAGGTATGCCTCTACTATAAAACTCTGTGTTTTCAAACAACAATCATTTTATCACAGCTTAAGATTGTGTTGCATCTGAACCGCTTTCAGCTGGTGGGTCTTCTGCTCCATGTGGTGTCCACTTAAGTCACCCAGGGGTTCATAGCTGGCAGATAGGCTGGTGTGGAGAGTCCAAGACAACTTCAGCCACAGATATGGCACTGTGGTAGAGCTGGCTGGAAGCTGGAGGGCCTAGATGTAGGCTTTCTGGCATGGCAATCCCAGAGTAGCCTGTCTTCCTACATGACTCAGGGCCCCCAGAAAGAGTCCCAAGATTGAGGAGATAGAAGCTGCCAGCGTCCAAGCCCAGGTGTTACTCCCACCAAATCAGTCACAGAGGCTGCTCAGTGTCAAGAAAGATCTTATCTCTCTGGGAAAGGAATGTCCAGGAATGCATGGATATCTTTAGTCTGCCCCAGCCTTACCCCCATTTCCAGATTAAGCTCCCCAATTTAACAGTCCTCGGTTACCCCAAAAACAGTTACAGTCGTTTCCCTTAGCCAACAGGATAAATTCCAAATTGCTTACGTTGGATCCATGGGCCTTCAACATTTGACACAAAACATCTTTCCAATGTTGGGAGACACTTCTCCAAGGGTCGCTGGCACTCCTGCACATCTTGCCAAGGCCTTGGTCTCTCTTTAACTGGTCCCAGGCTGTTTCTCCTGCTTGCGTTTGCAGCAAGCACCCTTGAGGGATGAGATACTGTCTCTCTCTCAAAGAGCAGGCTGCTGTAAGGTGGTGGGCTCTCAAGGCCCAGGATCCCTTTCCTGTGTGTCGCCCACCTGTATGGCCCCTGTGGGCCTCGGGGCTCAGAACCGATGTGACTGTGCCGACACTCTGGATCTTGCTATTGATACAAGTAATAGAGTCCTTGGTCCCCAACTCAGGACTTGTGTGTCTTCTGTCAGCATCCACGCACTGGGGCAGGCTAACTCATCTGCTTGCAAGCAGGGAAAATCTCAACCCCTTCCCAGCCCTTGGCATCCAGCACGTCACCACCACTTCCAGCTACCGCAGCCTACTTACTGCGCCCACAAACACGTAGAAAATTCCTACCTTAGACTTCTACTGCCACCCAGAATATCCATAGGTCTCTCCTCTGTCTCATTTCTTTCCACTGGCAAAGCCAAGTTGCACCTCATTACTTTTCACTCACGTCAGGTGTCTTCACAGCACTCCCTGCCTCCAGCCTCTGGTTGGTGGTTCCGGCAGCAAAGTCTGTGAAGCCCTTTGTGATCAACCCTTTCAGCTGTTAGGGCCTCGTCGCTGAGCACTCTTCACTGCAGCGAAACCAAACTTCTCTCTTTCCAGAGCACTTTCATGCTGTTCCTCTTGCCTGGAATTATCCTTCACTGTCTGTCTGACTGATTCTTCAAGGTCCAGTTCCAGAGACACTTCCCCCAGAAAGCGTCCCCTGTTGTCTAGCTAGCTCAGTTGGGGGTCCCTCCCCCTCCCCTGCCTGCTCCCCCTGCACAGCACACACGGCAGCATTAACTACCATAAGCGTTGGCTGAGTCTGCTCTTCCAGTATCGTGAGCTCCTTGGAGGCAAGAAACCAATCTTGCTCATCCCCATATCAGTGCTTAGCTGGGGTGATACTCAGAAATATTTCTTTAAAAAAGAATGAATGGGGCTTCCCTGGTGGCACAGTGGTTGAGAGTCCGCCTGCCGATGCAGGGGACACAGGTTCGTGCCCCAGTCCGGGAAGATCCCACATATCGCGGAGCGGCTGGGCCCGTGAGCCATGGCCGCTGAGCCTGCGCGTCCGGAGCCTGTGCTCTGCAATGGGAGAGGCCACAACAGTGAGAGGCCCGCGTACTACAAAAAAAAAAAAAAAAAATTCCCAGAGGACTGGTTTTCTTTATGACAGCATATATGGGGATGTCCCAGCGTTTCTCACGTGTACACCTTGAAGTTCAAGACAATATCTCCTTGTTCAGATCAATCTTAGATCACTTTGGAGTTTTTCTAGCTTTCAATTTTGTAGGTACATTATTTAAACCCCCTAAAAACCTAACCCAAGGATAGCAAGAAGAGCTATGGAGTATGTTAAATTTTATTTGGATCAATGGACAGATTTCCAACCAGCTCTGAGCACATGCTAATTTGCATTTCTATTGCTAATATAATAA
This sequence comes from Tursiops truncatus, assembly GCF_011762595.2. NCBI lineage: Eukaryota > Metazoa > Chordata > Mammalia > Artiodactyla > Delphinidae > Tursiops > Tursiops truncatus. Next base: position 64,181,315 of record NC_047042.1, on the reverse strand, counting down.
CCAAATCAATGTCCTAGGAGAAGAGAAGGGTACTTTTTCTCACCTCTGTCTATTCACCACCTCTGAGCAGGGGTGAATTTAGTCAAGATTCAACAAATATTTATTGAGCATCTAATAACATTCCCACCCGCAGGCACCTGGCCAGTGTCCCAGGCAGTGCATTGGCAGGGAATGGAGCTCTGCTTTTATTTATAGGTTGGAGAGGGAGTGGAGTCCCCACTGCACCACTGACATGCAAGCTTCCAAGCAGTTAATCAGAAAATTCTGAGAATCCAAAAAGATCGTGAACAAACATATGGATTGATGGCCTTTGACAGCTATACTTCAAATGTGGTTTGTCCCACTCTTTCTCCACCCTTCACAGCACATTTCTCCCAGAAGCAGTCTCGAACGTTCAGCAGCTCAGTTCAGAGAAGGGCTATCCACAGGCAGCACTGGAGGGTGGGAAGAGTGTAAACGGTCACTGGGCAGAGCTGTGACCCAAGCAACAAGGCAGAGGAAGAGTCCTGTGAGGAGAGAGCGGGGCTTTCTTGTCAAGTCACTTTGAATCTCTTTCCAATTCTAGTTTAGTTTCTTGAGAAAGATAGACGTCTCTGCTATTATCTCACACCCAGTGTATAAGATGGAAAATAGCAATATACCAAAGTTAGAGTCCAGTCAATTTCACCCTGATCACTGTGAGGTTCTGTGGCCTGAGACCCAAGATCTGGATGTAGCTGGTAAAATCTGGAGAAAGATGTTTCAGTTAAGAGCAGTAGTGTGGTTCAGGGTTAAAAATGTGGTCTTTCAAGTCAGAGAAGGACTCTAGTTCTACTTCTGCCACCTACCAATAGGATGATCATGGGTGTGCAAGTTATAGTTCCTCTTTGAGCTAATTTTTCTCATCTGTAATCAGAAACGATAAAACTACCTCTCAGAGTCATTATGCTTGCACCAAGTGATAAATTCTACCCCTCCTGAAATTCCTACTCTGCTCGACATAGCCCTCAAACATTAATGTGACCTTCCCTGATACACCCCCCAACCCCAAGAGGAGGTGTGCAGGCCTCTGACCTGCTTTCCTTTCAGGCTCCTTTATCAAACAAGGCACGTACCTGATTCCTTTCATCTCTGTATGATGGGAGGTATCGTGGCCGAACCATGATCGTTTTGCCTGACGTGCAGCAAGCCGAGATACTGAGACGCTAAGGTTTGCAGCAAAGAGAGGGTTTATGCTCAAGCCATGGCGTATTTATGAGATAAAGAATAAAGCAGCAGGGCGGTCTGAGGCGTGGAGAGCGTGGGGAGAATAGTGAAAGGTGATTGAAAAAAGGTGCGGTAATTGTCATTCTGTCCAGGTGTAACTAAGCTACAGGTTTCTGCACGTCCAAAATGGAGGCGCTTAGCACGATCTGAGGGTGGAGTTTTGGGCCCTCTGACGCCAAAAGGTCACTGAGCTGACACTCACGCATGCCCAATTGGAGGGTTGGTGGTCTTAACCGGTCTTAACCAGCTCAGCTCGAACTAGACACAGCTGACTCCACATTCCTGGAAAACAGCCCAGGCAAATATCTTATTAGGCTACGTGCTACTTGGAGGACATGCAAGTCTTTTGTAGCAACAATTAAAACAACCTTGATTAGTAAAGGCAGGTTACAGGTGAAATGGATTTAACTAATGATTACCCAGGGTTTCAGTATGTTTTCTCTCTCCTCCCACCCCTAACCAGCTAAAGATAATTTTGTCTTTTCCTACTCAGATTTTCCCTCTTCCCTACTCCATAAAGAGTTTAGACCCCACTCACCACAACTAGAGAAAGCCTGCTCGCAACAACGAAGACCCAAAGCAGCCAAAAATAAAATAAATAAAATAAAAAAAAAGAGGTTAGTCTTTACTAACCAAGTTATAAAATGTTTGTGTTAACCCTGGAAACGGGGGTAGGGAGAAACAGGCCCTGAACTGTAGGAGGAAACTAGGCATCAGAAAGAGCTCAAAGGGAATTTGACAAGTGAGATGCTCTGGAGCATCTATTATCTGCTAGGAAATAGACAAAAGAGATTTTGGAAGGGTTTGAGGAGTTATGAATTTGTTCCCCATTAATATTCCTTAATTTCAGAGGTGGTCAGGGAGAGGCCTGGACAGGGTTCTGTGTGAGAGTCAGCTTCCCCCCGCTTTCCTGTCCCAGAGCTCCTGCCTTCTCAGCGAGGGTCCTGCACTTACCACATTTCTGTGGCAAAAGAGGGAGATTTATTTTGGATATCAAAACAAACGGTGATCCCAGAAGGTTGCTGAACTTGGGGATAACTGGGAGCCCCAACTGTCTCCAGCAGTTTGTGCTCTGATATTCTCTCTTCCCTTAATATCTTCCCCTTTCCTCATTTCCATTTTTTACATCTTATGTCTTTATTTTCAAGAAAATGATATATTTCTTCTCAGCACAAACTTGGTCTCTGTTTATCTTTCTTTTTCTGTTGTCTCTCAAGATGAACAAAGTAGCTGCCACCCAGTCCATCATTTCCCCAGAGGGAAGTGTCCTGGCCTGGACACTAATGCCAACCATGAAACAAACACTGAGGGAGCACCTATTGGGGCATCCCCAGGCCAGGCAGTGGGCATGAAGTAGTTGAAGATACACTTCAAGAGTCAGTCTAATAAATCATAGTTTTAACCTCCTCTTCGATCCAAAAGTTTTAGGTGAGGGGTGTGTGTGTGTGTGTGTGTGTGTGTGTGTGTGTGTGTGTGTTTCATAGGACAAAATAAGGAAGTGAAAAGACGCCTCTGTGGTCTTCTTCAAAGTCCATAACCCAAATCTAATCATGAGAAAAACATCAGACAAACCCAAATTGAGGGATATCCTACAAAATACCTGACCAATACTCTTCAGAAGTACCAAGGTCATGAAAAGCAAGGACAGACTGGTAAAATCCTAAAAAAAAAAAAAAAAATCTGTAGTTTAGTTATTAGGATCGCACCAGTGTGAATTTCTTATTTTTGACAAATATACCATGGTTATGCAAGATGTTAACATGACGGTAAGCTGGATGAAGGGTATATGGGAACTCTCTATACTATCTCTGCCACTTTTCTGTAAATTTAAAATTATGACAAAATTTTAAAAAATTAATAAGAGAATGCAGAAAAATGAATCAGTAGTTAAGCAAATATTCAAGCTGGTATAATCCTATTTGGAGTTTTTTCCTCCTAATAATCAATAAAACAGATTGAAAAAAAAGACTAGACACATCCATAGCAAAATGTTAATAGATGTTAGTGCAAGATAGTGATAGATAATTTTACTTTTGTTTCCTGCATTACTCAATTTCCTTCCATGAATATATTTATTATTAACTTTGTATTAATTGTTTTAAAAATAAAACATTATTTTACAAGTCATGTGGAGAAAAAGTGACCTACACTCTGTCTGTGGACCCGAGAAGGCCCAGAGGCCAGAAGATGCACGCATTATAATTCTGTCTGGAGCTGAGGAGAAATGAGACGAAGCCCTGGAGAGAAGGGAGGGAGCTTTCCAGGAAAGTGGAGCATTGGAATGCAAAGCTTGTTCAGGCTCTGACACGTTCAGGGGGACACAAAGGCCTTCAGCACTTTTGGCAGTAAGTGCTCTCCCTGCATGAGCAAGAAAAGCATCTCGGCGGAGTCAGTCACCTCTCTCTGGGTCCTCCCCGCCGACAGTCAGGATGCAGGAAATGTTTTCCAGGTTTGAGTGGCCTGTTGCCAATCACTGAAAAGGAAATAGCAGGAACGTGGTCTGGCTGCCTGGTGTGAACAGGGCAAATGCACATGTGGGTGGCGGGCAGGGCAAGATGGCTCTATTCACTGGAGGCGATGACATGCCAGGTCCCAAAGTAAAGGTGAGCTTAGGGTGGTCCAGTGACAAGCGTAGGAAGCACGGCTGCTCACACACAGCAATGAAAGGCTCGCTGGTGAGTTTAGAAGCGGCCAGACTGAAAGGTATTTTCAGTCAGCAGAACAGATAGGTAATATTTCTCTTCTCCACCTTCCAAAGGTCTTGATGAGACCATAGGACCAAGGAGAATCTTTGACACCACTAGTCAGTCTCTTTCGTCTGACTAACCAGGGAACGCAGAGATTCAAGTTCCTGGCAGTCACCCAGAAACTTAAGGAAGGGGATTTGGCAAAATGCAGCAGTTTCTGCAGGATTCCATCTCATAATCTTGATGAAAGTGATGTTGAGTCATTCCTTCATTCCCTTACCTTAATGCATTCATTCTTAAAACCAATGTTTATTGAGCATCTGTTTTGTACCAGATTACAACAATCCCAATGTGCCCTCCTTAGGTAAACTAAGGAATAGGTAGAGGTGGACTAAAGTGGAGGTCTGGAAGGAACAGAGCATTGCAGCAAAAAGTGTGCTGAGCCCATGACTTAGAGAGGTCCCTAGGCAAACCAGCAGCATTGTATTTTATATGACATGGCCTCAGCTTTTCCAGATTCATTACACTCTTCTCTTAAAAGAAAAAAAAAACTATAGCAAAAGAAGAGGTCTTTTCAGTGTCAAAAGGAAAACTCAGATGTCACTGTAGCTTCAGAAGCTTTCTCTAATTGTTACGGAATGATGGCCTAAGGGCAAAGGGCAAATGATAGATGCTTTTTTGACTATAATGACTAGCTAGGAAGTTTCAAAGAGCATTTCAAAAGAGTTTAGGTGGCAGAGCACCTGGACCTGGATGTCATGAGACCTGGAGTCCTTTCCCAAATCCCCAGATTCCTCTTTTATATGGGTGGTCCTGCTACCTACCTCATGGGGTAATTGCAAGGATGAAATTATGTATGTGACTCATTCAGCACTTGTCTGACACATACTAAGACTCAACAGATGTTAGATATGAATTTAATACTGAAGTACTATGACATGTTGATATGTTAAATTCCATCACATAAACTTTACCTAATGAAAATATGACCATGTTCCAGGTGTGCAGGAATTCTTTACCTCATTAAAAATACATAAGTTATTAAACACTTTCTTGAATGTTTAAAAATTCATATTCACTTAACACTTGTGTATTTGTTTATCTGCCAGCTGACAAGCAGGGTCAGCTACCAAAGGTATATAAAAATTTGTTGGAAAAGAAACTTGAATCCATTCTATCCACTGAGTTATAATTTCCTTGTGACATGGGACACAGCCATCGTTATTCAATGCACTCCTTTGGGAATCTTCAGAAGTGTCCTTTGGAAGCAGAGTCTGAGAGACGCTGGATTGGACAGAATATTTATAACCACTTGCTTTTAAAGAGGACCAGTTAGGATTCGTAATGAGGCCATGAAAATCGCCCTGCTTTGTGCCAACCTCTCTAAGAATCCAGTAAATCCGAGAAATCCTAGAACTCAAGGAAAACAGTGCAAATGCTCAGGCTGATGAGCTCAGCAGCAAGGCAAGATACTGCTGCGTAGAGGACCTTATCATCTATCTTATTAAGTGACGGGACACTTTTGAGAGTGAAAGGGGCCCTATTAAAAATCATTCCAAGATAGCAGTTATACACACACAGCTTGTCCCTGCAAACCAGGACACATGGCCACCTCATCCGCAGGCAGTGAGCCCCTGAGATACTTCTGGGCAGCAGACAGTGCAAAGACTCAAGTGCTCACGCTTGCTGTCCAGCCTTCTCCACATGGTCGGTGAGGGAAGGGGGGAGGCTGGGCGTCTCCACATCCATGGGGACAGCTCAGAGGTGGGAAATGGGTGAGCAGATCAATGCCCTCACTGCAGCTGAAGAAACTGAACAAGCACTGAATTTTCCAAAAGAAAGTTTGGGAGTAAATTTGAGAGGAGGCCTCCAAAGCCTTCTTCCCATAATTATCAAAATGATTCAATCCGGTCCATGAGCAGGTCTTTAAATGGCTTCCTGTGCCAGGTGCGGAGGCCAGACACTGGGGACCCAGAGGAGAACAGGAGCCATGAATGGGAGAGACGAAGCTTTCTGCCCACACATGCAGTTTAGAGCAACCGGTCCCAGACCAGAGGCAGCAGACAAGCCACAGGGCACAGAGGAGGGAAGGGAGGACTCCAGCTGGGGAGGCCAGGGATGCTTTGCTGAGGAGAGCATGCCTGCGCTGAGCCTGGATCGCCACTTCTGCCTACAGTTAGCACATTTTTTTTTTAAATACATGGACTCCCGTATTTTTTTATTTTTTATTTATTTATTTATTTTTGGCTGTGTTGGGTCTTTGTTTCTGTGCGAGGGCTTTCTCTAGTTGCGGCAAGCAGGGGCCACTCTTCATCACGGTGCATGGGCCTCTTACTATCGCAGCCTCTCTTGTTGCGAAGCACAGGCTCCAGACGTGCAGGTTCAGTAGTTGTGGCTCACGGACCTAGTTGCTCTGCAGCATGTGGGATCTTCTCAGACCAGGGCTCGAACCCGTGTCCCCTGCATTGGCAGGCAGATTCTCAACCACTGCGCCACCAGGGAAGCCCCAGTTAGCACATTTAAAAAGAAACCTATTTTGCCTTTTTTCGTTAGGATCTCATACTTTCTGTTCAGAAGTAGGACAATTTCTTGGAGACCTCCAGGAAATGCTCTGTTCCCAAACCTTCCTCCATACACTCTTTCTTGAGAGGAAATTCATGCATCTCTCCATCTATTCATCACACACACAGGATCCCAGGCCTCATGCCACTGGGGATACAGGGGTGAACAAGACAGACACAGTCCCACCCTCAGGGAGCTTCCATCCTCATAGGGGGAGACATGCTAAACAAGCACGACAATACATTGCAATTATGATGGGTAATTTGAATCAAAGGAGGGTACACCTGGGCAACCTACCCTAATCATCAAGGGTCTTCCTTGGAGACCTGACATTGGAGCCAACCAGCAGGACAAGTGAGATTAACGGAGGGTGAGATTGGCCTGGGGAGGTGGGGGTGGCAGAGCGTCCCAGGAATGGAGTCTTGAGGGAAGAGACACCAAAACATCAATGTGGCTGGAGCGTGGAGAGAGGAGGGGGAGAGGGAGAGAGCGGGGCAGAATGGGACTAGGGAGGCTGGCAGAGCTCAGATCAGTGGAGGGGAGGATTAGAGAGTGTATCAGTTGCCTACTGCTGCGCAATTAGTTACCCCAAAATTTAGCGGCTTAAAACTACAAAAACATATTACATCACAGGATTTCTGAGGGTCATAAACCCACAGCACCTTACTTAGCTGAGTGGTCCAGCACAGGGTCTCTCATGAGGCTGCAGTCCCTGACGGCTCCAAGGGATCTGTTTCCAGGGAGTCTCACGCACTTGGCTGCCGCCTGGAGTCCAGGTCCTTGATTCCTGGGCCCCTGCACTAGGAGAGAACCCATGAAGTGGCAGCTGGCTTCTCCCAGAGTGAGTAATCTGAGAGGGAGGGCACCAAAAATGGAAGCCACAGTCTTTTATGACCTAATCTCAGAAATGACAAGCCATCCTTTCTGCACTATTTCATTGGCCAGAAGGTAGTCTAAACCCAGTCCACACCCAAGAGAGGGTGTTACATGAGGGTGAGAATACCAAGATGTGGGGACCATTTGGGGTCATCTAGGAAGCTGGCCTCCCAGGGAGCATAATCAGATTTGTATCAAAAAAATCATGCACCCATAAAGGAATTTTCTGGAGTGATGGAAATATTCTATATCATGATAGAGGTTATACAAATGTAAACCTTTGCCAAAATGCGTTGAAGTGTAAATCTTAGATGCATTGTTGTTTAAAAAGATTGCTGCTTCTGGGAAGATGGAGTAGATATACTCTTCTCTGTTCTTCCTGTTGAGTACAAATAAAAATCCTGAACATTATATATATAAAATAAACATAAGAAGATTCTGAAAGGGGGAGAGAAGGTGCAGACCAGCCAGGCACCTGATGACAACATGGGTTTTCTTTTTGTCTCGTAGACCCCAGCTTTGGAACTAAAGAAGGCAACAATCTGAAACATCAACAAACGCGGACCCAAAAAGTCCTAGGAGAAGCCCACTTTCTCTAGTCAGAGGACCAGGAAAGGGGCATCCGCAAGATAGAAAACTTTTGGACAATGACCACCCTACTCCAGGCAAACACCATAGAAAACCTGCGGTGAATCCCCAAAGAACTATGCTGAGTGGAAAAAAAAAAAAATAGCCAGTCGCTAAAGGTTACACACTGTATGATTCCACTTATATAACAATCTCAAAATGACAAATTTATACAAATGAAGGAAAGTTTAGTGTTAATCTAAGAACAGTTGGGGAGGGGGAAGGAGAGGGAAGACAGTGCAGCTATAAATGGCAGCGTGAGGGATCCTCGTGGAGATGGCAGTGCTCTGTGTCCTAACTTTCCTTGTCAGCACCCTGGTGGTGACACTGTACTGCAGTTTTGTGATTGTTAGGGTGCAGGGTTCCCTCTATTGTTTCTCTCTGAGTGTATTACTTCTAACACTTGCATGTGAATCTACAATTATTTCAACATAAAAAAAATTATTTTTAAAAAGGGCCACATATGTTATGATTTCACCTATATGGCATTCTGGGGCAAAACAAAAAAGGGGCAGAAGAAGATCTGTCTTGCAGGAGCTGAGTGTGGGCTTGACTTGCAGGTGACTCTAAAGGGGCAGCGGGAAACTTCCTGGAGTGACAAAAATGTTCTAGGCTTTGATTGTGGTGGTGGTTCCCTGAGTATATGTGGTTATCAAAATTCAGAACTGTGCACTAAAAAGGATGAATTATACTGTATATAAATGATATCTCCATGTAGCTGTTTTTTTAAAAGATAGTTATGTCCAAAGAAGTGATTTTCCTCATCTCTTTGGCCTCTGAAACTTTTCTTCAAAGGAAATCTCACGTGGATTTTTTAACCTGTAAAACAGATAAAATTGGGAGTCTGCACTTGAATTGCATAGGGGATGCCCTGCCCCCCATCATCACAGGTAGCCCCAATGCCTCAGGAAGAGTTGAAGAATGCTGTTCTAAGTCACAAGAAAACGGCTCGTCAAATCCCTGGCTCTGTGAGTTGTGGGACCCAAGGGGTGACCTGAGGAAAACGGCTCCAATCCGTGAGCTGGGTTTCCTAGTCAGCAATTTGGAAACTCTGAAGGCAGTTCCATACTCCTGGGTGTCAGGTTGAGGCAGTGAATCTCCACTGTGAGCTGAGAGCAGCACTGACTGGTGCCCGAGAAGGGCCGGCGGGGAGTGGTGTTAATAAAAAGTGGTCGTGTTAAAAAGAGGCCCAGAGGCACTCAAGTGAAAATCAACGTACTGCCTTGGTAGTGCTGGAGGGATGCAAGAGTCCCGAGAGAGCAAGCTGTGGTTGTTGCAAGTGGGACAGCCCCTGCCAGCTTCCCATACCCACTGGCTTTCTGTCTGTCCCTGCCCCAAATGGGAAACGGAGGGGAAATGGCTTACCTTACAATATCCTTAGAAGCAAGAGGCTCTCTTGAGGCACCTACATCTTTTTTTTTTTTGAGGCACCTACATCTTTTTTAGCTCCATCCTTGAAGAGAATCTCCCAAAAAAGGGATTCTGGTGGATGCTTCTGGAATTGGTTCTGTCAGCACTGAGTCTGCACCTTCTGGATGACCCGGTGAATCCTGCATCCTCTGACTTACCCCAGATTCCCAGCTGTCACCTTTTAGAGTCTCCTTCTCTTGGGTGCTTTTTTCCTGAACCAGTTTTAGGTGATGGAAATTCGTGAGTTCAGTGTTGACAAAGAGGGTCTCTCAAAATTGCCTCATACAGTCAAAGAATAGAGCACAGACCACTCAGATCTAAGAACCAGAGACTAGGGGATGAGACCCTCCTTTGCCAGACTCACAGCTTCACTGGCTCCCTTCAGTACCTGGTAGACATATGCTGCAAAGGAACGTGTTTGGAGACAGAAGTTGTCCAGTCACCATGGTGATGAAGATGTGCTACTTGCATTGTACAGGGCATCCTATATATTTAGCAACAGCAATCAGAAAGGCTGCAGTTGCATTCAGCTGGGGCACATGACTGGCTGGTCTGAGCATATTGAACAAGATGCAGTCCCCACAGAAGGGCATCGATGAGATTTTGGTGATGTCTGAAGACCTCCCCGTGACAGAGTCCAGTCTTTCTAATGAGCCTGATTTGGGGGAGGCAGCATGGTAGAGCAAGCCTGTGTGGCTAAGACACTAAACAAGGATGGAAGGAAGGTTGTGGATGCCAGAGATATTTAAACAGTGGAATCGTTTTCCAACTTCCAATTCCTGGAGCCACATTAATGAGACGAAAGACTCTCCAAGAACTACTAATTTTACTGCATGACCCAGGTTCCCATTTGTTCTCCTTGCAACGAGATGAAATGTTACTATCTTAGCAGCCGTATAGTGGGAAGGCCTCAGGAAAATTCTCTCCCTGGGGTCTGAGACTCCCTCATACTGCTTGCTATTTAATGATTTTTTTCTCTTATTTTGAAAACAGCTGAGATTAATAATCTTCTATGCTGGGTAGAGGGGGTGATGGGTATTAATAATATTTTGATTATTTACTGTATACCAGGAAATACACAAAATGCTTTACATTTATTTATTTTAAAGGGTGAGATTCATGTAGCATATGATTAACCATTTTAAAATGTACAATTCAGGGGCATTTAGTGCATTCACAAATGTTGTACAACTATCACCTCTTTCTAGTTTCAAAACTTTTTCATCATCTCAGAAGAACATCCTGTACAATCAAGCAGTCACTCTCCATTGCCCCTCCCTTTGTCCCCTGGTAACCATTAATCTGTTTTCTGTTTCTGTGGATTTACCTATTCTGGATATATCTTAGGAAAGGAATCATATGATATGTAACATTTTTGTCTGACTTCTTTCACTTAGTGTAATGTTTTTGAGGGTCATTCAAGTTACAGCAGATATCAGTACTGCATCCCTTTTTCATAGCTGAATAGTATTCCACTATATGGATATACTACAATTTGTTTATCCACTACTCCACCGATGGCACATATATTATTAACTCATTTAATCCTCTCTACAGTCCTATGAAGATTTTTTGTTTGCTTTTTACAGGACAGGAAACTGAGGCGCAGAGAAGTGAAGTGACTTGCCCAGAGTCATAGTATAGGACAAGGTAGCATAGGGATTGGAACCCAAGCAGTTTGGCTCCCTTCAGTGCTCTGCTTCCCCACAGAAATGTTGTTTCTGGGGGCAGAAAGTGAAACTCTAACAATACATGTAAAAAACAAACAAACCAAAAAAGTGAGCGAAGCTGTTGCAAATGTTAGTTATTTGTTCCTAAGAAGGAGGGGAAAAACAAAAATGAGAGAAGAGGAAAGGAAAGGGAAGAGCAAGAGGAGTCAGACAGAGAGAAGGAACAGGGGTACTGCGGGTGCTGCAGGAAGTGAGAATTTCTCAGGACGAACATGGATTTCAAATGGTTGCAGCCAAAGTTCTGGTACATGCAACGATTTGCTTTCATCGTCACATCAGAGGGACTGAGAAAACAGGAGGAAGTGCTGGGCCCCTGGTTTGGGTCGAGGGAACTGCAGAAATAGAGAACAGCCACAAGCCGCAGAGAGGAGAACAAAACTGGGCAAAGAAACGAATTTAGTGGGAAGTTGATCATGAAAAACTGTCAGGAATTCAGAGGGATCTTGCCAAGTCTGTGGACTTCTAACAATCAATGGGAAAAGGTTAGAATTAAGCTTATCTAGATCTCGAGAGGTCCTGAGACCACAGTCGATAGCTGGGTTATACTATATGAATTAAACATCTTTCCAATGAGGAGCAGCGTTTCGTGAGGCACAAATGAGATGACATCTGCTTTCTCATAAATACATCATGTGTCGGGAAAAATGGAGGAGGTGGAAACATAGTTAAGTCTGTAAGGAAGCTGTGGAACTAAGGTTGACAGAGAAAATCTCACAACTCCCATTGTAGAGGTCTCCAAAATCCACAGAGCCCGAAGAACCAAAGAGTAAATCCATTAGTCACAGAAGTCCAAACCAGTCACCAAAACAAGGCCCCAACTCAGCTCTCTGAAGGCAGAGTGCGGATCTAGGGGTCTTTGAGCCCCCCGGGAAGCACTGACAATGCAGAAGCCGGCCTGGGAACCCCCTGCAACAGACATTTGTGTGTGAGCCGAGGAGTCAGTTGGAGAATTGGCCACATTCAAACAGTCAAGCAATGATGAATGAATTATTAATTCAAGCCCAAACCAAAACTAAGTCATAATCATTAATATTGCAATAGACTTAACTCCTGATTGTTCACATGGACCATTAGCCATCCCTGGTGCGTGCTGAGAGAAACCTCATCCTTCCAGATTGCCGAGATGGAGACTGAAGCTACCTCAGTGTTTTCTGTCTGAATGGGGGCTCTGAACAATACCAATAATTGACGTAGTATCCAACGATGTCAATCCGCTAATCTTATATAACCCTCGCTGGAGGTAGTGCTTGTAACATGACATGATTTTTCGTCTTTTCTCCCTTCCTCTACTTTGATGTATATGTTAACTGAGAGAACTGGCTGAGAAAAGATGGAAGGGGGGTCGAAAAATAATCATCCGTAAACGGGATGACCAGCTGCCAAGTAACCAAGAGCCATCCGTCCTGTGTCAAGGATCCTTTATGCTTATTTCTAAACCATGGGCCATGATTTAAGCAGAGCATTATTGATATCAGACCCAGCAGGAACGGAACTCACATTCTTAAACTCCACTTCCAAAAGAGGCACACACTATTATCTTATTTATTTTTTGTACATATACTTCCATATATTACATTTATTTGTTTCCATTATAAAACTCTTAAAAGACATGGAAAACTATTAAATATCAATTTATCAACTGCAGCGTGGAACAGCCACTTCTGACATGACCTGCTACAACAGAACAAGACAGAGTGTGACCTTTTGGAGCAGTCAGATTCCTTTACTGAATACCTGGAAGTTGGAGGGGAAAACGGAATGTGCAGACAGATGCTGTTTCCTTCCATGTCTGCATCTCCTCCCACCACAGTTTGATATAAAGCATCCCAAGCCCTGAGATGAAATCCCATGACACTGGTAGGATCAGAACTGCGACTTAATATTTTCAAGTTCATAACAGGAGCTTACTTCAGCAGCATCTTGAATCTGCCTGGAGTGTAGAACTGAAAGTTTACAAAATGGGGACAACTCAGAGCTTATTACTTATTTGATTTCAGTCTGGTTTGATCTCTGCTTCATCCCTTAAGCAGGGAGATCTTGTCCTGTTATCTCCCTTCAACAGAGGAGGTTGCTGAAGCTTATAATGGTTACAGTGATTAGTTCAAGTTCACAGATTAAATTCAGAACCATGATTTAAATCCAAGACTTGTGACTATTAGGCCACCGTCATGCCCATGGCCCTTCTTCCTTATCATTTGCTACTGCCCCAAAAGAGGGCTACATGTGGCCACCCCCATCAGATATTGTCCATATTTTTTTTCCTGCTGCCCTGACCCTTGTTCTAACTATGAACTGAGTCCTTTTTTTTTTTTAACCTATTTTTTTAAATTATTTTAAATTGTGGTAAAATGTACATAACATAAAATTTACCATCTTAACCATTTTAAGTATACAGTTCAGGGGTATTAAGTACATTCCCATGTTGTGCCAGAGCACACACTATTCTTAATTGACCAATGGATTTTAAGTAAAAACAACACAGAAATGCTGGGCTTTAGAGCTTGTCATCTCTCCTGCTCACAAAACAAATATTGGAAATAATTGCTTTTAATATGCATCAGGCAAAAATCTCTGATGTGAACAGTCCCCGCTAGACAGTTTCAGTGACCTCTGGACTGGCCTCCAGGTGCCACTGCCCCAGTCCACCCCTCAGCCTGCTGGGTCCAGTCCCCATAGCCCTGGCTTAGGCATGCTGGTCCCTGTACCAAAAACTCTGATGGATCCTCACGCTCTATAGTGCAAGTCTATGCCCGTTAGGTTAGCATTCATAAATCTATCGAGTGCCTCCGATGTTGCTGTGGAGCCACTACTAACTACTGCTTCCCTATCTGCTAATGACTGCTGCCATGTGTGAGCCCTTCCTATGTGCTCAACACCGTAGGAAGAGACTTGGTCATCTCATTTAATCCTCTCATCAAAGTTAAGAGTTGTAGGTGTTGCTGAAATCAGTTTACAGGTCAAGAAACTGAGATGAAGCCGAGTCAGGCACTTTACTCACAGCTTCATTACTGGTTATGTGGGTTCTCGTTTAGCCTCTTGTTCACCTTCCAGCTCCTGTCATAAAATGGGGTGGTCGTGTTTTTATCTGCCATAGCACCCCTCAATCTCAGGGGAGAAACTAGCTTCAAACCCAGACTTATTGGGAGAGAAAAAAATATTTTAGCAGCCTAGAGCAAATATAAATTGGTAAAGGAATCTGTGTTGATAAACAGAAAAGCTACATATTCTGTGACTCAGCCATTCTACAACTAGGAATAAATACATCCTGAGGAAATCAGAACCATGAGTACACATTTGTCTGCAAGGATGAACACTGGAGCATTATTTATATTAGTGAAAACAACCCTCAAGTCCAATAATAAAGGGCTGATTAAATTATACATATAGTTTATACACATATCCATATTATAATAATTGTTAAGATATACTGAGTGCTTACCATGTGCCACTCATTGTTTCAAAGGCTTTATTGGTATTAACTCATTTAAACCATGTGGTGGATTGCAGTATGATCCTTAAAATGAGATTGCACAGGAATACTTATGGCTTGAGAAAATGTTCATGATCTTTTTTTTTTGGCTGAGCCACGTGGCTTGAGGGATCTTAGTTCCCCGACTGACCAGGGATTGAACCAGTGCCCCCTGCAATGGAAGCACGGAGTCTTAACCACCAGGGAAGTCCTGTTCATGATCTATTGTTGAATGAAAGAAGCATATTTAAAAATTATGTTTAAAAACTATAAGTTTATAGCAGCTTTATTCATAATTGCCAAAATCTGGAAGCAACCAAGATGCCCTACAGTAGGTGAATGGATAAATAAACTGTGGTACATCCAGATAATGGAATGTTATTCAGTGCTAAAAAGTAATGCGCTATCAAGCCATGAAATGACACAGAGGAAACTTAAATGCATATTCCTAAGTGAAAGAAGCCCATCTGAAAAGGCTACATACTGTATCATTCCAACTATATGACATTCTGGAAAAGGCAAAACTATAAAAACAGTAAAAAGATCAGTGATTGCCAGGGGATGGGGTGTTGGTGGGGAGTGATGCCAGGTGGAACACAGAAGTATTTAGGGCAGTGAAAATACTCTAAATGATACCATAAGGATGGATACAGGTCACTATACATTTGTCCAAACTCATAAAATATACGACGCCAAGAGTGAACCCCAAAGTAAACAAACTATGGACTTTGGATGATAACAATATGTCAGCGTAAGCTCATCCATTGTAACAGACGTCCCACTCTAGTGTAGGATGTTGACAACATGGGAAGCTGTGCATATGCTGGGGGCAAGGGGGTATATGGGAAATCTGTTCCTTCCCCTCAATTTTTCTGTGAACCTTAAACTGCTCTAAAAAAAAGTCTTAAAAAAAAAACTACATAGTAGAAGTAAAATGATAGTAATTAGGTCTGAGAAATGGAATTACTATTTTTTATTGTCTTCTTTGTAATTTGGAGAATATTCCACAATAATAATCACTTATTACTTTTTAAAAAAACTGATTTAAAAGTAAACACATAGTCAAGGTATTAGATGGCACCTGAGGACCTGATGGCCAGAGCATCAGGCAAGGTCACTGATAAATAAGTGAGCCCGGCTGGCACATTGGCCAGGGAGCCAATGACCCTGGGGCTGACCACAGGGGCCCTCAGCAAA
This sequence comes from Tursiops truncatus, assembly GCF_011762595.2. Taxonomy (NCBI): domain Eukaryota; kingdom Metazoa; phylum Chordata; class Mammalia; order Artiodactyla; family Delphinidae; genus Tursiops; species Tursiops truncatus. The sequence goes on along the minus strand of NC_047042.1, from coordinate 64,165,512 downwards.
GTGACCCAACAAGGGCCACTCTGTGCTGTGGGCCCCGCCTACTGCCCTATTTGCTCAGAAGTTCTGCTGCTTTGAGGCCCTGGCACTGGGTCACCAGGGAGGAATCCAGTCACTCTGGCCAGCACTAAAAACAGAGTTCAGGGCCTGACACACTCAGGACCAAGATCAAAGGTCTTATTCTAGCTGTGAGAGGACTTCGCTGTCTGGCTCCTGCTGATTTTTTGGACTCAGTTTTCCACGGCTCTGTGTCACAGAACTTCACTCCAGAAAGACCATTTTCTCCTAACTTTCCTATGTCCCCATAATGCACTTTCCTCCTCCTGCACGCTTTCCAAACTTTCCTTTCCCACTCTCTGCTCCAAATATACCCTTTCTTTATTTCAAGTCTGTGGATGATGCTGATGAAACATGATAATGTTGATGCAAACTGCTCTAAACTTAGGTGTAATCACAATAATAACAGCTACAATTTATGTAGCAGTTAGTGTGTGTTCTTTAAATACACTGAATCCCACTTAATCTTTACAGCTCTTCTGTGGGCAAGTACCAGTGTTCTTCCTTACAGATAACGTATTGAAGACTCAATGAGGTGAGTTCATTGTTTACTTGGGCATGGCAACTTATAGGCAGTGTCCCAGGGGAGGCATCACATGGCCCAGGAAAGCCCACGACTTTTGTCTGATTTCACCCCAGGACTGGAGTCTCAGCACACTGAGTGGCCCTGGGCTCAGCCAGGCCCCTATGGCCTGCTCAAGGCTTGGCAGAGAGGAAGAGTGATTCAAGAGTATGGACCCAACTTGAGCAGCTGCATTGAAAAGATCGCTAGAAATAGTTTCTTTACATACACACTAATTCCTGAAATCCTTTTCTTAGAGGATGTGGCATTTTTCTTGGGAGATGGTATTTATGAAAGAGTATATGACTACACATTGTTTGTTTACTTTGGTCTTCATACGTAGGAGTTGACCAAATTCAGGCATCATCACCTTCACAGGTACTCTGGATAGAGGATGAGTGAATTTAGTTCACACATGTATGCCACACTCCTTATAACAATTCATGCATTAAATATGTGTGAATTGAGCCATATTTTAAAATGTGCCTATTAAGTCTGATAGTTAAGGGAATTCTGCTGTGAATTAGTTTTAAAGTAAGGACCTTTTTAAAGTAATTAGTCCCTAAGTTTTTTTGGTAACAACTTTATTGAGATATAATTCACTTAACTTGCAATTCGTGCATTTAAAATGTAATTTCATGCAATATATGGTCTTTTGCAACTGACTTCTTTCATTTAGCATAATGCTTTCAAGTTCATCCATTGTTATAGCATGTAGCAGACGTCTTTCCTTTTTATAACAAATAATGTTCCATTGCATGGCTACATAACATTTTGTTGTCCATCACTTGATGGACATTTGGGTTCTTTCCAACTTTGGCTACTATGAATAATACTGCTATGAACATTCGTGGTCAAGTTTTTTGTGTGAACATATGTTTTCAATTCTCTTGGGTATATACCTAGGAGTGAAATTGCTGGGTCAAATGGTAGCTCTATGTTTAACTTTTGGAGGAATTGCCAGACTATTTTCCAAACTGGATGCACCATTTTACATTCCCACCAACAGTGTGTGAGGGTTTTGCTTTTTCCACATCCTCAGCAGCACTCGTTATTATCTGGCTTTTTATTAATAGCCATCCTACTGGGTATGAATTGGTATCTGGTTGTGGTTTTGATTGGCATTTCCCTGACAGCTAGTGATGTTGAGCATCTTTTCCTGTGCTTATGTATTTATATATTTTATGTGGACATGTCTATTAAGATCCTTTGCCCATTTTTTAATTGGCTTATTTGCCTTTTTATAATTAAGTTGTAAGACATGGGGAATATAGCCAATATTTTGTAATAACTGTAAATGGAAAGTAACCTTTAAAAATTGTATTAAAAAATTTAAAAATAATTAAGTTGTAAGAGTTCTTTACATAGTTTAGATACAAGTCCCTTATCGGATATATGATTTGCAAATAGTTTCTTCCATTCTGTGAGGTATCTTTTTACTTCTGGATGGTATCCTTTTAAGCACAAAAGTTTTAATCTTGATGAACTCTAACTTATTTTTTCTTTTGTTATTCATACTTTTGGTGTAAGAAACCATTGCCAAATCCAAGGTCATAAAGATCTGTCCCTATGTTTCCTTCTAAGACTTTTCTAGGGACTTCCCTGGTGGCACAATGGTTAAGAATCCACCTGCCATTGCAGGGGACACTGGTTCGAGCCCTGGTCCAGGAAGATCCCACATGCCACAGAGCAACTAAGCCAGTGCACCACAACTACTGAGCCTGCCCTCTAGAGCCTGTGAGACACAACTACTGAAGTCCACACGCCTAGAGCCCATAGTCCACAACAAGAGAAGCCACTGCAGGGAGAAGCCCGTGCACCGCAAGGAAGAGTAGCCCCCCATTCGCCGCAGCTAGAGAAAGCCCGCATGCGGCAATGAAGACCCAACGCAGCCAAAAATAAATAAATACAAAGAGTTTTAAAATTTTAGTTCTTACATTTAGGTCGTTGATCCATTTGAGTTAATTATAGGTCCAAGTTCATTCTTTTGCATGTGGATATCAATTTGTTGAAAAGTCTATTCTTTCCTCATTGAACTGTTTCCTCACTCTTGTAATTCAATTGACTGTACTGTGAGAGTTTATTTCTGGATTCTCAGTTCTATTTCATTGCTCTATATGGCAATCCTTATGCAAGTACACTCGCTCTCTCTCTTCTCGTTACCAAGTTCCTTTATTATTTCCAAAGGACACTTGATGTTAGCTGGGAACAGAAATCGCCCTGGCTGAGCCGTTCAAGGAGCTTAGAAAGCATCTTTTTCCATTTGGTCAGTAATGTCACCAGCAAGGCCTCTTTCACGTTACCTGTTGCAGTGCCTCCGACCTGGGATTCCTGTCGCAGAGATCAAGCCGGACTGAACCCTTCAATTGTGCGGGAGGAGAGCGGAGAAGCCCGGCGACCTAACAGAACCGCTGGAGGGCGCCCCATCTCGCGCTCCGCGCTTCCTGGTGTCCTTCCTCCCGGGTGGAAATAAGGGTCGCGGGGGCCGCCTGGATTTCTTCGGCTTTTGCAAATGTCCAAGTACTCCAAACTCCTAGTTTTCCCGGTACTCTTTACCATAGGCGAGGGTCCCCGAGGCTGTGCTTGGGCAGGACCTTAGAACCTCGGCGTCAGGAGGCAGGAAGGCGCAGCCCCCATGAGCAGCCGGCAGGGGAAAAGCCGCGGTCCCCACTGCGGGACCGCCCCCACGCCTCCCCAGACCCCAGATCACCCGGTGGTTTGCGGGGCCGAAGCTCTCCCGCTGCGCCTGCGACACACTGGGCCCCAGCAATTGCGAAGTTTGTGATCCTGGGGCGATCTCTTCTGGCTCACGAGGTCTGAAAAGCAGGCCAATTAGCTGTGGGATGGAAAACAGTTTTTTCTGCCAAAGAGAGTTATTTCCAGTAGATTCTTACGTGGCCTGTTTGTGCTTCTGCTCTTCTCTCTATTCAGCTGGCCTTCTGCCACAGAGGCATTGGCTAAGCAGTATTTGAACGGATGTGACATTAACATTTCCCCATGTCCATAAGAATGGTTCAAAAGTAGCATTTTTATCCGTGAAAAATATTACATTGTCTGATTGTATGGTAACTGACGTTTAACCATGTCCTCCAGAAAGAGACTGGGACCTCTGTGGGGCACCGGCGCTCGGTTCCTAACAGACCTCCCTGGATGAAGCTGTGTGTCACCGGCATTGGTGTACTGTCACCAGCACTACAGTCACGCCCCATCTCCCCAACTGGGACAATCCACAGGCAACTCCCATCACTTCAGGGTCAGTGGCCAGGTGTGGCCTGGCCCTCAGTTCGGGTTCTTCTGTAAAATCCACGAAGCCTGACAGGCTTTGGGCTACAGAAAAAGACAGTTTTCCCAATGGGGTGTGTTAAGATTCTACACTTTAAGTGGACCAGTTTATTTTTAATGTCAATCGTGAAAGAAATTAAATGGGAAGTTCCTGTTAGACATGGGCTGTTTACAGTGTTTGTGGGAACCTAAGAAATTGCTGGGTGAGCCCACATGAATCGACCCAGGTGCCAGGGTCTGGGTGAGTCAACACTGGACACTCAACATGAACAGAAGGGCAGACACAGGCCTGGAAAGCGCCCTGTGTGCCCAGCAGATTCCCTGAAGCCTCATGGCATTGCCTGTAGGCTTGATGGAGTCTGTGGCAGGACCTCCACGGTTCATGCCCATTGTTTTTGCCTGTCCCCCACCTCACTGGATGGCCCCTGTAGAGCTGCCCTAGTCACCCTCCCAGCCTCAGGACCCGTGCATCACTTGCCAGAGCAGGTAGCCCCCTCTTGACATCTTTTCTTTACCTATAGATTCCCTCTGAGCCCACACTCACCTCCCTTACCAGTGTGAGAGAGCTCTTTGAACGCATGACACATGTGGTGCCACTGTGTGTTCACATGTATTTTAGATAATAGGAATGGTAGTGGGCTTTAGACCCTGTTCTGTTTCTTAACCTTTCTTCCTCAGCCCTGTGTTGTTGCTGTGTATGTATGGTTTGTCGTTCCTCGGGTCTCTATCAGTCTGATGTCAAGAAAACCAAAACCACTAGATGAAAAACACACTTCAGCAGTTTTGTATGGTGCTGACTTGCTGAGATTCCAAGACCCAAACAAATGTTATCCATGTTATCTTTGCATTTCACTCACGAGGAATTATTCTCCTCGAGATGCACATAATGTCAGATTTTCTTCCCTCTGATTTATTATGAACCACCCACTAAAGATTGGGAGGTATTTAAAATCAGTTTCCTCCTTTGGGTCCCACAAAGACTCTGGGTGGGGGTAGGGGTCACACAGCCCCAGAGAGGTCCCCCAGGTGTCCAGACCAGGGTGGCTCCCCACTCTGGGCAGTGCTGGGCCTCACCCCATAGCACACACGCACTGGCCTCCTGCCTCCATCTGGAAGGACCCTGCCAAGGAAGGGGCCTCCAGGGCAACCCCATGCCCTCCCCGCTGGGCCTGCCCAGGGCCCTCCACACGGGCCCACCACGTCCTGCAGCCATCTCTCCCTCACAGGTCTGTGCAAGGCTTCTTCTTCCCGGCCCCTCAGAGAGAGAGGGCAGGCTCAGGCCACTGTCTGCTTTTCACACCTCCAAAACACAACACATGCATTCTGCCCCTTTGTGCCATGACAGGGCATCAGCCTTAAAACCACAAAGGTTTTCTGGATGTAAGGAGGGGTCTTAAGAATCTTGAGATCTTAAGGATACCAAATTCTGGTTCTCTTCCTGGAAGAAGAAACATAGCTTTCGTTTTTTTCCTAATTAGTCATAAGTCGACTCTGCTCCCACCCCACAAGGATGAACAGAATTACTTAAACAAAACATCCACAAAACTAAACAACCAAAAATTCTCAACCTCTCACCCAGCATCCTGCTACGCTGATATTTACCGAGCACTTGCTGTGCTCTAGATGCTCTGCTAGGCACTTGATAGAAGCGAGCTCATTTTATCTTCACAACGATGCTGCAAGGAAGAGATAACACTCTCTGTGCTCCAAATGAGGAATGTGAGACTTAAAGAAAAAGTTGGGGAACTTCCTCAGCATCGAGTAGTAGAGCCAGGACTGGCACCTACCTGATTCTTGTGGTTGAGATTTGTGTAGATATTCTGGGTTGAATGGATTTTATAACCCAATGCCTTTCATCAATAGAAAACTGCATACCATCTGCTAAGCCTTCCTTTGTCTAACGGTAAGGACAACTTGCTGGATTACATAGTGGATTCTGCCTGCCCCTCCCAGGGCTCTGCCAAAGCTCCAGAAATTCATTCTGTTATGTCTTTTGCTGCCCTGGTCACTGCCTTCCTGGGATGAGCAGGGCCAGGCTCTTTCAGAAAAGGTTGACAAGAAGTTCAGCCACAAGGAAATTGGTCTCCTACTTCTTCTCCCTCCCCTCACTTTCAGGGAGATTGTTTATGTTCAGTGACAGAACCAGACAGCAAAGGGAAGGCCCTGGAATTGGACATCCAACAGCAGGTACCACAAATCACTCCTCCACAACATCCCCAAGAGAGACTCCAGTTGCTGTGAGGTCTCCACTGGCCAGGTTTGACTTTGACTTTGTGGGTTTTCACTTCTTTTGAGGCCAAACTAGTCTTTCACTCTGCCAGCCCACCCGTAGCCCCTTGGCTGTGTCAACTTGAGGAAGCAGGAAGCATCACTCATCTGCTGCATGTTTCTAACTATGGAAAATTAATTCCAAAGGATGGACTCATGAATCCAATTGTAAAGGTGCTACACTGGCACATTTCTTCACTGTAGCAATACCCATGACTATGGGCCAACTGCCTTAAACATGGGGAAATCACTTGCCATCAATTGCTCCTTTTAGTATAAGAATTCCTTAAGCTGTAGGTGAGGAAGAGATCATCCCAGTCAGACAGATGGAGAAACTGAGGCAAAGAGAGGATGAAGGGCTTGTTTCTCATCAGAGAGCTGGAGAGCAGAACCTGTCTCATGCTTTTTCCCTCAGACCAAGTTTTTCCACCTGATGCTATAAGGGCCCACACCAAGTTCATGGCCCTCAAAATGCCTTTTATTTCTTAAAATCCAAAAACATGAATATAGCCCCAGGAACTTAGTGCCACTACAGCTGCTGAGGCCAGGAAAGGTTACTCAGTGGAAGGAGCCTGATGCTGGGCCAGTGCTGCCCCCTGGTGCCCACTGGGAGTTGTGTTCCCAGCTCTCCCAAAGGGGGATTCTGGCACACACTTGCTCCCCGCTTCATCTTCTCCAGAGAAGAGGGATGAGGACAGACCGGCTTCCACCCACACATCCATTCCTATAACTAGACCACCTGCCAGGCAAGGTCAGCAGGCTTTTCAAGTGGCCAAAATAACCCTGTGAGGGCCCACAGTGTGCTGTCACAACCCCAGGAGAAGCACATGAGTGTGTATCAAACCCCTTTTCCAGAGAGGTCCCCCATCCACTGAGAACATGGTAAGGTCACTGGGGACTCCTAGGCCAGGCTGATACTCAGGAGAGGTCAGTGTCTCCCCCTTCCCAGCCACCAGAGAGCTGATGCCCTATTGTCCTTGACCACTGCCCAAAATGGGCACCACTGGGGTGATCATCCTCCCCTGACCCTAACTTCTCCCTGACCCAGTCCCATTACTCCTAAGCATTTCCACTGGACACTCAGGCTGCCCTACACCATATTGCAAAGAGAGCAAACTCCCCTGGTATAGGCTGAAGGTTCCTTCCACCTCCTTTCGTTCCACCTCCTGCTCTCCCAGCTCTTCTCAGATCTGGCCTCCTTGTGATGTTCAGGCCCCCATGAGAGTGAGCAAGAAGCAAGGAGGAGAAGAGCCACCGCCAGGCAGGCTGGGCAGGGCCAGGTCAAAATGTACGGAGGCTGTAAACCCTTAAAGACTAGCACCCCGCCGCCCATCCATCCAATTCAAAATGAAAACCAATGTAAAATTGTAAACAGTGCCAAAAAAATCCAGGATTCTGACAAAATCTTGGTTTCCCATGGAAAATAATTTGATGTCTCTTTAAAAAAATATCAACCTGCAAACTTTTCTCCTCCCCAGTTTTTGGAGACATAAGCGGAAGTTTGATGTGCCTGTTGGGCAATGCACACAGGGTTGGGGAGGGAGGGAGGTGAGGTAGAGTGTGGAGTCTCTAGTAAGAACAGGAGTGGGTGGAGACAGTGATGGGATGGGGAGAGGGAACTTGAGATTTCAGAGGGGCAGGGCATGAGGAGGGGGCTGCTGGAGAGGGGAAGGTCTCTGGAGATGAGGTGGCCATGGTAGCCCCAGCCATGGGGCCTCAGGAGTAGAGAGGAGCCTTGGGAGGCCACCAAGGCCTCCTGCCCATTATGCTAATCTGGGCTTTGAACTGGCTGCACTGGGTTCTAGAACAGTCATTGTCACTCTCTGTCTTGGGGAAACTTGGGGCCAGTATGCTAAAGCCCAGACCAGGTCCAGGCCAACGTCAGAACCCACTGGAAAGCAAAGGGAGAAGAATGAAGCAGTGATGACTCACCAACTGCTGCTCCCAGGGAAATGCGATGGTGTGGAAGGCACTTGACCATGGCTGCTGGATGCTTAGAGACAAGCTGTCCATAGTGATCTCGCATGGTTTGCAATCAGCTCAAATCCAATCCCTTCCATTTACATGACTTCAGACTCCAGTTAAGTTACTTGACTGCTCCTGCCTCAGAGAGGTAGAATGGTATGTAGAGAGGCAAACTCAATGTTTTCTTTTCTCTCTTTCTTAACTATTTTTTAAATTATGGAAAATATATATAACATTAAAATTTCATTTTAACCATTTTTAAGTGTACAATTCAGTGACATTATTTACACTGACAGTATGCAGCCATCACCACCATTTTCAAAAATATTCAACACTCCAAAGCAAAACTCTGTACCCATTAAGCAACAACTCCCCATTTCCCCTCCCGAAGGGCCCGGTAATATCTGGTCTACTTTCTGTCCCTATAATTTTCCTATTCTAGATATTTCACATAAGTGGAATCATACATTTGTCCTTTTGTGTTTGGTGTCTTTTTTCACGTAGCATGTTCACCCATGTTGTAGCCTGCGTCAGAATTTCCTTTTTATGGCTGATGAATATAGTCCACTGTATGTATACACCACATTCTGTTTATCCTTTCATCTGTCCATGGACACTTGGGTTGATTCCACCTTTTGGCTATTGTGAATAATGCTGCTATGAACACAGATGTGCAAATACCCGCTCTAGTCCTTGCTTTTACTTCTTTTGGGTATATGCCCAGAAGAGGTATTTCTGGGTCATATGGTTATTCTATGTTTAACATTTTGAGGAAACTTTAAACTGTTAATGTTTTCTTTATGTTTGGTTGTAATGTTCTGCTTCAAGAGTCTAAGTTACTTTTTTTTTTCTAAGTTACCTTTGTAACATTCTTAAAACTCTTCCCTCAATAAATTAATAAACGGTCTTGAAGTGTTTCTGAAACAAAATAAAAGCCAACAGTTGAGTGGAATTCAGGGTTGGCGGGTGCTCTGGGAGCCCCCTGGAAAGCCACCTCCTGGCGCAGGGTTGCAGGGTGCGTGAAGATGCTGCCACCTTCTGTCCCAACAGCCACCGTCCGCCGCTGACACTCGAATGGCGGCCCGTGGGAGTAAGGCAGGGTCTGTATCCACAGATCCTAGCCCCCACTTGACCCCAAGAGATGGGAGGCCCGGGAGGGAACTGGCTGGACAGGCGCGGGGCAGCCTCGAGAGCTACTTGCATGGGGAGCAAGGCCCTGCGCGGGCTTCTAGCACCGGTGGGGCCAGGCTGAGGCCACTACCTTCCACTGCCTTAATCTTCGAAGCCCCCTTGGGGTGGCAGTGCATTTCTGTCTCACCGAGGAAAGCGGAAGTCTTGGTGTGCGAGAGAGGACACCTGGCTGTCCCGTGCTCAGAGGTCAGATGGAGAGAATGAGAATGAATGAACGAATGGATGGTAGAGAGAGAGAAGTGACACCTAGGCTCAGGTGTCAACCTGGCCACTGATCCCATCCAATCAACTCACAGGGTTTATTGGTGATGAAGAGGTCCAGGCCCAGGGATGCTGAGTTGATTCCCTTTAAATTTATTTGAAGGAATATGCAAGCACAACAGCCAGAACTGGGAGCTTTGGGCCATAATGCAAAGTGCAGTGTACATAAATATGAACACACAAATATATAGTTGAAGATAAGAACACTCAAGCAGGTCCATGTAGCAAGGGACTGAGGCCTCCTGACATCAACTTGTCAGTGATCTGACAGGATCTATAAATGTTAAGTCTTATTAAAAGCTCATTAAATTTCATCAAGTTTTGATTATTCTATTATATGAGAATTTCCTTTTTTCTAGGAAATACACACCTAAGTATTTAATATAAAGGGCATCGGGCTTCAAAAGACTCAAAAATGGTTCAGAAAAAAGTACTTTTTGCCAAAATTGAAAATCAGAAGGAAAAAAGTTCATTAAAAACCTATAAATGGGGGGACTTCCCTGGTGTTCCAGTGGTTTAAGAATCCACTGTCCAATGCAAGGGATGCGGCTTTGATCCCTGGTCAGGGAATTAAGATCCCACATCCTGTGGGGCAACTAAGCCCACGCGCTGCAACTACCAAGCCCGTGCACCCCAACCAAGACCTGAGGCAGCCAAAAATAAATATATTTTTAAAAAAATCTATAAATGGGGAGGAGGTATTTGACAATCTGTTGTGGGTACCAACAGGAAGCCAGCCCTGTGAGGGGGGAAGTGCTGAGATGTGGGCTTTGGGTGCACCCATGACCCATGGAATAGGGGCCAGTGTAAACCCTGGCCCAGGGTGGGCAGCAAGGAGGGAGGGAGAGAGGTGCAGTCTCATGGGGGCCAAGGTTCGGGGTCTGCCTGGGTGTGGGGAAGAAGGCTGTAGGCCAGGTGGAGCTCCACAACAGCCAACCCAGGCAAAGCCCGAGCTGGAATGTGGGGTGTGCATGGGGTGAACTGGTTCAAATGCCCAGGTTGGCTGCAGAATTGGTACTTCATTTACCCATAATCCCTAGGGGGAGACAAGTTTGCAGGGGAGAAGTGGTACTGTTTGGCTCACAGTTTTTACTTCTGTGACCACGGCTTTGCCACCCACCCTACTGGGCCTGTTGTAGTTCTTCACTGTGATTTTTCAAACTTTCGGGCAGGGGAAGAACTCTTGCTCTCTTCTCTGGTTGAAACTGTAAAGATGGAAGCCTGGAGTTAATTAAGGCCGTGGGTTGGGCCTGTAGGGACATCTGATCTGAGTGGGGAGGAGGCAGTGGATAAAATATTCTGCGTGATGCCTCCCAAAAACCTTGACAGAGGTTTATGAACCTAAAAGGCACAGACTTGCTGACTTTGTTGATGTTGACACATAAGCCTATAGAAACTCGCATATTTGGGCAAGAAGATGTGTACAGAAATGTTCACTGCAGCGTTATTTGTAAAAATGTTTATTAAACAAAATACTTAAATAATTTTGTTTATTAAACAAAAATTTGAAAAACTATTTATTAAACAAAAAGATAAAATGTTGTAGCAGTGGCCTCCTGGCACTCCAGCTTTTGTACAGCTGCCTCCCACATTGAACAGGGCTGAGCTGCATCAGCAATAAATAGCATATTGAAGAAAGGACACTGTGTGACTTCCAAAGCTAGGTCATAAAAGACATTGTGGCTTAAACCTTGATCTCTCTTGGATCACTTGTTCTGGGAGAAAACCAGTCACCATGTCAGAAGGACAATCAAGAAGCCCTATAGAGAGGTCCATGTAGTAAGGGACTGAGGGCTCCTGACATCAACTCGCCAGTGATCCGACAGAGTCATCTTGTAAGCAGGCCCTCCAGCCAACATCTTTAATGCCATCCCCTAGTCAGAACCACCCGGCTAATTCCTGACCTGCAAAAACTAAGAAAACAAATGTTATTATTGCAGTTTACATGTTATCATTACTAAGGTTAGAGGGCAGTTGTTGCTTTGCATACAGCAATGGATAACTAATACAAATATTATATAATTTTACAGTTAAATTTTAGTCTTTTTTTTTTTGCTTCTTTTTTTATTGGAGTATAGTTGATTTACAATGTTGTTAGTTTCAGGAGTACAGCTAAGTGATTCAGCTTTATATATATATATATTTTTTTCAGATTCTTTTCCATTATAGGTTATTACAAGATATTGAATATGGTTCCCTGGGCTATACAGTAGGTCCATGTCGTTTATCTATTTTATATACAGTAGTGTATCTGTTAATCACAAAGTCCTAATTTATCCATCCCCCTCCTTTCCCCTCTGGTAACCGTAAGTTTGTTTTCTATGTCTGTGAGTCTGTTTGTTTCATAAATAAATTCATTTGTATCATTTTTTTAGATTCCAAATGTGATATCGTATATTTGTCTTTCTGACTTACTTCACTTAGTATGATAATCTCCAGGTCCATCCATGTTGCTGCAAATGGCATTATTTCATTCTTTTTTATGGCTGAGTACTATTGCATTCAATATATATACCACATCTTTATCCATTCTAGTCTGCTTGTTATTAATGAGGGATTAAAATGGCCATGTCATAAAATTCTACAGATCTTTCACTGAGAATCTATGTGAATTCTGTATTCGGCACATAGCAGGTACTCAACAAACACTTGTTGCTTTGCTTTTCGATGATTTTGTTCCCTTGCCTCAATTTCCAAGTGAGCTTTCTCTCCTTTGATAAATAGGAATTCTTCCCAGTTTGAATACTGTCAAAATGTTCACATTTGGTAGGATGAGTTCCTCAGCCCTCATAGTACAAGTTGGAGAGAAAGCCCATCTCCTCTTTGGGACATGGGTTATACTTGGGTCAATCCCAACTGAATGAAGAGTTCACAGAAGTGAGCTTGTCTCAGTGGCCTCTTCTCCATCTTCCAAGCATGACTACGAGGGATGAGGCCTAATTAAGCACTAATGAAGTAGAGGTTTGGGAGAGAAAATGCCAACTTGAGTTCCTTATACCTTTACCCAGCAACCCGAAGGTCTAAGGAAGATTTAATTTTGGTGTCTGAGTGAAAGAACTGTGTTCCTAAAATGTTAATTACAACACTGCTTTTTTTTTGGTTTGAAACGTAAACCACACTAAGCCATAGATTTGTATAATCAAGAGATTTATCCCTAGGGAAAAAATTGACAGCTATCCCAACTCCCAACCAGACAAAACATATATTCCTTTACTTCTGAAAAGCAAGGGGAAAAAGCTCACATTAACTCTGGGGTCTGTGCCACGGCACCTATCACTTCACCCACCATTTGCCAAGTTGCTTAAATTACTAGCTTACCCCAAACACAGGGAACTTTTCTGGGCTTGGAGCATACATTTAAATATGAAAGAGCCCAGTGAAATTCAAAGACAACAGAATTAAATGAGGGGGGAAAAAGTTGTAAGCCCCTGCTAGACCTAGTTCAGTACCGCACACTTGGATGAGCAGACTCCTACTCGTGGGGCTTCTGTGGTCTGCTGTTTCCTTGTAAGTAGCCAGGGTGAAACACTGTTCCTTGCAACACACCTGTAAGCTAGGAAGCTAAGGACTCACTTTGAAGAAGATAACCAAAAATAGACACTTGTTGGCAGCGTCTTACCATCTCCGCCAATTAGCCTCCCACCTTATGCCAAGTCCTCACAGATCTCTATTCTCAGAAGTGTCAACTACTACTTCTCCCTATCCCAAAGGATTTCAGAAAGCCTGAATGGCATTATGTTTCAGCAGGTCCACAAACACTGCATCTGGGTGGCCAGTGGGGTTTCAGGCTACCCTTTGAGAGCCTGGCACAGAACAAGGTCTCCTTTCACTTGACCCTCCTTTGCTAATACAATGCTGTTTGGCTGGGCCCAGCACTCCATGGAGCAAATGTTCAGGCCAAGAATAGTCTTCATTCTTCCTGTGAAGCTTTGAAAGTCTTCTAAAGAACACAGGAAATTGTCAGTCCCTATTTTCTGCTGAAAACGGCTGACACTAAACTCTGAACATTCTATGGATTAATCCCAAATCATGGGAACCAAGTTTTCTGGAAAAGCAGCAATGTTTTCATAGATGAGATACTGATAAACCATCTCAGCATTACTTCCAAAGAAGTTCAAGTTTTATAATTCCCATTACTAGCATTGCAGAAAACCTGCTCTTAACCAGAATTACCTTATTTCCATAATGTACCCTACTGTTGAAACATACCTCATTTAGTAACTCCAAAAGGCTGTGTACAAAGAAGCAGGTCTGGACACTTACCATGGCACCATGCACACTTACCTAAAAGTGGGAAAAGACAATACTTTTGTCATGGCCCTGGCATCACCACATCCATCAACATTCTGGGAGAGGAGGGAGGTGTTGAACTGTTTTTGTTTTTGTGTTAATTGAATTTTCTTAAAATTCAAGGATAATCTCTCAAGGTCCAGACACCTTCACGTGTGCAGTCACAATGTAATCTTCACTCTGAACCAGCAAGGGAGATATGGGCCCTACTTTATGGCTTAAGAAACAAATATTCAGAAAGGAAAGGTAACATAGTTTATACAGAGATGGGATCTGAACCTAGATGATTAGCGTGTCCAGTGTTTTCTAGCACACACCAGGGGGTCATATGGCATAAGACTGAAGCACACAGGTCCTGGTGTTGCCAAGACCAGTTCAAACTCCAGCTCTGCCAGTTACCACCTGTCTATTGGGTAAGTCACTAACCATCTCCAAAGCTGTTTCCACATCTGTAAAAGGATGACACTGGTATCTATTAAGGATTAAATGAAGATAATGCACATAAACCATTTAGCTCACTGTCTGGGGTAGGGTAAATATCCTAAATGAAGGACATGAACTTTTGTTTTCACTTGCAAGCTATTTATTAGAAAGGATTTCAATTTACTGGAGTGGCAGACAATAATCTTTCCTTCTACATCAAGTAGGATACCACAGCAGTACTCACTAGGACTTCCTTGGGGATTAAACAATAACTGAATATTAATCATCTACATACTACCTACAACCATACTAAATCAAGGGCTTCCAAAGTAGAGTGTACTAAATAATTCACTGGGACTTGGGAAGAGTGCTAAACTTTTTTTCAATTTTTAAAATTTTGTTTCATAATATTCACATTAACATAGTGCTACATGTATATGATTTACTATACAATTATAATCAGATACATGCTCAAAAATATTTTCGTAAGGAAACAGGATCAGGTTTGGAAACAGTGATCTAGATGACGTGCTAAGTCAACACTTTGCTCTTGTTGCGTTATCAGACAACCTTCTTTCCTTCTTATTTTTCCTCACCTACTATACCCTGACTTCCACATTCCTAGGTCTTTCTCCAAGAGAATAAAAGGCACAAAAGGTGCAGGTTGTACTGTGACACTAAGCTAATGAGTCTGAAAAGCAGGAGTTTCTATCTCCTCAGCTTTCAAAATTACAACCTGAGCTACACAGAAATAAGCCGTATGTCCAATTTATTATCAACTTCCCCAGTTACTGGTGAACTTGATAAAATCAATTAGATCTTATTTCCAGTAGGTGGCAGTAAAACTCTGCCATGTGGTGCCCAAGATGTTCACTGGCATTAGTGCATACTTGGTCAGTCTCACTTAATTAAAAAGATGGCATAGTGGTTAATGAGTGACTTCAATTATATAATGCCACTGACAATGGAGACTAGGTATTGCCCGTTTTGCTGTTTACAAGCTAGCCTTTCCTTATGCCTTCCTGAATGTTATATGTATTGTGAATAATCACCTAACAGTTGTCAAAAATCCACAGGCCATATAACAAAAAAGCCCTCAATATGCTTGAAAAGCTTGGAGTCAACCATCAAAAGACCCAGTCAAGTTGTATGGGTCCTATATCAGATTCAGATAAAACCTTAGGCATGACATGGATAAAGACTATTGAAAGTTTTCACTAGGCAAGTAGAATAAAGGTGACTTTTATAAAGTTATCACAATGTACAGAATTTTTAAATGGCATCTATGAGAACCTTTTTCAGCAGTACTTACCAGTTAGGCAGGTGGTCAATATAAACTTCCTCATTTTGCAGTCTCCAAACTCAGTAGGTTATTCTTAACTTCCTAAAACCAAACTTTTCTGGTTAGGGGTGTTAACCCAATCTCTCTTAACATAAGAACCAAACCAAACAAAAAAACCCCTGCACGTTTACTTACAGTTATTACTGAATATCTGATTCTGGTCTTGAAATAAAAGCCAATTTTTTTTTTTTTTTAAGCCATTTGTAGGGCTTCCCTGGTGGCACAGTGGTTAAGAATCCGCCTGCAAATGCAGGGGATACGGGTTCAAGCCCTGGTCCGGGAAGATCCCACAACTACTGAGCCTGCGCTCTAGAGCCTGGGAGCCACAACTACTGAAGCCCGCACGCCTACAGCCAGTACTCCACAACAAGAGAAGTCACCGCAATGAGAAGCCCGCGCACGGCAACGAAGAGGAGCCGCCACTTGCCACAACTAGAGAAAGCCCGCACACAGCAGCAAAGACCCAACACAGCCAAAAAAAAAGGCATTTGCACTATAGTATATTCTCCAGTAGAGGAAAGCATTTTAGGATTAACAAAAGTTTTCCAAGACTATCTTTAACTAGTAATGGTCATCAAATAAGGGTAAGTATTTACTGCAGTATTCTTTTTTTTTTTTTTTTTTGCGGTACGCGGGCTTCTCACTGTTGTGGCCTTTCCCATTGCGGAGCACAGGTTCCGGATGCGCAGGCTCAGCGGCCATGGCTCACGGGCCCAGCTGCTCCACGGCATGTGGGATCTTCCCGGACCGGGGCATAAACCTGCGTCCCCTGCATCGGCAGGCGGACTCTCAACCACTGTGCCACCAGGGAAGCCCTACTGCAGTATTCTTAATATCACGTTTTTAATGCCCTATAAGATCTGCTTTAAAAATAGCACTCCAGGGCTTCCCTGGTGGCGCAGTGGTTGAGAATCTGCCTGCTAATGCAGGGGACATGGGTTCGAGCCCTGGTCTGGGCGGATCCCACATGCCGCAGAGTAACTAGGCCCGTGAGCCACAACTACTGAGCCTGCGCTCCGCAACAAGAGAGGCCACGATAGTCAGAGGCCTGCGCACCGGGATGAAGAGTGGCCCCCGCTTGCCACAACTAGAGAAAGCCCTCGCACAGAAACGAAGACACAACACAGCAAAAATAAATTAATTAAAAAAAAAAGCACTCCAGGGTGAACTTATATGTAAAGTCAAGATTCTGTAAGGTGAATAATCTTCCTAATATGCTTTACACTTTATATCTATATATCTTTGAAAAGCAACAAGATCTTTCAAGCATACTGATTTGTTTAAACCCACCAGCCTCTGATGTAAACAAAAATATTGGCTAATCAGAAATATCAGTTACTTCCTTCTGCTTGGATCACTAATTTTAAAAAGTAACAGATATGATGAAACTTTTTAAGGTAACAAACTGTGTTGCATTAATTATACTTAAAATATCATAAAGCATTTTGTTAAAATCTATATCATTTGACCTTATAGTGAAAAGAAATTATACCACCCTCCTTCCAGTTAAAAAATTTCAGTCCAAGTACTTGTGAGTTCACCTGGGGAGTTGAAATTCATTCTCAGAGAAATAACGTGTTAATAGGAGACAGAAATGAGTAGAGAGATACTATACTCCATTAGTTAGTTAGTTAGAAAATCAGGGCGTATGCATTCTAAATGAAACAAACATACAAGAGAAAAGATAAGAGTTACAATCATGGAGGAGGCAAATTGAAGCTGAAAAGCTTCTTTCCAAACACACTGTACACTCTTGTATATCAACTGTAGAATATTTAAGACCCCACGCTCAGTTACATCACAACATTGTTTATTATGTGAATTTTTTACAATACAAACAAAAAAATACAGAAATGCAATATATGAATACAGCTAAATGCAGAATGGTGACTTTTTTTTCTTTTCAATAGGCCATGATTCCCATTTCTAGTAAAATAAAGAGACTGCACATAGGTAGAAATAGGTTGGTTGTTAGCTTCACAATTTTGCCTAGAAATGATCTATAAATGCATTTTTTCCCCCTGCTACTTACCATAAAGTGTAAAAGGGAATTAAAGTTTCCTTGTTGGTTCCTACCATATGAAAGATGCTATATTCTATTTTAGCAGGGCCAATATACGGAAAATACCTAAATTAAATGTTATTACAAAAATGAAGCAGTAATGAGATTCTGGCTAAAGAGGGCACTAAATGAGAATAATATATATTTAAAGAATCCAAAACAAACAAAAAAAGAGGTTGTTATAAAAAAGCTCTAGGTGCGTTGTAAGCATATAGGTTTTTTTTTCCATGTGTATTTTTAAACAATGGAAGTGTCAAAAAATAGGGTCAACTGTGTTAGACTAAATTACATTATTGTATATGTTGCAC
Source organism: Tursiops truncatus (assembly GCF_011762595.2). Taxonomy (NCBI): domain Eukaryota; kingdom Metazoa; phylum Chordata; class Mammalia; order Artiodactyla; family Delphinidae; genus Tursiops; species Tursiops truncatus. The sequence continues at coordinate 64,147,504 of NC_047042.1, read as the reverse complement.
TGAATGGAACCTTTGTATTATAATTATCATAAAGAAGCATAGTTTGCATCATATTATGGCAATTTATCCTCAATGAAAACCTTCCAGAGTTCTTTTATTTTGGAATATCCTGTAAACAATCAAACTACCAGAACATGATTGTACAACAGTAAAATGTTTTCTTGCATTAAATTGAAGACATCTGTTTAATAAAAAAAGAAAACATAGGAAAGGTACTTAGAGCTGTTAGTTTCTAAGTACACAACACCCTAGACAATTAAAGGCATCTTAATCTCCGTCAAGAACAAAAAATAATAATGATAATTTTTGTCATGCTGTTAAATCCATCATTAAGGATAAAACCGGTGCAAATTGGTCAAACGGATCCAACAAACACTGATGTCCAAGCTGGCATGTTGGCAACTAATATGTAACTGGTGGTCAAAAGAGGGTTTAAAAGATCTTCCCTTTCTTCTTGTTCTTTTCCAAGGTTCTAAATGATTAAAGGAAAATAATCAAAATGAGTGACCACTTTATAAACATAGATAACATATGGTAGCAATAGCTAAACCAACTACAACTGTGTTGGATTTTCAAACACTACAATTTCATTTAAAAATTAGATTTAAAGTTAACAGTAAGGACAATACTAGTCTACAATATTATTTTCTTGGACAAATATTTGACAAAATTCCAAGACAAACAGTAAAAAACATGACAAAAACCCATTTTTAATATACAAGCACAATTTTTCCTAAATGAAACAGTGTAAATCAAAAAAGATCAACTGACATCAACCAGGGTATCCTTTTCTCCTACTGTCATTTGCATTCTGAAATGCTTCGCTTTTACAAATATATTTTCTTCTTCCTTGGGGAAAAAGTTAATAGAAGGATAGTGTTGAAAATCTTGAAAATGTTTAGCAGTGAGCGTAAAGTGTAGAATCCTTATAGGGATACAACTTTTCAGTTTTAAATGGGACTAATGAGGAAAAGAAGAAAACCAAAGTACAAATACTACTGATTTTTGTGTAAATTAAGAGTAACTAATTAGCTGCATTAGGAATTAGATATCCAAAATTTTATCTTAATGAAATAATTCAACACAATTAAGACATACATCTAAATGTATAAAAGATCTTTGTAGCAGTGTTCTCTATGTTTGCCAAAAATTAAATACAACTATTATGTCCAACATTTGATGGGAAAAGGTGAGCAACTGATTATGGTGAATCAACTGAAGAGAATGTTATGAAGCCACTAAATTATGAAGATTGTTAAGTCATGGAAAATGTTTACAGTGAAAAAAATACTGTTATGACAGACTGCATCCATCTATATAAAAGATTCATCCATGAAAATTATCTGTGCTTGGGATTTATGATAATGGATGATGTCTTTTTAAATGTTATTTTAATGTTTTTCAAATAAATAGGAAAATAATTCTTTAAAATATTAATACACACATTTCTTGGGAATCTGATATTAGATACCTTGAAGAGTTCTGTTGCTCTAAAATACGTTGTTGGGCTTCCCAATTTGCTTTCTCATCTTCAAACTGACGACGTTTTTCCTCTAATTCTTTGTGCTGTGCTTCCAAATTCTTTTTCATTTGCTCATGGCGCCGTTGGAGCTAATTCAGAGCACAATATATAAAATAAAACTGTTTGAGAAATCACGAGCAGAAGTACATTTCATCCAGGCATCCTAATGAGCATTCAGTTCTTATGCTATAAATTCAAAGTATCACCTGGTTTTAGCACTGTCTAAAATTTTAGCACTAAAATTCCTCTGCCTATAGGACTTACCACCCAAAAGGCCAGTGATCAAAGAGAATAATCTTGGTAAACAGGGAAAAAAAGAGTACAATAAGCTACAGTGTGTAGCACTTTATAATGGGCATACCCTATCTTATCATCTCATTTTTCCTTACTCACAAAACATGTAGGAAGCTGGGCAGGGAAGACACCACTGCTCCCACTTCATGGATGACCAAACAGTTGCAGAGTTTATGTCACTTGCCCAAAGTCATTAGCCAAAAAGTGGCAGAACCAGGATTTGAACCTGTCTTGTAATTCCAAGTTCAGAAAGCTGAGACAAGTGAAATGAAAGCAAATAGATGAGGATCTAAGAGTTACAAGATCACGGGATAAGGTCCCCGATTCTTAAAAAGCAGTGTTTCTCATATATCAGTCTTCGTACAAATCACCTGAATGCTTGCTAAAAATATATAATCCTGGGGGCTTCCCTGGTGGTGCAGTGGTTGAGAGTCCGCCTGCCGATGCAGGGGACACGGGTTCGTGCCCCGGTCCAGGAAGATCCACATGCCGCGGAGCGGCTGAGTCCGTGAGCCATGGCCACTGAGCCTGCACATCCGGAGCCTGCGCTCCGCGATGGGAGAGGCCAGAACACTGAGAGGCCCGCGTACCGCAAAAAAAAAAAAAAATCCAGAAGCCGAGTCTTTATAAATTGGATTATTTAAAAAAAAAAAAAGAATTAATGCTATAAAGAATGCTGGCTGAAAGGTGGAGAACACTCATGCAAAGTAACTGCAGAAACAAAGAGCTTATCTAATAGTTCATTAAATAATTCATTTAGGTGCTAGTTAATCCATTTCTGAGGAAAACAGTCATAGAAAAAAAAACTACAACGAATAACTAAGAACTACTAATATTAAAAACTTTCAGATGTCCAGGAACTATGTTTTATTAAAGACTGTATTACACCAATGAATTATCATCTTGAATTTGGATTGTAATTTCGCATACAACTTGTTTTCTTAATTACTTTGTAAACCCACAAAAAGTGACTTCATATTCATTCCCATTCCAAATTATTTCATGCAGTTCTTACAAAACAAAACCATCTAAAATATATTTAAGCAAACATGAATCAAATTTGAGGTAACATCTTCCTGATGACAGCAAACAAGTTACTAAGAAAATGTCAGAAAATAGGAACACAGGAAAATGCCTTTGGTTATTTAAAAAAAAAATGCAAGGGAATTATATACACACAATTCAGAATAGTCACCTCTGAGAAGGAGAGAGAGGGATACAATAGGGGAGAGACACAAAGGGGCCTCAAATGAACTGATGATGCCTTATTTTTTTAAGCTGGACCACAGGTTCACCAGTGTTCATCATTCTTTACCTGTATATTTCTGTCACATATACATATCTTTGTGTTAACTGCATGTAGGTTAAAAGTACAGGTCACAATCCCTCACTTCCTAGAAACCCTTGGGGTTAGATGTGTTTCACAGTTCAGAATTTTTCAGATTTCAGAAAGCCAATACTACTTAGAAAGGTCTATATACTCTATTTACAAAACAACTCCTGGGCTGTCTAAGGTAGCACCTATAACCAAACACATTACTATTTTTTGCAGTGAAGTATATAAATATTCACATCAAGTGGGATAAAACTATTCTATGTCTGGTTTTGCAGTTTTCTGAAATTGTGGATACATGATTGTGGACTTGTCTAGTGATTAAGAACAAAGTTAAGTGTATTCAAATAATGGCTTACAGCTATGCAGCACAGACCAAGTTAATTTATCTTTCCTCTCATGTAAAAAAGGGAAATGGACAATAATATCCATCTTGAAGGGCTGTGGTATGAATTAAATGACATAATCCATGGAAGATGCTTAATACTGTGCCTGATATACTGTGCTGCTGGATATTAGCAACTGTGCCCCGAACAAATATTTCTAGCACTTGAGAAAAACAGTATTAAACAAGGTTAAATAGGTTTCTTCACCTATATATTTACATACTTATATGGCTTACTGAATTAGGAGAAACTTGGTCGAGATCTCTTTACAGGTCCTTTTAATGTTAATAAAGATTCTATCCTTCAAAGAGCAGTTAAGTTTCGCAAAACTCTGTTTTCACCATTCACAGTAATCGTAAAAACTCTCAAAGGGTTCTATAACTACAGTTTTATAATTGTTTGTTTATAACATTTACTCTTAGGAGCAGGCCCTAAAATCGGTCTATACCAAATGTAAATTCAACTCCTTTTAGATTTTCATCATAATCTAAGTGTGAAGATAATGCAGACTCTTGATTACTCCTGTTTTTATTCACCTTCTGATACGGATTTTCCAGATTATTTATTAATTAGTGAAGGGGTAGAGACTTAGATGGATAGGTTTAATAAAAAGCTAATTAATAAAAAAGACTAAACTTAATCTCCTAAATGTCGTCTTAATAACAGATGCCAGGGATGCTAGTTCTGCAGTGCTTGGTAGTCTTAGACCAGGAGGAGCTATTCTGTATCCCCACTGAATTAAGCATATGATAAATACAACAACAGCGAAAGTTTTTTTTCATAAGAGATTACATGAAAAGCCCAGTGATTTAAGAGAAATCTAATGTGGAATAAAAACATTTCCTCAAAATTACTAAATACTTTACTCCATGCATTCCTTCTACTCAATGGATCAGAGTATTTTTGGTTATGTATTTAGTCAGAGAAGGTTTATGTATTTTATGCAGTAATTCATTACAAAAGCAAAGAGACCAACTGTAAGGATCTAACAGACTAGATCGGAGTCTCCTTTTAATATATTTAAACACAAACATTATTATATTAGTGGAGTCACATATAAACACAGGGATCTCACTGAATTTTATCATTAAAAGTAATTTGAGAAGTATTTCATATTAATGTCATCCCATATATTTAAAAGTAATTTTCAGCACAATGATAATAAATCTGTGCTGAGAAATTATACTGAAATTGTTGACTTATTTTGTGTTTACCTAGAGTTTCTTCTACTGCTCTTGGACATCAAGCCAACTACTTACTGTATAGATGCTTGTGTTAGTGTGGTTTTTTTCCTCCATCTTTTCTTATCACTTATTGAAGGATATGTCTTCATGATCTTTTTGATTAATAGAAACTAAATATATGCCTCAACATCTAGAGAGATTCCAAGGTAGTATATCAGCTTGCTGGAATGCTTTGTCACTACCCTACCTGATTTTTGTTAACAGTTGGAATTACGTTGACACTATATTACAAATAAGGCCCACCTCATTTATAAAAATCACATTTCTTCATTTTTTCCTCTGTCTGTAATTTACCCTGGCATGCCTATAGTTTAACTAAGGTTCTTTCTTTTTCATTCGTATGCAAATAAGCCTGGTCTATTATTATTACCCTTACACTAGTTTTTATTCTTACATCCACCTAAAACTCTGATCTTTACTTTTCTTATATTGACTAGATGGAATGGCTTATAATTTCATTTCTTATAACTTGTTAATTATAGCTAATAAAATTTATTGTAAGTATTCTACTATGTCTTCCTACCAAGTATACTTGTATTCAAATACATATTAAAATATATATTATTGTAAACATAGTGCTTGCTTTTATTTTTCCATTTTATTGTTAGCATATTTGAAAAAATCTAGAGAAAGGTTATCTATGAATTTTATTAAAGGTATTTTTTAAAGGACTATTGTGCCTATAAAAGGTGAAAATATTAGGTTGATTACCTCAGCTTCAGAGTCCTTCAGTTTTTGAACTTTTTCTTTGACCTTCATCTCAAACACCTGCTCCATCTCCATCTCCATCTTCTTCATCTTAGCTACATGCTCCCTTCTTTCTTCTTCCATTTGTGCAAGAGGGCTCCTGTGAACATTAAAGATAATCATTAAATGTCTAAAACTGAAAAGTGTAATACAAAACTCTGAAACAGTGATGAAAACAAATGAGCCGCTGTGTGCCATTACTAAATTCTCTGCTGTTTTTTGAAAACAAGTTTCAAAATAATTTTTCAATTATTCTGACACCACCTTAAATGACATGGAACACAGATTTGAAGTTTTATATATGAACATGTTAAAAATTCTTTAGAAACTTTTAAAATTTATAAATATTTACAATTTAGAACTTCCTTCCATGAAGTTTCATAGCTAACTTGAAAATCTCTAGTGAATAATTATGAAAATAGATCTACCAAAGGCAACTATTAGCAGAACGTTTCTCTAAACCTAATGCATATCAAATCTAAAGATAACACATAAAATAAACTGTAGAAGGAAAATGGAAAGGACACATTCCTTAAATACATTCTTAGAAAGGAAAACTAGAAGAAAATTACTTAATTTTGTATTTTAAACAAAATTTTAATGTGAAAAAAGGTACTGAGTTAATGAAGTCAATACATGTAGAATATTTTTAGTTCTATAATTTTCCAAGTGTTATAATCTCTCCTTTTAGACGACTACTGACATCACAATAATTCAAACCTATTTTGGTTACTGAATTGATATGCTAGAAAAAACTACCAGGCAATACCTAGAACACTCTTCGTTTAGGCAAGCAGAGTATTTCTAGGCCACTTAATGTAATTTTAATGCTCTTGAAAAATTCATTCCACCTATGTCAAATATTTTAGTGTCTTAAGTTTTAAAGATGGTCAGTGATCACACACACATGAGAGAGAGAGAGAGAGAGAGAGAAGAAGCAAATGAATATCTTGACATTTCTGAAATGCCAAACAATAGACACAAGCACAGTTAAATAAAAGTAGTTCACTCTATTGACATTAAACTCCACAGGCTCAAATCTCTGCACAATTTTGTTCAAAATTTTCATGCTGAAAAATACTACAAATGAGCTTTATGTGAAGGCTAGTATATTTACAGACACAAGAGAATAACCAAGTATCAGTAACCCATTACAGCCCCAGGGAGGAAACAAAAGTGGGCTCTGTGGCTTTCACGATCTCTAAAAACAATTCAATACACTGGGACAACTTAAAAGAGGCAAGCCCTTTTCTGACTTTATTGATAAAACATGTTTATTTTGCCTCCACAAAAACTGGCTTTGACCATTTAATTGTACATATTAAATTGGTGAACTTTATCTCAATAAAGTGGTTAAAAAGTTAAATCATGGCTTAAAAACAAACAAAGTCAGGCTTTGTATTTCATCTACAACTTCAAGGCTAGTCACTTTAATCCTGATTTGACACACTTGATTATGGTGACTTCTCTCCTTACAAGGCTGAGTATTTTGACCATTACAACACTATTCTACCCTCTCAAGGAGGAGGACAAGAGAGAAAGATGGAAAATATTAAACGAGCAACAGGACAGAAAGAACACTGGCTACTGATTTTTCTTAGCAAAAAGGAAGGACAAAGATGTGATGTACTGTTGTGACCAAAAGGATTTGGTTTTCCAGTTAGTGTAAGTTAGAACAAAATGTTACTTAACTAAAGGATATTCCTTCACCAAAAGAAAACTTACAAACCTTCAGTATGTCTTAACAATTAAACAATTAATCAGAAGTTCTGAAAATGAAAATAAACCAAACATTAACTTAGAAGAAGAATCAACATTCAAAAAGTGAGGTAAACTGAAATAAATTTTAAAGCATAAATATCATTATTTCATTAAAAGCCGATAAGGCCCTTCATATTAATATATTTCTCATCTTTATGGCAGGTGTTTTTAATATAGGGGCCTCAGATCTCTTGGGCAGAGTGTCAATGAATGCCCTGAAATGACATACCAAATAAATGTGTGTTTGTGTTGTGTATTCATGCAAGCATTTTTCCAGTGAGACGGTTCAAAGCTTTTGCTTGATTTCTGTAAAACTCACTTCTGCCACTCCCCAAAACATTTTTAGGCTCTAGAAAAAAAAATACTCATAACGATTTTTTAATTGGCAGTCTTAAACAACTGAAACTGTATGTTTAAGCAACTTAGATTATCCAACAATACTGCTGCAATTTGAAAACAAATATATTGTAAAAAATTATAAAAAACTAGAATTTAAAAAAAAAATTAGAATTCACACAGAATTGAGATTTTAAATATATACTCTTACTTATAATAACCTATCTATAAAATGCTCATTTAATTTCATCCTTGGGAGGAATAAGGCAATCCATATAAATGTAAAGAATTTGCAGTATAATTTGCACATGAAAAGGCTACCACCTTACCAAGAGTAAACACTGGCATCTAGATTATTATTTAAATAACTCTTGGGGGAAAATAGAAGACTGCAGAGAAACATGCTATGATGTTTTGAAATTTGCTTTTAAATTCAAAATTTAAATATTAAAAATCTTCACATACTAAAACTGCTTATGTCTTCGGAAAAACAACCACTTACATGCCTTCAACTGTGTCATATCTAAAAGAACAAAAAATACAGAGACTTAGCACACTTAAAGTAAATGACACTAAAAGCAGCAACTAAAGGCAAATCCACAGATTTCACAATAAAAGTATGTGCCCTAAAACAAAAGTTTATGGCCAAATTTGTTGAAGCTAGTTAATTTCTTTTCCAAATTCTGTTAGTAATCCCTATACCAAATCATTATAAAAATAAATAGGCTGTGCGATTATCTTCTGACAGCCTGCTCAAATTTCTAAACTTATTTAAATATGTATACTTTCAAAGAAATTAGCAATATTTCACATTTGAGATACTTTAAGCTTTTCAACCTTGTAAAACTACTTGACCCCTTAACCAAATGAAGTGATATTACAGTATTATAAGAAAATGGTTACACGTATCTAAAATGAATTTTTGGAAACCTCTCACCAGTCAAAATGATGTTTCAAATCTAATTTTTAAAATAATTAGCACCCCAATTCTAGTCATTTTTATTAAAGTGATATTTAGAAAACTGTAACACAAAATTGTGCTTATAATGTAGAAAATGCAGGAAAAAGGATCACTTTTTAAAAGATTAATTTTATTAACTTTTTATACAGCAGTTTCTTATTAGTTATCTATTTTATACATATTAGTGTATATATGTCAATCCCAACCTCCCAATTTATCCAACCACCACCACCAGCCCGCCACTTTCCCCCTCTGGTGTCCGTATGTTTCTTCTCTGCATCTGTGTCTCTATTTCTGCCCTGCAAACCGGTTCATCTGTACCATTTTTCTAGGTTCCACACATATGCGTTAATATACGGTATTTGTTTTTCTCTTTCTGACTTATTTCACTCTGTATCACAGTCTCTAGATCCATCCACGTCTCAACAAATGACCCAATTTCATTCCTTTTTATGGCTGAGTAATATTCCATTGTATATTTGTTTGTACCACATCTTCTTTATCCATTGGTCTGTCAATGGGAATTTAGGTTGTTTCCATGACCTGCCTACTGTAAATGGTGCTGCAATGAACTGGGGTGCATGTGTCTTTTTGAATTATGGTTTTCTCTGGGTATATGCCCAGTAGTGGGATTGCTGGGTCATATGGTAACTTTACTTTTAGTTTTTTAAGGAACCTCCATACTGTTCTCCATAGTGGCTGTATCAATTTACATTCCCAACAACAGTGCAAGAGGGTTCCCTTTTCTCCACACCCTCTCCAGCATTTGTTGTTTGTAGATTTTCTGATGATGCCCATTCTAATTGGTGTGAGGTGATACCTCACTGTAGTTTTGATTTGCATTTCTCTAATAATTAGTGATGTTGAGCAGCTTTTCATGTGCTTCTTGGACATCTGTATGTCTTCTTTGGAGAAATGTCTATTTAGGTCTTCTGCCCATTTTTGGATTGGGTTGTTTTTTTTATATTGAGCTGCATGAGCTGTTTATATATTTTGGAGATTAATCCTTTGTCTGTTGATTCGTTTGCAAATATTTTCTCCCATTCTGAGGGTTGTCTTTTTGTCTTGTTTGTAGTTTCCTTTGCTTTGCAAAAACTTTATTAGGTCTCATTTGTTTATTTTTGTTTTTATTTGCATTAATCTAGGAGGTGGATCAAAAAAGATCTTGCTGTGATTTATGTCAAAGAGTGTTCTTCCTATGTTTTCCTCTAAGAGATTTATAGTGTCCCGTCTTACCTTAGGTCTCAAATCCATTTTATTATTGTGTATGGTGTTAGGGAGTGTTCTCATTTCATTCTTTTACATGTAGCTGTCCAGTTTTCCCAGCACCACTTATTGAAGAGACTGTCTTTTCTCCATTGTATATCCTTGCCTCCTTTGTCATAGATTAGTTGACCATAGGTGCGTGGGTTTATCTCTGGGCTTTCTATCTTGTTCCAATGATCTGTATTTCTGTTTTTGTGCCAGCACCATATTGTGTTGATTACTGTAGCTTTGTAGTATAGTCTGAAGTCAGGGAGTCTCATTCCTCCAGCTCTGTTTTTTTCCCTCAAGATTGCTTTGGCTATTCGGGATCTTTTGTGTCTCCATACAAATTTTAAGATTTTTTGTTCTAGGTCTGTAAAAAATGCCATTGGTAATTTGATAGGGATTGCACTGAATCTGTAGATTGCTTTGGGTAGTATAGTCATCTTCACAATATTGATTCTTCCAATCTAAGAACATGGTATATCTCTCCATCTGTTTGTGTCATCTTTGATCTCTTTCATCAGTGTTTTATAGTTTTCTGAGTACAGGTCTTTTACCTCCTTTTGTAGGTTTATTCCTAGGTATTTTATTCTTTTTGTTGCAATGGTGAATGGGATTGTTTCCTTAATTTCTCTTTCTGATCTTTTGTTGTTAGTGTATAGGAATGCCAGAGATTTCTGTGTGTTAATTTTGTATCCTGCAACTTTACCAAATTCATTGATTAGCTCTAGTAGTTTTCTGGTGGCATCTTTACGATTCTCTATGTATAGTATCATGTCATCTGCAAACAGTGACAGTTTTACTTCTTCTTTTCCAATTTGTATTCCTTTTATTTCTTTTTCTTCTCTGATTTCCGTGGCTAGGACTTCCAAAACTACGTTGAATAACAGTGGCGAGAATGGACATCCTTGTCTTATTCCTGATCTTAGAGAAAATGCTTTCAGTTTTTTACTATTGAGAATGATGTTTGCTGTGGGTTTGTCGTATATGGCCTTTATTATGTTGAGGTAGGTTCCCTTTCTGCCCACTTTCTGGAGAGTTTTTATCATAAATGGGTGTTGAATTTTGTCAAAGGCTTTTTCTGCATCTATTGAGATGATCATATGGCTTTTCTTCTTCAATTTGTTAATATGGTGTATCACACTGATTGATTTGTGTATATTGAAGAATCCTTGCATCCCTGGGATAAATCCCACTTGATCATGGTGTATGATCCTGGAAAAAGGATCACTTTTTGTCATCACATTTCAAATGAAAGTTTTTTTATTAGGTGACTAGAAACACCATTTAAATTATATCATTACCTGCCTGCTTTTTAATGAAAACTCTTCTTCACACACGTAGATAAGCTAAAGTTTATAAACTTAAACTTGTCAGAGAAATTTAAAGCAACTCAGTCAAAAAAAATGAAAAGACCTGGTAAAAAAAAATTTTTAAAAAGGCTACAATATAAACTGAACAGCACATTAAACCCCCAAAGATACAACTTAGCTCCTTTTAGGGATCTATTCAAGGGGTGACAGTTCCTGAAAGCCACCAGATGACTTACCCTTTTCATGTGACCAACAACAGAATCACAGCAAGGACCACACTTAAGGCTGACCCAGTAAGGCCCTACTGTGGCTGTCTTACATGACCCACATTTTGAGTGTAATGGAAAGACAACCACATTTCATTTAAATTATGTGTGGTCTTTTCTGAAGAACTCATTAAGCAAATACATTTACATATTTTTGCTTCAGTGGTGTGGTAGGTCACTATGCATACACACATGTAGCAATTTTCATACAAAATTTTCCAAAGGAATTTCACTTAAAATAAGAATTTCAAAGAGCAACAAAAATTTCCAAACATTCTGGGAAACAACAGTTACCAGCATTTTATTTTGCCAAGTGAGAGTGTTAAAAATAAATGTAAATAAAACAACACTATCATTATATTTTCATGAAAGGACACATGAACAAGAGTAAAAGATATAACTGAATAAATTACTTTTTTTTTGGAAAAACTTGGGACAAAATTCAGAAAATTGTCTTTATATCTCTTTAGATCAATGAAAACTTTGTCATGTACCAAAATAGTTCTGAGGATTAGCCTTTAGAAACCTGTATTTTCAGTCATTTATAGGAATTCAGTTATCCAGAGTTTTCCCAAGACTACAGATGGAGAAGGCTGTAGAAAACAAAAATAAAATTAACATATGGGAAAGAGGTAACGCCAACCTGACCACCTCAATAAAGCAGAACAGATATAGAAATAAAGTGAGTCACACAAGTTTTCTGGCTTCTCAGGGCACATACAAGTTATGTTTACACTACACTGTAGTCTATTAGATGTGCAGCAGCATTATGTCTTAGAAAACAATGTATATACCTTAATTGAAAAATATGTTATTGCTGAAGAATGCTAACCGTCATCTGAGCCTTTAGTGAGTCGTAGGAGGAACATCAAAGATCACTGATTACAGATGAACATAACAAATATAATAATAATAAAGTTTAAAACAGCAGTCCCCAACCTTTTCGGCACCAGGGACTGGTTTTGTGGAAGACAATTTTTCCACAGACTTGGTGGGGGGCGGGGGGGTTGTTCAGGTGGTAATGCAAGCAATGGGGAGCGATGGGGAGCAGCAGATGAAGCTTCGCTTGCCCGCCACTCACCTCCTGCTGTGCGGCCTGGTTCCTAACAGGCCATGGACCGATACCAGTCTGCGGCCCGGGGGTTGGGGAACCCTGGTTTAAAACACTGTGAGAATTATCAACGTTAACACAGAGACATGAAGAAAGCAAATGCCGGTGGGAAAATGGCAAAGACAGATTTGCTTGATGCAGTGTGCCACAAACCTTCAATTTGTAAAAAACACATTATCTGCGAAGTGTAATAAAGCAAAGTGCAATAAAACAAGGTATGCCTGTAAAAGATGTAAGGAAGACCATGAAGGAAGAAGCAAGTAAAACTTTAAAAAAGCATGTTGAACAAAAAAGGATACCTCTCCCCTTATGGGGGATTACTTTAAGAGATCTGCAATCTTGACATGGTTAATTCTCCACTTTCCTTTACAACCTTGTTGAATCTCTTTTAATTTGGAACCTGACCTCCCTTTCTGTTACTTCTAACCATCCTCCAGCCTCCGGACAGGGGTGGGCAAGATATACTCTCCCTGAGGAAAACAGATGACTTGATATTTTCTTTGCCAGACACAAGTGATACCTGAACAGCTGCTAAGAATAGAGCTCACTTTTCCAGACTCCAGCCTTGAGACAAACCAGTATTTGATGAGACAAGCTCAGCTATGTTTCAGATTTTAACCATATAATCAAAATCTTGGGTTTTGTCCCCAGCTTTACTGAGATATAATTGACATATAATATTGTCTCAGTTTAAGGTATACAATGTGATGTCGAGGACCACTAACATAAACAGAAAGGCACATTTTGAAACATATAAACCAAACACCAAATATTTTTATTTTTAACCCATGGTTCAGTACACTCTACAGTCCATCCAAAACTGGCTCCGAAAATTAAATATAAGAAAATTAATCTACTCTATGCTTAACATTAAAAAAAAATAACTTATATTCTAAAACCAAGTGTAATTAGCACTCTGTGGAGCGTACACTGCCAGACAAAGGTTAATGTAACTATAAATTTTAAATAGATGTATATCTGTATGTGTATGTATATGTCTATATATTGTATAAGAACAATTAAAAAACACAGGTCCATCAGCAATCAGATGAATAAATGACCTTATTCGCAAGTTTCTTTCTCAAATTCCCTGCAGATACTGTTTAGAGACCATACGAAGTAATAAAGTGATAAAATGACCACTTTTTTTTTTTAAAGGACCAAAGTTCAGTGGTCTTCAAACTGAGGTCTCTATTTATATGAAGAGACTTACTTGAGTCTGTGCAGTTTTAAGAGAATCAATTTCCAGATCCTCAACTTCCATACAAAGTTTTGCCTAAAGTGATCTGCCTGAAAATTTCCAAGTTAACAGATAGTCCATTTCTCACATTACAGAAGAAAGACCTACTCCTTCTTACCTATCCCTTACTAAGGTACACTGTACCTGAAGGTATGAAAACCTCCAGGTGACAAGAGAGAAGTCTCTTTCAATGATTAATCAAACACTATAACATAAACCTGTAAGAGTGTATCTCCAAGTATTAAACATGTTTCTATTAAGGGCATGGTGTGGTGTTAGGTGTTAGAAACATGGTATTTGGGTCCCTGTCAGGATGCTCTGAATTAAGATATATAGCAAAGGGAGGTGGCTGGAGAACTGGCAATTTCTCTTTAATGACTCTACCTTTTCCACTCTGAGCTCCCTGAAACCTCAATCTCTCCGTACCACCATTATCAAAGGATGCATTGCTAGGGAGAAAAAAGTCCCATGGGAGCAATACAAATAGAACATCAATAAGAAGCCCAGACTCACATTTGCTTACTTTACATATTTAAGTATTAGCCATTCTTTTCAGTTATCTGTGGATGGGTTCATAGCTATAAAGAAAGGCACCTTACATTGGCTAAAGCACCATAAATTGCTGGTACTGATTTTTTTTTCCCCAAAAATTCAACTGGAATGAACAGCTAACATTTTCAAGACAATACTAGATACAATCAAAGGATAAAAATTCCAAGTGACTTCTTTCAGATTCAGTATGTATCATTCAATAAAGTAGTAAAAACCTAATTTAACAAATCATCTATCAATACCTGTTCTAATTCCAACCATTCCCCAGTTGGTTCAATCTTCAAAAATATTTATTTTTCTATTACTTAAAGGAAAATTAAATAATATACTAACTCCTGGGGCAATCTGCTTTTTAGCAGTACAAACTTTTTTATTATTTTCATAGGCAAAGTTTAGACATGATTCATCTCATTAAGAAATACATTTCCAATAGAATCCTACTTTTCATGTTTTCACCTGGATTATAGTTTAACTCAAGTAATCCACACTAGAATTCTGTATATGCAGAAGAATTTTTAACACTATTTTTCTCTGAATTACCTTACCTGCATCCAACAGTAAAAAATATCCCAATAGCACTATTTTAAAAGTCTTAAATTCAAACTATGGAAAAAAAATCCTTATTTCTAGCACATTAACAAATGTTTAAAAGAAAAAATCGAACATTAAGTGCATACACTTAATGTATGCATATAATGAAAGATATGTACTGACAATACATTTCGCTTTAACATATTACAAAACTACCAGTGGCTTTAATTGTGTATGTTTTTCTTTTAAACAGTTAAAAAGTCCATAAACTAGTGAAATGCATTTAAAATGGATTCAATTTTATGAACAATATTCACTATGATGGATCTTTATATTTCTGTGCTAAATAAGAGTTGTTTGTTTGATACAAATTCTGCTAAAAAGAAATAGATTAAAAACGTTGCCTTTTTTCATGCACTGAACCTTACCTCAAGTAGAATCTTGTATTTTAAATATTAAAAAACATCAATTTTTAAAATAGCAGTAGTAAATTCCTAGAAGTCAGTGTTTTGCAAAGCATGCGTTCGTTACTAATCACCTATATCGAAACCATCAAGGGTTAAAAAAAAAGGACGGGGGTGGTGGATTCCCTGGCGGTCCAGTGGTTAGGACTCCACACTTCCACTGCAGGGGCCATGGGTTCGATCCCTGGCTGGGGAACTAAGATCCCACGTGCTGTGCGGCACAGCCAAAAAAACCCCCTCAAAAACAAAAAATCATCTAGGGTGCTCATTAAAAATACAAACTCTCAGGCCCATCCCACATGTTTTGAATCAGAATCTCTTGATAATGACTGAGTCTAGAAATTTAACTTTTTACCAATTACTCTGGGACTTCCCTGGTGGCACAGTGGTTAAGAATCTGCCTGCCAGTGCAGGGGACTCAGGTTCAAGCCCTAGTTCGGGAAGATCTCACATGCCGCGGAGCAACTAAGCCCGTGCACCACAACTACTCAGCCTGCGCTCTACAGCCCGTGCGCCACAACTACTGAGCCTGCGCTCTAGAGCCCGTGCACCACAACTACTGAGCCTGCGCTCTAGAGCCCGTGCACCACAGCTACTGAGCCTGCACTAGAGAGCCCATGCTCCGCAATGAGAAGCCCACCCACTGCAACGAAAAGCAGCCCCCACTCTCTGCAACTAGAGAAAGTCAGAGTGCAGCAACGAAGACCCAACGCAGCCAAAAATAAATTAATTAAAATTTTAAAGTAAAAGCAATTGCTCTCCGGAGATCTCTAAAGCCAAAAATCTAGAAACTGATCAATAAATTTCCTCAAATAAGCAGGTTAATAATAGTGTAAGAAGAAATTCAAAATTAAGAAAGAGATTAGGGGCTACAACCCAAACATCATGAAGAAAATAAACACAGAGTTAGGTCCAAGATCAGTTTTAAAAGAGAACTGCTTGTGACTCTGCCAATGATTATTAACGCTTTGTGCACTTTCTTATGGAATTTAGGGCCACTGCGGAGACATAACTAAAAAAGCAAAAAGGAACATTTTTCTCTTCCATTATAAGGAATGCTGACCACTATAACACAGTATTGCTACTTTGAGAACTTGCTTCCCTTATTATTTATTATGCAGATGATCCTTCAGGATTATCCTCTAATAATATCAATACATAACACCTGGCTAAAAATGTACATACATTGTTAAAATGGTTTTCATAATACTTACCGTCTTCAACAACCCCAAATAAAGGAAAAACAGACATGGTTACCATGGTTAACAGACATGGTTACCAAGTTTATACCAGCTAACTCACCAGCCTCCTCACACATCTCTTTTCCCTACACCATCATAAAACCACATCTTGAAGATACTAGCTCAGGTGGGTGAAGCTATACACTCAGGAGTCACTCACACCACTCTACCAACCAACAGAAGAAATCCAAACTCCAGCTAATTTACTCCCTGGAAATACACAATAGCAATAGAAAAGGTAACCAAGACTACAATAATTAAATGTTCCTTTTGTTTGGTCCTGTCCCTTATTTCTATATAATCTTCTAGTAAACACTCTGCTTCCAAAATGGTTTATTTTAAAAAGACATAATAAAAGGTAGAAGCTCTATGTTTATTCTCTTTAAAGGGACTATGGGATGTTTATCTTAAAGAGTAAAATGGGTTTAAGGGTTACTTGGTAGAAACTGTTCTCTTCCCTTAAAAAAAAAAAAATGCTGAAGGAGTTATTTGATTTCTAGTTGGGGATCTATTAAATGTGTTACATAGGTTATTAAGATGATGGCAAAGACCAGAAGAGAATGCATGGCTCTTTCACTTAAGGAACAAGGTTATAAAACTACACTTCCTCCAACAAACAAAGCTTGACAATATAAATTTGACTGTTGTACCTAAAGAACTTTATCCCAATTTTCTATTGAGTAGCCAAGAGGAATTTGATGAAACAATATGATTATTTACTACATAAATAATACCTTTTCTGGAGGAAACAATGTATACTTACTTAGTAAGCTGCCCTTTATTCTTGTTATTATCAACTCCATTATAAGTCACAGCTGCCAGTTTTCTGCTCCGGTAGTTCTCATAGTGTACATTATTAGTGACATCTTTCAAGTCCTGCATGTGTGTTCTGTCATAAAAAATGACACATCAAGAGTTTGCTTCTATTAAGAAAGCTTTGGTGTAAATTCAAAATTTTAGTAAAACAAAAATTTCAGACTTAAAATGAGCAAAAGACTATTCTTAAGGGAGATGGCATCCATCTGTCTTCATTCACATGTAAGGCAGAGTAAGACACAATGAGCTAACTTGACACCAATGGAAAATTAGGTTCCAGATGAAAGTTTAGGAGCATAAATCCTCTCAGTTACTAAAGAATGACATTTCTAGAGAAGAGTATTTACCTTTTTAGTATATATTTTATTTTACTAGAGAAGGAAAAGTAGATTAGCTCCTACTAAAGTTCACAAAGCAAAAGAAATTGCTTTCCTTTTAGCAATATTATTAATATTTGAGTTTTTATTCAGGTAATACATAGGGACACTTTAGATCACATATCAAGTTGGATGCAAACTGGGGAATTTTAATTTTGAGTAAATTTCTGTTTATTCAAATTGTCCATTAAATGTGGTATTTTGGTTAAATGAATGTCTGCTCATAGCCTATCTATCATACATAAAATCAATCCATAGGAGACAACTATACAATACATGAGACAATTTCATCATTCCTTAATGTTTCAAGATGCTAAAAGACTCCCTGAGCTGCTCTACGGTATCCTTTACCAATGCAGCAGTGTTTTTGGATATACGTGGTGTGGGAGTATTCTGTATCATTTGATCTTCCCTTTTCTCATCATCCATTCCTGCAGCTGCAATCCCCCATCTTTCATCTCCACCACTTTACCAAAATCCCCTTATGGGAGACAAACATAAAGGTGTTACTCTGTATTTATTCTTCCTGATATCCAGGAAACAGTTACTACTACTTTCCCTTTTGTAAACAGAATGTGATGTTCAATTACTCTGATTCACCTAGTATTGGACATTTCCATGCAGTTTTCTGATAGTTTAACTCCTCCTATTTCTAAGACTGTGTTTTCCACAAGCCTCATCTCCCTTTATACTCTGTCCCTTAATGAATATATCCTCTCTATGGCCACTAGAGTTACACCTAAAGCCTTCTGTACTTCAGTCAAGTCAGACAGTTCCTTACTCCTAGCATATCCAATGACTGGGACTGAATAGTTCATGTTAATTTGTCACTGACTCTCAAACTTCAGAATTCTACTGCTTTGGGAGCTCTCTTTGCAGTCTCGAAGTCAAACCACTCTAACCCAGGACAACTTTCTCCTTGGCGGTCAGTCATTTTTTTGGTACCAATATATGTTATAGGTGACACCACATAACGTTTTCAACTATACTGTAAACTCCCTTTTACAAAAAACATGCCATCACCTTCTGTACTCTTGCCACAGATAGCACATAATGGGCCCTTTAAAAAGAACTGATTTGAAGCTGAGTTATAATAAACACTGTTGACTTTCTAAAATTACTGTTATCAGTTTCTCTAAGCAGAGAATAATGACTGTGCCAATATGAAACAATCTTCTTGTAATTTTTAAATATTATCTCATCAATGAATCACTGAAAAATAACTAAAGGACCTGAGATAAAGTATTTTAGTAGCTGAAATATAAGATGTATAAAATAAAAATAAGGTGGACTTATTAACTAGTTGTTAAACTATTTTTGTTAATGTCATCAACATTTTAGATAGTGAAATATTCTTCCCTTTTACTAAAATAGCTTTCTTTATGATTACCTGGTTCTGGTATTTTTCAGGATATAGAAATCTCTATTTCCACTTACTTAAATATTTTACTTTATCCTTTTAAAAATCAACCCGTTCCTCCACTCTGAAAATAATTAGTAATATAGTTTTCTCCACAGTTTCCGGAATTTATTCATCTTTTCCATTTCTTATTGCTGATAACAAAGCACTCTCTTCCCTCCTTTTGTTTTCCTTCTCTATTTGATTTCTGCACTGTCCACTGCCACACCCTGAAACTTATTTTTATCAAGTTTTCCTCTTTCCATTGTCTTCCTTGGTTTGCCTGCAACAGCTAGTTCTCTTAATTAGTAAAGTGACACAGCTTTGAACTTGAATGTTTCTTAGAAGCAACCACTACTCCTAAATTTAACCTGCAGGATTTCAATTACTTGGAACTTACAGACATATGGAACACTGGCATTGATATTTCCTTCATGTATTTATTAAATATCCACTAGGTGCCTTTATCAAAGACATGAGTTACATAATATATACATCGTTCTCATCTCTCCTCCGAACTTAAAAGGAAAAGCAATAAAGTAAAATATTCCTAAGCTTACCATTTTCAAAGCATACTTATCAAGGATGTTTTACACGTCTCAAAGACTATAAATGAAAAATTGTGTTAAGAAGCCAAATGAACATCTAGCATAAGTGAACATTTATGCCTTAGGAAAGAAAAACAAGTGTGCTAAAACAAATTTAACAAATAAATGAATTTTTTATTAAGCAAATTTGCCTAATCATCTACCTCAAGGAGCTGAAGCCAATATCTTCATCCTACTTGTTTAAAATGTTAAGTAGGACCACTCCCAATCCCACAAATAAACATTTAATGACTGTATTTATCCTAATCCATCTTAAGGCATCTATTTCCATGAATCTCTTCCTATCTGACCCACTCCATGATAACATACCACTTACCACTTACTCTGAGTTTCTTTAATACATCTAAGCAACCTCATCACAGCACACATCTACTTATATATTACATAATTTTAGAATTTTTTATATTTTCATACATATGTATGATTGTCCTGTTGCTTTCCTGTACTAAATCTTCCTGCAGGAATGGTCCTTCCTGCTTATAATGCTTCCATACTAGTGAGTCCCACTCACCAGATGTCACTGTGTACCTTCAAATGTTCAAAGTCTAGCTTCTGACTCAGTAACTAGCCTTCTTGTCTATAGTATTTTAGGTATATAGGCAATTATTGATTGCATATTTAAAAAACACATAAGATGGGCTTCCCTGGTGGCGCAGTGGTTGAGGGTCCGCCTGCCAATGCAGGGGACATGGGTTTGTGCCCCGGTCCGGGAGGATCCCACATGCCACAGAGCGGCTGGGCCCGTGAGCCATGGCCGCTGAGCCTGCACATCCGGAGTCTGTGCTCCGCAGCGGGAGAGGCCACAACAGTGAGAGGCCCGCAAAAAAAAAACCAAAAAACAAAACAAAACAAAAAACACATAAGACAAATTTATAGAATATCATTGTGTCAGGCACTAGGCAAGTAGCATAGATTTAAAATTGAGGAAAAGAATAAAATCAGAGGGAATGTACTGGCAATTAATACTTATGAAACATTCCTTACATATATAATATTATAAGAGATTATTAGTTCTTCTGAAGTCACATCTTAAAAATGAAAGTGAAAGGAAAGAGTTCGTAACAGAACCTGAAGTGTTGTATTCTCAAAATCAAGAGATGACCACCCTTTCATATGCATTTGCTCTTCTCCCACTGTGTGAGGCATGGCAACCCCAATGGCTGAATTAACTCCGTCATCCACTTTCTACCAAAACACCCCGTCATGAGGTCTTTTGAGAAAAACCAATTACATGGCAATCTCTTTGATTTCAAAATTCACTTTCATCTCTTGTATATTTCTTGAGGTAGCAGTTTGACTCATATTTTCCCCCACTTTTAAGAACGATCTTATTCTTGTTCCATGATTTCCAATTATCATCAATATGCATGTTACTACTTCAACATAGCTCAAGAGATTCCTGTGTTTTGGGAAAGTGAATAGTATGAAAATGAAGAGACACCAACTTAAGATGACCATCTAAAACTGGAGGTTGAAGAGAATAGTACATAGTGAGGGTCTGGAGAAGCAAGCAAGATGAGAGAGGAGAGAAGTAGCAAAAGGGTATGAAATGGCATGAGAAAGGAATTTACCTCAGCATGAAAACACTGAGGTTCATTGTGATCCCCTTTCTGTTCCTTGCCCACTAATGTCTCTGGTTCTTTTCAACTTTTTCTTCAGGATTTCCCTCTCTGCTACTGATTTTCCAATTCAGGTCCTGGTCCTCTAATCAGAAAAACCTCAACGTCCTGTTCTCACATGCTTTCCTTCTCTTTCATCAGGTGCACAAGGTACAATTTAGGAGTAATGCTTTCCCTCCTGGGAGGAAGATCAGTTTTGTTCACAGTGTTCCAGTAACAAAAACACTCCACTCACCAGCTACCAAGCTATGTATTTTTAAATACTCAAAGTCAAGTTTTTGACCCAAAACTTAGCCCTCCCTTCCACAGTTTCCACATTAAAGAAGAGCAAAAGCCTTTTCCTTTCCACTTTCCATACCTCTTTCAGTATTAAACCTTAACACAAAGTATAATGATCAAGAGACCCATTTTCCTATATATCCCTAGCCACACAGCCTATTTTGTATTTTTGCTCTTGACTTCAAAACCTTGGCAAAATAACCCAAGTTGTCTCTATGCAGTGCTTACTGCAGTGCTTACTGCGGTGCTTACTTCAGGGCTAGAACGAAGATACCACTTTAAATTAGCTAAATTTATACAAGACAAAAAGTTAAATCTGTCTAACTCTAATTTTATTTAGGGGAAGAAAAAATTTATGTTATTTTCATCATTACTCACACTTACCTTATCAACATATTTCTTAGAATTGTAAAATCACAATGTTCACCATTTTCAACTATAAAAAAAAAATAGATCACATACATTATTTCCACTAAACCCAGTCTTTTCAGAGGAAACTGGGTGTTAACAACGAGAGAATATGCAAAATAGCTTAGATCAATTTTTCATTAAGATTTAACGCTGTAACATAGTACTTAATTTAAGGGCACATCAGACGACTGTGCTATATTACTTTATTGTAGTTTAATCCTCAATGATAAAATATAAACCTAACAAATGAGCTCTCCAAAAGCAAACAATTTTGACATTTTGAAAGAGGACATCATATATTTCTCTTTATTGGTTGGAAATATATTTATTCCATAATAAAATGCATTTTAAAAATTCAGTGTTGGGGGTGAGCAGGGGATCACTTTAGAAAAACTTCCCTGAGGTAACTAAAATGAAAACTTGAGCCAAGAACATTAAGGTTCTTTATTTTTTAAAAACGTATCACTAAAAGAACACTCTTTGGTGGGGGAGGTACCTAAAACTAAAGATACAAAGCAATTTCTTCTGTGCGTATTTCTAAGGGCTGTACTAGTTCTAAAGCCTCAGCTCAGCAACTGAAGGTTACATGGCGATGACAGAGCTGGGAATGAGCACAGTATCACTGGTCGGGAAAGTCACTGATAACAACTAACTTGGAAAATATTCTAAAAATTACAGAATTTTTCAAAGTAATACCAACAAAGAGAACAATCATCACTCAAATCTTGATTCCAAGTTACTATAATACAGAAGATTAAATATTAGTAAAACCAGTATAATAAACACAAATTTGGGGAAACATGTCTATTGCCAAGAAGGCCTTGTTGAGAATTGATGCTATAACTAAGATTTTATTGTTGTTTAACACTCCTTAAAAAATTAGTAGAGGATCTCTTAATAATGAAATCTTTTTGCTCTAAAGATGTGATGCCAAAAAAGGTGACTTCTGCCCTGAGGAAAAGAAACTGTGAATGTTTTAATTGAGCTTCTGACAGTTCTCATTCTTGAGGGTCCCAGACCCATCTGAGACTCAGATAAAAGTGACAGGCCTTTTCCAAAACTGTTCTCAATTTCAGAAGGTTTATTAGATCCCTTGGAAGCAATCTTTGGTCCCCACGTAAAGAACTCCTGCATTGTAAGAGTTTTCAAACAAAAAAACAGGAATAGACTTAATGGTGAGGCAGAGGTGGCAGGGTGGGTACTGACAAGTGGCTTCTAAAGTACTACACCGTTAAGATTTAACACGTACTTGCCTGACTTAGTAGGACACAAGGTCTGAGAAACTTGAGGAAATGAGACTCAGTGAAACTGAATTCAGAACTATCTTTGAAAATCTAGACTGTATCAATGCAGTATGCATATCATACTACTTACTATAAATACAAATATTTTTAATCACATTTGTGAGATCTTATAGAAAGCCATTCACTGAAGAAAACCTTACCTTCAGCAACACCCCAAGGATACTGCCTTCCTCTGACCCTTTTGCCATTAACTTCAATGATAGTATTACTACCTACCACAGCAAGAGGTAAACGGTCCTATAAAACAAAGTACTCTTGTTCAAATATATCTCTGTAGTCCTCACAAATTCAATAATAAAGAAGTTACATTACTCAACAGATAAGCAAAAACAATTATTACCCCGACAGTTTCTGCATTCATTTTTATAGGCCATTCAATTACTATTTAGTAAAATGCCATTATATGGTATTGTCACCAATGTAAACAATAAATAAAATATTTTCACTGAAAATTTAAGAATACTAAGGCATATGCTGATCAAATTATTTGTTAAAACATCATTCCAAAAAGAAGCTGCCCCATATTGGAAAAATTAAAAAGGATAAAAAATATATTAGCAGTTAGAGGAAAAAAATGAGGCTTGTGGCTAGCTTGCCTACCTGATCACAAACCAACCCTAACAGCCCTGGAGGCAGAGAATGCCATTAGTCAGTACATCATTTTTAGGTCCAGGGTACTTAGGAAACCACTATAATTTAAAAATACAGAAAATTATGTCGGTATAGATTTTTGGTTGATTCTTATGAAAGGACAAAAGAAAACATATTTTTGGTCTTAAAGATTAAGCATAACAGTGCTTAAGAACAAATCCTTTCCCTTCTTATTACGCCCCCCTTTTCTTTCCCATTACCTGTTTTTAGGGGGAAAATTATAAAATATCAAATCAGTTAACTGAAAACCACATGAAGACAAGAATTACATTATTCATCTCTCTATTCCATATAATGCTTTATGATACATAATAGCCAAACAACAAAGTTAATCATAAAGTTGAATTCAATACTGAATAACCTCTCTATTTAGTTTGTAAGTCAACTGTTTAAAAACACTGATATTTTTGGTCTTTCCAGCAGCTATTACAGTATATTTAAGTCCCTAAAACATTTTAGTATATGTATGGGAATGAACCTACCTTTATCTTTTTAACAAGCTTATTTTCTTCTTCATCATCTGTCTCTGGGAATTCATATATTTTAATTTTATGTTCTTGGATTTCTTTCATTATCTAAAATGAAAGAGGAAGTCAGCAAAAGAGCATCACACATAATTTTAGTACAGTAGCCTTATTTTTATTATACTCTTCTTAAACTCCTGAGTCCTCAGTTCCAGTTCCTTTACTGTTTTTCAATGATGCAAAATGTCATCTAAAACCAAAGTACTATACTAGTCTTTTTTTTAACCATAAAGTTGATATATAAAAGTACCATTCTCAAAATCCAATTACTGCAGAAGTGTTAAAAGTCATATGGTTATAACCAAAAGAGTTCTAAAAATGATGTAAGAACCCAGAAAGGGATTTCTCTAGCTGATTTCTACTCTAATGGCTTTAGGTCATTTATTTATAATGACTGAGATACTTCCTCTAGATAAACTCTTACCAACTGTTTTATTCATCTGAATCAACAAAGCTTAAACTCACCTAAAATTTTTAGTAGAATTTAGCAAAGGTAAGGAAAATTAAGTATAGCATTGGCTCCAGGAAAAACAAAGTGCACACTTATCAGAAGATATCCTTGCATGTACATGTGCATGCACACAAATCAAGGAGCAACACATATAAGATCAAGCAAGCACACAGGGAGAAAACATGCCCTGGAAATTAAGAAGCTAATGAGTTTATAATAATAATCAATGAGAGTGCAGAAAAAAGAAAGACAAACTTATTAATAGCATCAGAATGACCTAGTTCAAATTAAATTATCTTGTCCAAAATCACTCCAAATTCTAATAAGAATACAGACATCTAAATAATGTTGAATACCTACCCTATTCAAACTCATAACAAACTGATGGCTAATATACCTATAGCTAGCTCCCTGCCTGTACTGGTAGTTCAGCGCTTCTCTCACTGCCGGGGTCCCCAGCAGCAGTAAAGGGAACGTAAACAAAATGTGCAACACAGTTACTAAACCAGACAGAAGTAAAACTGCCACTGAGAAAAATAGGACCACATATTTTTTACAATTGAGTTATATATGTCTATATACAAAAAAACCCAAGAAGATAAACGATGAGATGTCAAATACATGACTAGAAGAAGAAAGGAACACTAGCAGCTAGCTCTAGGAGCAGTGGTTCTTAGTCAGAGGTTGTATATTAAAATGGCCTGAGTGAGCATCTTCAAAATAATGAATACAGAAGCCCTATCTTAACCTACAGAACCAACTGGTAGAAATATGCTCCAGTAACTCATTTTGAAAAAGTTCTCTAGACGACTCTGATCAACACCCTTAGTTAAAAACGTTTTTTAGGGCTTCCCTGGTGGCGCAGGGGTTAAGAATCTGCCTGCCAATGCAGGGGACACGGGTTCGAGCCCTGGTCTGGGAAGATCCCACATGCCGCGGAGCAACTAAGTCCATGCGCCACAACTACTGAGCCTGCGCTCTAGAGCCCACGAGCCACAACTACTGAGCCCGCATGCCCTAGACCCCATGCTCTGCAACAAGAGAAGCCACCACAATGAGAAGCCCGTGCACTGCAACGAAGAGTAGCCCCCCGGGCTTCCCTGGTGGCGCAGTGGTTAAGAGTCCGCCTGCCGATGCAGGGGACACGGGTTTGTGCCCCGGTCCGGGAGGATCCCACATGCCGCGGAGCGGCTAGGCCCGTGAGCCGTGGCCGCTGGGCCTGCGCGTCCAGAGCCTGTGCTCCACGGCGGGAGAGGCCACGGCAGTGAGGGGCCCGCGTACCACCAAAAAAAAAAAAAAAAAAAAAGAGTAGCCCCCGCTTGCCGCAACTAGAGAAAGCCCGTGTGCAGCAACGAAGACCCAACACAGCCAAAAGTAAATAAATAAAATAAATAAATTTATTTAAAAATAAGTTTTTTAAAAGCATAAACAAAGAAAAAGAAAATTGTACAACCCTACAATGTGACCAATCCGGAAGTAGAGATCATTGCTTATTCGTCTTTATCTCTTAGTTCTTAGAACAAATACAAATCAAGATACATACAAATCAAGACAGAAGAGGAGAAATGTTATTATATGATTAGTATTTGAACTTAGAAACAGCACATTACAAAATAAAAATGGAGTGAATAAGCATAAAATAAAAACATATACTCCTGGTAGAAATACCAGATATATGTAGTAAAAATGATACACTAAAACATTATCAAAATTTATACAGATTTAACACAATTTCAAAGCAAATTTCCACGGGCTTTTGTTTTTGTAATAGGTTTCAAGTTATTCTAAAATTCATACTGAAAAAGGTGAAGAACCAAAGTATCTTGTTACAAAGGGGACTATAAGGACAATAAGAGATAATTAACTCTAACATCTGTTTAAAAATATTATACAACATAGCTGCAGTTTAAAAGACAGAAAACTGGCCTAAAACTTAAAAATAGGAAATTGGAATAGGAAAGTGGAATAGGAAAGTGGAATAGGAAAGTACAATAGTTCCAGAAACTGACCCTACATTTCATAAAATATAATATATAGTAAACCAAACACAACAATGAGGGAAAAATAAACCCCTGCTTTAAAGTGTTCAGCTTTTCTGGAAAATTAAATTAAATCAAATTAGGTACCACTTTATTCCAAAAAAGTTTTAAAAATAAAAATGACAAACAATGCTGGCAAGACACTGGAACAAATATACCCATTATAAAACGAATTTGATTGTTTTATTGGGAAAGCACCATGACAAAATGGGTAGGTGGGGGAGGGAGATAAAATAATCATACCCTTTCAAAAAGTAATCCTGTTCCTGGGAATTCAGTCTAGGAAAGTAATTCTAAAGGGTGTGGGAGGGGTGCTGGTGGAAGCTATACGGAAACATCTAAAATAGCCTATTTAAACTGAAAGGATAAGGGCATATGATAATACTTATGGGCTCCTAGGAGAAAACTAAAGCAGAAGACTATTTTCAAGAGTTATTTTTAATACACTGTAAACAACCATATAGTAAAGTAGCAAGAGGAATACACTGTAACACATTATACTGAAAATACAAAAAACTGCAAATTACATGAATGATATTAGAAACCCAAGAGTTCAAACTCATTCTACTTACCTGTTTCTTAAACTGTTGGCACTCCTCTGGTGTGAGTGTGTCTGCTTTGGCAATAAGTGGAATGATATTCACTTTTTCATGCAAACGCTTCATAAACTCAATATCCAATGGTTTAAGTCTGAAATACACAATATTCAATATGACTGGATTGATCAGTTTGGGAGAAGAGATTCTTCACATCCCAACGTTAAATTACATACATTGGAACTACTTTACTTACTCATCAGAAACACTCCCTGAAGGTGTATTGGCCCAGCAACAGTTAGGAAGAACAGGATTTCAAGAAGCATTGGAGTGGCTAAGAAGGCTTTGACTCCTGTCTTTTAACACCCTGGTCATAGGGTTTGGGCCCTAAAGAAGAATTAGAAAAACCAGGAAGGCTCCTAATAGGCTTTCCTACAGCGGTCTCTACATTTACTACTCAAAACTTGGGAAATCTTTGTTTTGTTTTTAAATGAAAAATTTAGTCCTCCTTCACTTCTTGCTACCAACTATATTTCTCAGAGAAGAAGCTCAAAAGAGAATCTTCTTCATCCCTTTTACCTATTACACTCTAACTGCTGCCTCCACTTTGCCATTATACTTTCAAGAAGGTCACCAAATACTACCATGCTGCAAATTAATTAGCAGCAGCCAACTCATAAATACTGTGGTGTGTACCAGTATTTTTTAATTTGCCCATTATGCAGCATTGACATTACTCCCTCACAAGCTGTTCACTTAGGGTAATTTTCAGGATCCTCTTTGTAAGCTAGTCTCCTTAATAGGTACATTCCTCAGAATTCTCTAGAAGGTCTTCTCTTCTCACTCTGCATTCTGTAAGCTTACCATTAACTACAATGACTTCTATTATCCTCTATGGGTCAATGACTCCCGAGTCTTTATACCCAGCTCAGATCTCACTCCTGTGTTCCAGGCTTGTGTCCACCCAGTGGAAATACTACTCGGATATCCCATTTTGGCACCTCAAAATCAAAAGCTCACCTGAGCCCCCACGTTTTCCCTCCCCTTCTGTGCTTTCTATCTCAGTGAACAGCACTACAATCCACCCAATTACTCAAGTCTGAAACCCAGAATTCCTCCTTCCTCTAATCCTCAATTCCAAAGATTCCCCAGGACCTGCTGAACAAATAAAGATATTTATATATTTATCTCCATTTCCATTACTTTGATTCAGGCCACCAAAGTATACTTTTAGTATGGATAATGACAAGAATCTATCTCTCCAAACCATGCACACTGCAGTCAGAATGGTTTTTCTAAAATCCAAATCTGATCATCAGGTCATTCCTTGACTAAAAACCTTACTAAAGCCAGATTCCTTAACTAGTGTGGCCTAAAAGCCCTGTGAAAACATAGCCTCTCCAGCTGTCCTCATCTCTTAGCATCCCTTAGCATTTTTGCTACCTCCTACTTCCAACGTGCCAGCCTTTTTGAACTTCTCACAATTCCTTAAAAGCACCATACTTTGATCTCTGGCCATAAGCTACTACTGCCTTTGCCTGGAACACACTCCATTCCCATCCCCCTTCTACTTGGCTTGCCTAATTCCTAGTCATCCTTTAGGACCTAGCTTACTATCCTCATTTCCTCTGGGAATTCTTCTCTAACCTAAGACTAGGCATCTTTCTAAGGGATCACAACACTCAATTTGCCACATAGTAACTGCTTACTTATGTATTTGGTTTTCCCATCTTCTCACTAGAAGACCTTCAAAAGCAAGGCCTTTGTCTCATTCATCTGTATCTCTTATATCTAATACAGTGTCAGTACTTGAGAAGGTATCCAATATCTGTTGACTAAAAAAGTAAGTTGCTGTGGTTTTCCTTACATCTTTGAATAACTTTAAATAAAAACCTGCTATTCCTCACATCTAGAATACACTGTAGACTAAAAATTAATATTCTACAAAAATAAATGAAGGTAACAGCAATATTTTGTGCAGAAGTGTGGTATTCCTTAACTTTTATAAAACATGAGGAAAATGGAATAAAGATCTAATTTCATTATAAATTTTATTGACTAATATTTTAAAATAAAGAGAAAGCCCTTCTTAGCGTTCTCTTAGAGTACTATAGTTTAATATATATACAATGTTGGGCGTATTGGGGGTCCAGAGACTAATGAGGTATTCCTTTTCACTAACAAATAATACTATATACTTCTTTGTGGTAGTGACACTGACTGGCAGAAAGATGGGGTAAGGAGGCAGGAAGGCAGATACAGAGAAATAAGATAGCTACCTCCAATTCTAATTCTCGTCTTAAATCCTCTGAATTTTGATCTTGGCATTCAGAGAACACTACAGAAAAAACTTCAGAAAAGAGTGTGTGGCTGGAATAACACTATATTTATCTGTAAATAGCACCCTTACCTCACTAGTGCTAACTGAAAAACCTTTCAATTTTTGAGAAAAAATTTAAGTTTTGATTGTTTCATCAATCATTACATCATGACACTAAAGATAAAAGCCATGGCCCAGTCAATCAATCTCAGATTTGTAAATTTTTAGGGTTCACCTTCCAGATTACACTCGTGACAAATTTAAATTACCACCACTACCACCTCATTAAGCCGGTGACAGAATCAGTTAATCTAAAATTTTAATAAATCATAAGAGCATTTAATATAAAATATTAAAATCAAAATCCAAGTTAACAAGATTTTACACTTAAAACAACATTTGCAGAACATTATATTATTTCAACTTTTAAAGAGAAAGATGCTTGAAAATAGCCGTGACAAGGAAATTGGGGAAGTCAGCTTCTCAAATATAAAACAACAGGGCTGAAGTACATTTAAATCAGTTAAAAAAAAATCAAACTTTAAATGTAACCTTTATTAAAGCCCCGATAAAATCTTTCCGCCCTTTTAAATTAGAATACAAATTTCAGAAGCATACAAAATGTCAACAGCAGAAAACACTTATTTCACAGTAGATTACATTCCAGTTGAAATTTTTCCTCTGTCCATTTAGTTTTATTTCAGGTCATCTTTTCCAACAAATTTAGTTTTTAAATGTTTTTTTTACACAATGGAAAGTCCTTTATAGAATTTCTAGAAGATAAACCCAAATTAGAGGGAAAAGACTATTTAACCTCAAAGCCTACAGCAAAATAAGTAAAATGACTAGAGGGCAAATGACAAGTATTTATTAAATATACATACATATATATATTTCTAAGGGAAAAAAACTATATAAAACTCACTAAGTGACACTGTTTTTTTCAAAGTGGCAATCAACATTCAAAAAGTTTGTAAAAACACCATTTAAAAATTCAAGTTCGGGGGCTTCCCTGGTGGCGCAGTGGTTGAGAGTCCGCCTGCTGATGCAGGGGACCCGGGTTCATGCCCCGGTCCGGGAAGATCCCACATGTCGCGGAGCGGCTGGGCCCGTGAGCCGCAGCTGCTGAGCCTGCACGTCCGGAGCCTGTGCTCCGCAACGGGAGAGGCCACAACAGTGAGAGGCCCGCGTACCGCAAATAAATAAATAAATAAATAAATAAAATTCAAGTTCAGGGGCTCCCCTGGTGGCACAGGGGATAAAACTCTGTGCTCCCAATGCAGGGGGCCCAGGTTCGATCCCTGGTCAGGGAACTAGATCCCACATGCACGCCACAACTAAGAGTTCACATGCTGCAACTAAGGAGCTGGCAAGCCACAACTGAGAAGCCGGCAAGCTGCAACTAAGGAGCTGGTGAGCCGCAGCTAAGTAGCCCACCTGCCACAACTAAGACCTGGCACAACCAAATAAATTAAAAACAAAACAAAACAAAACAAAATTCAAGTTCCAAGTCAGTTACCAATCACTGAACAAAGAAAATGAAGCAACAACAGCTGAAATCATAAATTAACCCTTTGTTAAGTGACTACAATTGGTGGGGTGAGATGGGGGACACTGAAAATACGCTGTTGCACCAATTTATATTTACTCCAAAAACAGTACGTTTAAAAAGGGAATCCAGGGATTACCCAGATAAGACAGAAAGGTCCTAATTCATCTATTATGTTGCCTGGAATTTCACTATGTAGTGAGCAGGGAATTTGGAACTCTCTACGGAAAGTTCAGTGTCATATTCTTTCACTTAATCCATAGTAGCACATACCAATGGGCAAAACTTTGCTCCATTTCTAAAAATAGTTAAGCTGAGAAACTACTCAAAATCATATTTTTATACATAAGAAATTAAAATTTGGAACTCTCATCCCTTGTGACAAACAAGAAATGGCCCAAAGCCACTACACATAATTTCAAATTTTTTTCTTTAAATAAAAAAATCGTATTTCCCATGCAATTTTAAGAAATATATTTTCCCACAGGGAATAAGAGAAATGTGATTTCATGAGAATTACCAAATCTTGGTGAGAGTCCAAAAGATCTAAAATAATAAAACTGGATATAAACTGACAAATTTCTATTGACTTAACTGCAGGTTAAGATTTTACCCTGTTGGCTTCCAGGAAAAAGCCCTAACAAGTTAAACTAGAATGATAAAATATGTATATATATAAATTCAGGAAGACGCTAACAAGGACAAAGAAAAAGCCATACAGTGTGGTATTTCTGAGAATTTTTTTTTTGAGTCTTTTAAGTAGATGAGTCAATTTTGTGCTTTAAATATGTAAATTTCTGAGAATACTGTAGAATAATATTAGAAATAAAAGAAGAAACATTTGCACCACTACAGTCAGACAGTGCAAAAATGGTAATCTAAATAATTAAGGCTTTCTGCTCAGCCAACATGGTGATAATGGGCACTAGCCTATCTAGCAAAAGGTGAAGAAAAAAGCAAAAAACAGAAGAGAAAGGTACTCTTTTGAAGGAACTGGTTTACACTACTGTAATTTGGGTGTTAGATGACTTAATACTATTTAGTCTGATGCTATAAAACAGTCCAGTTCCTTCTGGTGGAGAGATGGTGGAGTTACAATCATCAGGTGGCTGAGTTATGCTGAGTCATTTATCCAAAGATGAAAGAAGAGTAATTACGAACATCTGCAGTTGACAATGACCCACATATCTACTCAAAATGACAAAGAAATACAAACAACAAAACAAGGATTATAGGCCGGCCATACTAACAGATCAGATCAGATAAATGTCTAGATACTCACATCTTAATTTTAACTCCTAATGAGTAGAAGGTTAGTACTGATGATATGATACTTAAACAATTTGACTGTGACAGCTAAGGTGAAACAAGAAGACAAGTAGATTTAGTGAAGAAAAAAATGGCACATGAGAACCTTGGTATTTAAGTTTTTTTTGCAGCCTTCTCTACCAGATCTATAGTAAATAACATCTTTGGAGTTTCTTAGAATATGTCTAGCTAATTTTGATGGCTGTTTCTCCTTATTTGATCGTTCAATTAGTGGCAGATTGGTCAAAAAGAAAGCTAAATTAGCCACACTGAGACACCAAACATGATGGAAACAATATTCCTTTCCATGAAGCAGGTAAAGTCTTATGCATGACAAACTAAGTAAAATCATTGTTAGTTTGTCTAGGACTTAAAAAAAGGCTTCCTATAAGCCATTTTTATATGGAATTTGGAACTTTACAACTGGTAAAGTTAAATGTACTCCACAGAGATGAGGGTTACTAAAATATGCACCCAAAGATGAGTAATAATAAAACAACAACAAAAAAGGTTATCAGAAGCATCAAGGTACTGACCCATGTCCTGAAGGAGCAATGAAGTATAAACAACACTGCACTCTGTTATCAGGCATCTGACGTCTGTTCACTCTAGATTCTGCATTTAGGTAGTCCTCAAACTTACTATCAATGTAGTCGATAACAGGCTGCCAGCTGTAGAATGCAGATAAATAAAATAATTAAGTTGTAATTCTACATATGAACATACAACTGATGACTCTGTTAAAGGGCAATAATCAATATTTTTAAATACACAAAACCTATGTAACCAATGGAAAAAAACACCTCAAATTATTCTACATATACTGATTTAAAAACATATAAATTATGTTGAATAAATCTTGATTCATTATTTCTAAACTTTCCAAACAGAAGAAACTGTTTAGAGTCAGACACAACTAAATTATCATATTACTTGCATTAATAAGTATATCAATGCCAAGACACTTTACAATATGAAAAATTATATTCAAAGAGTTTTATATTTCAAATGAAAAGATTAAACAATACAGAAACCTCATAATGAACGGTTACTTAGGTGTTTCAAAAGTTGACAGAAATTTATTTCAAAAAACAGTGTGGAACTTGGGACTTCCCTGGTGGTCCAGTGGTTAAGAATCCACCTTCCAATGCAGGGGAAGTAGGTTCGATTCCTGGTTGGGGAACTAAGATCCCACATGCCGTGGGGCAACTAAGCCTGCGCACTCTAGAGCCTACTTGCCGCAACTAGAGAGAAGCCTACGTGCCCCAACGAAGATCCCGCATGCCACAACAAAGACCCAACGCAGCCAAATAAATAAAAACAAAACAAAAAAACAGTGTGGAACTCAAAGAAAAATTAAAATATTTTTTATAAGCTACTAAGATATTGTTTCCAATTAGAAAGCCATGGGTGTTTTATTCACTTACAACTTATGGAAAAACTGAAGGTTTAAATTAGGATGTGATAGAAAATGGATAAAATTATAGTAAAGAATGAAAAGTTGCAAGTTTCTTATAATAATGAGAATTCTTTTATCTATGTTTTAGAATCTGTCTTCAAAATACTTCTATGAAAGGTGTTATCTTCATTTTATAGAAGAGGAAATCAGTTCAAAGAAGTTAAGCAACATGGCAAGTGGCAAAGTTGATATATGAACCCAAGTAATGTTACATAAAGTTCAGTGACCTTCGCTAAGATGAGAAGCTTTAAAATGTTAAGGTAAAAAAGTCTAACCACCCCCATCCCCAAATGCAGTGGAAAGCAGCAGTGACAAACCCTTCTTACCAATTACTATTATCCACTGCATCTCCAAATCCTGGGGTATCAACTATTGTGAGCAGCAACTGAACACCACCTTCTTTGATTAAAACTTTGGATTGTTCCACCTGTAAAAGTCATTGGTACAGATATTAATACCATACATTATATCCTTGGTTTCCTACAACGTAAGAGGTAGGGAGATGAGTGTTAATCAAAACCAAATGGGAAGCTTTTTGCAAACTAAATCTACTCACTCACACACTTTCTTTAGAATCAATTACTGTTAGAAGTCTTGGTTATTTAAAAGAAAAGCACATATGTAAATAGTGCGTTTACGGCTCACTGTTGGTACAGAGAAGGAAAACAGGAACTGATAAAATAATATTAATTACTAAAGCCATACAATACTTATGTAACCTAAATGCACATCTAATAATACAAATAAACAATGTGCTTGAATGATTAAGTAATTCATAGAGATCAAATGTAATTAATCAGACAAATACATTTAATTTACCATTTGCAGTAAACGTTTTCCTGGACTATCTCCATCTAGTTCAGTCCAAACCAATTACTCAAGTGAACTTATTACCATTTGCAAATCTTTCTCAGCATGGCTGTAATTATTTACACTGTGTTTACATTATGGCTAAGATACAATTCTCTTCTCAAACGTGTTACTGTACATTCAGGCCAAAGCAATCAGCAAAGGTCAAGGCATTGAAAAACAATGTATTCTGGTAGGGTAAAACCCTACTAACTCTGATTAAAATCTTCAGTTCTCTTTAGAATTTGTAAAAACCTTCTATTTGAGAAAAGGTACTGGACTTAAAAACAGTAACAACATTTCCTCCTACAGTCTAAGATATTTTTGTAACCCCAAACTCTGTTTTAGAATGTAAAAATCATTCATCTTGGGCATACCCCGCTGCTACATAAAGCAAACACTGATTCAAACAGAAAAGGGGAATCATTCTCCTAGATAAAGATAGGCTTTCATTCAATTTATATCAAGTGTTTATTAAAACTAGAGGTTTCAATTATGCTGATAGGCTAACTTAAAAGGCAAGAATTATACTCAAACTTTGAGTGCTACAAGCCATAAGATGGTACAAATTATTGTACCAATAAGTACTATTAGACCTAAGAGGGAAAGGTAATCACATGAAAAGCAACTTCAACTATTTATGTTGGTTAACAGTGTTTGGAAAGGAAGAGCAGCTAATTTCTGGGTAGAAAAAGTTTGGTTCACCTTTAGAGATTACAGAAATGATGATGTCTTTCCATTTCCCTTTGACATTTTCTTACAGATGTTAGCTGATGGATGAGGAGTTGAGACTAAGACTGCTGAGCAAGAAAGTATATAGCAGCATTGTCCAATAGAACTTTCTGAAATGATGGAAACGTTCTTTGTCTACACTATCCAATATGGTAGCTGCTTGTCCATGTGGCTACTTACCCCTTGAAATGTGACTAGAGCAACTGGGGAGCTGAATGTTTAATTTTATTTAACTTGAATTAACTTAAATTCAAATAACTTCATGTGGTTTAGTGACTACTGAATTGGACAGTGAAGGCTGATAGAAATCAAAAATTATTTTGTTAAAAGAGTATTATCAAAAAAGAAACTTGCTGAAACTGAAAATACTGCCTGAGATTTGGCGAGGCTTCCAATCTTTTAGACAAATAAGGGACAAAGCTCTTATCTTTTAGACCAATGGTCTTCAGACTGCTTTGATCCTAGTGTAAACTATCAGTGAAAATTTTAAACATCCCAAATATGTTTATTTACCTACCAAACATACACAACTGGCAATCTGAACATTGAATATTAGTGTCAATTTCTCATAAATTAAAAAAGTAAACATCAATAAATAAGGGTTCTGGGCTTCCCTGGTAGTGCAGTGGTTGAGAGTCCACCTGCTGATGCAGGGGACACGCGTTCGTGCCCCAGTCTGGGAAGATCCCAAATGCCGCGGAGCGGCTGGGCCCGTGAGCCATGGCCGCTGAGCCTGCGCGTCCGGAGCCTGTGCTCCGCAGTGGGAGAAGCCACAACAGTGAGAGGCCCACGTACAGCAAAAAAAAAAAAATAATAATAAAATAAATAAATAAGGGTTCTAATATTTTCTGGTCATATTCAATATCAACAATGGTTGCAACACTGCTTGGGAGACCACTGTTTCACACCACATAGCTGAGATAATACCGTTTGTCTAATATCAGCTTACTGTAATAACATGAGGGAAACCAAATAACTGCAGAAATAATCAGACTCATTAGGGCAGATTATCAAAACTAAAAAAAATTAAGTGATATTACTTCATGTGGCTTAGGAAGTTCACATTCTATATATCTGGTGGTCCTCTATAGTTAAAAATGACAATCTGGTTATATGTCAATTACATCTCCATTTAAAAAAAAAAAAGGGGCTTCCCTGGTGGCTCAGTGGTTCAGAGTCCACCTGCCAATGCAGGGGACACGGGTTCGTGCCCTGGTCCGGGAAGATCCCACATGCCGCAGAGCGGCTAGGTCTGTGAGCCATGGCCGCTAAGCCTGCGCGTCCAGAGCCTGTGCTCCGCAACAGGAGAGGCCACAACAGTGAGAGACCCACGTACCGCAAAAAAAAAAAAAAACAAATAAACAAAAAAAACCAGGTTATTCATTTATGGTAACTGTCATTGAAGCAGAAATATCCAAAGTAATCATACCAGTTCTTCACCTAACAATTCTTCTACATGACACAGTACTGTATATTAGAACTGATGCAAAATGTAACTGTTCTACATGAATCATCTCCTGATTTTACTCCAAACCATTTCTGGTTCCCTTATTACCAAACAAAGCCCATTTCTACCTTCAGTACTAGATTGTATACTAATCACACACCATAACAGCTTAAATTTTAAGATTTTTGTTTCCTTGTTTAAAAAAAATTAGTTGAACAACTTAACTGTTTATTGAAATGACAAGAAAAATGAATATCTGTATTTTATATGCTTTAACGAGTCTGTTTATAAAGCTTCTTTTCTTCTTTGGCCTATGAAATTCTGTGTATCCATACATGGTCAAATACAAAGACGCCGGCAACATATGGAAGAAATCCAGAAAACATAACTGTAAACTAGTGCCATTCATAGGATCCAACTGTATCCTATCATCTGGTTTTGCAAGTATCCTCATGGGATCCATGGAAAACAAATTAGTTCAAGTCCAGGAATTTCAAACTTTTCTTAAGAAATCTATTCCAAATGGCCACTTTCCCATGCACTTTACTTAAGCAGGTCACATCAGCATATTTTATGGCATCAGAGTTCCAAAAGAATGAATCAAGGGCACTTTCAACTGAGTTTCTCTCTGAAAAATAAAACTAAAGCCTATTTTATTGTCTATGTATAATTAATAAATTAAGGGCTCTTTTGGATTCCTAGATTCCAGAAACCCACACTTTCTTCTAATATTTTCAGTTTTTCAAGCTGAGAGAAAGAAAAAGTCAAACTTTCACTGTTTATACGGCTTCAGTTCTTCCATTGTTGAAAGACTATTAAATACACTACACTTTTCTAACTTAATGTTTGAGTCATTTTTTAAAGATAAATAAAAAGTGTTACTTAATTAACTATATTAAAATTTGAGGAGAGGGTTAAAATTTTCTGTCAGGAGTTTACCTCCAACTATACTTGCTCAGGAGGTGGCATTATAGCCAAAACTCTGCAGAGACTTGAATAGTAGATACTTGAACAGCCTGTGATATTCCACTTAGCTCAAACACAGAATCTATTTTGATTATTTAATAACTCAAAAGACAAACATCATCTTAAACACTTATGTTCAACAAGAAACTTAAAGATGCAATGACCAACAGAATAGTTATGCTTAAAGACTACTTCCCTCTCATCAAGACCCAGAACTAGCTGAAAAGAAACTTGATCTGAAGATTCTGCCTTCCACTCTGAACCACTACACCTCATTCCCTTGTCTCCTTACACTGAGATCTTAATTCCCTTGTGCCTTTCATTTTCTATTAGCAACCTCCCCTCCCAAATCCTTTCTTTTCCTTTCCAGCTCAGATACCTTTCCATAAAATTCATAAACTTCGACAGGAATTTCCATGCCATATGATGATCCTTTTACTTGTTCCTTCATCTCATGCCTCTCACAGTATGGCTTTTATTTGCTCCTTCAACTCATGTCCCTCCCAGTATGGCTCTTCCCAAGCTCTACCTTACAATCTCTGCCACCATGCTCAGCAAAGCACTTGATCTCCGCTGGAAGAGGAGAGCACCCCCAATTCGTTGTTGCTATTTATTATTTAATCTTTAAAAATTGAAGTATAGTTGATTTACATTGTTTCAGGTGTATAGCAAAGTATGTATGTATGTATATGTGTGTGTGTGTGTGTATATATATATTCAGATTCTTTTCCATTATAGGTTAGTACAAGATATTGAATATAGTTCCCTGTGCTATACAGTAGGTCTCTGTTGTTTATCTATGTATAGTGGTGTGTATATGTTAATCCCAAATTCCTAATTAATCCCCCCCCTTCCCCCTTGGTAACTATAAGTTTGTTTTCTAAGTCTGTGAGTCTGCTTCTGTTTTGTAAACAAATTCATTTGTATCATTTTTTTAGATTCCACATAAGTGATATCATATGGTATTTGTCTTTCTCTTTCTGACTTACTTCACTTCGTATAATAATCTCTAGGTCCGTCCATGTTGCTGCAATGGCATTATTTCATTCTTTTTTATGGCTGAGCAATATTCCACTGTGTGTGTGTGTGTGTGTGTGTGTGTGTGTATACACCACATCTTCTTTATCCATTCATCTGTCAGTAGACATTTAGGTTACTTCCATGTCTTAGTGCTGCTGTGAACACTGGGGTGCCTGCATCTTTTTGAATTAGAGTTCCTCCAGATATATGCCCAGGAGTGGGATTGCTGGGTCATATGGTACCTCTATTTTTAGCTTTTTAAGGAACCTCTATACTGTTCTCCATAGTGGCTTCACCAATTCACATTCCCACCAACAGTGTAGGAGGGTCCCCAACAGCATCCCCAACTTGTTTGAAGCAACACTGAATCTTCCCTCCTGTTCAGTGGAATAGATCCCTTTTTTTCCTAAGGCTAATTTCTCAA
This sequence comes from Tursiops truncatus, assembly GCF_011762595.2. NCBI lineage: Eukaryota > Metazoa > Chordata > Mammalia > Artiodactyla > Delphinidae > Tursiops > Tursiops truncatus. The sequence goes on along the minus strand of NC_047042.1, from coordinate 64,107,866 downwards.
TCTATGCTGGGGATTTGACCAATTTCCATTTTAGAGTCATTTTGACAACTATTTAGACTATTTCCCCTGTAACTTCAATCTCTTATCTCTTACGGAATGATTCCCCATAGGATACAAACATTCTCCAAACCACTGTCTCTGTCCCCTACACTCAACCTCTAGGTATTCCCTCTCATCCCTTCCTTCATAGCTCTACCCCCATCTTCACTGCCTCACAAATCACTTCTCAATCCACTGTCATCTTCCCCTCTACTCCTACTATTTCACTAAAATATACTTTGCCAAGGTCACCTATACCACCCTATAGCAGCACCTTTCTCACTAAATCATAATTGTTTGCTATATCCTTCATATGACTGTGACATCCTTGAGAACTCTGTGTCCATCATCCTTATAGCCCTCAAACCTGGTAAAAGACAAGCATTCAGTCATCTGTTCTGTGTATGACTGGTTCAAAAAACTATCAAAACTGGACCAACATCAACAGGAGAGTTTCCTAATTGGACTCTGTAAAAATGTTTCAAGGAGTCATAAGATGTTATCTTAGGGATAGGATTCACTGTTTTCACTTCTTCTCACCTCCAAAATTTTTGTACCCATTTAATCTAAAATAGTGATTTATTGGACTTCACAGACCAACAAAAAAAGTTTTAAAGGGGACCAACTTAAGGCTACCAACAAAGAACTTGAAAAAAAAAAAACTAGCACTGTCATTTCACAAAAGAAACTGAAATGGATTTAGTCTCAGGATAAAGGACAGTCTTTCCCTAGGAGACAGTTGGCAACCTTTTGCTGACATGAAATAAGATATATTTTCAAATATAACAAAATTATAAAATTTGCTACCATATATACAACATTGTATGTAATATTTTTCTTAAAATTTTTGTTAATCTGAGCACCTATATTTGAGATTGGAATATGAAGTAGAGCTCAAGTGTTCAATTTTTTCTATCACTTTATTTTAATCAGTCTATTGGGAAAAAATATATATATGAATGAAAGTGAAAGTAACATAGTGCCATTTCATTCAATTTGAAATATTCTGAAAGAACTAAGGAAAAACAATTCTCTCTCTTACTTTCTTCCCACAGAGATAGGATGAAACCAGTCTGCAGCAGTCCAGAAACACTACAGAGGAGTGGTCCACAAAGTATAGTACCCAGACTGGCAGCTGCATAGTTTGGGAACTTATTGGAAATGCAAATTCTTTGGGCCCTGTCTCAAACCGACTAAACAGAAAACTCTGGGGAGGGGGACTCAACAATCTGTTTGAGCAAGGCTTCCAAGTGATTGTGATACACACTGAACTTTGAGAACCACTGGTATAAAGAACAACAGGACTAGAATGTCAGCTCACATTTGGAACTGCACAGCTCAGGTACCTAAGGCCAAAGATAGGAGGTTGGGAATTAATCTCAGAAGACTTCTATCTATTACTGAAAGTTCACTCAAATCAGAACCACTAATATACTGGAAACTCAGAATCATTTCTCTGCTCAGAGTAGACGGTTTCTCCTTCCTTCCAAGACTGTGAATGTGAAGGAATTTCTTCTTTAGGATATAAGCCTCTTGTAAATAAATAATGCTTAGGGAAGAGATTATGAAATTGTGGTCTTTATTAAAATTTCACTCCCTATTTGCCACATCACAGGATGTTTCTTCTCTTCTTCTTTTTGACAGTTGAAAGTGTTCCAGAAAGGCTTCAGGTCAGGGAAAGTGCAGATATTTCCCTTCTGAAACTCAGGATTGTATGTTTTTCCTGGTCTAATATGCCTGGGCTGAGATGTAATACTTCTGGATCACTCTTCACTAAAAGAATTTAAGAGCTTCTAAGAGCAGATCATCTGCTAGATTATCAAGCTTGGTGAAAAGTCAGTCAACTAAAAAAAAACTACATTCTATTCTCTAACTACACTGAATGACTAGGAACATGTCATGTTCTCTCCTGGGTAAGTGAAGAAAAGAGTTCAGATGATCTTCATCTTGTTTCCAGTATATCAAGGAATACCTCCATGGTACAGTCAGGAAAGAGGACTTCTCTGGGATTCTAATCAGAATCAACCCAGTTCTCAACTGTTAATGTCTCACTTTTGGTAAAGGGGGGAGATTTAACAGTAGTACACAAGCCTTTGTCTTAAAAATCTTACTAGAGATACCCTTAGTCCTAATTACTCCTTTGTTTTCAAAACAGGGAGAGCTAGGAAGATATTCACAATAGAAGAGGACACTTAATGTTATCTTAAAAAGGAAGGCAAAGTGAGTTTAGACAGGATTATTTTGGAGACAGACCAATGTAAATAGAATTCTGACAAACTGAGAGCCTCTCCCACCACCTTTAACAGATGGCAGCCTGGGAGAAATTATCTGCAATGACTGAAATGTAAGGGACTATTACCTAGATAAGACACTTCTCCAAATTAAGAAGGAAAAGATAGGAAATATTAAGATTGTCAAAGCACTCAATGAAATCTGAACAATTAATGAGTATAAAAGACACGTTCAATCTCATAAGAAATCAAAGAAAATAAAATGAAATGACAAAATGTCTTTAATGCACACACACATGCACAACAGAAATGAGTACTTATGTCCACCAAAAGATATATACAAGAATATTTATGTTAGTCAAAAAGTGAAAGCCCAAATGCTTATCTACAACAGAGGGGATACACTGTGATATATTCATGCAGTGGAATATTATGCAACAATGAAAAGAACTACAGGTACACAACATGAATAAATACCACAGACATAATCTTCAGTGAAAGAAATCAGACAGGAATATACCTAAACGAAGTTCAAGAACAGACAAGATTAATCTATGGAGATAGAAGTCAGAAAGGTGTTTAATTTGGGGGTGGGTATAATACTGAGTGAGAGGAGGCATAAGGAAGCCTTCCAGGGTCCTAGAAACATACTATATCTTAATCTGGCTGTGGTTAACTGGATATATGAATACATATATAAAAACTCATCAAGTTCTATGCTTAAATTTGTGCCCTTTTAGTACACAAATTAAACATCAACTTAAAAATTAAGGGCTTCCCTGGTAGCACAGTGGTTGAGAGTCCGCCTGCCGATGCAGGGGACATGGGTTCATGCCCCGGTCCAGGAGGATCCCACATGCCACGGAACGGCTGGGCCCGTGAGCCATGGCTGCTGAGCCTGCGTGTCCGGAGCCTGTGCTCCGCAACGGGAGAGGCCACAACAGTGAGAGGCCCGCGTACAGCCAAAAAAAAAAAAAAAAAATTAGATTAAAAAAATTCTGCTCAAGACAAAATAAAAATAATCAAAACTTCAAAAAAGATAATCAAATTTAAAATTTCAAAAGACTCTCAAATTTAAAATTATTCCACTTAATCTATGATAGCGTTTTATAAACACTATCACTATAGTGTTTAGTCCAACTAAACACTAAGTCTTATAAATTTTTAAAACTTGTTTGTTCAGTCATTCAACAAACATGGGATGCTAACGTGTAACAGATGCAGTTCTAGGAACTTAGCTTGCAGCAGTGAATAAAGTGAAGTTCCTACCCTTGTAGAGCTTACACATTTGGAGCCTGGGGTGGGAATTAGAAGGAGTTTATAGGGTGGTCAGGAAAGGGCTCCTTAAGAAAGCAACTTTTAAGCAGAGAACTGATGAAAATTATGAAGCAAGCAAGAAACAGAAGTGGAAGGCCCCTGCGGTGGAAGTAGGAATAGCCTGTTCAAAGAACAGCAAGGAGGTTGGTTTGGTCAGAGCAGAATAAGCCAAAAGTGGACAAGTGTAAGAACTAGGTTGGGGGGAGGGGGAGTAAAACAATCTCTCATTGTTTGAGCAAATACTTTTGTTGCAGAGCATGTTAAACTAGATTTCTATGTGATGAATTCCTTAGACTGCATGTGCCAATACTTTCACCTGTTCAGACACTAGCAAAAATCACTGCATTGGGTGAATCAAGAGAACTAGAAATATTGTCCTTTATTAAACAAAGCAAAATAAAACATGGTAAGGTACAAAACTTTTATGAGTTAATCGGCTTCCATCATCCACCAGGCAGTTTACTGGAATTTCAAGCCTAGTCCTACAGTCAGTCAATACCCTCCAGAGTCCAGTTTAAAAATTCAAATCTAATAAGCAACAGCAAACATTACGTACGCACCATTTGATATTTTAAAAATAAAACAAACAAACAAAAAACCACTTCTCTTAAGTATTCCTTACTAGCCAGCATCAGACAGATCAGCCTTATGACCTAATTTTCTGGGTTTTTTTTTTTTAAACTAAACTTTCACATATTACATAACTATGAAGTGATGACTTCACTGATCAAATCATTTTGTCTTCATTTTGTCTAAATTGCCTAACTGGGAAAACTATCTCCATATGTAAGGTTTTTAAAGGAAAAGGCAATATAAATCAAAGAAAACTGACAACTTGTTGGACCAAACATTATTAAAAAGAAAAGCTAATCCACTTATTAAGAAATGGTTAATCTGTTAAACTAACACTTATTAAATATCTACAGTATAGAGATAGTACAGTTGATACACTACAGACTAAACCAGAGTGCTTAGATTTGTATCCTAGTTCTGGTACTCTAACTACATGATCTTGGCATATCACCATCTCTGTGCCTCAATTTCCACATCTGTAAAATGGGGAAAAGAATACCACTTACCTCATAAAGTTACTGAAAGAATTAAATAAGTAAATGCATCTAAAGTGTTTGGAATAGTACCTGGAAGATGTTAATGACTGTTGTTTTATTATTAATCTAGACCTGGCATTATGCTATGTGCTAAAACTACAAAGAGGACTCAGAAAATTTCCTCACCAGCACTAATCACCAAGAACACCACTGGCAGATACATGACCATCAATATTTAACAGATATTTTACAGTAAATATACCTGAATTTAGGAATCTACACTGTGGGGTTCCCTTAACATTTCTACATACCTAGTTACTAATCCTGGATTTAAATACTTAAATTAAGAAAGCTAAAAGTATATCTTCCTGCTTAGGGTTAAAATGTTCACTACATCACAAAATAAGCAATGCAGTACAGTATCAAGTTTTTATCAACAGAACACATATTTGCAGGTAATTTGAAATCTCAAGCTCCATGAAGGATATTTTAAAAATTCCTGGGCATCCCTGGTGGCACAGTGGTTAAGAATCCACCTGCCAATGCAGGGGACATGGGTTCGAGCCCTGGTCCGGGAAGATCCCACATGCCACGGAGCAACTAAGCCTGCGCACCACAACTACTGAGCGTGTGCTCTAGGGCCCGTGAGCCGCAACTAGAGAAAGACCATGCGCAGCAACGAAGACCCAATGCAGCCAAAAGTAAATAAATAAAATAAATTAAAAAAAATTTTTTTTAATTCCTAAAACAGAGAAAACTTTAAAAAGGAGAAATAAAATATCCAGCTCCAGAGTCACTGCCTCAATAAAACATGCTCCTGCCAGAACTGTTTACTCCACTTCTCTTCTGCTTCTGTGCTGCATCAATCCATCAACATTTTTTCAATCAATAGTTTAGAGCGGTGCTGCCCAACAAAAATGTAACGTGAGCCACATAATTTTAAAATTTTCAGTAGCCACTTCAGAAAGTAGTAACAGGTGAAATTAATGTATTTTTATTCAGCCCAATATAACCAATTATCATTACTGCAAAATGTAATCAATATAAAAATTTTTAATGAAATATTCTTTTTTACAAACTAAGTCTTCAAAATCTGGAGTGTATTTTATACTTGTATAACATCTCAATTTGGACTACCCACATTTTAAGAGCTCAACAGCCACATGTGGCTACCAGCTACTGTACTGGACAATGCAGAGCTAGAGAGTCTAGCACTTCACTATATGGGCCAGCAACATGAGCATCACCTTGGATTTTGTTAGAAATACTGAATCTCAGCCCACCTCAGACCTACTAGAACAGGAACTGAATTTAACAAGCTCCCCAGGTGATCTGAATATACATTAAAGATCGAGAAGTACTAAATTAGACCACACATAGCTTGTAAGCCTTAACAAATTGCTATTGCCATTCAACTATCATGTGGTATCATGCCACTCACTAATACAGAACACTGTATTTAAATAATAATGGCTTCCACACGAATCATGTTTTCTCTATGCTGTCCAAAAGAATTTTCTGCAATGGTGGAAACATATCTGTGCTGCCCCAAATGGCAGCCACTTGCCACATATGACTACTGAGCATTTGAAATGTGACTGGTACAACTGAGAAAGTGAATTTTTAGTTTTATTGACTTTTAACTCATGCAAACTTAAATAGCTACTACATATAGCAAGTAGCTACCATAATGCAGCATAACTCCAGCTGTTACTACATCCCAGTATACTCTCTAGGAGGGTCCTCAAGACAAACTTATAAGGTTCTAATCAAGAAAATTCCTCTAATTACCTGCACTTCTCTCAATAAATCAATCTCTCTTTTTTATCAGCAACCATGTTTACCACTTTACATTGGCTAAGGTCAAACTTGAAATCTACCTCTATGGAAATACAATATAAGTTATAGAATGTGTTTTGTATCTGTTAACATTACCCCACCTTATCATCAGTTAACAATATACATACCTGTACAGTCTTTTTTATTCTATGGGAAGGACCTGGATACTCTGGGGAATACAAATCTGTGAGGAATAATGAGTTGATTAATGTTGACTTTCCCAGTCCAGATTCACCTAAAAGAAATAGAGGTGGAAATCTGTTAAACTCAGCTACCTTATCAAGCTTAAATATTCAACCAATGCTATAATCAAACTTGCTTTTATGCAAGTACTTCTTAGTGGGACAAGGAAGTGACATTAGAAATTATACTATAAAGACTCTCTATTAGAATAAATTCTTTGCCTTCATTTTCTTATCTATCAAATTAGACTCATGTTTCCAAGGATTTTTACCTTTATAATTCTACCATCTGTGTTCGCTAAAAGTAATGTATCTGTAGTCACCATTTTTAACAGTAATGTATTCCTAGAGATGAAAGTTAGTCATGAAGGAAAACATCCCAGTTGGATTATATATTGCTGCTTCAGTGAAATAAAAAATAAAAGTATAAACGTTTATTACAATGAATGACCAAGGAAACAAATCATGCAGCTATAAAAAGTAGAAATCTGCTGATAAAAAGAAGAAAAATTAATCACAATGCATCTTAGTACAAAAGTGAACCACAAAAAAATACTTCCAATTTACCCATATACCAATCAGCTTAAGTATAAAGGGTACTTCTCTATAAACCAGACTCCAAAAAATCATGGGTAATTACTTTTTATAAAAATGCTCCTGCCTGAAGTAGGAAAGGAGAGAGGTAAGACACGATTTCCACTAAGATTCACATACTCTTCTCTGACCCTTCATGTCAAGTCTAGTACACCATACCAAATGTACAGATATTTTTTACTAAAATATAAACAGCTTCAGGATATACAAAGTTAAAATAGATTAAAAGTCATATAATAATTATCAATTAATATGGCACCAGGTTAAAGAATCTAGTTATTGTTAATAGTTCAGTGAGTTTAATAGGCATCTTTAGCCTAAATAACTGATAGCACAATATTAACCTTACTATTTCTATTTATAGGTTGAGTTCTTTTGATATTGGCTCTCAAGAAAGGTAAGAACCGGGTGACTTCCTTGGTGGCACAGTGGTTAAGAATCCGCCTGCCAATGCAGGGGGCACAGGTTCGATTCCCTAGCCCGGGAAGATCCCACATGCTGCGGAGCAACTAAGCCCGTGTGCCACAACTACTGAGCCTGTGCTCTAAAGCCTGTGAGCCACAACTACTGAGCCCATGCGCCACAACTACTGAAGCCCGTGTGCCTAGAGCCCGTGCTCTGCAATGAAGAGTAGCCCCTGCCCGCTGCAACTAGAGAAAGCCCGTGTGCAGCAACGAAGACCCAAAGCAGCCAAAAATAAATAAATAAATTTAAAAAAAAAAAAGAAAGAAAGAAAGGTAAGAACCATTATAGTGGTCTGGGCTTACTCCCTTTGAATGAGGGAGAATATCCTTTTTTCTAGATGTAGAAATTTCTAAGTCATGGGAAAATAAGTTATAGGTTCCCCATACCTGCTTCTTTCTAAACTCTTAAACCCTGAATAAAGGAGGAAAGACTAGAATAAAACCCAAGTACTTGGGGATAATCAGAAGTATCTACAATATTTTCATTTAGAAGCAACCCTGCCCTTGAACCATTGCTATAAAACTCCTCACCAAATCCTCCTGGGTTGGGACACACAGTTCTCCAGGCACAAGCCCGCTGTGTCCCCCTTTGCTTGGCAAAGCAATAAAGCTATTACTTTCTACTTCACCCGAAACTCTGTCTCCAAGATTCGATTTGGCACCAGTGCACAGAGGCTGAGTTTTCAGCGTCATTCCCTCAAACAAGAAGGAACAGAGCAGACTTTACTCAGATAAAACATTCTAACCTCTTTGGGGCTATCAGAAGGACTAGTGTTGCCTAACTGGGATTTCAGGTTGGAGAAGCACTGGGCATCACTGGTTAAAGTGCAGGAGAACTACAGATGCCTGGAGCAAAAAATTATGGGTGGAGAGACACAACAGACCACCTAAGGCCTTGAGGAGACGCTGAGGTAAAACTCCTTGGAGAATTAAGACATTCAAAAGAAACCATGTATGCAGGGGAAACTGAGAAAGCCACATACAGGCTCAAGCAATAAACATGCTCAGAAAAGTTGTGAAAAGGCATTAAACTTTCACTTTAGGCTGGATCTCTAGGCTCAGAGCATGCCCAGCTAATCATCAGACATCTGCCCTGACATATGACCAAGTCTGCAAAGACAGGGCAGGGTGAGTTTTTTCAAATGCATATTTTTCAACAACAACAAATCACAAAGCATTCAAAGAAACAGAAAACACAGCCCATAAAAAGGAACAAAACAAAATCCCAGAAACCATCCCTGAAGCAGCACAGATAGTGGACTTGCTAGATGAGGACTTTAAAATAGCTGTTTTAGAGAAAGATAAACATCATATCTCTTATATGTGGAATCTAAAAAACAGGGGGGTACAAATGAATTTATTTACAAAACAGAGATAAGAGTTTTGTAGAAACAAAGTAGAAAACAAACTTATGGTTATGGGGGTCAGGGGGATAAATCAGAAGACTGGGATTTACATATATACACTACTATATATAAAATACATAACTAATAAGGACCTACTATATAGCTCAGGGAACTTTACTTAATACTCTGTAATGGCCTATATGGGAAAAGAATCTAAAAAAGAGTGGATATATGTATAACTGATTCACTTTGCTGTACATCTGAAACTAACACAACATTGTAAATTAACTATACTCCAATAAAAATTTTTTTAAAATAAATAAATTTAGGGACTTCCCTGGTGGTCCAGCGGTTAAGACTCTGCGCTCCCAATGCAGGCGGCCCGGATTCAATCCCTGGTCAGGGAACTAGATCCTGCATGCCGCAACTAAGAGCCCACATACCACAACTAAAGACCTGGTGCAGCCAAATAAATAAGTAAATAAATTTAAATAGCAAAAAAAATAATAATAAACAAAATAGCTGTCTTAAATATGTCCAAAGAGCTAAAGAAAACAATGAACAATTAATGGAAATCAGGAAAACGACGTAAGAACAAAACCAGAATTTAACAAAGAAATAGAAATTGTGTAAAAAAACCAAACCAAACCAAAACAAAACAAAAATTCTGGAGCTGAAACACACAATTGAAAAAATTCACTAGAGAGGTTCAAAAGCAATTAAGCATGTCTAAAAAAGAATCAGCAAACTTGGAAGACAGGACAATTAAAATTATTGAGTCTAAGGAGAAAAAAGAATGAAGAAAAACACAGCCTAAGGGATCTATGTGGGACACCATTTATTGAACTATTATATACAGTATGAGAGCTTTAGAAGGAAAAAGGGAAAGGGTCAAATAGATTATTTGAAGGAAAAAAAAATGACCAAATTTTTTCCCAATTTGATGACAGACATGAATCTACAAATCCAAGAATCTCACTGAACTAGTAGGATAAACCCAGGAACCCGCACTGAGACACATCGTGATCAAACTGATAAAAAACAAAGACAAAAAGAGAAACTTGAAAGCGGCAAGAGAGAAGCAACATATCACATAGAAGGTATCTTCAATAAGATTTGCAGCTGATTTCTCAGCAGCAACTCTGGAGACCAGAAGACAATGTGATGATAAAACTGTCAAATGAGAATTCTATATCTGGCAAAATTGTGCTGAAAAGTTGAGGTAGAAATTAAGATATTTCCAGATAAACAAAAACTGAGGGAATTCATTATCACTACACATCCTCCACATTTCAGTTGAAATGAACGAACCCTGGACAATAACTCAAAGCCACATAAAGATCCCCAGTAAAGGTAAATACATGGACAAATATAAAAACTGGTATTATTGTAATTTTGGTTTCTAACTCCACTTTACATTTTCTGTAAGACTTGAAAGACGAATGAATAAGAAATAATTAGAAGTCTGTGTTATTGAGTACACAATGTTCAAAGATACAATTTGAGACATCAATAATAAAAAAAAAGTATGTGGGGGCTGTATATGAGTAGTTTGTATATATAATTAAAATTAAATTGGTATAAATTCAAGTTAGGCTATTATAATTTAAGATTTTATATATAATCTCTATGATAACTACAAAGAAAGCATCTACAGAATATACAAATAAGGAAATGAGAAAGGGAATCAAAACGTGATGCTACAAAACATCAACTAAACACAAAAGAAGGCAGTAAAGGAGAAAATGATATATTCAAAAGCTGTAAGACATACAGAAAACAACAAAATGACAAAACTAAGTTCTCTGTTACCAGTAATTACTTTACATGTACATGGATTAAATGTCTTAATCAAAGGCACAGATGGCCAGAATGGCTAAAAAAAACCCCGATCCAACTGTATACTATCTGTAAGATCTAAAGACTTTAGATCTAAGGACACACACAAGTTGAAAGTAAAAGGATAAAAAAGATATTCCATGTAAGCAGTAATCAGAAGAGGTGAGATGGCTATACTTGTATCAGACAAAAGAGACTTAAGTAAAAAATTGATACAAGATGCAAATTAGGATTTATTATTAAAAAAGGTCAATTCATGAAGTGGATATTATTACAGAATTATAAACATATATACACCAAACATCAGAGCCCCAAAATATATAAAGGAAACACTGACAAAATTTTGAAGGGGAAAATAGACAGTTTTACAATAATAATTGGAGAATTCAATACTCCACTTTAAATAATGGATAGAAGAAACAGACGGAAGATAAATTAGAAAACAGAGGACTTGAACAACACTATAAACCAACTGGACCTAATAAACATAGACAAAATACTCCATTCAACAACACCAAAATACACATTTTTCTCATGTGCACAGGGAGTATTTTTCAAGACTGACCATAAAACCAAGTACGACTTGATAAACTTTTTCTTTTTTTTTTTTTTTGCAGTACGCGGGCCTCTCACTGTTGTGGCCTCTCCCGTTGCGGAGCACAGGCTCCGGATGCGCAGGCTCAGCGGCCATGGCTCACAGGCCTAGCCGCTCTGCAGCATGTGGGATCTTCCCGGACTGGGGCACGAACCCGTGTCCCCTGCATCGGCAGGCGAACTCTCAACCACTGCGCCACCAGGGAAACCCATAAACTTTAAAAGATTTCAATCATCTTTTCCTATCACAACGAAATGAGACTGGAGATCAATAACAGAAAGAAAATGAAAAAATTAACACATATAAGGAAATTAAACAATACACTCAAACAGCTAACAGGTCAAATAAGAAATCCCAAGGTAAATTAGAAAATACCATGAAAAAAAAAAGAAAATGAAAACACAACATACCAAAACTTATGAGATACGGAAAAGTCGTTTCTAATAGAAAAATTTGTAACTGTAAACACATACATAAAAATGAGGATCTGAAATCAACAATCTAACTTTACAACATAAGGAACTAAAAAATAAAGAACTAAACCCAAAACCAGCAAAAGAAAGGAAATATTAAAGTTAGGAGATAAATAAAATGGAAAACAGAAAACAACAGAGAAAAATCAACCAAACCAAAAGTTAGCTTTTGGAATAGATCAACAAAATTAACAACTCTTTTAGCTAGACTGATTGAGAATAAAAGAAAGAGAAGATTCAAATTACTAAAATCAGAAAGTGTGGATATTACTCCCAATTTTACAGAAATAAAAAAAATTATAAGAGAGTACTATTAATAACTGTATGTCAATAAACTGGATAACATAAATGAAAAGGACAAATTCCATAAGACAAAAACTTAGAAACAATGAGGAATTAAGAGAACATATACAGTGAAAGGCAAACAGGCCTCTCAGATACTGATAAAGTGATTAAAAAATGGAAATGATCTAAATAATTAATATGGCTGATTTTCAAAAAAATACAACAATTCCTACCCAGAGAAAAAACATATTTTTCAAATACCTATGGAGCACTTACATAATCAGATCATGTTTTGGCTATAAAGAAAATCAATCAGTACTGAAAAACACAGAAATCTACAGATCATATTCTCTGACTACAAGCAGTGAAATTATAAATTAACAACAAAATAACACAACCCATTTGCCCACTTAGACATAAACCAGTATCTCCCCTCAACTCTTATCTGAAAAACTACTCAAATACAAACAAAATGAGTAATATAAACAAAAATCTAAGATATATGACTAAACTGGTGTTCAGAGAAAAACCTGTGCCTAATTAAGCCTAAAGAAAATAGATCAACCTTCAGAGTGGCTCTTGGAACTGTAAACCAGTATCGCTTTTCTTTTTTTTTTTTGAGGCAAGGAGTAATGACTTTATTCGAAAAGCCGGCAGACCAAGAAGATGGTGGGCAAGGGTCCCCAAAAATCCACATTAGTTTGGTCTGAATGCCAGCTCCTTTTATAGAACAGAGAGGGGAAGGAGGTGAGGAAGTAAAGTAAAAAGGCCATAAGCCTTGCATATATCTCCTAGAATGGCCAGCCTCCAGGAGCAGATGTGTTAATTTCTTCTTTTCTGCAGCAATTCATAGGTAGAAGGGTCAGGATGTTTCCCTGAACAAAGGCACTTTGGTTTAACAAGCGGGTCAGGGTCCCGAGGCAGGTCATTATGTATGATTATAATAACAAAAGCAACAAAAAGCAAAGGTTAAACTCAAAGAAACAGATCCAACAAGGAATCCGATTTAGCTCTTCCCTGGTATGGAAACTCAAGGAAAGGGTCACTGGAAGCTCCAATTTTACAGCTGGTGGGTCAGAAAGACCTGGACTTGTGACTGGTGTCTGAAGTGGCAACTGGGGAAAGGGGGCAGTCTTATAGGATTGAGCCTTTAACTTGTAGAATCTGATGCTATCTCCAGGTAGATAGTTTCAGAATTGAATTGATTGTAGGAAACTCAGATGGTGTCCGAGAATTGCTTGGTGGTGTGTGGACTCCTGCCCCCATGTTACTGAACTCAGGTTTGGCTGCTCGCTGCTCAAAAGCTAATACTTTTGAGAGACAAGTGCTGGTAGGAATGGAAAGGTTGCTTTATGCAAGAGACTGGCAACTTGTGTCCAAAAACCAACTCCAAAGATTCTGCTCAACCATGAAAGTTTTTAAAGGGAGACTCATTAGCGGAGGGGGTCAGGGTCATTATTATCTTCCACTGTGTGCAGACTTTCTTCTGATTCGTTGGTGGTGAGGTAACAGGGTGGCATTCCAGGAATCTTGTGCTCAGCCTGAAGTTACCATCTTCCACTTGGGTGGGAGCCTTAGTTCCACAGAAGAACTCAAAGGTATTGCTGTGTATATTCCTTGAGGAGGCACCAGGACCTCGCCCCATCGTTGCACTATTGTTTCTTTCTTTTTTTTTTTATTCAAACAGAAAGTCACAAAAATTATAATCATCCTCATCAGTTCACTCAGTCCCATGTAATTAATTTTTTTTTCATCTTGATCTTTTGTTAGCACTTTTCCATTAGAGTTGTGAAAATGCTTATTCATTCAGTTCAGCAGTTAGTCAGTTACCAGAAACATGTACTTGTCAGAGTCTGTTCCATGAATTCCTTGAAGATGAAACCCTTTTACAGGAACATTTTTGCAAAAGCATCAGAGTACACCCAGAACAGTCTGTAAATGACAGAAGACTTAAAAATGACCATGGTTAAAGATTTGATGAAGTTCATAATAAGGCAATTGACAAGGAAATTTAGTTATTTCTGAGATATACATTTTAGAGCAATAACTAGAATTATGACTTGTAACATTATACCAGAACATATAAGATTTTTAGAAATTTCATGTAATGTCTGAAACATTTATGTTAACATATTTCCATACAAATAACCCAAAAAAAGTTTAGTAATTAGTTGTGGGTTTTTTTGTCTGTTTTTCTATACTGCAGGTTCTTATTAGTCATCAATTTTATACACATCAGTGTATACATGTCAATCCCAATCGCCCAATTCAGCACACCACTATCCCCACCCCACTGCAGTTTTCCCTCCTTGGTGTCCATACGTTTGTTCTCTACATCTGTGTCTCTCTTTCTGCCCTGCAAACCGATTCATCTGTACCATTTTTCTAGGTTCCACATATATGTGTTAATATACAATATTTGTTTTTCTCTTTCTGACTTACTTCACTCTGTATGACAGTCTCTAGATCCACGTCTCAACAAATGACTCAAGTTTTATGGCTTTTTATGGCTGAGTAATATTCCATTGTATATATGTACCACAACTTCTTTATCCATTCATTTGTCGATGGGCATTTAGGTTGCTTCCATGACCTGGCTATTGTAAACAGTGCTGCAATGAACATTGGGGTGCATGTGTCTTTTTGAATTATGGTTTTCTCTGGGTATAAGCCCAATAGTGGGATTGCTGGGTCATATGGTAATTCTATTTTTAGTTTTTTAAGGAACCTCCATACTGTTCTCCATAGTGGCTGTATCAATTTACATTCCCACCAACAGTGCAAGAGGGTTCCCTTTTCTCCACACCCTCTCCAGCATTTGTTGTTTGTAGATTTTCTGATGATGTCCATTCTAACTGGTGTGAGGTAATACCTCATTGTAGTTTTGATTTGCATTTCTCTGATAATTAGTGATGTTGAGCAGCTTTTCATGTGCTTCTTGGCCATCTGTATGTCTTCTTTGGAGAAATGTCTATTTAGGTCTTCTGCCCATTTTTGGATTGGGTTGTTTCTTTAATATTGAGCTGCATGAATTGTTTATATATTTTGGAGATGAATCCTTTGTCCGTTGATTTGTTTGCAAATATTTTCTCCCATTCTGAGGGTTGTCTTTTCATCTTGTTTATGGTTTCCTTTGCTGTGCAAAAGCTTTGAAGTTTCATTAGGTCCCATTTATTTATTTTTGTTTTTATTTCCATTACTCTAGGAGGTGGATCAAAAAAGATCTTGCTGTGATTTATGTCAAAGAGTGTTCTTCCTATGTTTTCCTGTAAGAGTTTTATAGTGCCCAGTCTTACATTTAGGTCTCGAATCCATTTTGAGTTTATTTTTGTGTATGGTGTTAGGGAGTGTTCTAATTTCATTCTTTTACATGTAGCTGTCCAGTTTTTCCAGCTCCACTTATTGAAGAGACTGTCTTTGCCCCATTGTATATCTTTGCCTCCTCTGTCATAGATCAGTTGACCATAGGTACGTGGGTTTATCTCTGGGGTTTCTATCTTGTTCTATTGATCTATGTTTCTGTTTTTGTGCTATGCTATCGCTTTTCTGAGGAACAATTAGGCAGTCTATCACAACTTAAATGCACATGCCTTTTGACCCAGCAATTTTACTTTTAGAAATGTACATTATACAAGCTTTTATACGTGTGCCTAAAAATTCAAGGAAATTAAGCATTGTTTAATTGTCCATCAACAGTAGACTGTATAAATCATGATAATCACACAGTATTGAATACCCCATACTCTGAAGAATGAGTTACTTTATGTACAGACATGAATAAAAGTATAATATATTAAATGATAGGGAAAAAAACATTCACAGAGTAGTATTTACAGCACAGTACCATTTATATACAAAAGAAATCTACATGGGAATGACTAGTGTATATAAAATTATAGAAAAATGCCAGAAAACTTTTAACAACTTAATAATGCTTGTCACTAGAGAAGGGACTGGAACTGAAGGAGGGAGAAAAAGGGACTTCACCTTACTAAATGTCTTTAGAATTTACATCTTTTAGAAAATAAAAATGTTTATATTTATAAACTTTTCTTTTTGGGGGGGAATAAACATGTGAGACATTTGAGAACAGAGCAGAAGGGTAAGGTTGACAACATAATGATTCTAACAGGTACTAGCCTCAAAATAAATAAAAAGAAATGTTGAGGCTTCCCTGGTGGCGCAGTAGTTGAGAATCTGCCTGCCAATGCAGGGGACACGTGTTCGAGCCCTGGTCTGGTAAGATCCCACATACCACAGAGCAACTAGGCCCGTGAGCCACAACTACTGAGCCTGCGCATCTGGAGCCTGTGCTTCACAACAAGAGAGGCCGTGATAGTGAGAGGCCCACGCACCGTGATGAAGAGTGGCCCCCGCTTGCCGCAACTAGAGAAAGCCCTCACACAGAAATGAAGACCCAGCACAGCCAAAAATAAATGAATAAATTAATTAATTTAAAAAAAAAAAAGAAATGTTGACTGCAGGGAAGTTATGCCTGAGTTTGGACATTAAATTATTAATTCCTACCTATCTTTAGTAGAGTGATATTTACTTCCAAACCAAAATGTCAGATACCCTATAATCATAATACAAAATATAGTAGCTTTGTCCTAATACTCTCAAGGTGACATAACTACAATAGATTCTTGCTCATTGGCTTTAGTAAAGGGAAAGCAATAGCGTTGCTAATGCAAAATAACTGAGAGTTAAATTAATCCCATCAACTCCAACTCTACTTAAAGAATCTGTGGAAACAACCTCAATCAAGTTATTTATCATTATTATTTAAGAATAAAAAAATTCAGAATCACACATCCTAGCTTAAGAAAACAAAATTATTCAATAAATATAAACAGAATACCTATCTGTAACATTTTCTATTTCTTTATAATTAACATAGTATTTTAAGATCTGTTAAATGATCCAAATTAATGACACATTTATTTTACTTTGAAATGCACTATAAATGTTCTGCAACAAAGTCATTATCATTCCCTTATTTTACAGACTTTAAAAAGGAAATAACTGGAATTAAATTTTTTTCTGTCCTCATTAAAACAAAATATTGTTAACACAATTTAAGATGTTAAATACTTTATGAAAATTATAAAATAAGAGTAATTAACTAGAGTCTAATATTATACCTGTAGTTTAACATTATCAGCAGGTTAAAATAACCCATTTCCTCTTTATCTTTGAAGTCTAGCCCATGAAACCCATGCCATCATCATTCAAGAGTATTACACTTCAAGCCTAAGAATGAAACAGTCATGAAATGTTTGTTCATAAGGTTTTGAAAAAAGTTAGATCACTATTTATAATAAAGTCACGTTCCTTTAGGTCTTTGGGATTATAAGGGCTCTGAGAAGTCCTACAATTAAAGAAACTGCTTATCTTTTTTTTTTTTTTTTTTGCTTATCTTTGTTTTACCCAGCACCTCCTCAATTCTACAGCCTTCGATCATTTCCACCAACCCCTTGAAATATTTATTAATATCTGACACATGAAACACACTGAGACATCATACCATATAATTCTTTGGTAAATTATTTTTCCTTGACCATATATAGTTATAGCAACTGATATAAATAATACTGTATTACTGTATTAGTTAAGTAGAAAATTCATAGGCAGCTTAAATCTTGAGGATTTTTCCTTTGTATATTGCACATAAACACTTAACCACAGACGCTCCTCTGCAGTTCTATCATTAGCAGCTTGGGAAAACCCATTTCATTACACAAACTGTGTAATGAACACATACAATGTGTTCTACATCATCCTGCTAAATTATGTAGAGTTTCAGAACATTAGAACTGGAATAGTCCTTAGAGATACCAGAACAGCAGTGTTCTAACTCCTAGTCCTCAATTCTGCTCTTCATGTAAATCTGCTTCTAAACGAATTCTCTTGATAGTCTCTACTGGACTCTCCCACTGGGTAGTGGCTTTCCAACTTACTTTACCACAGTTTACAGTTAAAAGCAAACAAACAAAAAAACCCCAAACACACATTTTTCATCAAAACTCAGTATACACAAATATATAGGTATACTTATCTGTATTGTATAAATGTATGTGTACAAATTTACAACTTTCATGAAACAACAGTCTTGCTAAGCAAAATGCAGTCTATTTTCTAATCATTTCTATTTTTCATTCTTTTAAATGATTCACCAAATTGATTTAATGATCCAGCTTGGAAAAAAAAAACCTGCCAAGGAGCAAAAAGGTTTAATTCAGATGAATAATCTCATCCCAACATCCTATAGCTTTTCCATTCCAACAGCTATCCTCTGATGGACTATTACAATTGATAAAAAGCAAAGACATAAATTCATTTTATTATTTATTGAACAGCTGCTAAATGCTAGAACTGGGGACATTTTGCCATCAAAAGGTATAATTTTGTTGAGAAACAAGCTATAGTTACAATTAAACAAAAAATACAGTAGGAATACATAAAGAACACCTAAGTACAGTTTGAAGGAAATCAAGGATGGCTTCACAGAGCAAGCAAGCAAGCAGCATTTTACTGAGACATCCGTAGAAACTAATCAAGCAAACCAATGAGCACTTAAGTAATGCTAAAATGTGGAACAGTTCTTTTAAAAAGATAAAATCTTCAACCTCTCGTTTAGAATTTGAATGAAGAGGAAAGAAAATACAGAAGGATAAATAAGCTTAGAAGAAATAAAATAATTAGTATTAGAGAAGTAAAAGGCATCTAGTAAGAGCTAATAGGTAACTGAATATAGATTTAACTGGATAAAAAACTATTAAAATAAATAAAGGCGTCTACACAGACTGTTTCACAGGAATCAAGGTTTTTCACTTCTCTTAGAAAAATGAAACTAGGGCCTCCCTGGTGGCTCAGTGGTTAGGAATCCGCCTGCCAATGTAGGGGACATGGGTTCGAGCCCTGGTCCGGGAAGATCCCACATGCCGCCGAGCAACTGAGCCTGGGCGCCACAACTACTGAGCCTGCGCTCTATAGCCTGCAAGCCACAACTACTGAGCCCGCGTGCTGCAACTACTGAAGCCCGGGCACCTAGAGCCCGTGCTCCACAACAAGAGAAGCCCCCGCAATGAGAAGCCCACACACTGCAACGAAGAGTAGCCCCTGCTCGCCACAACTAGAGAAAGCCCACACGCAGCAAGAAAGAACCAACACAGCCAAAAATAAATAAATAATTTTAAAAAAATTTTTAATTAAAAATTAAAAAAATAGTAATCAGAGATGTCACATAAATAACTTCAGCAAAATACTTAAACATCACGTCTTTATTGAAATGTACATAATAGCAAGTACAAAAATCAATTTTGTTAACAAGAATGCAAGCTACCCAGCTAAACCTTATTTATAATGAGAAAAGAACAAGCTTTTTCCCCCTAAATTCTCTCTGCTTTGGCTAAATTACTTCTTTGAAATAAAATTCATATAACATAAATTTCACCATTTTAAATTGTACAATTCAGTGGTTTTTCTATATTTACAATGTTGTGCAATCATCACTGGTTAAATTACTTTTATTACTAAAAGTAAAATAAAAATACAGAGCTCAGGGAAGAAAATTTTAAAATATTACTCAAAGTATTTCAAGTATCCAACATATCTTAACTGCAGGCTTAAACATAATTCCATTAAATGCCCAACAGCTTAGATACAAAATGGCCAATATTACTTTCAATTTCTTCAACTAACTCTGGATGTTATTATCAATACATCACTTCAAACACCAACAAAAAGGTGGGAGAAAATTATCTATGACTGTCATTGTATATCCTATCACTGACTAAATACCTCCTAAACTTTTACTAATAAGTCATACACAAAAACACATTATGATAGGGCTTCCCTGGTGGCGCAGTGGTTGAGAGTCCGCCTGCCAATGCAGGGGACACGGGTTCGTGTCTCGGTCTGGGAAGATCCCACATGCCGCGTAGCGGCTGGGCCCATGAGCCATGGCCACTGAGCCTGCGTGTCCGGAGCCTGTGCTCCGCAATGGGAGAGGCCACAAGAGTGAGAGGCCAGCGTACCGTAAAAAAAAAAAAAAAAAAACACATTATGATAAACTTTGAATCCCAAAAATGGCTAAACCACCATATTCTAAGCTCCCTTCCACCTAAAAAAAACAGAAATGCCAGTGCCACTAAAAACATTTGATATATGTCGAATACATTATGACAATAAAGAAAACCTCTGCTACAAAAATTTAGCAAAGTTTAATATTATAAAAATGATTGAACTGTGAATTTTATCTTCAAAGAACCCAAAATAATAGACTTAATGCCACTTGATTTTCAAAATATTTTCTGGTCAGATAAAGCAATCTACAATCTTTCTGAGTTCTACCTCTTTGAAAGATTCTAGTAAAATCAAGATTTTAGAATTAACATTTTATTCTCAGAGCAAAAATTAAGACGCACACAAACGATTTTCAAATTCCAAGCCCAAATAGGTTTGACACTTGCTGAATTAGAGACCTAACTGTCTTCATTATTTGATATGTCTGACACTGGGTTTTAAAGTAAATTTTCAAATAAAGAGTCAAAATCAAGAATTCCAATCTTTTTATCCTGGAGGCAATGAAGGTCTTCAAAATTTAGGCTAGCCTACCCTTCCAGCCTTATTTCCAACTATTATAAAGTTACCATTTCGGGGTCAGATCCTAAAATCAACATGCAGTGCAAATTAACATTGAACTGCCCCCAAATATATCATCCATAATGCACAATTACATATAAACTGACAACTTGTTTTTCTTCCTGCACTAAAGCAGATACCTGTTTCTTTGAGCACATAAGAAGTAACTAGTTTATATTAAGGCACCTAGACTAACTCAGCAAGGTGAGATGCTCATGCTATAAAAGTATGTGGAAGCTGAAAATGACTGGGGGAACAGTGAATTCACCTCTTCCACCATGCCTACCCTAGCACAGGCACTCATTCCGGTAGAATGGCAGAAAAAATTGCTTGCACTATTTTACTCTAAAATTCTCATTCATTTCCTCTTTCTCTCTGTCTCTCTGTCTCTTTTAATTTTTTTAGGGAAAACAATATCTAGTTGGAATCATACAAGTTCAAGGCATACTGGACGCACTCAACTGAACTCTGCACTATATCCAGTATTCCCAAATGAGCCTCTGCATAGTGCCTAAGAACACACCAGACTGAGAAACAGACCGGGTTTGGTTCTGGCATCTGCTAGCAGTGTGACCATGGGCAAGTAACCTAACATCTCCATGCTTCAGTTTCTTCATCTCTAAAAAGGAGATAACAATAATATAATACTTACATCATAGGGTTATTGTTAAGGACTGTATGAGTTACATAATAAAGTATCAGTATTTTATGTACTTGAAATATTCCCTGGCACATAATAAGTTATGCAGGGTTTGGTTATCGTTTTCCCAACTGGACTGCCCGCTCAATGTCTATCCCAATTCTATTCTTCAAAAATCTGCCCTAATACCTCCTTCTCAAGTAAGGCAATAATAATTCCAACCAGGGAACCAGGGAAAAGCTCTCCTATACCTTTACACATCTGTGGCTCTTAATTTTTGTATGACTCTACTAACTTATATTTACTTACTAAAAATGTTACTTATCTTTTTATGTATACTTTACATTGTCATAAAAATTATTAGCTCCTTTAGGGAAGAAAATATGGGAAAACAAATTATGCCTCTTTTATACAAAAAAGTCACTCAAGTAAATATTGCTTATGGAGCAAGATTACTGGATAAAGGTTTCCCAACAAAGGACAAAGAGATAAAATCAACTGTTAAATACAGATTCTCAGTTTGTATCAATGTATAAGTCTCAAACCAAGAATTGTTATAAGAACCAAAGCTGCTCTGAGCATAAATCTCAAAAATGAGGACTTAGCTCATAAGGAATAGCTTGCAGTCTCTAAGTCAAGAATATTAAAGTATGGAAAGTCTTAGCTTTCTGTGATTTACAAACAACATTGTTAGATTTGGCCTAAAGTCTGAAAAACAATGTATTAAAAATATTTACTTAAAAGATGACTTTTTAAAGAATATTTATCTATTTACTTATATTTATTTTGGCTGCGCCGGGTCCTAGTTGTGGCATGCAGGATCTTTTTAGTTGCAGCATGCGGACTTCTTAGTTGCGGCATGCGAAGTCTTAGTTGCGACATGCATGGGGGATCTAGTTCCCCGACGAGGGATTGAACCTGGACCCCCTGCATTGGGAGCGTGGAGTCTTACCCACTGGACCACCAGGGAAGTTCCAAAAGGTGACTTTTATGTGTTATACACTGCAACTATGTAGATGAAAAGATTTAGACCCTGCACTCAACAAGTCTATACAAAGATAGCTAATTAAACAGTAATGTTCAAGGTATATTGGGGATAACAATAACAATATTAACATCCATTCTCCTTTATCCACAGTTGAAGTCTTATCAAAGAAGAGAAAAACAAAAGCTGTAGTTGACAAAAGGACTGACCGGAAAAACAAGTTATATTCAGAGATTGTGTATTTACTCTAAAAATCAAGATCAGCTGGTTATTAACTATTTCATCTGGACAAATGTCACAGAAATTTCAAACCAAATATCTGGCCTGGACCGCCAGATATTACTCTACTAAGTATATATTCAAGAAGTTATTCTTTTGTTGTTGTTTTCTTTTTCTTTTTTTTTTTTCCCGGTACGCGGGCCTCTCACTGTTGTGGCCTCTCTCGTTGTGGAGCAACAGGCTCCGGACGCGCAGGCTCAGCGGCCATGGCTCACGGGCACAGCCGCTCCGCGGCATGTGGGATCTTCCCGGACCGGGGCACGAACCTGTGTCCCCTGCATCGGCAGGCGGACTCTCAACCACTGCGCCACCAGGGAAGCCCCAAGAAGTTATTCTTTAAATTTTAATATTAAAATTTTTTTGGAAATTGCTATGGTTCTCCTAATGCACCTAGGAAGTTTTCTACAAATTAAAAAAATGATCTTATATTTGTCTACGGTGTGTCATTTAAGATCACTAACATTACATAGTAAAGGTAAGATGTAGTATTTCTTCACATACAATGATTATGTTACCAATCTATGGAAGAAAAGGTATATCCTGCATATTTTATCCACCTATTTAGACCCACACCTCTGGTCTACACCAGCAGTTTGCAAGCTAGGTATACTATGCTTCTTACTCAACCAGAGACAGACAAGTTAACCAACTCTACCAAGTATCAAGTTTGCAGACTTTGTACCACCATGTTTTAACTATGAACTATTACAATGCAGATATTTCCAAACAGCCACAAACCTACCCTCAAGTAAAATACTCTGGTCAGTTGATAAAATATTCTTCCCTTCAATGAAGGGGTATTTCATACCTAACTCAATTAATCTAATTCAACACCAAAATAAAAATACCAGGAGTTGAATGTAATTAGCAAATTTAATGCACAGTACATAAAGGTCCAGCATCAACTCAATTTTCTCTGTCATGGATATAGTCAATCCACTATTCTGCCTTTTACTTTCATAAAACAAATAGAGAAATACAACAAAATTGCATCAAACTGAGGAGCTAGGTTATAAAGTCAGCCTATATGAGGTGAAAATATTATAGTCATTT
This sequence comes from Tursiops truncatus, assembly GCF_011762595.2. Lineage (NCBI taxonomy): Eukaryota > Metazoa > Chordata > Mammalia > Artiodactyla > Delphinidae > Tursiops > Tursiops truncatus. The sequence goes on along the minus strand of NC_047042.1, from coordinate 64,084,010 downwards.
AAGACTGTCATTTAAGATAACTAATCTTATACATGGTAAAGTGTTTTTATATATATAATGATTATGTTACCAACCTACAGTCAAAATAACCCTTGACAATCTCTTAAAATGGACTACAGGCAGGGAAAGGTGCTCACAGGACAAAACACACTCATAAGAAAAATGAGAGTGAACTAAAGAACAAGGAGAGTCATCATATTTCACTAATTCCAGGGCTTACACTTAATGAATGAATTCCCAGGGTAATCATTTGCATGATTATGATCCTCTACCCCATCCTTCTTTTTCAAATTCAGAGAACATATGTTTAAGTTAAACACTCATGTGATATGGCTTCACTACACTATATGAGCCAGAGAATAAAATTATCCTGGGGCTTCCCTGGTGGCGCAGTGGTTGGGAGTCCGCCTGTCGATGCAGGGGACACGGGTTCTTGCCCCAGTCCGGGAAGATCCCACATGCCACGGAGCGGCTAGGCCCATGAGCCACGGCCGCTGAGCCTGCGCATCCGGAGCCTGTGCTCCGCAACGGGAGAGGCCACAACAGTGAGAGGCCTGCGTACCGTCAAAAAAAAAAAAAAAAAAATCCTGGAGTAATAAGTAACCACCAGATGCTATTTCCTTTTGTAGCATCATCGATTGAAGAGAACTTCTCCAGCATTCTATTCAACCACTACACCCCCCACCCCTCTTCTCAACTTTTACTGAGTTTCCAAAACTGTGCCATCTGCAAGAAAGAGGCAAGAAAATACTGAAATCCCATTACGCCATCAAGCTAAATTTTAAAATGTATTTGCATAACAAAAGAAAATATAACACATGATCCCTGCAGTTATTTGGGCTATTGTTTTCTCAAATCATTCAGAGTTCATTAATAGTTGGAAACATATCAAAACTCAATTTTAGTGAGAAATCATATCTTACCCACAACCATAAGTGTGAATTCAAACCCTCTCTTCACTGATTTTCTGTATACTTGATTTGGGAGATTTGCAAATCCCACATAGCCTTCAAGGTTCTTCTGTTGCTGAGAAAAGCAAAAGCAGTCCGGTTATTCATATATCAATAAATCACTTCTGTCACACATTTCAAATTCCCTTCATTAACCTATTTTTAGAAAACTATATAAACTAATATTATTCATGGTGAATCAAACTGATTTTATAGTGTTACCAATAAAAGTATTAGTTAATTGCAGAAATGGACAAAATGAATTGAGCACAAGTTGACTGACAATAGACAATTACAAAAACCCAAAGGAATAAAATAAAAATTAAAGAAACCTGCCTCAGAGCAAAGATTTCAATTTATAGTAACTTACTAATAATAAGATTCTGACCAATCAACTAAAAAAAACGGAAGGATTTTTCACAAAAAATTCAAATCCCCTTAAAATTATATTAAGGACTCTTTTAATCATTCCCTTTGCTCATACTAATTACCAGAGGCAGGAGTTTCTTGAAATTTATCTTCTTATTCATGAAATAAAATCAAAACGTGGAGTTTAAAATTTTTCATGAACTCTTAAAAGCTCTCATGATCAATGTCAGTCAGTAACATTATCTTTCAAGCTGTTATACTAGGTCCAATTATGTCACTTCAAGATTTTTACATGAGTCTGCTGCCTTTATCATCAGGGACATCAGATTTATCCAGGTTTTAAAGTAAATTTCAATTCAGTTTTCTGTGTGGTTTTTGATTCTTTGATGATCTCAGTAAGTTTCATGAGTAATTCAAAGAAATCTACTTCTAAATTGTCATAGTAAATCAGTCTGATTTTCAACTTACCCATTGGTGAGAAACACTGTCCACAGTTCAGACCATCTGAGTGAGTAAAGTCTTACTGATTAATTTACTTAGGGGTAGGTCTTATTCATTCATTAAAATATAATGGCAAGGGGCTTCCCTGGTGGCGCAGTGGTTGAGAGTCCACCTGCCGATGCAGGGGACACGGATTCGTGCCCTGGTCCGGGAAGATCCCACATGCCACAGAGCGGCTGGGCCCATGAGCCACGGCCGCTAAGCCTGCGCGTCCGGAGCCTGTGCTCCGCAACAGGAGAGGCCACAACAGTGAGAGGCCCGCGTACGGCAAAAAAATATATATATATGTACATATATATAAAATGGCAAAATATTCCTAAGAGGTACACATTTTTCTTAAAGATTTTTGCCACATTTAAATTCTCATCCGAAAAAACTCATATGGGATCAAAGTACTAATTCAATACATTTGGATTTAACAAAGAACAGCAATCTGCATTTCTTACTAGCATCACATATGTAACTAAATATTCCATCCATAATATTTTTATCTTTTTTAAAATTCATATAAACTGATATTTAAGACAAATATTGAGAAGATAAGTAAGCCAATTAAACTGAAAGACTAATTTTAAATATACTAGTTAGGATACTGATCAGAATATTTTAAAGTCAAATATTTGAAAGCCTACTACATGCAGAGCTAAGAATATGCATTAAATTTAAGGCTTCCTTGGTTCATATTTCATCCAACTATAACTGAAATTGAACTTAGACGAGAAAAAAGCCTCTCTATAAATTATGTAGCATACTCACAGCTACTTTGTAAAGAACACATTTCCATCATTCCAGTGTTCCAGATTCCAACAGACAGATCCACAGAGGAACAGTAAACGAGGAATTCCAAGAATCATACACGGCACATTCAGTCGAACAGGAGAGAGAAATCCATTGGAACATAGTAAAAGATAGAGGGAAAAAAATGAAAGTTACTTACATGTAACTCAACAAATTAGAGGTAAATTACAAATAAATTGAAGGCAGACTTTTTTCTACTCACGTCAAGGTAATATTTTTTGTCGGATATAAGGCCCAATGAATTTTAATCCATTTCAGCAGCTCTCCTGATCAAACACAGAATCAGAGGCCTCCTATCTATCTTTTTATAAAGAACAATTACTATGCCCTGTACCTGAAGTCTTACAAGAAATGGTGAAAAAAGTGTAAAGTATGGGGCTTCCCTGGTGGCGCAGTGGTTGGGAGTCCGCCTGCCGATGCAGGGGGCGCGGGTTCGTGCCCCGGTCCGGGAGGGTCCCATGTGCCGCGGAGCGGCTGGGCCCGTAGGCCATGGCCGCTGGGCCTGCGCGTCCGGAGCCCGTGCTCCGCGGCGGGAGGGGCCACAACGGTGAGAGGCCCGCGTATCGCAAAAAAAAAAAAAAAAAAGTGTAAAGTATGATGTTTCAAGAAGATATACAGGGACCAAATTTAAATCCCAAGAAGAAAAAAATGTAAATTTCATACAGTTTTGCTCTGTCAGTCACTGGATTAAGACAGCCCACTTCAGATAAATGCCAATGTTTTAGTTAAAATCTTTATACAGTGCTATATTTCAAGTAATTAAAGTTAAGAACTGGAAGAAATGCAAACTTGTAGATACAGGAAAGGGAAGGAAGCTAAAGATGGCAAGCAGTAACAAATGGAAAGACGAAGTAAATGTGACCTGTAATAACTTAAAGGCAAATAATATAGCAAAGAGAAGAAAACAGACTATCCTTGGACAAAATGTCTTTAAAAAGGGTATGTCTTTATTCTATATTGAAGAAATCTATGAGTTATATCACAACCTAGAACAGATGATGATTCAAATGTCACCTTCAAAGAGAGGACTGCCCTGATCACCCTTATCTAAAATTACAACTCATCTCAGCACTTTGCTGCTTTATGTTTTTCTCTCTAGCACTTACCACCATTTAACATACATTTTACAAATCTTGTTTATTGTGATCTCCACCCACCCTACCTCCAACTAAAATGTAAACTCCATCAAGGTACAGATTAAATGAACTACATAAGTTGTGGCATCAAAAAGAGGAAGCCATCTGGGAGAGCTGAAGAAGTTTCAGAGAAAATATTTTAGGTTACATATTCAAGGAACCCACCATACAAAAAGGTGTAAGAAAAACATCTCCATCTACCTGTGTGTCTTATTTATTGCTTTATCCTCAACTCCTAGAATAGTCTTAGGCACAACTAGGAGACTGAATTAAGAAAAGGGAGAAAAGCATTCTAGGGCTAAGGAATGGGCCCTAAAGTGGGCATGAACTTGGTACTTTCAGGAACAAAAAGAAGGTACATGAACTACAATGAGGTGAAGTAGTGGACCAGGGGATAAGTGATAAAAAATGAGGTCAGGGAGGCAGGCAGGGGCCAGATCATGTTGTACCCAGCCAAAGTAAGAAATCTGGATGTTATTTTAGGCATGATGGGAAGCCACTGGAGGGTTTTACACAGGCAAGTGACCTGACCTGATTTGTGTTTTAAAGATAGCTCTTACTGCTAAGAGAAGAAATGGAAATAAGAAAACTAGTAAGGAGCCTACTGCAATAGTCCAAGAAAGAAAGGGTATACTGAATTTAGATGGTATGCATGCAAAGAGAGATGAAGATTCAGAATATGTTTTGAAAGAAGAATTGTCAGGACATTGCTGGTGGGTTAGATGTGACTGGCAAAAGAAAAACAGACAAAAGATGAAGAGACAAAAGATAACTCCTAAGTACTTGGCTTGAACAACTCAATGGCTAGTGATATCTCCAGGGAAACAGGATACAAAGGGGAGGAAAAGAGTGGGCTGTGAGGGCCAAAATCACCAAAATCAAAAATAGCTTTTAACATGTTAAGTGGAGGTGTCTGTTACATATTCAAGAAGAGATGGCCAGTAGGCAGTTAAACATATGAATTCAGAAATTCCAGGGTTGGTTGGTGCTGAAAATATAGATTTAGGAAACATAAGCATATAGATAGTATGGGGAGAGGATCAGATTCCCAAAGAGAGATTATAGATAAAAGGGGGTCTAGACAGTGTCCTGGAGCACTCCAACAATGAGATGTTAGGCAGAGAAAGAATGAGAAAGATTGATCAGTCAGTGAGGAGAAAGGAAAACTAGGACTGGCTCAAGGTCACTCACTTGTGTTAAATGCTACTGAACAGTCAAATGAAATACCAGAGATGTGAACATAAAATTTGGAAATAAGAAGATTACTGGTAGTTTTGCACCAAAGCAGTCTCAGTAACAGTGAGGAAGAAGAGTGACTAGGTTGAGAGTAGATAATTCTCTGTACATAACTACTATAACATTTTAAATAATTTCATGTTTTAAATTAAATTATTTTAAAATTAAACATGTTACTTGCCAGTTTCCCAACACAACTTATTTCCAGGAGAGAATCATGTCATATTCATCTCTACATTCCTAACAGAGTGCTGATACACAGGAGTTATTAAAAAAGATAAAGGACAAAAATATACTTTCAGGAAAGTTTCTTCTGAGGAAGAAACTGTGTCTCAACACAAAAGACAGACTTAGGAAATACACCAATAATATAACACTGGTTGACTAAAACATACAGACTTTTCACATATCATAAAAATCTTTCCTTACCCCAAATTCTAAAATCAACCACAGCCTATAATTCAGAAGACCTAAACTGATTCTTTTTCTGCACAAATATAATGTTCACAGTGCCAGTGTGAAATACAACCTCTGGATAAAGAAATATTACTTATAGACCTGAGTGATATAACTGTGACATTTATAAGCATGTGAATGTAGATAAAAGTATATTCACCCAAAATATCTTGAGGTCTTAAGAGTATTACTTGATTTCAAACATCAGTTACGTAAGAAGAAACAGTTATCAAATCATCTTTTCTAAAAGCATATGCTTACAAAATCTTTTGGTTACTATCTAAAAGATATGCCAAATCTCTATGACAAAATTCACATTTAAGAAAATCAAGCTACAGGGTCTTCCCTGGTGGCGCAGTGGTTGAGAGTCTGCCTGCCGGTGCAGGGGATCCGGGTGCATGCCTCGGTCCGGGAGGATCCCACATGCCGCGGAGCGGCTGGGCCTGTGAGCCACAGCCGCTGAGCCTGCGCGTCCGGAGCCTGTGCTCCGCAACGGGAGAGGCCACAACAGTGAGAGGCCCGTGTACCACAAAAAAAAAAAAAAGAAAATCAAGCTACAATTCCACTGCTTGCTATTTCACTACCTGTGGAAAAATCAACTTAAATACAATATCCAGTAATTTCAGTGTTTAACTTATTTAAACTTTCTTCTAGAAATCAATTATATTCAAAGAACAAGATGCCTCAAAAAGGTTTCAATTGACAGATTATTGGAACCCTTGAGATTTGTTTATATTCTCTTGCCATTTGTTCTTATTCCAAAGAATAAAGTTATCAAAATCTTGGCATGTGAAAATCCATTGTCATTTTAAAGGTCTGAATATTAGTATCTATAAATATTAATATTTATAAATTAATATATATTTTCCAAAGGAGAAAAGTAGCAACTTGTTTTGAAAACTGCTAAATATGCTTTTCAGTAACAATAACGAAATTGAGTTGTGACAGGTTGGAAGTGACAAAAGTCGGAATCTGAGGAAAATTAAAACATATTTTTGGTAGGATCTACTATAAACCTTCAGCTCTCCCCATCTTTACAAAAAGAGATATTCAGCCCCAAATTACATAAATATGACCAGGATTCTATTTCTCCCCTTAGTAACTACAATTCAAACAAACAAACAAAAAAACAGACTGCAAAGATCCAAGGAAGGGTTACATCAGTAACTTAAAATTTCAAAGGTAACATTTGATCTTTCCTAAATAATTTCAAGTTCAAGCTGTACCACTTTGGATTTTAAAACACAAACAAACTGTATGCTGTTTCACATACTGACAAATACAATTAAATTTTTTTCTCCTAAAGTTTACGTAATTTTAAATACAAAAAACTACTCACTACAAAAGAAAAAAGATACATAAATTTACTTGTCTACTCATTATTACTAACAAAAGCCTTACATCATACACATAGATGAAACTGTCTAGCACTAAGTCAAATTCCTCCCATTTCTTACATAATTCAAGGGGAAAATTAAAGAACTTCACTATTTAAATGCCTTAAGTATTTTAAATATAACTGGTGTAAAAATACCTAGATTCTAGATTTAATATAACAAGAACACTAAGATGTTACAAGATAACATAAGCTTGTCCTAAATGTTAACTTTGATGTTCCCTCCCCAATTTTCTCTAAAGATCATATCTTAGTTTGCATGCCCCCAGCTCCACCCTTTTTACTGAGATGAACAATTGTGTACAAATGAAACCAACTTTTATTTTCTTAATCTTATTCTGGATTCTTGGTTAATCTACTTAAAAGATTTTAATATTTAATTGTATGAACACATGTAAGAATGAGATAACTTAAAAGTTTAAATACATTTTTTTCTTTGCTCTGAACTTGGAATTTAAATCTCTACTCACAGAATTACTGGCCACACTCATTCAATCAACACAGTTACTGGACCCTTACAATGTGTGTATTAGTAATTAGGGATGTAAAAGCTAATAAGAACAAGGTCCCTGCTTATAAAACTAAGAATCTGAGGTCAGGTAAGTTAGAAGACAATTATATTAACACAGTGATAAATACTATAATGGAGGCAAGCACAGAAAGATGGCTATGAGAACGAAAAAAAGGGTGTTTTCTCCTATCCTGGGGCCAAATCCTTCAGATCCTGAAGGACTAGTAGGCCTTAGTCTGATGAGAGATGTAGGTAGGTACTAGAGAATATGAGCAGGCTAACTGGTAACTGTAAAGGTACAAAAGCAAGAGGAGAGAGCACAGTTCTTTATGGTAACTACAAATAGCTCAATACAACTCATTATCAGGGTCCAGAAGATACAGGGTAGGAAAGTTAAGCAAAAGCCAGATTATAAAGGACTTTGTTGGCCACACTAAAGAACTTAGAATAGGCTTCATCTTGAAAACTTATGAACAGCATTAAAGGATTTGAAGCAGAAAATTGCACAATCACATTAATTCACATGCCGAGTCACATTCATATTTTAGAAAATTACCACTAACAATAATATTGAGGATGAACTGCAGGAGATAATGGTAGCAATCCCAAGATCTGTTGCAGTAGCCCAGGGAAGACAGAAGCAGTGGGGATGAAGAGAAATTAAGTTAGAATGCTACTGTCCGTTACAGTAGCCACTAGCTACATGTGGCTATCGAGCACTTGAAATTTAGCTAGTCTGAATTGATATGTATTCTAAGTATAAAATAGAAACCAGGTTTTGAAGACCGATTATGAAAAAAAGAATAAAGCATGTCAATTTTTATACTGATTACAGGTTGAAATAAAATTTTAGCTATACTGGGCTACATAAAATCTGATACTAAAGTTAAACTCACGTGTTCCTTTTTACTTTTTAAATGTAGCTACTAGAAAAGTTTAAATTACATATGTGGCTTGCATTAACTTCTAATGGACAGTGCTGGGTAAGATATTACATGAACTGACAAGCCTCTGTAACTTGTGGGGGGAGTGGTAAGACTCAAATTTATGAATTTAGGTTGAGCAACTGGATTAATGGTTGTTCCAATCATTAAAAGCAAAATTCATTTGCGTTTAAGGTGCAAAATTGGCTTTAGGGAGATAAATATCTAGTAGGCAGCTACATATATAAAAGTTAGAAGTTCTAGAAATGTCTAGGTTAGGCAGATATTAACATTTTAAGTCAACAACATTTAAACGGTATGAAGGCCATGGTTATGGATCCAATTACAGTATACAAAGTAGGAAGCAGGTCAGAACCAACAGCAACATCCCACTACCACCACCACTATCACCTACACAAACCTAGGAAAAGGGGAGAGAGAAGAATGAGGAAAGTAGTTCTTAGAAGCAGTTCAAGGAGGTCAACTGTAGTGGCCTCCTTCAAGAAGTGGTCAACTGTACCAAATGCTCTGGAGTGGTCAATACAGAGACATAGAAGAATCTATATATCATTATCAGGGACCACTGTCAGAGCAGTGGAAAGATAGGGGAAGATAGATGAAGGCAGACTGGAATTAAATAAGCAGTGAATAACTAACTGCAGACAGTGAGGGTAAACAATTCTTTCTGAAAGCTTATCTGTGAATAGAAGGGCAATAAGGTAGAAGCTAGAGGACAATAAAGGGTTATGCAAGTTTTAGGAATAAAAAAAATGATAGCTGCATGTTTAAATGTTAATAAATGCTGCGAGTTTGGTGTTAGTAGGTGCAAATTATTACATATAGAATGGATAAACAACAAGGTCCTACTGTATAGCACAGGGAACTATATTCAACATCCTGGGATAAACCACAATGGAAAAGAATATAAAAAAGAATATATATATGTGTATAACTGAGTCACTCTGCTGTACAGCAGAAATTAACACAACACTGTAAATCAACTATACTCCAATAAATAAGTTTTTAAAAAATGCTTTAAAAAGTAAAAAATAAGTTTAAAAAAAAAAAAGAAAAGATTACCTAGACAGGGACTTCCCTGGTGGCACAGTGGTTAAGAATCTGCCTGCCAATGCAGGGGACACGGGTTCAATCTCTGGTCCGAGAGGATCCCACATGCCACGGAGCAACTAAGCCCGCACACTGCAACTACTGAGCCCGCGTGATGCAACTACTGAAGCCCATGCACCTAGAGCCCGTGCTCCACAACAAGAGAAGCCACTGCAATGAGAAGCCTGTGCACCTCAATGAAGAGTAGCCCCCGCTCGCTGCAACTATAGATAGCTCACACACAGCAACAAAGACCCAATGCAGCCAAATTAATTAATTAATTAATTAAATTAAAAAAAAAAAAAAGATTACCTACCCAAGCAGCTGAAGAAAGGAAGGTAAACCAGGATACAGATAACATTCTGGAATGATGGACAGGATTTTCTGTGAACTCCAGAAAAAAAAAATCACCTGCTAATCCTAAAAGAGGAGGGATGGACCAGGGAATTTTAAGAGAGAAAGATTTGAATCAGCAACCACCAAAACAAAAAGAAGGGCTAGGAATACACAACAGGCAGCCAAGGAATTCTGTCCACTAGTTTAGGCTGAAGATCTGTGTGAATGTATCCCTAAAGCCACGAGATCTTTTACTCCAATAGCAATCTGTAACTTGAATGTAAGCCAATAAGCTGTTATTTGAAGCTGTTATTTTGCAGAAAGGGTACACAAAACTACAAGGGATCAAGGGAGCTGACAAGTATGGTTGAAGTGATTTAGTGAACAAAATGGAGAGAGTCAAGGATCCAAGGTATGAAGTAAGGAAATGAGATAGCTAAGAATATGAAATTGTGAATAGAATGAGCCATACAATTAAGATTTCAGAGGTGGAACAGAAGTTCCAGATGATGACCACATGGAGCCATTAAAATGATGGCTCAACCATAATCCAGATACTGTGAAGCTAAATTATTGAACAAGTTTTACACATGGGCACTAAAAACGCCCCAGAATGGTAAGATAGCTTGGGGTAGAAAGAAAAACTGAGTGTTTGGTGACATCTTTGACAAATAAAGAGAAAACAGGGATGTGGTAACCAACAAATTTAAGAAGGGTGAGAAAATACTGTTGTTAAATAGCATAAGCTTTAAAGAAGCAGGGCTTTTTTTAAAGGAAGAATGGTCTAGAGTCTAGACAAGCACTATCTGATAGAAATGTAAGGTGAATAACATATGTAATTATAAATATTCTAGTAGACACATTATGGAAGTAAGAGTAAAAAGGTGAAATTAATATCATTTTATTTCACCCAATGTATATACAATATTATCATTTCAATATGCAATCAATATAAAAAGTTATTATGACTCATTTTACATTATTCATTACTCTACTTTCTTTTCCTTTGTAATAATCTTTGAAATATAGCATGACTTATTTAGGACTAGCCACATTTCAAGTGCTCAACAGCCACATGTGGTTAGCGGCTACCCTACTAGATATAGAAATAGAAATTTCATAGATAGAGGACATAATACATTACCAAAAGATCTACTAGAGAGCACAAAACTAAATGAATAGTAGTACCCAGTAGTAAGTGAGGATGTGGGAAAATAGGCACTTTCGTACATGACTGGTAGAATATAAACTGAAACCACTTCCCTGAAGATCAATTTGGCCATGTGCATCAAAAACTTAAGTTTTCATGCTCTCACACTCAACAAATTCCACTTTCATGAATTTATAATCTTACAAATATATAAGATTTAGATAAAAGAACATTCAACAAAACACTATTAACGATAATGAAAAATCATAAAAACCAAAGTTTCAAAAACAAGTGAAACAAATAATACATTATGGTACTCTCATGTGTTAAAACACCATGCAGCCATTAAAATTAAAGTTTTAGAACAGAAATGACAGATAACAACATACTGAATGGAAAAACTATTATTAGACAGTTGGCGCAGTAATATTTACCTTTAAACATTCTCTTATGTATACACTGGAAAACAAAAGGATATAGACTAGTGACGTTAACGAAATTAGCAGTAGACTTCAGAAAATTCTCTCCTTTGTTAAAATCAAGAGAAAATTTCTTCCAACTGGAAATTAACAAAAGGCTTGCAGCAATCCAAAGAGCGCTTATTCAAGAAAAAGGGCTGAATCTCAGTAAAAACTGCAGCATTTGTTGCATTTTAACTCGCCTATTCTTATTTCCCTCATCAGCTCTACAGTAGCCTTGAAAACCCACAGCAGGCAATCATGGCAAAAATTAGCACCCTGTCAGCAACTGGAATAGGCAGAACAGGCTCCTTCAGAGCCCCATTCCCAAAGAACATTATGTGACCTGTTTGATGATTCCTTGCAAGACCCCACAAATAACCACTAGGATAACCAGAGACTTCAGTGACAACACATGACAAAGAAAATAGACTTTACAGAATTAGTTCCCCAAAAGTCACTAAACAAGCAAACAACAAACAGCAATAATAAATAAACCCTGAGGGGTGGAGGAGAAAGGGGAGAGGGAGAATCTGACCACTGGTGTCACGCTGTATCGTTTAAAATGTCCAGTTTTCAACAAAAAATTATCAGACACGCAAAAAACCCCAAGAAAGCATAACCCATATTCAGGCGGGAAAGAAGCAATCAATAGAAACTAACCCTGAGAAAACTCAGATATTAGACAGAGTTTAAATCTGCTATTTAAAATATGTTCAAATAACTAAAGGAAATCATGTCTAAAAAACTGAAAGTATAAGAACTACATTCACCAAATAGAGAAAATTAATAAAGAGATGGAAATTATTAAAAAGAACCAAATAAAAATTCTCAAGTTGAAAAGTAGAATAACTGAAATGAAACTTCACTAGAGAGAGAGGATCAAAAACAGATGTGAGCTAGCAGAAGAATTAGCAAACTTGAAGATAGGTCAAATAACATTTACCAGTCTAAGGAACAGAAACAAAAAAAGAGTGAAAAAAACCTGAACAGCGCCAGAGACTGTGGAACAAAATCAAGCATACCAACCTACACATAACGGGAGTCCCTGAAGTAGTGGAAAGGAGGAGGGAGGGAGAGAGGGAAAGAGACAGGGGGAGAAAGGGAGTAAGAGGCAAAAAGTATGTTTGAAGAAACAACGGCAGACAATATCCCAAATCTGAAGAAAAATATGTTTACACATTAAAAGCTCAGCAACTCCAAACAGGAAAAAAGCAGAGATCCACACCTAGACACATCAAAATCAAACTGCCAAAAAACAGAGACAAAAAATCAGGAAAGCAGCAAGAGAGACTTTAAATGACCATATACAGGGGACTCTTAAAATGAATAATGACTAACATGTCATCAGAAACCACAGAGGCCAGAAAGTAGATGGATGACATATTCAAGATGTTAAAACAAAAAGACTGTCAACCAAGAATTCAGTATCTACCAAAGGCATCTTTCAAAAACGAAGGTGAACTTAAGACATTCTCTGATAAGCAAAAACTGAGAGAATTCCTCACAATCAGATATGTCCTACAAGAAACACTACTATAAAAGACAGTACAAACATAATTTTTATTTGCAACTCTCTTCTACCTGATTTAAAGGAACACTTCATGAAGCAATAATTGTTAAATTGTGTTCTTGGGTTTATAAAGTAGAAAGAAGAGCACAAAGAAGGGAAGAGAAAATGAAAGTACACAGGAGCAAAATTACTGTATTCTATTAAACTAAGTTGGTAATAATCCAAATTACAATGTTATCAGTTGTTAATTGTAATCACCATGGCAATAAATAGATAAATAACCTAATTAACTATTGGGCACAGCACTTTAATTGACATTCCCTCAAAGAAGATATATAAATTGACAATAGGCACATGAAAAGATGTTTAACATCATTAGCCATTAGGGAAATGCAAATTAGAACCACAATGATACCACCTCACTCCTACTACTATAGATTAAAGGGACAGACAATAACAAATGTGGACATGGATGTGGAGAAATTGAAACCTTCACACATTGCTGGTGGGAATGTAAAATGCTACAGCTGCTTTGGCAAACAGTTTGGTAGCTCCTCAGAAAGCTAAACATAGTTACCCTATGATCCAGCAATTCCATCCCAAGGTATAGATCCAAGAGAATTGAAAACATAAGTCCACATAAAAACTGGTACTTAAATGTTCTTGGCAGCATTACTCACAACAGTCAAAAACTAGAAATAACCCACATGTCCATCAACTGCTGAATGGATAAACAAAATTATGTGGTATTTTCTATGCAACAGAATATCATTCAATAATAAAAAGGTACAAAGTACTGATGCATGCTATCAATACAACATAGATGAACCTTGAAAACATCATGCTAAGTGAAAGAAGCTAGCTGCAAAAAAATACTGAATGATTTCATTTATATGAAATGCCCAGAATAGGAAACTCTATAGAGATGGAAAGTAGATTAGTGGCTGCCTAGACCTGGGAATAGGAGAGAATTGGAGTAATTGTTAATAAGTACAGGGTTTCTTTTTGGCCTGATGAAAATGGCCTCAAATTAGATAGTGATGATGATGGTTGCACAACTCTGTGAATATACTAAAAATGACAGAACTGAATTTTATGGCATGTGAATTGTATCTCAATAAAGCTGTTATAGAATCAAGTATGTAGTGTCTATAATACACTACCTTTCATATATAATTTTTATATCTCCTTTCCTACATGTATCTTCTCATTTGTGTAAAAAGACAGGAATAAACTAAAAACTAAGCAAGAAATTATTAAGATTGGTTACCCATATGGATGGGTGGTTAAATGGCAGAAAAAGAAAATGAGAATAGGGTAAAAGAGATGAGAGGTGGAAGGGATACTTCCTGACATACTGTTTTACAGAATTGACTATTAACACCACAATAATGTTTCACATATTCCAATGAAAAAAATAACCAAAATCAGCCAGGATGTGACAAGAGCTCAAAATGGACTAAAAACAGTAACAAATAAAACTAACTGTATTTCAAATGAGTAACATAACACCAATGAACAAGGTGGGTAAGAAAAGAACATAACTCTGGAAAACAGTATGCTGACTGAATAGTATAAGACTAAAGACAAAAAGAAGTGTATGGAATACTACACTCTAGTAAGTAAATATATTTACAACAGCAATTCTGAAACTACACTTATGTGTATACCAGAACTGAACAAATAAGTAAATAAATTGTAGATGAGAGTCAGGTTTTCCACCGTTGGAGAAAGGAGTTACAAATAAGAAAAGAGAAAGGCTAGACTGAATCTTGTGTTAGTAGATTAGAATTGGTGTATTAGTATGAACTCATGGTTTTTAATATACATAAACATATATATTTATGTTAACATATATACTATATTATCTAAACATATGCATAGATATGTATAGAAATACAGATGTGTGAATGTACACAAAAATATAACTTCCTAGATCTATGTTCAAAACACCTAGAAGCAAAAACACCCCAGGAGTAATGAGCACTTTTAGTGCAGAGACCCTGGCTTCTAAATACTATTCTGAAATAAAAGGAACCTGAACTCCTTGGAAAATGGTCAATTCCAGGGCTTAAGGAAGAAAAATAAAAGACGAATCAGAAAATAAGTGCTCCAAAAAAAAATTATGAGGCATGTTGAAAGATGAATAGGAGCTAATGGGAAAGAGCTCCCAATGGTCAAATTCAGGACAACTGGAGCAAAAAGCAATGATAAAATTAATATTCATGTGTCCTAATATTAATAAATAATTGAATGAATGAATGCATGAGATAGAACAATTCTTCCTTACAAAAGAATTCCCATTAAAAAATGTAGCATTGGGAATCCCTGGCAGTCCAGTGGTTAGGACTTGGCACTTTCACTACCATGTCCTGGGTTCAATCCCTCATCTGGGAACTAAGATCCTGCAAGCCACAAGGAGTGGCCAAAAAAAAAAAAAAATTGGAAACAAAAAATCACTACTGAGGCAAACAGCACAGTAATAATTGTGACAGACAAGGATTATTAACAGTAGATAAAGGTATGATGAGAAATAAGTTATTTGCATAGTTCAACAAAGGACTAGTATCTAAAATAAACAACTCAATTAGACAACAAGCACAACTTAAAAATGGACCAAAGATTTCAACAGACCACCAAAGACATACAGATGGTAATAAGCACATGATAAGATCAACATCAGTCATTAGGAAAATGCAAATTATGATCACAATGAGGTATCTCTACAATTCCACTAGAATGGCTAAAATTAGTAAGAGTGGCCATCCCAGGTGTTGGTGAATACGTGAACCAACCAGAATTTTTATACACTGTTGATGGGAACATAAATGTTAACATCTATGTGGGAAAATGTTTTGGCAATTTCTTAAAAAGTTAAATGTACATCTACCTATAACTTAGCCTAAGTATTTACCCAAGAGAAATGTAATCATACGCCACCAACATTAAAGTTTTTAAAAGTTTACAAAGAAAAAAGTCAAAGAGAAAATACATCCAAATGTTAACACTGGTTGTATTTTGCTTACTGGATTTGGAGGTAAGTCACTTTTATACTATTTTCTATTTTCCAAGTTATTATTAAGGAACCTGAAGCATTTCCATCCAAAAAAAAAAAGTCACATAAAAAGAAAATGAAGTCATATTCACAAGTCACTATAGGTTTTCTTTTTGATAAATCAGATGTTTATTTTCCATTTCTGACATGTTCATTAGAATGCATAGGAAGAAACTGTACAGATAATTCTGACAAGATTTCAATCATGATGTGAATATGGACAAGGCAGATTAACAAAGGCTGGAGTACAAATAAAATAAGATGGATTAATAGCTGCTTAGCTGTATATCAACTTCAACAGAATTACACACCACAAGGATCCAACCCTAATTAAGCCCAGATAACATTATATAATATTTTGAGATTTTGAGGGCTTCCCTGGTGGCGCAGTGGTTAAGAATCCACCTGCCAATGCAGGGCACACGGGTTTGAGCCCTGGTCCGGGAAGATCCCACCTGCCGCGGAGCAACTAAGCCCGTGCGCCACCACTACTGAGCTTGCGCCCTAGAGCCCGCGAACCACAACTACTGAAGCCGGTGCCCCTATAGCCCATGCTCCACAACAAGAGAAGCCACCGCCATGAGAAGCCCATGCACCGCAACAAAGAGTAGCCCCTGCTCGCTGCAACTAGAGGAAGCAAAAGACCCAACACAGCCAAAAAGAAATTTAAAAAATAAATAAAACAAAATTTATTTTAAAAAAATAATAAAAATATTTTGATAAAAGCATAAAAGATATACTTTAAGTGTACACATGATAAAAGTTAAAAAAGTAACAAATACTTTATAAGACACAGTCAGAACACAAATGAAATTCCATATGGAAATATGTGGATCCAAACCTTGTCCTTTTATCCACGCTCAAACCAGAATCTGATAGATAAAGTTTCAGTTAAGGGCAGAAGTACAAAATGTGACGCAAATAGTAAGGAGGAGGTGGTGGAACACATTTCACCCACTCAATAAAGAAGTTCCTCTAATTTAAAAAAAAAAAAGTGTTGAAGAAGCAAGATGAAACAATAGCAGCACAAGTGGGAAAGGTAGAGACACCTTAGTTGACACTATGCTCCACATGTCAGTAAGGAAATAGTTACCCTAAAAGATAACTTAACTTTAGGCCTCGTTAACAGATTTATATAGCACATAGATGGACACAAAAGATAGATTTATTCAAAACTGCAATTTAAAATCACAAGATATTCATTTCAGTTCAAGGTGTCAGCAGGGATATGTACCAAATGAAGAAAGTTCAGAGGGGAGTAACAATGGCTGGACGGATATAACCACCTGCCACATAACATTTTCCTTGTTAAAAGAAATGGAAAGACTAAAAGTTGGCACAAAAGATTCAAAGAGAGAATTGTCTTCAAACTATTAAATAATAATATTAAAGACAGAAATCAGATATCTTTTTGGTCTTAAGGAGTAAATGAGTATATCTGAATACAAATATCAAAGACAGATACATATAAAAATAGGAAGAGGGTTCAATATGACAGAGTAGAAGGACGTGCGCTCACTCCCTCTTGCAAGAGCACCGGAATCACAACTAAGTGCTGAATAGTCATTGAGAGGAAGACACTGGAACTCACCAAAAAAGATACCCCACATCCAAAGAGAAAGGAGAAGCCACAACGAGACGGTAGCAGGGGTGCAATCACAATAAAATCAAATCCTATAACTGCTGGTAGGGTGACTCACAAATTGGAGAACACTTATACCACAGAAGTTCACCCACTGGAGTGAAGGTTCTGAGCCCCACGACAGGCTTCCCAAGCTGGGGGTCTGGCAAAAGGAGGAGGAATTCCTAGAGAATCAAGACTTTGAAGGCTAGTGGGATTTGATTGCAGGACTTCGACAGGACTAGGGGAAACAGAGACTCCACTCTTGGAAGGCACACACAAAGTAGTGTGCACATCGGGACCCAGGGGAAGGGGCAGTGATCCCATAGGAGACTGAACCAAACCTACCTGCTGTGTTGGAAGGCCTCCGGCTGTGGCTCACTGTGAGGACAAGGACACGGGCAGCAGAAGTTCTGGGAAGTACTCCTTGGCAAGAGCCCTCCCGGAGTCCTCCAATAGCCCCACCAAAGAGCCAGGTGGCCTCCAGTGTTGGGTCGCCTCAGGCCAATCAACCAACAGGGAGGGAACCCAGCCCCACCCATCAGCAGACAAGCGAACTAAAGTTTTACTGAGCTCTGCCCACAAGAGCAACACTCAGCTCTACCCACCATCTGTCCCTCCCATCAGGAAACTTGCACAAGCCTATTAGATAGTGTCATCCACCAGAGGGCAGACAGCAAAAGCAAGAAGAACTACAATCCTGCAGCCTGTGGAACAAAACCCACAGTCACAGAAAAACAGACAAGATGAAAAGGCAGAGGGCTAGGTACCAGATGAAGGAACAAGATAAAACCCCCAAAAAACAAGTAAATGAAGTGGAGATAGGCAACCTTCCAGAAAAAGGATTCAGAATATTGATAGTGAAGATGATCCAGGACCTCGGTTAAAGAATGGAGGCAAAGATCGAGAAGATGTAAGAAATGTTTAACGAAGACTTAGAAGAATTAAAGAAAAAACACCTAGAAGAATCAAAGAACAAACAAACAGAGATGAACAATACAATAAACGAAATGAAAAATACACTAGAAGGATTCAGTAGCAGAATAACTGAGGCAAAAGAACGGATAAGTGACCTAGAAGACAGAATGGTCGAATTCACTGCTGTGGAACAGAAAAAAGAATGAAAAGAAATGAAGACAGCCTAAGAGACCTCTGGGACAACATTAAACACAACAACATTCGCACTATAGGGGTCCCAGAAGGAGAAGAGAGAGAGAAAGGACCCAAGAAAATATTTGAAGAGATTATAGTCGAAAATTTCCCTAATGTGGGAAAGGAAAAAGCCACCCAGTCCAGGAAGTGCAGAGAGTTCCAGGCAGGATAAACCCAAGGAGAAACATGCCAAGACGCATAGTAATCAAATTGACAAAAATTAAAAACAAGGAAAAATTATTGAAAGCAGCAAGGGAAAAATGACAACATACAAGGGAACTCCCATAAGGTTAACAGCTGATTTCTCAGCAGAAACTCTACAAGATAGAAAGGAATGGCATGATATATTTAAAGTGATGAAAGGGAAGAACCTACAACCAAGATTACTCTACCTGGCAAGGATCTCATTCAGATTCGATGGAGAGATCAAAAGCTTTACAGACAAGCAAAAGCTATGAGAATTCAGCACCACCAAACCAGCTCTACAACAAATGCTAAAGGAACTTCTCTAAATGGGAAACACAAGAGAAGAAAAGGACCTACAAAAACAAACCCATAACAACTGAGAAAATGGAAACAGGAACATACATATCAATAATTACCTTAAACGTGACCGGATTAAACGCTCCAACCAAAAGACACAGGTTCACTGAATGGATTCAAAAACAAGACCCATATATATGCTATCTACCAGAGATCCACTTCAGACCTAGGGACACATACAGACTGAAAGTGAGGGGATGGAAAAAGATATTCCCTGCAAATGGAAATCAAAAGGAAGCTGGAGAAGCAATACTCATATCAGATAAAATAGACTTTAAAATAAAGAATGTTACAAGAGACAAGCAAGGACACTACATAATGATCAAAGGATCAATCCAAGAAGAAAACAAAACAATTATAAATTGATCTATCTGGACAGATCAACAGACAGAAAATTACTAAGGAAACAGAAGCTTTAAATGACACAATAGACCAGATAGAATTAATTGATATTTATAGGACATTCAATCCAAAAACAGCAGATTACACTTTTTTCTCAAGTGTGCATGGAACATTCTCCAGGATAGATCACATCTTGAGTCACAAATCAATCCTCAGTAAATTTAAGAAAACTGAAATCATGATCAAGCATCTTTTCCGATCACAACAAGGAGATTAGAAATCGATTACAGGGGAAAAAACATAAAAAACACAAACACATGGAGGCTAGACAATACACTACTAAATAACCAAGAGATCACTGAAGAAATCAAAGAGGAAATTTAAAAATGCCTAGAAACAAATGACAATGAAAACATGACGATCCAAAACCTATGGGATGCAGCAAAAGCAGTTCTAAGAGGGAATTTTATACCAATACAAGCCTACCTCAAGAAACAAGAAAAACCTCAAATTAACAATCTAACCTTACACCTAAAGGAACTAGAGAAAGAACAAACAAAACCCACAGTTAGTAGAAGGAAAGAAATGATAAAGATCAGAGCAGAAATACATGAAATATAAACAAAAAAAAAAACAATAGCAGAGATCAATAAAACTCAAAGCTCGTTCTTTGAGTAGATAAACAAAATGGATAAACCTTTAGACAGTCACATCAAGATAGAGAGGGAGAGAACTCAAATCAATAAAATTAGAAATGAAAAAGGAAGAGTTACAACGGACACTGCAGAAATACAAAGCATGACAAGAGACTACTACAAGCAACTCTATGCCAGTAAAATGGACAACCTGAAAGAAGTGGACAAATTCTTAGAAAGGTATAACCTTCCAAGAGTGAACCAGGAAGAAATAGAAAACATGAACAGACCAATCACAAGTAACGAAATTAAAACTGTGATTAGGGCTTCCCTCGTGGCGCAGTGGTTGAGAGTCCGCCTGCCGATGCAGGGGACGCGGGTTCGTGCTCCGGTCCGGGAAGGTCCCACATGCCGCAGAGTGGCTGGGCCCGTGAGCCATGGCTGCTGAGCCTGCTCGTCCGGAGCCTGTGCTCTGCAACGGGAGAGGCCACAGCAGTGGGAGGCCCACGTACCCCAAAACAAAACTGTGATTAAAAATCTTCCAACAAACAAAAGTCCAGGAACAGATGGCTTCACCGGTGAATTCTATCAAACATTTAGAGAAGAGCTAACACCTATCCTTCTCAAACTCTTCGAAAAAATTGCAGAGGAAGGAACACTCCTGAACTCATTCTATGAGGCCACAATCACCCTGATACCAACCAGACAAAAATACTACAAAAAAAGAAAATTACAGACCAACATCACTGATGAATAAAGATGCAAAAATCCTCAACACAATGCTAGCAAACAGAATCCAACAACACATTAAAAGAATCATACACCAGATCAAGTGGGATTTATCCGAGGGATGCAAGGATTCTTCAAAATACGCAAATCAATGTGATACACCATTAACAAATTGAAGAAAAACCATACGATTACCTCAATAGATGCAGAAAAAGCTTTTGACAAAATTCAAAACCCATTTATGGTAAACACTCTGCAGAAAGTGGGCATAGAGGAACCTACCTCAACATAATAAAGGCCATATACGACAAACCCACAACCAACATCATTCTCAATGGTGAAAAACTGAAAGCATTTCCTCTAAGATCAGGAACGAGACAAGGATGTCCACTCTCGCCACTATTATTCAACATAGTTTTGGAAGTCCTAGCCACGGCAACCAGAGAAGAAAAGGAAATAAAAGGAATACAAATTGGAAAAGAAGAAGTTAAACTATCCCTGTTTGCAGATGACATGGTGCTATACATAGAGATACCTAAAGATGCCACCAGAAAACTACTAGAGCTGATCAATGAATTTAGTAAAGTTGCAGGACACAAAATTAATGCACAGAAATCTCTTGCATTCCTATACACTAATGATGGAAAATCTGAAAGAGAAATTAAGAAACACTCCCATTTACCACTGCAACAAAAAGAATAAAATACCTAGGAATAAACCTACGTAGGGAGACAAAAGACCTGTATGCAGAAAACTATAAGACACTAATGAAAGAAATTAAAGATGATACAAACAGATGGAGAGATATAACATGTTCTTGGATTGGAAGAATCAATATTGTGAAAATGACTACACTATCCAAAGCAATCTATAGATTCAGTGCAATCCCTATCAAATTACCAATGGCACTTTTTACAGAACTAGAACAAAAAAATCTTAAAATCTGTATGGAGACACAAAAGACTCTGAATAGCCAAAGCAGTCTCAAGGGGAAAAAACTGAGCTGGAGGAATCAGACTCCCTGACTTCAGACTATACTACAAGGCTACAGTAATCAACACAATATGGTACTGGCCCAAAAACAGAAATACAGATCAATGGAACAGGATAGAAAGATCAGAGATAAACCACACACCTATGGTCAACTAATCTATGGCAAAGAGGGAAGGATATACAATGGAGAAAAGACAGCCTCTTCAATAAGTGGTGCTGGGAAAACTGGACAGCTACATGTAAAAGAATGAAATTAGAACACTCCCTAACACCATACACAAATATAAACTCAAAATGGGCTAGAGACCTAAATGTAAGACCAGATACTGTAAAACTCTTAAAGGAATATATAGGAAGAACACTCTGACATAAATCACAGCAAGATCTTTTCTGATCTACCTCCTAGAGTAATGGAAATAAAAACAAAAATAAATAAATGGGATCTAATGAAAACTTAAAAGCTTTTACAAAGCCAAGGAAACTACAAAGAAGATGAAAAGACAACCCTCAAAATGGGAGAAAATATTTGCAAATGAATCAACGGACAAAGGATTAATCTCCAAAATATATAAACAATTCATGCAGCTCAATATTAAAAAACAAACAACCCAATCAAAAATTGGGCACAAGACCTAAATAGACATTTGTCCAAAGAAGACATACAGATGGCCAAGAAGCACATGAAAACCTGCGCAACATCACTAATTATTAGAGAAATGCAAACCAAAACTACAATGAGGTGTCACCTCATACCAGCTAGAATGGGCATCAACAGAAAATCTACAAACAACATATGCTGGAGAGGGTGTGGAGAAAAGGGAACTCTCTTGCACTGTTGGTGGCAATGTAAATTGATACAGCCACTATGGAGAACAGTATGGAGGTTCCTTAAAAAACTAAAACTAGAATTACCATATGACCTAGCAATCCCACTACTGGGCATATACCCAGAGAAAACCATAATTCAAAAAGACACATGCACCCCAATGTTCATTGCAGCACTATTTACAATAGCCAGGTCATGGAAGCAACCTAAATGCCCATCGACAGATGAACGGATAAAGAAGATGTGGTACATATATACAATGGAGTATTAGTCAGTCATAAAAAGAACGAAATTGGATCATTTGTAGAGACATGGATGGATCAAGAGACTGTCATACCGAGTGAATTAAGTCTGAAAGAGAAAAACAAATATTGTATATTAACACATATATGTGGAACCTAGAAAAATGGTAGAGATGAACTGGTTTGCAGGGCAGAAACAGAGGCACAGATGTAGAGAACAAACGTATGGACAGCAAGGGGGGAAAGTGGCAGGTGGGGGTGGGGGGTGATGAATTGGGAGATTGGGATTGACATATATACACTAATATGTATAAAATGGATAACTAATAAGAACCTGCTGTATAAAAAAATAAATAAAATTCAAAAATTTTAAAATAGGAAGAAAAAAATTAAGTGACAGCTATTGAAAGATGAATGTACTATCTCAGAAGGCAGTAAGTTTCTAACAGACTAAATCAGCACTGTTTGTTAGAAATATAGCACATGTCATACACGTAATTTTAAATTTTCTAGAGGCCACATTTAAAAAAGCAGAAATAAAAAAGTAGGGCTTCCCTGGTGGCACAGTGGTTAGGAATCCACCTGCTCATAATGCAGGGGACACGGGTTTGAGCCCTCGGCCAGGAAGATCCCACATGCTGCAGAGCAACTAAGCACGCATGCCACAACTACTGAGCCTGTGCTCTAGAGGCTGCGAGCCACAACTACTGAAGCCTGCAGGCCTAGAGCCCGTGCTCCAAAACAAGAGAAGCCACCGCAATGAGAAGCCTGCACACCTCAATGAAGAGTAGCCCCCCGCTCACCGCAACTAGAGAAAGCCCGCACGCAGCAGCAAAGACCCAACACAGCCAAATAAACACATAAATTAATAAATTAATTTTTTTAAAAAAGAAAAGAAATATCAAGAACATACTCAAAATTTTTAAAGGATTAACTTTAGTCAGTTTTAATCAGTCACTACTGTATCTTGTGCACTGATGACATATATGCATTCTGTATACAACACAGCAGTTTTGTCAATGAATTCAAATTATTTCCTGTATATACCTCTCAAAGCAGCTTCTTAAAGACATAAAAGCCATTTCTTGTCAGAATATTGAATCCCATGACTCACAAAATGTTTGACTGATACTCATCTTAGCATTACTTGCCTAATAAAAAGAAATGTAAGTAGGCAGAAAAAGTATTCATTATTACCTGTTTTTTAAAAATTTTTCTACAGCTTACCTACATTACAACACCATACAGAAAAACAGAAATTCAATTCCTGTTATGGACTGAATTGTGTACCCCAAAAATTCTTACGATGAAGCCCTAACCCCAATGTAACTATATTTGGGAGATAAGGCCTTTAAGAAGTAATTTAGGTTAAAGGAGGTCATAAGAGTGGGGTCCATCATATGGGACTGGTATCTTACAAGAGGAAGAGACACTAGAGATATCTCTTTCTCCCTTCATGAGTGCACAAAGGCCATGTAAGGACACAGTGAGAAGGTGGCCATATGCAATCCAGAAAGACCCTTCACCAGAAACCAAATCTGCTGGCACCTTGATCCTGGACTTTCCTGTGAGAAAGCAAATGTCTGTTGTTTAAGCCAGGGGTCCCCAACCCCCAGGCCGTGGACCGATAGCGGTCAGCAGCCTGTTAGGAACCAGGCTGCACAGCAGGAGGTGAGTAGCGAGTGAGCAAAGCTTCATCTGCCCTCCCCATCGCTCGCATTACCACCTGAACCATCCCCAACCCCTCCCCCACCGCCACTGGTCCAGAGAAAAATTGTACTCCACGAAACCGGTCCCTGGTGCCAAAAAGGTTGGGGACCACTGGTTTAAGCCACCTCATCTGTGGTATTCTATTATGGCAGCCCTAGCAGACTAATAAATTTCCTAAGAAAATACTTGTAAAACACTGCATTGCAAAGTAAATTATTACTGTTGAAATTATTAATAGACTGTGATAAATGTTTCTGTATGTTTATAAATTTACTCTACAACAAAAGATTTGAAACGCCTGCCTTGTTGAGCTACTGAAGCAACCAAAGTAATCTGATACCTCAAAACAGCAAATTCTACTTTTTTCCATAACCAAGGTCTTTAACATATTTCATTATAAAAACAACATTCTACTCAAGATCAGTACTATATATAGTAAAGATCAGTGGAAGGCTCAAAAAAGCATGCCACCCATCACAATACTGCAACACTACCCCAACAATATTTGTAATATTAAGCATAAATAACTGATAATACATTTTTAAACACTGACAATGCTGTTACCTACTAAGAGAGCAGTCTTAAAGGAGTTTAAGGCAAGGAAAGGATCAAAGACTCAGTTGGGTAAAGTCTCCCGAATGAGTACTTTTGAGCTGGGCCTTCATTAATGGATGAATGCAACTTCAAGGTAGGTAAGAACAGCATACGCAAAGCAAGAATACAAAACATAATTTGATCTGAATGGAAGAAAAAGCCAAGCAGAGACCCTAAAATGACTTCCTAAGTTTTTAATGAAAAAACATATTAGAGAATCATAGGGCAGTACAGTAGTCCCCCTTTATCTCAAGTTTTGCTTTCCGAGGTTTCAGTTACCAGCTGTCAACTGCGGTCCAAAAATATTAAATGGAAAATTCCAAAAATAAGTAATTCATCAGTTTTAAATTGTGTGCAGTTCTGAGTACTATGATGAAATCTCACACCTTCCAGTGCTTTCCTGCTCCGTCCAGCCCATGACATGATTCATCCTTTTGTCCAGTGTATCCTGCCTGTTAGTCACTTAGTAGCCTTCTCTGTTAATCAGATCGCCTGTTGTGGTATTGCCGTGCTTGTGTTCAAGGAACCCTTACTTCATAATTTTACTTAATAATGGCCCCAAAGCACGAGAGTTGCGATGCTGGCAATTCAGATATGCCAAAGAGAAGATTTTGTAAAGTACTTCCTTTAAGTGAAAAGGTGAACATCTTGATTTAATAAGGAAAAAAAAATTGTATGCTGAGGTTGCTAAGATCTATAGTAAGAAGGAATCTTCTATCCGTGAAATACAGAAGGAAAAAGAAATTTCTGCTAGTTTTGCCGATGCACCTCAAACTGCAAAGTTACAGCCACAGTGTATAATAAATGCTTACTTAGGATGGAAAAGGCATTAAATTTGTGGGTGGAAGGCATCAACATAAAGTGTATTCCAACTGAGGGCAACATGTCGCGCCAGAAAGCATAGAGTCTATATGAAAACTTAGCAAGCAAGGGATCCCCTAAAAGGAGTGACACCAAGCCATTTACTACATATACGAGATGGTTACACAGATTCAAGAATAGATTTGGACTGAAAAATATAAAAATTACTGGAGAGGCTGAGTCTGCCAATGAAGAAGCCACTGTCACATTTCTGGCAGAGTTGAAGAAGTTGATTAAGAGAAACACCACATTTTTATAACTTTTATTACAGTATATTGTTACAAGTGTTCTCCTTTATTATTAGCTATTGTTGACCATCTCTTACTATGCCTAACTTATAAATTAAACTTTATCGTAGGTATGTATGTATAGGAAAAAACAGTATATATATATATAGGTTTTGGTACTATCTGTGGTTTCAAGCATCCACTGGGGATCTTAGAACGTATCCTCCACAGATAAGGGGGGACCACTGTATAAATATAGTTAGAAATCTGAATTCTAGCACCTGCTGTAACTTAAAGCTATGCTCTGTGTGGATAAGTTACATAACCTTTCTGAGCTTTAGACTGGGATAACATATTTATGAGGTTATTAGAAAATATATAAGAAATACTTGAAATATTTGGTACTTCAGATACAATAAGCACAATAAACGACAGTTGTGGGACTTCCCTGGTGGCACAGTGGTTAGGAATCCACCGGCCAATGCAGGGGGCATGGGTTCAATCCCTGGTCCAGGAAGATCCCACATGCCGCAGAGCAACTAAGCTCATGCACGACAACTACTGAGCCTGCCCTCTAAAGCCCATGAGCCACAACTACTGAGCCCACATGCCACAACTACTGAAGCCCACGCGCCTAGAGCCTGTGCTCCACAACAAGAGAAGCCACTGCAATGAGAAGCCCGTGCATTGCAACAAAGAGCAGCCCCCACTCGCTGCAACTAGAAAAAGCCCACGCGCAGCAACGAAGACCCAACAGCCAAAAATAAATAAACATTTAAAATGTTATTTCCCCCCTTAAAAAAAAAAGACAGTTGTTACAGTGGTTGTGCAATACACAACAGCTATTATTAAGGCCTCTGGGCTTTTACCTTGCAGTGAAATGATTTCCAAACTTGGCTATAATCAGAAGCATCTGGGAAGCTTGATAAAAACAAATACCTGGGCCCTAGCCTAGAAGCAGGGAATTAGAATGTTGCTGGTAGGGCCCAGGAAATAAGGTTTTGGTTTTGTTTGTTTGTTTTGTTTTTTTTTTTAACAAAAACCTTAGAAGCTTGTACTATAACTGAAAGATATTTAAAGTTCTACAATAGGCCAATTATTTTATGAAAGTAGTGTTTTAGTACAATAATCTTACAAAGATTCATTAAATGAAGTGAGAAGAGTCTGAAAGCAGTTAAGACCAATGAGGAAACTACTCATTAGGAAAAAAAGTATTGTTCACCTTAGTTAGATTCTAATTTGTTAAATGGAATCCACTAGTGAATAAGAACACTATCCTGGGACTTCCCCGGTGGCACAGTGGTTAAGAATCCACCTGTCAATGCAGGGGACACGGGTTCAAGCCCTGGTTTAGGAAGATCCCACATGCCGCAGAGCAACTAAGCCTGTGTGCCATAACTACTGAGCCTGCGTTCCAGAGCCTACGAGCCCAAGCACCTTAGGGCCTGTGTGCCACAACTACTGAGCCCCCGGGCTGCAACTACTTAAGTCCACGCGCCTACAGCCCATGCTCCGCAACAAGCCACCGCGATGAGAAGCCCATGCACCACAACGAAGAGTAGCTCCCGCTTGCCACAATTAGAGAAAGCCGGTGTGCAGCAACCAAGACCCAACACAGCCATAAATAAATAAATAAACAAAAAACAAACAACACCCATCCTTCAATTAAAAAGCAATGGCATCTCCCAGCCCTATCCAGAAACCTTCAACACAGTTTTAAATAAAAGATGTCGCCATCAAGCATAAAACTTCTCCCTTTTCCCTTGCTCCTGGCTAGTACTAATGTTGATGGTGCATTTATCTCATAATAACACACTGTATATGCATGTTTTTGGTATTACTTCTGCACTTCGTCCATGTTCACCAAATATTTAACTTTCAAAAAGACAGGGGCTACAACTTTTCATCAAGTCTACAATTATTCGAACATTTCAAAAAAGTAAAAAAAAAAAAAAGTAACTACATCTATATAATTACTTTTTAACAGCACAGCACCATGGTCAAACACAAACAAGTATTTTTGGTTTGCCAGATAAGTTATTCTAGTTATCTTTTAGGCTCACAGTTGAATTAATCACCTGGTTAAGTAACTCCTACTTTTCTGTATTAGATCAATTTTGATATTCTAATACAAAACACAAGACAGGACTGACTATAGTTCTATCTAAGATCACTAATTTAATCCTTTCATGCCAAGTTCTCATGTCTACTCAATTTGCCCTTCTCAGTAATCAGAAAACAGACTACAAGTTGTACTCAGAGCAACTGTGGTTTTGCAAATTATACAATGAATACATATTTTGGTTTTCATGGTTGTTTTCTATTTGCACATTATTTTATATATCCATAAAACAGGAATCATTTCTACTTAATTTCCTTTTCACTCAGCATGTCAGAATATACTGTACAGAATATAGCTGGGAATTAGAAATGCAAATCTAACCCAATACTTAACAGATAGCAGAACTTCAGTAAAGAAATGAACCAGGGACTTCCCTGGTGGCGCAGTGGTTAGGAATCCTCCTGCCAATGCAGGGGACATGGGTTTGAGCCCTGGTCCAGGAAGATCCCACATGCTGTGGAGCAACTAAGCCCGTGTGCCACAACTACTGAGCCTGTGCTCCAGAGCCCGTGAGCCACGACTACTGAGCCTGTGTGCTGCAACTACTGAAGCCTGTGTGCCTACAGCCCATGCTCCGCAACAAAGAGAAGCCACCGCAGTGAGAAGCCCGCGCACCGCAACGAAGAGTAGCCCCCACTTACCGCAACTATAGAAAGCCCATGCGCAGCAAAGAAGACCCAACGCAGCCAAAAATTAATTAATTAATTAATTAGTTTTTAAAAAAGAAATGAACCAGGAAATAAAGACTGAGCAGCTAAAACACAAAGATTTGTAACAGCAAACTGGATAGCTACAAACTTCAAGGACAGAAGACATCCATGAGAGCAGAAAAATGTGAAAAACTATGTATAATTTAAAAACAAAAACGACTCTCATGCTGCATTATTTAATAGACCCATATTATAAGTCACAGCACAAAACCAAATATTCCTGATAGTGCCTTTAACAAGTTCAGTATATTCTAATGAAAGTAGGGAAGCTAACTGGATTATACATAACAAAAATCTCTCTCCAGTAATATAAGAAATATAAATTAAAAACAAATTTAAGATACTAAACTAACAAATGACCTGGGAAAATAACCAGGGAAAGCAGAAGAGGTTTAAAGATACTTCTTTTTTTTTAATAAATTTATTTATTTTATTTATTTATTTTTGGCTGCATTAGGTCTTTGTTGCTGCACACGGGCTTTCTCTAGTTGCAGCGAGTGGGGGCTACTCTTCATTGCAATGCGCGGGCTTCTCATGGTGGTGGCTTCTCTTGTTGCAGAGCACAGGCTCTAGGCACGTGGGCTTCAGCAGTTGTGGCACGCAGGCTCAGTAGTTGTGGCTACTGAGTAGTAAGCCCCAAAGATACTTCTTAAAATACTATTTATAGGGGCTTCCCTGGTGGCACAGTGGTTAAGAATCTGTCTGCCAATGCAGGGAACATGGGTTCAATCACTGGTCCGGGAAGATCCCACATGCCGCAGAGCCACTAAGCCCGTGTGCCACAACTACTGCGCCTGCATGCTAGAGCCCTTGGGACACAACTACTGAAGCCCACATACCTAGAGACCATGTGCCACAACAAGAGAAGCCACCGCAATGAGAAGCCTGTGCACCACAACAAAGAGTAGCCCCCACTCACCGCAACTAGAGAAAGCCCGTGCACACAACAGAGACCCAACACAGCCAAAAATAAATTAAATAAATTTTAAAATAAATAAAATAAAATACTCTTTATAACAAATTCTAAAATACTGAAACTACTAAATGTCTCAAAATAATAAATGGCTAGATAATTAGGATATCAACATTGGAACACCATATAAATACTTAAAATAACCTATAGGTGAATACACCAAAAAATATTATTAAATATTAAGTGAATAATACCTTGCTTTTGTATAAAATTTAAGAGTTTACAGAGTACTTTTACATATATTACCTCATAATATATAATTTACATCAGAGGTTATCAACCCTGGCTATTCATCAGAATTACCTAAAATACTTAAAATGCATATTTCTGAGCCCCACCGCACACCTAGTGAATTAATGAGCCTCCAAGTGTATTAAGCATTGGAAGTGTTTCCAATGCCTAACCAGTGTTAAGAACCACTAACCACAAATATACGACTAATTACAATCATAAAAAAAAAGTAATTAAGAAAACACAAATCAAACTTCAGTGATTGAAATAATTTAATGGCTTTTTTTCCCACCTGGTTTATCTGTTTAAATTAATCATAAAAGGAAATAAGTATATCTATTAAACTTTTTAAAATTAAAAATGGTTTAAAATGTTGATGCTTGAAGGTATACTAGTTACTGAAAAAATTTTCCTTGTACAGACCCCAGAATGCTACATGTAACAAATGAGGGAGTACCCTAGTTATTTTAATAGTATAAACAGAAAGCACCAAGATAAAATTGCTATGAAGATTTGCCTCCTCTTATACAAATAATTATCTCCCTCAAAATATTTCTAGTATTCTCTAAAACTGATTGACAATATATACCAAAATCTTCCTCAAGAAAGAAAGAACCCTGATTAGTCTGAATGGACAATTTGTCTAAGGATACGTCACTCATATAAAGAAACATTAGCAAGAAAGTCTGAAACAGCTACTGCTTTGTTATGTACCAATAAACAATTTTTAATAACTAAACATTTTAGTACTACTCAAGAAATCAGCGGGACTTCCCTGTTGGCACAGTGGTTAAGAATCCGCCTGCCAATGCAGGGGACACAGGTTCAATGCCTGGTCCGGGAAGATCCCACATGATGCAGAACAACTAAGCCCGTGTGCCACAACTACTGAGCCTGCATTCTGGAGCCTGAGAGCCACAACTACTGAAGCCTACGCGCCTGGAGCCTGTGCTCCACAACGAGAGAAGCCACCGCAATGAGAAGCCCACGCAACGCAACAAAGAGTAGCCCCTGCTCGCCGCAACTAGTGACAGCCCGCATGCAGCAACGAAGACCCTACACAGCCAAAATAAATAAATTTATTTTTTAAAAAAAGAAAGAAATTGGTCACCTCAGTCTAACTGTGAAGAACACATAAATTTCACACAAATCACTTTATTTCAATTTCCTTCAACTCTACTCACCAAACCAAAAATACCAAGTCTTAAAAAAACAGTACCAAAAAATTTACTGACCAAACTAGAGTACAGCTTTTGTTCAATATAGCAGATTCAATTACTAAACATAAAAATTCAAAGCACAAATGAATAAATTTACAAAAACCTTAAAATGCTTATTTTCTATCCTAGATGTCTCTCCTAGTATTGAGACTCTACCAGACATGTTCACTTACCTGTCCTGCAGTCCTCTTGATTTCATGTTTTAAATTACCTCTTTCAAGAAATGGTTATCTACTCACCACCCATTCACTCAAGCCAGAAAGCTCAGATACTATGGATTCACTACTCCCTACCTACATCTCCTCACGTACTACTTAACCTCACAACCATCCCCTACACTTCATACCTTTTGCCACTGCCCTAATTCTGTCCTTTAGCCTTCAGTCCCAGGGCTGCTAAGTTAACCACCCTCCATTGGATAGCCCCACCTTGGTACTTTATCTATCCCTACTGGAATTATCACAGTGGTAATATATCATAGTTACCACTCTTCTTTTACTGTATGCGGGCCTCTCACTGTTGTGGCCTCTCCCGTTGCGGAGCACAGGCTCCGGACGTGCAGGTTCAGCGGCCATGGCTCACGGGCCCAGCCGCTCCGCGGCATGTGGGATCTTCCTGGACCGAGGCACGAACCCGTGTCCCCTGCATTGGCAGGCGGACTCTCAACCACTGCGCCACCAGGGAAGCCCCACCACTCTTCTTTTAAAATCCTTCAATAAAGATTTTTTTTAAATCCTCAGCACAGCACACCAGATCTATACTTATCTCTCTAGCCTCATACCCTACACTACCATGATATCTCAGCCTAGAATAAGTATCCTTCCTCTTCTTCTGCCTAATCATTCTTACCCATCTTTGAAGATTCACTTTTTTCTAGTTTGGAAAAGGTATCCCACTCTGTACTTCCACTGTACATTCTACATACCTTTAAATCATACCACAAATGATTTACTATGTAAAATGTCAGGTTGGGAATACAAAAGTGAACAAAATACAGTCCTTGACCTTAAGAAACTTACAATGGAGGCTGAAAAGTAATTGCCATTTAGTTTGATAACTTTTTTTAAGCTAACATCTGAGTGTTTGTTATATGCTGGGCTAAGAACTTGACATGTATTTTCTCATTTAATTCTCCAATAACTTTATGATCCCCACTTTACAGAGAAGGAAAGAGAAAAAGCTGTTACTTGTCCAAGGTTCAGTTAAGCTTTAAAGATGTGAATCCAGGTCTGAGTCCAGAACCTAAGCTCTCAATTACAATGACTTCTGTTTCTAAAGTCACAGCATTTTACTCAGTTTCCCCAGTGACCAGCATACAGCAGGCACAAGATATATATTTGTTAAATAAATGAACTTGAGTCTTGAAATTCCAGCTGGTAATGACTTAACATCAATACTACCACTTTAACTGATAATGCCTTGTGTCAAAGAGCTCAAAAGCTCTGAGATGCTAACACATGTGAAATGATCAATGTCCCAGGTTACTCATCACGTCAAGGTTTATAATAGCAAAGTATTGGAAATAAATGTCTATCAGAAGGGGACATGTTAAATAAATTATAGCCTATCCATATTATGGACCTATGCAGCTATATAATAAGAATGCTCTTCATGTACTGATATAAAATAATCTAAGATACACTAAGTAGAAAAAATTAAAAGATGAGAAAGAAATGTGTACCTGATGCTATCATGGGTGGGGGCAGGAGGGATATATGGTTGTTGTTTGTATGTACAAAAATCACTCTTCACATTTCAAATCTTTCACAATGAAGAAGTTAGGGGGAGAAAACTTTAAAAAGCTACCCAGAAAAACCAATCTAATTGAGTCAACTGTAGATGGATTATATCTCAATAAAGCTGTTTAAAAAAAAAAACTAACCTATAGATACTAGAAATCAGATCAGTAGATACCTGGAGCATTAGGAGGATAACTGTACAGGGACACAAGGAACTCTGGAGTGACGTAAATGTTCCGTGTCTTGTTTGAAATAAAAGCTACAAGGTGTATATATTTGTCAAAATTCATTGAACACTTAAAATCTGTGCATTTTACCATGTTTGCTGACCTTATGTAATTATCTGTCATCATTCTGCCACAACATAATCACAGTATGTGAAGATTAAAGAAAACATGATTTAAAAAAAAACCTGTGCATTTTACTGTATGAAAGCTATACCTC
This sequence comes from Tursiops truncatus, assembly GCF_011762595.2. Classification (NCBI taxonomy): domain Eukaryota; kingdom Metazoa; phylum Chordata; class Mammalia; order Artiodactyla; family Delphinidae; genus Tursiops; species Tursiops truncatus. Next base: position 64,050,201 of record NC_047042.1, on the reverse strand, counting down.
AATAAAGTTACTTAATAATTTGGAAAGCATTTAGAAATGCAGACTCCTGGGCCCCTCTCAATGGCTATGAATCACTGGGTCTGTGGTGAGAACCAGTTAATCTGCATTTCTAACAAGAGGTTCTGGATGACCCCCATGCATGAGGTTCATCAGTTATATTTTGGAAAATACTGACCTACCATAATGTTGTATATCGAGTAATTACCGATCATGTTTTGCAAAAATTCATTAATTAAATGATAAATTTACACAAACACACAAGCTACCTAGGCGATTCTGACTCCCAAGTTTGAGAAATACTAAGTTTTAAGTGGTAGGCGTTCTAGGAGGAAGAATTATAGACTAGATAGTTAAGAAAGACTTCTTTTCTTCTCCATCTGCTACAGTCCTTCAATGGTTCTCCATCACCTAGTGTGATGGTTCTAAATCTGGCCACCTCAGGTGACATTTGGCAATGTCTGCAGACATTTTTTTTCAGTGTCACCACTGGGGAGGGGGAGTGCTATTGGCATCCAGTGCTACTGGCATCCAGGGATGCCAATAAACATTGTACAATGCACAAGACAGCCCCTCAAAGAATTCTAAAACTCCAAACTGCACTAGTGCCCAGTTTGAGAAACCGTGACCTGAGCCTCACCTCAAATGAAGCTACCAAAAGTACTTGGTTGTGGCCCCAGAGGTAAACAAAACAACAGAATTAACATATTACATCTTCAGGCAAGTCAATTTTTACTTCCAGTTTGGTGGGGAAGAAGGAGTGGGGATCATCTTTATATTGTACATAAGTCAAACAAATATAGATAAAATGCAAATGTCACATGATTACCTAAAATAAATGTCACATGAATACCTAAGATAAACTTCAAAATAATGTAAGCAGGATCAGGCTTTACTCCCCAACCTTAGGGTATCTTTATGTACCCTTCTCAGTCTTCAAGTACTTTTGAAGTTAAAAAACATTGGCTTAAAATAAAGTATATAAACTTTAGCATGACAGGCAAGATCTCATCTTTAAGCTACTCCCACTAAGACTTTTAGGGCTATTTGTTACTGCAGCATGGTCTAACCCAGTGCTATTCAAAGTGTGGTCTGTGCACCAGGGAGCCAGTCTGATTGTTTACTGGTTTACACCAGAGAAGTACAAAAATAGAGAGCATAGAAATGGAAATTTTTATACCAGAATAATTTTATGTCTATTGGATCTTTAAAAATTGCGGCTTTTAGTTTTGCCTTTTTAATTCCATCTTCATTACTAAAAAATTTGCAGTAATTTCTATTTTACAATTTTGTCAGTCAACAGTGAACTGGAAATTTAAAAAAAGAAGAAAAAAGGTCCTTCATCAGTTTGAGAAGCATTAACCTAACCTATCCTGACTGATACACCTAGTAAGTGGCAAAACCAGGATTTGACCTCATGTCTGTCTGACACCAAAGTACTTTTTCTTAGTCATTACACTATATTTCTGTTATTATTAATACTTTGAATTCAAACCCCTATGTGTAATCCCTACCTCTGCAGAGCTAGACTGCACAAGGTATGAATCACAATGACCTTTTGTGTGTCTCACCTAAGGCCTTCAACACTGAATGCAAACCAAGCTGCCTTCTTGGCCCCTTTTCCCCAGGCTCTTGCTCAAAATTTGGCTCTCTTGATCTTCAATGATGCAAAAGGACAAGCCAAAAAAATTTTTTTTCTCCTCGAGGTCAAGAGCAGAGACATAATATTTAATGACATATTTAATGTCATAATACTATCAACCCTGCTTTCTATATGACTTTGGGAAATGACCTCTGCTCAAGGAGAAGTAGGCCCCAGATTCTCTAACCACACTAGCTACATAAAGTATAGAATAAATTAATCAAATATAAGAAAAAGCCACATAGACTTAACAGCATTTAGTCTTCCCTCCTCACACTAAGACCTCCAACCTCTACCATAAAGTTTAAAGACATTCGACCTGACCCATCCATACTGCACATCCCCCAAGTGTTTTTATAAACTTTTTTGATCACAATCTTAATTTCAAAAAAATGTTATATCCCAGCTCAATACACAATACTTATAAAACAAAATTTATCCCCCCCAAATTTTTACCAAGTGCAATGTACTGCTATTTTTTAATTTCTTTCCTACTTTTTAGAAACTATTGGAAAAAATCCACAAAATTGATTTCAAGACCCACTAATTGGTCTCATCCTGCAGTTTGCAAGACACTGCTGTAGAGACCAACAGTCTACATTTAACAGTATGCTCTCATCTGGCAAGCCTAACCCATAATCACGCTACCTTAAAATTCTACTCCTCAAAAACATTTTTTTCTACATCAGTTTCATTGTACAATAAACCTTATGTCATTTACAGTCCAAACTTTGTACAGAAAAATACAAAAGTTAGTTTTGTCTCAAAATTTAGTAAAATGCATAAATGTTAAAGTTAAAATAAAAATGTTCAACCTCTAATCAAAAACTGAAGACAGTTTATTAGCTCAAAATGTGAAAAATGTTCTCAGATGGTAATTTAATTAGATAACAATGCTCTGTTGGCAAATCCCAGAATAGAGTCTATAGTGAATATGCATACCATCAATTTACAAGTCTGAAACCAACTTGCTCTATCTTCACTTCTTGCACTATCTTCTTGCACTATCTTCACTCCAACTGGTCTACTCATCTGACCACTCCCCATTATTGAGAACTGGAAATCTAACTCCTTCTTCTCCGTGTGTGTGTGTGTGTGTGTGTGTGTGTGTTGTCATTTTTAATTCTTGACAATTGCTCTAAAGTCTGCCAGCGGTCCCACCTTGTCTCACACCAGCTCAGAAGTCCTGTCATGTACTTATTTAAGATTATTTCTATGGGAAAATACACAAATCCAAAGAATCAATTTCATAACAAACTTCTGAAACATAATCTATAGGTAACTGTATTTGATACATAATTTACCTTTCATGTAGTTACGTATTGAATACCTTATCTCCAAATCAAAACCAGAAACCAAACATTTCTTGATTTCCACAACTGTAATATTCTTTCTGTAAATTAAAATCTACTTCACATAAACACAAAATAAATTTCTCAGTTATGAACTTCAATTCTGTGAGCCTCAGAGTGCATGTGATATTTTTAATAACTGTATTGAGAAGACCTGGCTCCATCATGTTGTCCCAACACAGAAGTACACAATGCTACCATACAAACCATCTATGTAGCTTCCACATTTATTTCATAGCTCCAGTCAACCCAATCTCCTCTAGCCCCACCCACTGAACAGCTGGGTGGGATGAAAGATTGTTTCCTGACCGCCCTCCAATGCCATGCTCCTTCCCCTGCTATTTGGAGGAATAAGGGATCCAAGCAGCATTTAACTAGCTTCTTAATTGTTTGTATCCTGCTAAGGCACTATCCTTTAGTCTATCAGGATTTCATAAAGTTCATCCATACCTGTACACTTAATGCCTAAAAAGTTTCCTCAACTTGCTTATAAACTTGGGGGGTGGGGGGGCTGACCATACTCATCACCTGCATGTACATAAATACGTAAAACGAGTAAAATGCTTTTTAATCTAGATTATCTGTTCATTTAGATTATCAAGGGCACCAAGGAAAATATCCTTCCATTTCATCAAAATAACAACGCGAAAAGAAATCGTTAAGTTGAACTATAACAATATAAGTCGCAAGAATAAATTATCTCGGTATCTAAGCAAACACCTGATCTTACAAGTTCTTTCCCTGCACTATAAAAACCCAGATTTGAAAAGTGTACTCTCAAAATGTAACTTAGCAAATGGAAATGTGTTAGAAAAATCTCAATTGCTTACTTCCTACTATACACAGTATGAAATGGAACTTGGGAGTGGAAAATGTGAATGAAATGGCCTTGTTCTTTTTCCAATACGTGGAGGAGGAAAGGAAATAAAACGCCTTCTTAAGAGAATAAATGAGAATACTAAACTATTTTCAAAAATTAATTTCCTTAAACATCACCAATCCGAATCTCCAACTCCCTCCCTTTTCCAGAGACCCTTCCCACCCCTTCCGCTCCTCGGGAGGGCGCCCTTCCTAAATATTCTCTTTTCCCTTTTTCTTAAAAATTAAGCCCAAACCAGGCTCCTTATCCTCCTTGCTCAAGCCTTGCCCGCCATCCACCGGCCTTCGGGGCCGCGCCTGGGGAAAGGAAGCCCCAGAGGCGGGAAGGGGAGCCAGGAGGCGACACAGTCACTGGAGCCGCTGCAGCCGCCGCCTCCACCGCAGCTTTAGCCTGGTGCATCCTTCTTCCTCCCTCCCCGCCGCCGCCCTCCCGGGGCCGGCCCACACAGCACCCTCACCCGGGCGCCCACACACATCCCCACCCTCCTCGCCAGGCCCACTCCCCACGAGAGGAGCTCCGCCGCGGGTCCTGCGACCGCCGACGAAAAGAAGCAGGGCCGTGAAGCCGGCTGGCCCGGCGAAGGCGACCCCGCTCGGGTTGCTCGGGCCGCGGCGGCGGAGGCCGCGGCTCAGGTCTCGCAGCTCACGTCTCCCGGCTCCCCAGGCCCGCCCGCCGCGGCACAGGAAATGCCGCCGCCTCGGCTCTCCTCACATTCAATTCAAACTGTCACTGCCGCCGCCTCCCCTCCCCCCGGGCCCGCCGCCGCCGCCGCACCCCGGGCCCGCCGTCGCCCCCACCCCACCTCCCTTCGCCGCAGCCCCCCGCCTCGCCTCAGGGCGTTCCCCCCACCAGGTCAGGGGGCCGCAGAGCCCCTCCGCGTCCCGAGCCGCCGACCCGAGTCGGGACGGCCCAGAGCTGAGACTCACCCATGGTGCTGCTGTTGACGCTCCTCTCCTCAGCAGCAGCGGATCTCGCACTGACCGACATCCCCTCCCCCCTCCGCGACCAGCCCGGGCGCAGCGTAGCCCGCGGATTCTCCAAAGCCGCCTACGCCGATTCCGCGGCGTAGCCGCCCGGCGTCGCTGCTTCGCTTACGCAGGCGACAGCAGGCGGACTCCTCCACTGGCTCTCGCCCGACTCCTGCTCCCTCCTCCGCCCCTCCACCCCTCCGCCCCTCAGCCCCTCTGCCCCCCCAGTCGAGGCTTCCGGGCCGAGCGGAGGCTGGCTTCGATCTCGCGAGATTACTTCATCGCTGCCCCACCGACTTGCTCGTTTTTCGAGCATGACTTCATTGGCGTCAGCCCTCCTTTGCTGGTCGGGTTTGGCTGCCATGTTAAAATTGGCGGCATTTGGCACCTCCGGGGTCATGGATAGTCAGGCCTCTATGCGTGTTTCTTGAGCACTCCCTCTAAGGTTAACGCCTTACGTTTGTGGGTGAAAACCCTGGGGACGCTGAGAGGGAGTGGCCGGTGGGATGCGAGGGTGTGGTTTTGCCCGAATCAAAGATGGCCGCCGTCGGTGCAGCCCCGCGCAAATTCACGTCAGGTTTTGGAGCTGGGGGAGCCTCGGGGTTGCCCTCTGCGCCTCCTTACGAAATTGGCGTAAGGCGAAGAGGCCAGACTGGGGGGCTACGCTCAGGGCAGGGGCCGCGTACACGCTTCCGCTCCTAGCTACTGACCTGGCAGCATTGTGAGTTAAGTGGAGAGACAATTTGAGGCAGGTGTCTGTGCCCCCACCGTCCCTGTTTCCTCAGCTTCTTTGACTTTAGGAGTGAAAAGTGAGATTAGGCCCTGGTTGCCCCGACATTGCCCTCGCGCTGTCACTTTCCGGTGGCCTGGCACAGCCAGCAGGTCGGCTGCTGCAGCTTCCACTGCGGATTCTCCACGGTCACACTCGTATTGGCTCAGCCTGTTGGTGCCCGGTTCGGTCCTCCTGGCGCTCACACTCTAGTTGAGAAACTGAATGGACACACGTGAAACTATTGGGTATCAGTTAAAGAGTAATTAAGGGTTAAAATGTGTGGTCTCGTACTATTAATTAGCAGTGAATGTCGCTTGGTCGTTGGAGCCGTCCCTAAATATTTTCTAGTGAAAGTAGCCTCGTATTGCTCAGAACAACCCGTGATCTTTTGTACCTTTCATAAAAACTAATCGCTGTCTTCGTTTGTATAGTTCATGCACGCGTATTATCTTTCCTGTTAAACTGCATGTTATAGAATATATACATATGTAGTTATGAGCCCGCACAAGAATGTTCATAGCAGCATTGCTTATATTAGTGAAACAATTTAAATGTCCACTTACGGGAGAATGGATGAACAAGTTACATTATTGGACAAATTGACGTACACAGAATGCTAAAAGATGGAAATTAATGAACTAAAACTATTAGTAATATTAATTTAGAGTTCATTAACATAAATTGAGAAAAAAAGCAACTTACAGAAAGATGTATATGGTATACCATAAATAAATAAAAGTTTAAAAACAAGAAACTGTGAGCTCAAACTGTATCATGTAAGGAAATGATAGATACCAAATTCAGAGTAGCGGTTAGTGCCAGAGAGGAGGAGAAGGGAATGTAACCGGGTTCACCTCATAGAATGTTTCATTTTCTACCAAAAATAATTTGCAGAAAATGTGACAAAACATTAAAGGTAGGTGGAGGATACATGAGTGTTAAATTGTAACTATTGTCTGCACTCCTCTGTATACTTGAAAAGTTTCCAAGTAAATTTTTAATGGAAATTTTATCTAAGGAAACAGCTTATTCTTGATACTGTTTCTGAAGTCTCCATTGTTACTAAATTGCTCATAAAGTGTGTTACAATTTGTCTGCTCAACCAATCATTGTGTTAAATTTCTGAAACCTCACAGGAGCCCTTTACTTGGAAAATTTTGTTAAATTTCTTCTTTGAAGAAGGCAGTGCAGCAGAGAATTTAAATGTGTGGCTTCTGGAGTCAAACTGCGTGGATTCACATCCCATCTCTACCATTTTCTAGCCAAATGCCCAAGGACAACTTTCTTAACCTTTCTGTGATCCAGTTTCCTCATCTATAAATGGGAGTAATACTTATCTAATGGAGTTTTTGTGAGAGTTAGATGTGCCCAGTCCATAGTATATGCTTAATAAATGTTACCTATGCACAGATTATTTTAAAATATAAAATTATTCTGAATACCATTATTGTTTAATAAAATCTAATAGTTTATAAAAAAGAAAATCTCTGCCTCCCATCTCTGTGGATATGTTTCTTTGAGGGGAATCTCTTAATGGATGTGAGAGAGGTGAATTTTGTTATTTTGCTCTCTGAAAAATGGATAAGTTCTTAATATAAATAATAAGTTCTTTGCCTGAGGTTTGTTCATATTGTCCTACAAATTCCATCCCACACAATAATAGTTTCACCACTTTCCACTGAAAATTAAATGGAGGGTTACAAGCAGTGAGATTATGACATCTTATGGAACTTCCTCCCTGAGGAGTTCTAATAGTCAATGATATTATACGTAATGTGTGTGAGTTTGTGTGCATGCACCTGTGTATTATAAATTATATTGGGAGGGGATGGAGAGAGAGATAATTATTGTATTAGTTTCATGATCTCTACTGCACTGTCTACAGTATTATATTTGTAAATAAAATATAGTCTAGACCTTAACCTTCTGATTCAGAAATAGCTTTTTAGAAACCAAAAACTGACCTGAAATTCTGGATAGACTATGTGGATTGTTTTCACTACATATTTATAATGTCCAATCTTAAATGGGCCTTCAACTTTGCCAAGCAATGCTCGTTTCCCTAGTTAGCTCTCTTCCACAACAGCCGCTTCAGATTTTCTCCACTGTTTTCAAACCAACTCCCTCATTTATTCTCAGCAAAAATTAGAATGCATCAGCGAAGAACTCCAACAACTTCCTGCCTCCACATTCATAAGCCTACCTACATCTACACCCACCTTTCAGACATCACAATGGATCAGGTGTCCCCCCGTCTGAGGCACATATTTCTACATGTTCTCTGTATTCCATCTCTTTGGCCTACTCTTTGGATTCTGCCTCTTCCTACCTTCCCAGGAACTTCACTCAATGAATTATTTATTTACTCAATAAATTTCTGGGTTCTGTCTCTATCACTCCACTGAAATTCTCAACAAGGATCACTAACAACCTTTTTGTTCAAACTAGTGGACACTTTAAAAAAAAATTTTACTTGAACATTTGATACCAGTGACCTGCTGTATTTACATCCCTTGATTTGTGAAACCACACTTTCCTAGCTTTCCTCCTAGATCTCGGGCTTCATTTTACCTTCTAGAACCTTTATCTTCTGCCTGTCACTTAAGTGTCCATGTACCTCAGAGATGTATCCTAGTCAGTTTATTCCTATCTCACTTTTTATACTCTCCTTTAGTGATCTCATTCAGTTCCATGGCTCAGTGACCATATATAGGCTGATAACTCCTAAGTATAAATTTCTAGTCCAGTTCTTTCTCCTTTCTATAAACCTACATACCTGACTGCCCTCAAAATATATGTCTTGATGTTCTCAAAACAGTATATCCCAAATTAAACTCATTTTCATTATATGTGCTTTTATGTTCCCAGTCTCTAAGTGGTATCATCATCAACCCAACTGCCTAAGCCAGAAATGTGGGTGTTAATACTCGGCCCCTCCCTCTCTCTCACCTCCTACAGCCATCAGAAAGTCCTGGCAGTTTTTCTTTCTCATATATCTCTAATTTCTGCATTTCTCTCCATCTCCATTACTACTATTCCAGCTAGGCCAATATTATCTCCTGCCTCAACTCTGCAATAGTCTTTCTGCCCTGTCACCCTGTTTTACTCCAATTCATTCTTCACATTGTACCTAGAGTGAACTTTCTAAACTTATGTCAGTCCCCTATATAAAGTCTTCAAATTATCCCTCAGGAAACTTACATGATACATTTTCTTATTAATGGTCAATCTGCCATGGCTTGCTCTCTCTCTAAACTCTAGCAAGTCTTGCTTCTCCCTATGTCTGGGACACTTCACTCTCCTTTTATACTTGCATTCCTTACCTGGCTTTCTCCTTTAAGTCTCATCATGTTCTCTAAAATCCTTCTTTGATGTCCCAAGATTGGGCAGGGTACCCTCTTACACCCCACAGGATCTTGTATTTACTCCAGTGGTGGTACTGATAGCACAGTTTTGTAAATATTTGTCTCTTCCATTGGAATCTAAGCTCCTTAAGGCCAGGGACTTCTGTCTTGTTCATTTGTGTGTCCCCAACACCTAGCACAAGGTATGGTATTCATTACTTCATTCAGCAACTATTTCTTGAGTCACAACTGGATCCTAGACACTAGCTCAGTGGTTAATGTGTGGAATGGTGAACCCTTGAGGGAGGTAGGTCTCTGAGATGTGAGGGAATCCATGAGGTCAAAATTATTTTAATTATAATACTAAGACTTTGTCTTTTTTTTTTTTTTTTTTTCTGCGGCACACGGGCCTCTCACTGTTGTGGCCTCTCCTGTTGCGGAGCACAGGCTCCGGACGCGCAGGCTCAGCGGCCATGGCTCACAGGCCCAGCCGCTCTGCGGCATGTGGGATCTTCCCGGACCGGGGCACGAACCCGTGTCCCTTGCATCGGCAGGCAGACTCTCAACCACTGCGCCACCAGGGAAGCCCTGTCTTTTTTTTTTTTTAACCTTTTTCATTTTCAGTCTCTCATGAGCGTAATAGTGGAGTTTTCCAGACACTACATGAAGTGTGTTAACTGCAGCAGAATGAATGTGAGAACACAAATAATCCAGTTGCCTAATATTAAGCCAGATATTAAAGGGATTTGCAAAAATGTAAAACAATGGCATTCAAACTATTTTGTTGTTGTTGTTTTGGAAGATATGGCTATTTTTCATACAAGTGTGTTATTTATGTTAACATTTAGTGGATTTATTGTTTTTTAATGAATAAATCATATTTTTTAACTTATCAGTTTTAATTTCGAATACAGTAATATCAATAAATACATTCCACATAAACAAAAAGTCTTTGGGATCCTCAATAATTTGTAAGAATGTAAAGAGATCCTGAGCCCAAAAGTTTGAGAATTGCTACACTAGCACATATTATGTGTGTTCAATGTAGATGTGTTAAATAATTAATGAATGTCAGTTTGCCAAAACTCTGGCACACAGCTGCTGAATGTTTCTTAAAGCTTCTCCCCAAATGCCCAGAATTAATATCTGAATAGGCAAAAAAACACCCAGGCTTATTATCTGAATATGCATAAGTGAAAGTATTTTTTAGGTGAATGTACTTTGTAAACTATGAAGTGTTATACGAATGCAATTGTTTTGGTAATTGTCTATGATAAATATGCTACGTTCTAGCTTTGGTAATAGAGCAGGACTACCTATCATAATCTGATAGTTGACTTGACGATAAGAATTTTTATAGCCAGCCATTTCTCATCAATCAAATTTAACTGATATAACAATGTTGTGGAATAGATATTACCCTTATTTTTCAAACGAGGAAACCAATGTTCAGAGAAGTGAAGTGATTTACTCAAGGTCTCAGAATTTGTAAGAGCCTGCGACAAAGTTCAAATATCTCACACTTTTCAAATACACAAGATATCAGATGGAGAGATTTGTTCCTCTGTTTTCCTGAATCCTATTCTCATTTGCTAGACATTTGGTCTGGTGAAAGGGTAAGATGGGTTTTCGTTTGTTTGTTTGTTTTTTACAATTTTCAGGTACTTCTTCCTTTAATGCAAGAAGAAAGACATGTGAATGCTATTAGGTCTATACCTATGGTTTTCCTTAAGCACCAAAGACATGTGAATGCTATTAGGTCTATACCTAAGGTTTTCCTTAAGCACCAATTCAGAAAATGACATCATAAGTGAGATGGCGCTTCTTATAGAACAAGTTTGTCCTGTTTACTACATTGTCAAAACTTAGCAGACATAGTCCGGCTGGGTGGTAGGAGTGGAGCTTGAAATTTCAGATGTGTATTTTATGAAGTGGGTTAGGCAATCTGTAATATTTCTTTGTTTACAGTAATGTCCAAATATCCAAAAAGCCCTGAGTACTTTTCTCCTTTGAAGAACAGTAGAAGAGCATTAAGAAATGATATGTAAAATAGTCATTAACTAACTAAAACTTTTTTTCTTGTGAAAAAGACATAACTTATTCACAAAAGCTGAAGCTAATTTAGTTTCATATTATTAATGAATATGAGAGTATATTTTGTTCAAGTCACATTTTGAATATGAAACCTCATAATTCAAGATATTCCCCAACAGAAATATTCTACCACCCACAAAATCTGTTTTAAGTGTAATGAAATACAAACACAGGGAATCAAGGTAAGTATGGTTTAAATACTTTTGTATTTAAAATTTAAATATTTGAAAACTAATAGTGCATTCTAGTGTTAAATTCACGATCAAATAGCATAGTTATCAGAGAAAAGTTCTATTGAGATCAAAGAATTTAACTAAAATAATTGGCAGTGTTATGTTTTACAAATGAAAGGGAATAGATATTGACATGCCCTTTTATAGATTAAGAATCTATATGGTACAGGAAGTCAAGTGACACCTGCAAGGTTATACAACGAGTGAACAGAAATTAGAAAAATTAAAGCCTCATACTTCCTCTTCCTTTGTAAAGATCAAACTTTACCCCACAGAGGAAGAGAGGCCAAAAGACACAGCAGTAATAACAAAACAAAAAAATAAAATGAGAGAACCATGCAATTTGAAGACCAGAGATTTAAACAAACAGCAAATAGCTCTCATTCTTAAATTCTTTACCTTAGAAGGAGGAGTTTTTCTTTTTCCCACCAGCCAAGGAGGGAGTCGGGGAGAAAGCAGCACAGAAGTAGGATGTCTGAATCCAGACTGCCCCGGGAGGCCTCATTTATCTCAATTAAACACTGGAGCCTCAAGGAATTTTCAAATTCCATGGCTCTCCTGGAAACTTACTTCTAATGCAGATGAGAGTCCCACTTTCCTCTGAGGACTCCATGTCCCTGGTAATAAGATTGGCAGCACAGTTGCCTCTGGGATTGAGGGAATAGAGGAAGTCATTTACCTTGAGGTTTCCTTGCCAGTCATCACCACGTTGTGAGCCATCCAATCTGATTACATGGTAGAAATACCACTGAGCACAATATTGGAGAAAAATCCAAAGTACATTAAAGAAAAATCTATTATAAGTGGAAAATGCCATTGTTGCCAACTCCCTTTGGCATTTCCTACCACTGAATAATAAACTGACTGAAATAGGAAATAGGGACACATGGTTTTATGGGAAACCAGCTGCCTTCAACAACCAGACTTAATATATTGACTTTGGCAATGACTGAATGCCTCCTGCTATATAAGAGGTTTGTGAAAGTGAATTGAATTGTACTTAAGTTTGTGTAGATGGAACGTGTTACATTAGAACAAGGCTGTCACTTTAAGCAATAGGAACTTACCCTCTCAAAACCACTTTTCCTAGCAGACCTCTGAGTGAGTGACTAGTTCCTGAAGGTGGACCTCAGAGATCTCATATCCAGGAAAACAGGAAATTCAGAGAGGAAGCAAATGCCTGTGCCAGACTAATGTGCTTGCTTTATGTGAAGCAATTGCATTGGATTACCATGAAGGTTTACTGGCGGAGGACAAATGCTTAGTAATAGTTAAAATACTGTGTCATTACTCCCTTTATCAGGCTCCCAACAACTTAAAGACTCTTTCTTGTACTATACCTTTAAGCATTTGACATTGATTGGTACCTATTTTAGAGAGATGCTTATGCGTCTGATAAAAAAATAAAAGATCAAATGATAATGTTTGTGATTGTTACCCATGATGTGATCCATTTCATGGAAGGAATTGTGATTGAGATTCATTTATTTATTTACTTTTTAGCTGATACTCTTTTTCCTTGATTTGCTTCTAGAAATTTGGCAGTAAATGATAACATCTTGCCAGTCAACCACTATAAACAGATAAACACATTTTATGAAACAAAAATAATGGCCATCTTTAGTATCCAAAATGGTAGCAGCACAGCATTAAACAATAATGTTGAACTATAGGTATTTCCTCCTGGAATTCTTATTTCAAAAGGCTACATTTGTGTCTTAATAGAATCTAATATCTTAAGAATTGGAAGAGGGCTTCCCTGGTGGCTCAGTGGTTGAGAATCTGCCTGCTAATGCAGGCAACATGGGTTCGAGCCCTGGTCTGGGAAGATCCCACATGCCGCGGAGCGGCTAGGCCCGTGAGCCACAACTACTGAGCCTGCGCGTCTGGAGCCTGTGCTCCACAACAAGAGAGGCCGCAATAGTGAGAGGCCCGCACACCATGATGAAGAGTGGCCCCCACTTGCCACAACTAGAGAGAGCCTTCGCACGGAAACGAAGACCCAACACAGCAAAAATAAATAAATTAATAAACTCCTACCCCCAACATCTTCTTAAAAAAAAAAAAGAATTGGAAGAAATCTTATAACTACATCAGCCACCTACAAATTCAAAAACTTCCCCAAATATTATTTTTTTCATGTTATGTATAAGGCCACGAGACCAACTACTGAAACTATAAATGTTAGAATTTGCATTTAAATGAAGCAGATGTATTGCAGATGATATTAATATCACTTTATAGTCCTATAGTTCACATATGGTGTGGGTGTAACCCTTTTCCTTTTACAATTTACAACATACAAGTGAGCAAACTATTCTGAAATCCTTGTTTCTGATAAAAGTGTTCATTTAATTGCTTATTATTTCAAAATGTTTTTGGTTTGAGCTAAACGTCAGTGACATTTAGATGCTGTCAATGAGCATTAGACAATTAAAATGTTTTCTCTTCTAAAATTTAGCTGCTTTTACAAATCTATGAGCTAACATGACCATGAATTACTTTTGCTATTGAAACAGGAAGGAAGTGGGCAGGGCACACCCTTGAAAAAAATGACATAGGCATAGGACATGACAAATACTGGTTAAAAGCAACCTGGTCCAAGATGGCAGAATATTCGACTTCTAATGGACCTTGAGCCTTATCATACTCTCATTGTAATACATTAGCATGCTAAATGACAGTCCCACCAATGCCATGACAGTTCTAAGGCTAACCATAAAAGGCCAAAAAGTGGGTGGTGGCCCAATTCCTGGAAATCTCCACCCCTTCCCTGAAATAATTGGAATAATCCTTCCACTAATTAGCCTATGAAATTACCCAGCCCATAAAAACTAACCACGCCATATTTCGGGGCCTCTCACCTTCTGAGATGGCCCATACTCTGTCTGTGGAGTGTGTTTCTCTCTAAATAAATCCACTTCTTACCTATCACTTTGTCTCTCACTGAATTCTGCCTGCGACGAGACATCAAGAACCTCAGATTCACCAGGAACACTGAGACTGCAGACCCTAAGGATAGACAAAAGCTTAGCTATCTTTTTATTTTGTGCAAACCCAGCATAATGCCTTGCACCTAGTAGACACCCCAAATTTTTTGGAAAATACCAAAATGTTTTGGAAATAATTGCATATGTTTATAGGGTTCATATGTGTCATAGGAAACTGAATAGAGTAGAAAAAGCTACACCAAAAAAGGACCAAAAAATGGAACTTGAGTATTGCAAATAGGAAGGATTATTATCTTCATATTTGCTCTTTAATTTATCCTCAGCTTCCATGACACACATACAAACACATTAAGAAAAAAGTCATGCAAAAAACAAAACCAAAAAACACTTTCCTATACAATCTCCCCTTCACCCCCAGATAGATTTATCTGTTTTTTTTTTAACATCCCCATGAGATTTCTGTGTTTGTTTGCTTTTGGCATCATCCTGACACTCAAGTGAAAGGCTTAGCTGACACTTCTGTTAGCAAGGTTGCGCAGAGAGAAGAAGGTCCACCTTTACTCCTCTTGTTTCATCCTTGCTGCCTCTCACCCTTCTCTCTCCCTCCTGATCAGTTCGAAGTAGAGGCAGGCCTGACTCTTAGCCTCCTAAGATATATTACTACCCTGTTGGGGAAAAGTAAGCACAAGCTCCCCAAACCTACGGTGTGGTGTGGTACATAAGCAACCAACGTGTACTCTGAAAAGAAAATGCACAGAATGAAGAGATCATACAAGTATAACCCTTTTTTCAGTCAATGGCAGGTACTTTCCCTCTTCCTTTCCTTTTGTCTCTAGAACACAGCAGTCTCCAGTAAAGCAATCTCTCACTTTACAAGTAAAAGGAATTGCTGAAGGAAGAAAGAAATATTAGGAGACCTTGAGACCAATTATTCCATCTACTGTGGCTGTGTAATTTTGGGTGAGTCACTCTTCTTCAGGAAATTGAAAGAATGTCAAATATGCGAAAGTTACTGAGGATGGCTGCAGAGCAGAATGTGGATCCTGGGGTAATTTCAAGTTTCCTCCCTACTTTCTCCCAGAAACACACACATCAGATATAATGAAGGCTGAGGGGGAAGGGATGGTCAGGGAGAGGGAATGTGTTAAAATGAGGTCTCAAGGGGTGTGTGAACTCGACCTAGCCAATCAGTGGAAGAAATGTAAGCAAAATTATGTGGAAAAGATTTTCTTTGTTTCATAGTTCACATAATGAAAATGGAGGATAAGTCAATGGGAAAATACCTTAATATCTTCTTCCTGTTATTTTAATGCCATACCAACCAGAATGAGGCACATCAAAAAACAAATTGTTCACAAACATCCAAACATCTTTCAAATCCCCCAAGGGTCATAATAAACACCCCTTCTTAAATAAACTGCAATGAGCAAGGAGAGTGAGGACAATAAAGGAAAGGACAGAGAGGACATGGGATGAAGAAAGTAGGGAACAAGTGGCTTGAACAGCTTGCTTATACCACACGGACCTCAGCTCAAAGCAGAAGGGCCACAAGGACCTTGAGAAAAACCCCTCTGTATTAGTTTGCTCAGGCTGCTGTAATAAATACCACAGTCTGGGTAGTTTAAACAACAGAAATTTATTTTCTTATAGTTCTGAGGCTTGAAGCCTAAGATCAAGGTGACTGCCTTCTCCAAAGGCCTCTCCCCTTGGCTTGTAGATGAGTGCCTTCTCTCTGTGTCCTCACATGGTCTTTCCTCTATGCATGCCCATCCCTGGTGTCTCTTTGTCCAAATTTCCTCTTCTGATAAGGATACCAGTCAGACTGGATTAGGGCCCACCCTAATGGCCTCATTTTAACTTAATCACCCCCTTTAAAGGCCCAAATACAGTCACACTCGGAGGTACTGGGAATTAGGGCTTCAATGTGAATTTTGAGGGGACATGATTCAGCCCATAACACTCTTCGTGCAAGCTGGCAGAGTCTAGTTAATATGTGTGTCCTGGGGCTTCCCTGGTGGCGCAGTGGTTAAGAATCTGTCTGCCAATGCAGGGGACACGGGTTCGAGCCCTGGTCTGGGAAGATCCCACATGCCACGGAGCAACTAAGCCCGTGTACCACAACTACTGAGCCTGCGCTCTAGAGCCTGCAAGCCACAACTTCTGAAGTCCGTGTGCCTAGAGCCCGTGCTCCACAACAAGAGAAGCCACAGCAATGAGAAGCCCGCGCACCGCAACGAAGTGTAGCCCCTGCTCTCTGCAACTAGAGAAAGCCCACGCACAGCAACGAAGCCCCAACACAGCCAAAAATAAATAAAAATAAAATAAATTAAAAGAGCCTGTACCTATAGTTTAACCCTTAAAAAATATATATATGTGTGTGTGTGTGTGTGTGTGTGTGTGTGTGTGTGTGTGTGTCCTTTGACTAGGCTATTCCTCTTCTAGAAATTTATCCTAGAAAAATAACTAGCATATATGCCAAAAAAATTTTTCATAAGGATGTTTATTGCAACACTGGTGAAACAGCAAAAAATAGTAAATAACGTAATTGTCTATTTATAGGAGATTTGTATAATAAATTACAGTCTAACCCATACAAATAGAATACTGCATCTGGAAAGATGTCCAAGATCTTATATAAAAAACTCAAGTAACAGAACACTGTGTATAGTATAAACTCATGTTTAGAAATTATATCATATATTTGTATAGGCCTAGAAAAAGGTCTGAAAAAATATATATCAAACTCTTAACAGTAGTTACCTCTAAGGTATGGAAGTAGGGCCTTTCACTTTTTATTTGTACACTTATATAATCTGAATTTTTGCAACAGATGTGTTTGCTTTTGTAGTTAAAATATGAAAGCATTAATGAGGAACATGGTATAGACAGGTTTAAAGCCTATGAAGTTTGACAAATACTGTAAAAAAATAACAAAAATGGCCTGTATTGAGCATCTACTATTTATTCATTCAACAAAAAAGTTTGAGTCCCTACGTCCCAGGCATTGTTAGGGACTTAACATATCATATATTACACGCAGTCCTCACAAAAAACTTCTTCAGGCAAGTTTTACCATTTTGATTTTATCATGGCAGAAACCAAGGCTCAGAGAAGTCAAGTAATTTACAAAATTTGCACAGTTAATAAGCAATGAAAGGACTTCCCCGGCGGTCGGTCCAGTGGTTAAGAGTCTGTACTTCCAATGCAGGAGGAACGGGTCTGATCCCTGGTTGGGGAACTAAGATCCCACATGCCATGGGGTGCAGTCAAAAACCTAAAAAAAAAAACCTTTGGTCTACTTTACTATGTTGCCTTATAAAATTACTGTTCTGTATTATATACAGGATACAGAAAATTGTCATCCAGCTTAATATTATCACATTTACAGGTCATTACTATATTCTTTCAGCAAACTACCACCTTTATAAAGTTTATTTATTTTTATTTATTTATTTTTGGCTGCATTGGGTCTTTGTTGCCGTGCCCGAGCTTTCTCTAGTTGCGGTGAGCGGGGGCTTCTCTTGTTGTGGAGCACGGGCTCTTAGCACGCGGGCTTCAGTAGTTGTGGCGCATGGGCTTAGTTGCTCCACAGCATGTGCGATCTTCCCGGACCAGGGCTTAAGCCCGTATCCCCTGTATTGGCAGGAGTTCTTAACCACTGCGCCACCAGGGAAGCCCCAAGCTACCACCTTTAAATCTAAATCAATCTATGTATCTATCCATCCATCCATCCACCCATCCATCCATCTATCCATATTTCATAGCCACTAATCAAAAATATTTGCCAGAACATTTTTGGACTTACAAGTGATTTTGATAAGTCGAGGAAAATTCCAGAATTTTGGGTTCTCATTAACAATGATTGAAGGGTGGTGGGTGAGTACCAGGAGAGCCACTCTTGTTTACTCTGTTGATTGTAGGGGAGGGCAGTACTGGTATTTGGAATATTGATAAAGCAGTGTCTGGGTCTATAACTTCAGTTATCAAAAGAAAGAGGCTTTGATGGATTATGCCCACTGATTACCATCTCTGTGAGAAGCACACACATATGTATTGTTTCCTGTGAAAATGAGGACTTTGTACAGATAGGCTGGTACTGTGGGATGAAAAGTACTTCAAGAGAATCTCTAGAGCAGCAGGACTCTTGATCATCCCATCCCCTGAAATGTTATCATTCCTCTTCAGGCAGCAATAGGATCCATTTGAATGTGCTACCACCTATCTACAAGTGTGATTTCAGGGAATTCAGCATATCTCCCCAGTCCTTCCTAGCTCCTGCCTCTGATATCAACGTCATTCCTCTAACTGCCTGCTCTTTGTTCGAAAGCAGTAGGTCCCAAAAGCAAAATGCTTTCATCTGTCATCAGACATGTACTACTTGATGTGAATGGAGGTGAAGATCATGAGGACAGTAGGCCCCTTCTCAGGGATTGGGGAAGAAACAGGTAAAATTGGGGATGCTGGGGACACAAAGACAAATTTGCCAATTTTACTACGCTGCCTAGGACATAATCTGGGAATAATGAGAACCCTGTCAGTCACGAGTCACTGGGAATTTATTTTAACCACTAGTGAGTGGAGTGAGGATGGAAATAGTCACCTGCCTGATGCCTCATGTGAGCAGAGTCCTTTACTGTCAAATGATCTTCCTAGCTATCACCCCTGTGTAAGCCTGGCAAGCCTTTGCCCCAGTCCCTGTAGATACCACAGAGAGACAGAAAGAGTATAGGTTTTGCATTCAGAATAGACTTAGGTTCAAATACAACTCATCCACTTACTGGCCATCTGACCTTGGGCAAGTCAACCTGTCTCACAGGGCTGTCATGAGGATAAAATGAGATTTTGTAAGTAAAGAGCTTTGCACAGTGCCTGTTACACAAAAGGGACCGAATGAATATACAATCAATCCTTTCTGGGTCCCTGCTGAGAATTCCACCAGGACCAAAGCCCAGCCTTGAACCTAAGCCCAGTCAGCTCCGAGTCCTGACCACTTGTCCAAATCCTGCTGAGTTTTTCTCTAGGCTTGCACCCTGTTTTCTTATCCTTTTCAGCATCAGGATGAAGCTGCAAACACGTATCCTGCCTGCTTTACACCCACCAACTACACTCCATAGATGGCAGTGCCAGCTTCAGTAAGACTAGAGTCTGCTCTGGTTCCCGTCAGACTTGGTGAGTTAGACCAGGGGTTCCCAACCCTTTTGGAACCACCCAGACCTAAACTTCTCTGTGTGCAGAGCCTGGAGATATGCATTCTTTAAAAAGCTCCTCTTCCCTCATTGCAAGGGCCATCTCACTAACCATCACCCATTCTTGCTGCAATGCAGAAGTTCCTAGCATGATGTGTAGCCAAGACTGGAGTATCTACCTTGCAGATAGTGGGTGCTTAATAAATGTTTATGGAGCAAATAAAAGTTTTCTGTTGGGTGTTATTTTTTTCCTTACAAAGATATTTAGCCATGGAATTTAAAAATAATGTTAAAATAATGGCACATACTAGATGTTCAATGAAGATTGGTTACTGAATGATTAAAGCCTGTTTTCTTTTGGGATAGCAACTATTTGGAAGAATGCCTGTGAGTACAGAAGTTCCATGGAAGTAAATGAAATGACAGCATATGGAAGAGTTTTATGAAGCGTGAAGGAATATTTGAAATAATAATGATGTTATACCATTCAAATCTTAACGTTAGTACATTCTAATTTGTTCTGGAAAAAATGGAACTGGGATAAGCAATTTCTGATAGGTTACAGTGTATGTCAGCAGGAAGGGGAAAAGCAAGAAAGGGGTCTCATTGCTATACAAGCACAATAAAAGGACTTATCTCCTTTTTTGCCTTTAAAACAAAACTTGTTAGTATGGAAAGTTTCAAACATATTTAAAGTAGGGAGAAGAGTATAGTAAATCTTCATATCCATCACACAGCTTCAATAATTATCAACACTGTCTATATTGGACTAACCTATGTGATGCAAAATGGGGCTTCTGAGTTTAAAGATGGTTTGAAAAGAATGTGTAAATAAATGCTTTAGGACTAGGTCAACATTCTTTGAGAAGATTTAGAGATAACGTGTACTCCCAGAGCCAATTTGCATATATTTTTCAACATCTGGCTAACAATTCCTCTTTGAGTTGGATGATTACAACATCCCAAACTCTGCACAATCTCCTGATGAGTGTATATAATAGAGTACTTGTCTCTAAAAAAAAACCTATTTTTAGAACTTTAGAAAATTGTGGCTGTGTCCCCATCTGGGCTACAAAGGACCAGTGAGCCCAGTTTACTGTGGTTCCTGCATTCATGACTACAGATATCCCACCACCAAGCTAGTATTATGACAACTGAGTGAGAGAGGCTGCAGGTCTGGGTTCATCGACTGTAGAAAGAGTCTCTGAGTGTGAGTTTATACTCTAAGCCAAAACATTAGGGAGTGGTTAGTAGTTTCATGCTGAATATGAGTAATTTCCTGGGAATCACTATTATTTACTTGGTTCAACCATTCATTTAAGTATATGGTGATGTGACAGGTTTAGCTTTTCTACCGTTTTCTTTCTTCCAAGTTTGTATTTTCCTTTTTTTTTTTTTTTTGCGGTACACGGGCCTCTCACTGTTGTGGCCTCTCCCGTTGCGGAGCACAGTCTCCGGACGCGCAGCGGCCATGGCTCACGGGCCCAGCCACTCCGCGGCGTGTGGGATCTTCCCGGACCGCGGCACGAATCCATGTCCCCTGCATCAGCAGGCAGACTCTCAACCACTGCGCCACCAGGGAAGCCCTGTATTTTCCATTTTTAGTATGAGGTCATCAGGTGCTAAGTTATACTCTTTGACAGTGGGAAGCAAAATCTTAATCTTAATGAAACCATTGCTTGGGAGGAATCCACCACATCATGTTTATTGCATATAGTTTCACATTAAACCCACAGCTCAATATGTATTTATTGAATGAACAAGGTTGAATGTCTTCCTTCCAAGTATTTTTCTAGCTGCTCATGTGTTTTAATATCACATTAATGTGTTTTTAGTCGTATAAAAAAATCTCACCTATAGCCAGTGTATTTTCCCTTGGGATTCAAATTCCATGTTGATAATCTTTCTAACTCTCTGACCTATCAGTTCCTTTGCCTTGAGCTCTGTGGCTCCATCTCATTCTGCCTCAGATCTCCCTTAGTGTCGCCACACCTTAGTTTTCACCATCATCCATAACGTCTCCACATTTGAGACTCTCAAACTTGAAAAGTTTCCTCTGACCACTATCTGTCTATCTCTCCTATTACCTCACTTTTTTCTGACCCATCCTTCACACTTTCAGGCCCATACCCTTTGCTCTTTCTCCATTTGCCAGCCTTCCTGGCCTCTCAGGATGTCCCAAGCCACCTACCTGAGGAATCTCAGGGACAGTTCTTCCCACTGTGCTCGCCGGACCTGCAACCTAATGACTTATTTCACTCATCTTGGTTCACAACTGTCGTGTCAATCTCCAGACCTGGTTAGGCCAACCATCTGTTTCTTCTTGTTCCTTTTCTAGGCAGCTGAACAATTCTGGAGAAAATAGACATAACCAGGTTGATTGGATGCTCTAAAATATATTTTTCCAATATGTCTGGGAATTCAATAACCCTGGGAATTCCTTTTCTTACCTATCATCAATTCACCCTTATAATACACATAGCTGTTGTTCCAATCTTCTGTACTCCCTTTCAATTTCTACGCCTACCTCCACCCTCTTTTGCTACCTACATTATGGGAAGCTGGAGAACACCTGATATGAATACTACATAAATTTCATTCTGTTCAAATTACCACCCATTCCTTTTGTCTTCCCTCCAGTCTCTGAAGACTTTTCCTGATTTCCTTCTAAGGCCAGTGTTTCCATCTCTCCTTTTCTCTCCTCCCTCCCTGGGTCCTTCTTGACTTTGATGCCCTTCCATTTTCTCCCCTTCATCTACTCCCCTTCCATTTTCTGTGCATCCCCCAACCCCCCTTGATATCTACAAACCTTTCTTTCCTGGCCTAATACTCTCCCTTGATTCTAATTTCTGTTCATGCTATTTCTGTCGATCATCTTCCTCTTCATCTACCTTGGTTTCTTCTCCCTCTTGATCCTCAGCACCATCAGCCTATGGAAAGTCTTAAAGCCAAAACATCTTCGTAGACCTTCTGCTCAAATTCTGTTTTCAGCAGAATTTGACAACATTGACCACCCTCTTCTTACTAGAACTCTCATCTCCACTGCAGCCCACATTACATTCTTTTGGTCCTCCTGCCTCATGGACTGCTTCTGTTTAGTTTTCTCCCAAGATTCCTAACCTGCCTCACACCTTCCCTGCCTTAAAACAAGCCCTTTAATCTGAAGATTCAGTGTTCAGTCCTCTCTACTTTAAGTCTTGACAGTCCCTTGGTAATCTCATCCTATTCTACAGCTTGATCTATCTAGCTATCCTCTTTTTAAGACTGACTCCCAGCTCTGTACCTTTAGCCCTTATCTGTCTTCCCTTATTTACACCCTGTTCCTAACTATATGCTGAGCATCCCACACTGATGTATTAAGTCTGATCTAAATTAAACTCATCACTTTTCACTCCTGGGTTTTTTGTTGTTGTTTTTTTTTTTGCGGTATGCGGGCCTCTCACTGTTGTGGCCTCTCCCGTTGTGAAGCACAGGCTCCGGATGCACAGGCTCAGCGGCCATGGCTCACAGGCCTAGCCGCTCCACGGCATGTGGGATCTTCCCAGACTGGGGCACGAACCTGTGTCTCCTGCATCGGCAGGCGGACTCTCAACCACTGCGCTACCAGGGAAGCCCCACTCCTGGGTTTTTGATCTTGGCTAATCAACCCAATGGGATCTGTTTCCACCATTATCTTTCAAATCAATCTCCTCTGTTTACTACCTTTCTTCAGAAACTCATTAATTCTTGCCTGGACCATTGCATAGCCTCCTAAATGGTCTCCTTGTTTTCAGTTTGTTTTTCCTCCATTTAGTGGAATAATAGCAAATCAACTTTGCTATTCACATGTTAAGTGCTTTTGCATTAAACAACAACAATAACCCTTTCCCTTTCTTTGGTTCATTTAATTGTCTTTCCCCAGTAATACCTTAAATGTTGGCTTTTCTGAACACTAGTGCTAGTCATCTTCCAAAGGTGTGTCACTTTGAGCTCGGACTTTCTTTTCCTACCCATTGCCTTCTACTGTCAAAGCCCTCCATGATTTGGTCTAAATCCATCACTCTAGCCTTATCTCCCACTAAATTCTTGCACCCTGGCATGCGACAAGTCCAAACAGGTCCTATGCTCAGTTGCTTTTTTTAAACTATTTCCTCTGTCACTCACCCTTCCTTCCAGATCAGCTTTTGTAAGTTTACCTGGTCTTCAAAGCCTAATTCACATCATTCTCCTCCAAAATGCTCTTTCTCCACCACCAAAGTCAAAACAACAGCCTCCCCGCATTATTAAGTACTTGGTTGATATCTGGAACACAGAATTTAGCACAATTAGTTTGGCATCCAATTGTTTGTTTCTCTTCTCCATTAGACCATACACTTGGAAGAGAGGGACAGGGCTTCCCTGGTGGCACAGTGGTTGAGAGTTCGCCTGCCGATGCAGGGAACACGGGTTCGTGCCCTGGTCCGGGAAGATCCCACATGCTGCGGAGCGGCTAGGCCCGTGAGCCATGGTCGCTGAGCCTGCGTGTCCGGAGCCTGTGCTCCACAACGGGAGAGGCCACAACAGTGAGAGGCCCGCGTACCGCAAAAAAAAAAAAAAAAAAGAAGAGAGGGACAGACTAAATTCATTTTTCTATCCAACCTAATGAATATAAAGTGCTCCCATAGTGAGTGCTTTATTGTTTATTGAATTCTTGAATTCTATAGAAAGAGTTGCCTTAAGTAAATTTATAGAATTAAGAATAAAATTTAGCTTATTTGGGGGAGCAAGATTTTTATGTTTTTTTCCTCAATGATTTGGTCTTTATTGTAATATAAATTTTCCATTCATAATAGAACTTCCATAGTTGGAAATATTCAATGGATAAAAATTCATGATTTTTATAATATCAAAACAAGTCATTGACTAGTGTAACAAATAATAACATGTTAAAAGGACAGCACAGTGTAGGTGAAAGAATATATATGCAAATATCAGGGGAGTTTCTGATTATAATGAAGAGAGATAATGCATGTAAAATGCTTACTCACTCTCTGGTATAGACTAAGCCCTCAAAAAATGTTACCTAATACTATTAAACAGCAAGTAAATTGGCTGGAAAAAAATAATTTCCTTTTCCCCATGTAGTCTACATAGTTTTGTGTGATAGCTGATAGTAACTTTGAACTGCATTTGGTTTTAAGTCAGTCAGATATGTCTTTTTATGATAATTTCAAGAGCAAGTAACAAAGAATAAGGCATGTGAGGAGAGCATGATGTAATTAACCACATGCACTATTGAGGAGGACTTGGCTTCCCTCTGTACCACTTGATATTCAGTGAAATAAATAATGGTGATAATTGTCACATTCCTAACAAAGACATCTGCTAAGCCAGGCTACTCAAGCAAAGCTGTTTGCTACTGACAGCTTGCTTCAAATATGAATGTTGCCATTAAGAAAAAATAGAGTTTTTGTATTTATCACTTTGCCTAATATGTTGTGTTGGTAATGCTTCATCTGGGAACCAAAAGAAATATAGATGATAATTAAATTCAACATTCAAAATTCTGTATTTGCTTATGGGACTATTAGAAGCTCTTTAATTTTTGTTGTTGTTTTAACATATATGCAATATATCTACATGATAAAAATAAAAAATCCAACGGTCAAGAGTAGTACCAACTGAAGGGTAAAAGTCTCCATTCTCGCTACCCTCCCTCCCTCCTCTCTAGGGATTACGTTTTAAATCACACACTATGTAAAAACTGCACTAAATAATAATAAAAATCAACCAATTCTGCTTTATTTTAATATGACCTTGAATTTCAGAAAATCTCAATATTGCATGATACCAAAAGACAAATCTTTCCATCTTTTGATTTTTCTCCATTTGTCAATTAATATTATCATAATAAAAATCTCCACTGCAAAATGATATTTCTTGTTTTTATTTATTTATTTATTTATTTTCGGTACGCGGGCCTCTCACTGCTGTGGCCTCTCCCGTTGCGGAGCACAGGCTCCGGACGCGCAGGCTCAGCGGCCATGGTTCACGGGCCCAGCCGCTCCGCGGCATGTGGGATCTTCCCGGACCGGGGCATGAACCCGTGTTCCCTGCATCGGCAGGCGGACTCTCAACCACTGTGCCACCAGGGAAGCCCGCAAAATGATATTTCAAGGGACCCAAAAGAATGAAAGCTTTACTCTTTATTCCCTCATCTGATGACTGATCACTAAGAAGTATCTGAAGCAGTATCACCCCTAGACCAGGATGAGAAATCCCTGACCCTGGTCCCCAAACTTCTGAGGACCCTACCTTTGCCTTCCTTTGGCCTTATCCCTGGCCATGGAGTGAGATGTCTGTGTTGCTAAGGGGAATTGCCTACTCAGAGCCTGTGTGTCCTCTATCAGACCACATGTGGGGTAACCTGGACAGAGGAATTCCAAGGTCACCTGGTCCAAGCAACTTCCATGGCTTCTTTTCCACCTTTATCCTCCCAAGGATGGATAAGTCACAGGTCAGAGGCTAGGGTTCAGCTCTCCTCCTCCTTCCTGTTATTATCTGCTGTGGAACTCTGAAGAGTCTGAGAAATCTAAATTCAAACCTAATCTTTTAGGTTGTTATGAAGATGTCAAGATAGGAGTGTTTAAATATCTATTTAACAATTTGCTAGCTTGATTTATCACTTTAAAGTATTTAGATATAGTGGCTGTTGACCCCAATGTGTACTTTTGACCTTGACCACCTCAAATGTTAGGAGGTGGGCCTCATTTGAAGATAATGTCATTGTGAAGCTCATATAATTAAATGCCTTTCCATTTGAATTGTTTCTAAAAGTTCTTTGAAATAAAGGTAAAATGAATCTTACTCTTCCAATCACTAGCGTTTTTTTTTCTAAATGAGAAACTTCCAATTTCAAATTATTATGTCCCTCTATCTACCGTTAAAATACTCAGTGAAGGAATATCTTCCTAGAGGTAGAACAGAACTTGATTCTGTTAATATTTTTAAAAAATAACAAACTTTCATTATCTTGCTCTTCATTTCAAAGTTTTTCATGAATCTGCCATTCTTCCCTCTCTCCTACCCGTGAATTGTCTTTCTTTCAATCAATGATAAGAATTTTTCAAAACAGAAAATTTTATTTGAGCCCACCCTCACTTTACAGAAAAAGAAATTGAGGATTTTATGGAGGGGTAACATGATTTTTTAGTTAAAGTGGTTTAGGTGTTTGGGTTCGTATAAGTTTGGCAGGCTCAAATCAGTTTGATTTTTATTTTATACTTATTTTAAAAATGATTTTATAGAGATGCAGAGGGTAGAAAGATTCATCACTTGGGGAAGGGAGTTCTCAGCAATAATCACATTTTACCCAGGAGTCCATCTCACCGCTCATTCACAGAGGGTCCTATAGGCAGGAGTTAACTTAATTAGTTAACTAGGTATTCCATTCACATAGGTAGCGTGCGCGCGCGCGCGCGCGCGTGCGTGCGTGCGTGCGTGCGTGTGTGTGTGTGTGTGTGTGTGTATTCTCCATCCACCCTGTTTTTCCTACTCTAGCCCTGACAGGTGACCACTGTTATCAGGTATTGTGTGTGCACACATGGTTTCTTTAGACAAATACAGGTGCTTATACAACTGCTCTTTTCACTTTACAACCTTGCAGATCTTTCCTTATCAGTTCAGAAAGAACTTCCTTTTTCTTTCTTGAATGTTTCATAGAATTATCCCATCACATGGCTATCTCATAATTTATTTTTGTTAATAACTTTCATTTCTTTTCTTTTTTTTTTTTTTTTTTTTTTTTTTGGGTTACGCGGGCCTCTCACTGCTGTGGCCTCTACCGCTGCAGAGCACAGGCTCCGGACGCGCAGGCTCAGCGGCCATGGCTCACGGGCCCAGCCGCTCCGCGGCATGTGGGATCTTCCCGGACCGGGGCACGAACCCGTGTCCCCTGCATCGGCAGGCGGACTCTCAACCACTGCGCCACCAGGGAAGCCCTAACTTTCATTTCTTAAGAACAGTTTTATATTTACAAAAATATTGTGAATATAATACAGAGAATTCCCATCTATTTGTTTTCCCCTATTATTAACATTTTATTTTAGCATGGTACACTTGTTACAATTATTGAGCTAGTATCAATACATTAATATTAACTAAAGTCTATATTTTGTTCAGATTTCCTTAGTTTTACCATTTTCTGTTCCAGGAAATCATATTACATTTACTCATCATGTCTCCTTAGGTTCCTCTTGGTCGTGAGAGTTTCTTAGACTTTCCTTGGTTTTGTTGACCTTGACAGCTTTGAGGAATACCAGTCAGGTATTTTGTAAAATGTCCCTCAATTGAGATCTATATAATTTGTTTTTGTACAAATATGTTTTGTACAAAGCATCTTTTGATGAATGCTTGATTTTTCCCCCAGCTGTCTGCTATTACTAACAATGCTTACTAACAGTGCACATCAGCTACTTTACACATTGCTGGTATAAAGCATAAACTTCCAGAATAGGCATTGGGAAGCTAAAAATAAATGCATTTGTAATTTTGCACTATTGCCAAATTATCTTCCATAGGGGCTATGTCACTTTATACTATATGTATAAGAGTACCTGTTTTCTGACAGCTATGCCAACAGAGCATGTTGTAAAATGTTTGGGTTTTTGCCTGTCTGATAGGAGAAAATTGGTATCTGAGTGTGGTTTTAAAGTTCTAGTAACGTTTATAATGAATGAAGAATTATATATATATATTATGGCTTATTATAACAGATTCTTTTCTTCCATTATATACATTTTTAAAATATTTTATTTATTTATTTGGTTGCTCTGGGTCTTAGTTGCAGCAGGCAGGCTCTTTAGTTGTGGCACACAAACTCTTAGCTGCAGCATGCATGTGGGATCTAGTTCTCTGACCAGGGATCGAACCCTGGGTCCCCTGCACTGGGAGTGTGAAGTCTTATACACTGCACCACCAGGGAAGTCCCTCCATTATATTTCTTACGTGTTTTTTGTGTGTATGAAAGCTATTGATTTCTGTATAATAATTTCATAAGGTAGAGGTAATTTTAGCTCAGTATCTCAGGGATGCTTGCCAAGTGCCCCCATGTTAGGTCTTGTACTCATATGTTGAATCTTGTTCTCAAATGCAATAGTTGTTAACAGGTTGACTTCTATCTAGACATAATTATATACTCAAAAGAAACTGCTATTAACCATCTCAAGAGATGTCCAAGGAAGGTTACATTTCTGGCTTCTAGTAAAAATATTGTTCTGAGACTTCCCTGGTGGTCCACTGGGTAGGACTCTGCGCTCCCAATGCAGGGGGCCCAGGTTCGAGCCCTGGTCGAGGAACTAGATCCCACATGCATGCCGCAACTAAGAAGTCCACATACTGCAACTAAAGATCCCACATGCCACACTAAAAAGATCCCGCATACTGCAATGAAGACATGGTGCAGCCAAAAATAAATTAATTAATAAATATTTTTTTTTAATTAGCTTTCCTTAAAAAAAAAAAAGAATATTGCTCTGTAGTGTGTTTCCTTTGCCATCCTGTACCGTCTTAACCTAATGTCAGCTAGGACAGGCCCTCATCCTTTCTGTGGAGAGCAGAGATCATCACCCAGGTACAGAGAAGTGACCTTAGCACTGACCTCACTTTATAAGCAAGCCACAAAAATATGGCAATAACATCTACAATGGAGGCATCCAACCATGTTTTAGCAAATATTCTGCAAAGGAAGAGTGATATATTATAATTGCTTGAGGAAGCAAATTAATTCTGAGAGCTTCTGAAGAAAGGATTGCTATTTACTTTTCATCTTCATGGAGAACCCTCATGTGTGTTTGGGAAGATTTTATAAAGGATCTGAATAATAATAAGCTTGTCAGACACAGGTGAGGACAAAATCATGGCTTCAAGGATGGCAGAAAATCACACTGTTTGTTTCTCCCCCTCTAATTTCTGTAATTTTCTTAGTTTAATAATTCAACAGTTTGTTGTGGGCCTACCATCTTGTTAGATACTGGTAAGAGGTCTGGAGGTATAAATATGCTATTATACACTCCCTGATGCCCTACATAATTAAAATTTAAGTGAAGGACACAGAATTGGAGAAAAATAATGATGAATTTATATTTTAAGTGCTATTAAAGAGGTATGCAGTAAGGAGTGTTACAAGAAGTAAAAATAATTCTATAGGGGTTAGAGAGAGAAATGAGAGGTAATCAAGAGGAGGTAGGAGATTACAGAAGAGAAGAGATGACATTTAAGGCATGAGAATGATCAAGACAGACTGAGCTGTCTAATCTCACATAAGCCCTCACTCGATTGGTCCCTTTAGAATAGAGCCACCTTCCACAAAGAATGGTCCCTTACCTTGGGCATTTGTGTGCTGATTTTAGGTGGCAAACTGATACAACTTTAAATAAAATCTATTTACTCAGAAAATTATTCTCTTTGTCATTCTAATTGAAAACTTCTGATTAAATCAAGGAGAAAGGAGAAAGTCTGTTTGTAACTGGTATCCTTTTTTTATATCTTCTAACACTTGCATTACTTTTTCTTTTCCTTGCATTACTTATATTTTTAAAATTATTTTTATTTATTTATTTATTTTTGGCTGCGTTGGGTCTTCGTTGCTGTGCACGGGCTTTCTCTAGTTGCGGCGACCAGGGACTACTCTTCGTTGAGGTGCATAGGCTTCTCAACGTGGTGGCTTCTTTTTGTTGTGGAGCTCAGGCTCTAGGCGCGCGGGCTCAGTAGTTGTGCCTCGCAGGTGCTAGAGCGCAGGCTCAGTAGTTGTGGCACACAGGCTTAGCTGCTCTGCAGCATGTGGGATCTTCCTGGACCAGAGCTCGAACCTGTGTCCCCTGCATTGTCAGGCGGATTCTTAACCACTGTGCCACCAGGGAAGTCTCTCATCATATTTATTTTGGTTTTTTTGTGTTTTTTTTTTTTGCGGTACGCGGGCCTCTCACTGCTGCGGCCTCTCCCGCTGCGGAGCACAGGCTCCGGACGCGCAGGCTCAGCGGCCATGGCTCACGGGCCCAGCTACTCCGCGGCATGTGGGATCCTCCCGGGCCGGGGCACGAACCCGCGTCCCCTGCATCGGCAGGCGGACTCTCAACCACTGCGCCACCAGGGAAACCCAGGATTTATGTTTTGCTTGTAACTTTTTTTATTTTGAAATAATTTGACTTATAGAAAAGTTACATAGAACAGGAGAGCTCCTGTGTACACTTGATGTTCCTTCCCCTAACATTTAACAATTTACATGACCCACAGTATAATGATCAAAACTAAGAAATTAACATTGCTATAATACCTAATAATAGAGAATAACAATAATTAATCTACAGACTTTCTTTGGGTTACCCTGTTTTCCCTATCATCCTTTTCCACGATCCTGTCCAGGATCTCACATGTAGTTGTCAGCTCTGCTTAGTCTCCAACAATGTGAATCATTCCTCAGTCTCTCCTTGTCTTTCATGACTTTGACACTTTTGAAGAATATTAGTTAGGTTTTCTATAGAATTTGCTATTTTCTCATGATTAAATTGAGTTTTATGCATTTTTGATCAGAATTCACAGAAGTGATGTGTCCTTCTTAGGACATCATAATCCAGGAGTTCATGATATTGGTATCTTATACCAGTGATGTTAACTCCCATCACTTGGTTAAGGTGCTATTTGCCAGGTTTCTCCACTATTTTTACCTTTATAATTAATAAATATTTGGGGGAGACACTTTAAGATTATGAAAATACCCTGTTTCTATTCCACTGATTTTATTATCCACTGATGGATCTTGCCTGCAACAAATATTACTGTGGTGTTCTGTTTCAGTATTTTCCTCATTTCTTCCACATTTATTAATTGGAATTTTTATGTAAGATAGACTGTCTCTTCACTCCCATTTATTTTAAAATTTATTAATATCAATAAGATTCATGGATATTTATTTTATTCTATGGATTATAATCCAATCCTATTGTTATTTATTTCTTGCTCAAATTGTTTCATCTTTGGTCACTGAAAGTCCTTTCTAGTTTGCCCCTATGTCTTTTTGATATGCTGCCATTGTTTTTTTGTTTTTTGTTTTTTTGCGGTACACGGGCCTCTCACTGTTGTGGCCTCTCCGATTGCGGAGCACAGGCTCCGGACGCGCAGGCTCAGCGGCCATGGCTCAGGGGCCTAGCCGCTCCGCGGCATGTGGGATCTCCCTGAACCCGTGTCCCCTGCATCAGCAGGCGGACTCTCAACCACTGCGCCACCAAGGAAGCCCCTGCCATTGGTTTTTGAGTACTTCCTTACTTTTCTTGGCATCACAAGATGCTCCAGAATCACTTTATTTTCCCTGTCCCACCCCCGGAGTTAACAACTTCTCCAAAAAAAGAACTTAAATCAAATCAAATCAAATCAAATCTTACAGTATAAATACTAAACATAGGAAAAAATTAACAACATAAAAAATTAGGGCTTTCCTGGTGGCGCAGTGGTTGGGAGTCCGCCTGCCAATGCGGGGGGCGCGGGTTCGTGCCCCGGTCTGGGAGGGTCCCGCGTGACGCGGAGCGTTTGGCCCCGTGGGCCGTGGCCGCTGAGCCTGCGCATCCGGAGCCTGTGCTCCGTAGCGGGAGAGGCCGCGGCAGTGAGAGGCCTGCGTACCACAAAAAGAAAAAATTAATTAATTAATTATCATTAAAAACTTTAATTTTTTTAAATTAAAAAATAAGACAAGGTGGCATCATTTTTTAAAAAATATTTATTTATTTATTTATGGCTGCATTGTTGCTGCGCTAGGGCTTTATCTAGTTGTGATGAGCGCGGGCTACTCTTTGTTGCAGTGCATGGGCTTCTCAGTGTGGTGGCTTCTCTTGTGTGGAGCACGGGCTCTAGGTGCATGGGCTTCAGTAGTTGTGGCACACAGGCTCAGTAGTTGTGGCTCACAGGCTTAGTTACTCCGTGGCATGTGGGATCTTCCCAGACCAGGGATCTAACCTGTGTCGCCTGCATTGGTAGGCAGATTCTTAACCACTGCGCCACCAGGGAAGTCTCATGGCATCATTTTTTGTCCCTTAGAATTTGGCTGCTACTTGAATTACAGTTTTCCTCTCAGGCCTAGGTTGAGAGTATTCATCAGATGCGCACAATATTACATCATGGAGCAGTGGAGGGGTATTATATTCAGGGTGAATACTAAAATTCACAGCATAAAGATTAAGAGCATACACTTTAGAGTCAGATTGGCTGGGCTCAAATTCTAATTCAACCCCTTATTAGCCATATGACATTAAGCATGTTACTTAACTTCTGTGTGTCTTAGTTTCTTCATGTGTAAAAATGAGGTTAATAATGGTACTTAAAGTGTTTAGAAGAGTTCTTGGCACATAATAAGCATAAAATTTTACCACCAATTTATAGTGCTCTTTAAATCTTACCAAGGACTTTCAATTATATTAGCTCATTTTTATCACCAATAGCACTAGGTGTATTCCTATTTCAAACTTACAGATAAAGAAGCTGAGGCTGAGAAAGGTTAAGTAATTTTGCAGGATCATCATCTTTAAAGCGATAAAAACAAGACTCAAACTTCAGTCATCCAGCTGCAAACTCTAGGTAGGAATGTAAGCGCCAACTGTGGAAAGTAGAACATTAAAAAAAACTAATAGGACAAAATTCTGTATTAACAAATTACCTGAGAACTCGTAGTGCTGAAGTCAGACTTCAGTGAGGTCTTTTCCTGAGTCTATCTGGATTTCTTTTCTTTCTTTCTTTAAAAAAAACACAAAAAACATATATATATATATATTTATTTATTTAGACTGCGCCGGGTCTTAGTTGCGTGGGATCTTCGTTGTGGCATGCAGGATCTTTAGTTGCAGCATGCGGGATCTTTTTTTTTCGTTGCAGCATGTGGACTTTAGTTGTGGCATGCATATGAGATCTAGTTCCCTGACCAGGGATTGAACCTGGGCCCCTTACATTGGGAGCACAGAGTCTTACCCACTGGACCACCAAGAAAGTCCTTATCTGGATTTCTTAACCTGGTCTATGACATCAGCTTTAAAAAAATTTTAAAAATCCTGATTTATTTATGCAAAATTGTGTATATGTGTATTTTTTTTTCTGGGAAAAGTTTTCACATGTTTCATCAAATTCTCTAAGGAATTTGTAAACCCCAAAAGGTTAAGAACTTTGCCTGGACCGCCTGAATTTTCTGACAACCTACTTACGTGGAGTGGTTATGTTTACTTGACGCCATATTGGGGCAACTCACATCCTGATGGGAAGATAGCTAAAATTTTTTCTTATCTCTTTTTACACTTTTTATCATGGTAATTTTCATACATTCACAAAAGTGCAATTTCTATATACCCATCACTCAGCTTCAAAAATGTTTAACACAGGGCTTCCCTGGTGGCGCAGTGGTTGAGAGTCCGTCTGCCGATACAGGAGACGCAGGTTCGTGCCCCAGTCTGGGAAGATTCCACACGCCGCGGAGCGGCTAGGCCCGTGAGCCATGGCCGCTGAGCCTGCGCGTCTGGTGCCTGTACTCCGCAACAGGAGAGCCCGCGTACCGCAAAAAAGAAAAAAAAAAAAAATGTTTAACATAGAGTCAATCTTGTTTTACTAATAATCCTCAAACACACACATTCCCCTCTTGATTATTTTAACAAAACCCCACTTCATTTCATTTCATCTGAAAATATTCTAGGTTGTCATATAACTAAATCTCAATATAATCCCAGTATACCATAGAGAACCAATTGTAAAGTCTATTATTATTATTATTTTTTAACAAATTTATTTTAATTAATTAATTTATTTATTTTTGCCATGTTGGGTCTTCGTTTCTGTGCTAGGGCTTTCTCTAGTTGTGGCAAGCGGGGGCCACTCTTCATCGCGATGTGCGGGCCTCTCACTATCGCAGCCTCTCTTGTTGTGGAGCACAAGCTCCAGACGCGCAGGCTCAGTAGTTGTGGCTCACGGGCCTAGTTGCTCCGCGGCATGTGGGATCCTCCCAGACCGGGGCTCGAACCCGTGTCCCCTGCCTTAGCAGGCAGATTCTCAACCACTGCGCCACCAGGGAAGCCCTAAAGTCTATGATTTATTCAATTATTTTTCATTCAACAGAATTTTATGAAGTACCTAATATTGTAAGGTACTAGAGAAGAAAGGTACTAGAGAAGGTACTAGAGAAGAAAGGTACTAGAGAAGGTACTAGAGAAGAAAGGTATCACATCACATGTTACTTTTTGAAGTCCTAAGATTTGGGCTTCTAGATGCCCTCGAAAAATAGCT
Source organism: Tursiops truncatus (assembly GCF_011762595.2). NCBI lineage: Eukaryota > Metazoa > Chordata > Mammalia > Artiodactyla > Delphinidae > Tursiops > Tursiops truncatus. The sequence goes on along the minus strand of NC_047042.1, from coordinate 64,015,515 downwards.
CAAGGCCAAAATAGCTCAAGGCCAATTCATCCTTGATTTCTAACCATCTCTCTGCAACCCCTCCTCCCTATCAATCCATTTGTAAGTCCAATCAGCTGCATTTCCAAAATGTATACCAAATTTCTCCATGTCTATTCATCTCAGTTGCTTTATCTTAGCCCTAGCCATCGCTGGCTTTCTGCTGCACTCTGAAGAGTCTTCTAACTGGTTTTCACGTTTCCGCTCTTGTCTCTCTATATTCCATTACCTGCTCAGGGAGATATGAACAGAAGCATTGAAGACAACATAAATGTCCATCAGCCAAAGAATGGATAAATTGTGGTATTTTAATATAAAAGAATACTAAACAGTTGTTTAAAATAAATGAATAAGAACTCCATATGAATGAATAAATCTCAAAAAAATACAACAGAGGGGAAAAAGAGCAAGTTGCAGAATAGGTACAGTATGGTACCATTCATATAAAGTTTAAAGACATGCAATATCAATTATACCTTAATTTAAAAAAGCAAAGCAGTGTTACACACATTGTTTATGGACATGTATGCGTGTGTGTGAGTGTGAGTGTGTGTGTGTGTGTGTATGTGTGTGGTAAAGCACAAAAACATGAATGAATATTATAAACATAAAATTCAGAATAGGAGTTACCTTTAAAGAGGGAGGGGAGGGACTTCCCTGGTGGTCCAGTGGTAAAAAATCCACCTTACAATGCAGGGGACGCGGGTTTGATCCCTGGTCAGGGAAATAAGATCCCACATGCTGCAGGGCAACTAAGCCAGTGTATCGCAACTACTGAGCTGGTGTGCCTCAACTAGAGCCTGCGTGCCGCAAACTACAGAGCTGACGCGCTCAGGAGCCTGCACGCCACAACTAGAGAAGAGAAAACCCACACGCCACAACTAGGGAGAAGCCCACGCGTGGCAAAGAGAGATCCCACATGCCTCAACGAAGATCCTGCGTGCCGCAACTAGGACCCCATGCAGCCAAAAATAAATAAAATGAATAAATAAATAATAAATAAATCTTAAAAAAAAAGAAAAAAGAGGGAGGGGAATAGGATTGAGAAGGGTACCATGGGGATTTCACTGAATCTAATTTCTTGCAGTATCCATATGCTTGTTATCCATACATTTTTGGATACCTGAAATATTTTATAATTAAAAAAACACAAAAATCAAATCAAGGTCACATAAAATTCTCCAATGACTTTTCATTATTCCTTAAAAGAAATCCAAACCTCTTACCAAGGTACAGCAATAGGTCCTATATGATCTGGCTCCTTACTGACTCCCCAACCTCCTCTCTTCCCCGCCCCCCATCAATCACCATGTTTTGGCCTCACTGAATTTGTTTCTATTCCTTGAAGAAGTCAAGTTTGTTCTGATCTCAGGACCTTTGGTACTAGCTCTTACCTCTACCCTTAGAACATTCTCCTGTGTGTTCACCCATTTGGATTCTCATCATTTAGGTCTCAGCTCAAGCAAGCCTTTGTTTGACCATCCTATTTAAAACGGTCCCCACCTATTCTGTTTTTCTCTACACATCATCCTTTCATTCCCTTAACAGCACTCATTACCCTTCAAGGTCTCTTGTTTATGTATTTACTGAATGATTTCTACTGGAATGTAAGCTCCTTGTCTGTCTTTCCTACTGCTATAGCCTGGCCATTACAACAATGCCTCATGCATAGGAAGCACTTGATAAATTTTTGTTGAATGAGCAAATTATTCTTATACTGAATAACGAGAAAAATCTCCTAACCTACTGTTTGTAAAGGAACAGAGCCTAGAAACTAAAGTACTTTTTTGGGGGGGTTTCTTTTCCAGCTGTTAAAGGTTTTCTTTACTATGATTTGCATCAAAGGGTAATAAATCAAAATTTGTATTTTGATGATAGGCACTGGTATCAGCTCCTTTTCATTGTCTCTAATGTGGACAATAAAATTGGGTGATGTAATAAGTCAATCTGTACTTTGATGTACTGTCATGTATCTATTGCTAAGCCTTGTTGCTTTATCTTATACATTCTCTACAATGCTAATCTGGAAACATATGCTTAAACAATCAGTTCCTTCCTAGAATGTAGGAGTAAACTCAAGGGCATTTTGTCACGTTTCTATTTGTCATAAATAGAATTAGGAATAATTATTGACATTGTAAAATGTTCTTAAAACATGTGAGCCTTAGTGAATTCAACTTTTGTCTGGAGTGTACCCTGATTAGCACTGACTTCTCTAAGGAGAGGCTCTGCCCTTCGGAGCTTGCACTGAGATAACACAGTCTTAGTATGCGTAGCTCACTTAATTAATTTTCCTCTGGAAGTTACTTCAAATTTTCATTTTTAATAAAGGTATTTTTATAAAGGTATTTTTTTTTCACTTTTGAATGTATGCTGCATTGACTTCATCACTTAATTCAATAGCAATTCAAAAAATCTTCCAAGGTTGATAGGTTTAATCTTTGGATTAAAGATAAACATATATGCTTTTCTTCTTTCTGGCTAGGTCTAGCTCTCCAGCTAAGATACAGAGCATATGTCTTACATTAGAGAATCTTATCAGGCTCAGAAGATGTACTCCCATTTCCTGTTCATACCACGCTTACATGCTGTGGAGCTAAATTATAATCATAGCTGCTATGCTATTTTTAAAATGCACTTACAATTTGAGCTCCTGGCTCCCTTTTGGAACCACGACCATACTGCCACTTTCTCCTCACAGGCGCTATTTTATAGTAGTTGTGTCGCTGAAATAAGAAATATCTTTATGCTAACATCCTTCTGGAAACCAATAAACCTTGCTAACTTGATGGGAAGTTTAGTTGGTGAATGAGATGTACAAAAAGTTTCTTTGAATATTGAATAAAGGGATTTGATGTCTAAGTTGCATTTATTTGTTTAACAGAGAGAGGTGGGGAAAAAGTTGATCTGACAAGGTAATGAAAAAACAACAACTTTGTTTTAGAATTATACAGCAACCTCGACATAGCCTTTAAACCAAGTAAAAGCAGAGATTTGGCATTTATCTGTTACCTATTTAATCTGGAAAAAAAAGTACCTTGTAAAGTGGAGTTTGCTTATTTATTGTTGGTGGGAGTTGGTATTGGCCAGTTTTTTTTTGGCTTTCTTGAAATATCTGACTTGCTGCTTACAACTAATTAGCTAGATAATTCTGTGCTGGGTAGGTTCAACCATAACCCGTTATTGGTTTTCATATGTAAAAGTTTGGGGATAAATAATGTTTAGAAAAGTCCTCCTCCTGGTTTCATAATTCAATTTAGAGATAGAGTGCTCAAAGGGGAGAGAGAGGAGATTGAAGTTACACCTAGGAAAGAGACTTGCATTTATTTATTAATATTTTCATTTGACAGAAATTTTTATCACTTGGAGTATAAATGGGCACAGATAAAAGGATGGGTCAGCAAGCCATAGAATAAGTCTCTTTCAACTGTTTCCCTGGAGAAGAGTTCCTGAAGTAGTTCTTCATATGTTACAACTCTAACGTTCCTCTTCAGAGCCCTAATTTTGGCATCAAGACGTTGGATCATTTGGGTTCAAACATCTGTTGTTTCTGGATGGCTTTAAAATTCCATTGCAAGTTCAAAAATGCTCAAATTGCAAAGCATGTCCTTATGAGAAGTATCTACTTGGTGTATGTTTGCCCTTCTCTCTCACGAATCTTCCAGGAACACTGCATTTGGGCCTACAATTTCTGCTCTGTTTCTCTACGTGTAGCAGTAACATGAAGTGTTTCTTTTATTCAGATCCCAGCTTCAAAGATTCAACTTTGGGCATGAAGTGCCTTTCCTTGCTAAGTCTATTCTTTATGTGTTTGGAATGCACTGGAATGTATGTAAATACTTTTCAAAGTCAGGACTTATGTTTTTTTCACTCTTGTACTTGCCATTGCCTGACTGCTCCATACCAATTTCTGTTAGAACTTTTCAAGTTCTAGCAAGATTTTTTTGGAGAAAGATAATTGCAATCAGATAACCCTTAAAGGGCAAATGTAGTATAAACAAACTTCTTTTTCTGAGAAATAGTTGCATTATAGCTTTTTTTTTTTTTTACGATTCCATGAAGCATCCCAACTAAGAGATATGATTGTAAGTGGAAAATGAATTAGAAGAATAAATGTTCTCATATTGAAAAAATAGAGTTTTTGATGAACATATATTGAAGAAGGTCTAGTTCTTACGATTCTCTCACCAAGCTACTGAACTCCCTAGCTCTGTATTCTTCCAAAACTTTTGAGTATGTTTTAAAGTCACAATGGATAGACATTTATGAAACGTATAATTTTGATGGGGGAGACAACTCCATTGCAATTTGACTGGGATTTAGAATCACTTAAACACTGTTGGAGTTTAGGCAACCCTTTAAAAATGAGTCTTGGCATTGATTTCCTACACTCAATCATGTATCTAAATAAAACAATTTGGGAGATATTTTCTTTTGTATACAAACTTTGTGTTTTCTCCCTCAACCTGATAATGGTCATAAATTAATACAGCGTGTACTATCTTAAGAACTACAGTGTATTAAGTAAATGATTTATAGCAAAACAAAATAAACCAAGGAAAGGTCTCAGCCTTCAAGGGCTCTCCAGTGTTAGTAGTTAATTCTCGAATTCTCAGCCTCTGTGCTCTTTCGTTGGTAGCAGCCACCCCTCCAGTATTAAGGGTTGACTACCATGTGGGTCATTAACTCTAATCTTTCCTTGGCCCTTTGACTTCTTTATCTCCAGATGCACATAACAAGTTTTAAACCCACCCTGGACATTGACTTTCTGGACTTTCACCTCCTCAGTCTTAGCTCTGCTTTCCACAGAAGTAATTGTGATGTTTGGAAGGCTGCCCATCTTAGAGAATGCTCTGTGGTTTCCTCTTTTCTCCAAGTTCTTTTTTTTTTTTAAGAGCGTCACACACAAATTAAAGATTTTCTCTTTTAAAGAAATCATTACTACTCTTTATCCATTGGACAGAGAGGGTAATATTAGGTTGCATTCTGTCCTTTGTTGTTATACTGGTAAACATTTAAAAAATCTTTGCTACTGGATTCCAAGTTCCTTGCTGGGCTGTTTTCATCTCTGTCAAGGATGGCCTAGCGCTTGTCACTGAGAACAGAAGGGTTGAGACATGAAGCCCTGACATGAGGTGCACCTGTATTAGAGAGCTGGCTCTGCCAAGTACCAGTAAGAGACAGTTGGGCTATTGTTTAGCCCCTGTGACACTTGGTTAAATAAGATAATGTATGTAAACCACTTAGCATGTGTTTTGTACACAGTCATTACTGAAATGTTAGCTATTAGAAGCATGTATATATGTGTTAAAGCAAAGGAAGACGTGCCACTGCTGCTTGCATAATCTTTTGATCTTCACAATTTCTGGAGCATGCAGAGTGTCTCTACAGAAGAACCCAAGCAAATCTCTGATGCAAATTATTTATATTGATAGCATATGTTCATACAAACTAGTCGATAAACTCTAAGTGGCAGCCATTTCTAAACACTGCTTCTGAAGTTAAAAATTGCTGTTTTCAAGTCCCAGTGACAAAATGCATGGACAGTCCCAGCCCACGCAGAGTCTGTGAGTCTGGGATGTGCTCAGCAGCTGGGCAGTGACCTGAGGCAATGACCTAGTGGCTGGAGTCGCGGATTCCACGCTCAGCCTTTGAGTCTGGGCTTGGCAAGGTTCTTTGGCAATGAAACTTCTCTAAATAGTGGACCCCTTGGAGAATGTGAAGAAAGCTATCCATAGATAAACATATGTGGTGAGAGAGAGAGAGAGAGAGAGAGAGAGAGAAAGAGAGAGAGAGAGAGAGAGAGAGAGAGAGAATAGAAACAGATACAGAAATTGAGAAAAAAAAAAAGAGAGAAAGAAGAGAAGGAAGAGAGGATTCAAAAAGCCAGAGTACAAGTAAGAACCAGAGAGAGGCAATAAGATGCCAGACTCTGGATTCAAACAGACTTGGTTTTATTTTTTTTATTTTTTAATTATTTTATTTTATTTATTTATTTTTGACTGCATTGGGTCTTCGTTGTTGCGAGCGGGCTTTCTCTAGTTGTGGAGATCGGGAGTAACTCTTCGTTGCAGTGCGCAGGCTTCTCATTGCAGTGGCTTGTCCTATTGTGGAGCACGGGTTCTAGGTGCATGGGCTTCAGTAGTTGTGGCGCATGGGCTTAGTTGCTCCGCGGTATGTGGGATCTTCCCGGACCAGGGCTCAAACCCATGTCCCCTGCATTGGCAGGTGGATTTTTAACCACTGTGCCACTGGGGAAGCCCCCAGACTTGGTTTTAAATCCTCATTTTCAAGCTGTGTGATTCTGGACAAGTTATGTAACTTCTCTTAGTTTCTGTATTTATAAAAAGGAGCAAAAAGGAACACCCACCTCAGAAGGTTTTTGTGAAGATTAAATGAGATAATACATTTAAAAGCATGTAGCCCAGTGAATGGACTATTTTATAACTTTCTCACTTCATAACATATTGAAGACTTTTCCTCATATATGGTATTTGTGTTTATTTGTTTACTTAGATATTTGTTTTATTAGAAAAGGGCATCGGGCTTCCCTGGTGGCGCAGTGGTTGAGAATCCGCCTGCCAATGCAGGGGACATGGGTTCGAGCCCTGGTGTGGGAAGATCCCACATGCCGCGGAGCAACTAAACCCGTGCGTCACAACTACTGAAGCCCGCGTGCCTAGATCCGGTGCTCCGCAAAAAGAGAAGCCACAGCAATGAGAAGCCCGCACACTGCAATGAAGAGTAGCGCCTGCTCGCCACAACTAGAGAAAAGCCGACGCACAGCAACAAAGACCCAATGCAGCCGAAAATAAATAAATAAATAAATTTATTTTAAAAAAAAGAAAAGAAAAGGGCATCGCTAGAACCAAATGCATATGGTCCCATGTCAATCTAGAGAGATTCTTATTGCTGTTTTTGCAGGGACAATTACAGATAAATGATGCTGGGGGCTTTTATTTTCTCTCTTCTAAAGGGGCATGACTGTACCATTTTAAGAAATATTGATTTAGTGGTTCAAATGCCCAAATGAGAGTCACAAGGCATCCACTCACTTATTCTTTCACTTGACCAGAGTTCACTAGGGCGAAGCCAAGTTCCGAGTTACGTGGACCTTGGGGTGTATGGGGTGGAGGTGGGCACACAGTGGGGAACTAAATAGAGGCTCTGCCCTGACTGAGTCCAAGGATTTTCCTCCTTGCTCTACCCCTCTGATAGGCAGGAGGACGTTTCTCTTGTTGTACCAGGGTGCAATGCCAGGGCTTCCCAAGTTGTTATACAGTCAGAGCCCTAAAGTAGATTGTAGGCTGCACTTCTGCTCCATCTGTCCCATTTACATATCATTCTATTCTGACTTTGACTCACTGACTCATGCTGGTCTGAGCACCTTACACTTCAGTTCTCACATCTGTAAAATGGAATGATGGTGATTGTTAATTCCCTTCCTTCAGGGACTGTTACAAATTGTAAAATTAACAAGTTATACTTGGAAAGCATTTTAACCTCTCAATTGAAAAGCAGAGAAGTAGTTCAAGGTATAGTTTATATATTCATTGCATTTAATAATTTCCTTGCAGATTATGTTCTTCAAAATGGGCATGGATGTCTTCAATTTAATAATTCAACCCAACTATATTTATTGAACACCTATTACAAAAAAGATAGAAAAATCATTAAGATCTTTGCCCCTCAGTTGGTAAATTGAACTACTTTCCGATTTTACTTGTGTAGTCTCAAAGGGACCTATTTATCTAATTGCATATAAATTTAACATTCATATCGCTAATTGGATCCTTACCTAGTCTCCCATGTACACCCCACAAAGAGGTTAGAAAGAAATTTGATACTTAGCACCTGATGATTTTCATCTATTAAAGGCTTCTGAAAAACAGTGTATATCAACAGGAAGGGGGAATCTTCATTTATCCTATTTGCTAGCTAATAAACAGAGTGAAACAGGAGAGGGAGAAAGGAATGAGCGTAGAGGTCTGTCGACACTTGGAGAGCTACTGTCATCCACAACAACTCAGTAATTTCTCACATTCTTCCTTCTCCTCTTCTATAGGCTTAATTACTCAAGGCTTTGCTGGGATTTGAAGCTTATCCTATTATTTAAAGATCGAAATCAGGATATGAGAAATAAACACAGGGCATCATGTTTACTTTCAGCCTCAGTCTCTAGTAGGGTTTTAACTGTTTAACTAAAGATAGTCTCCAATTTGATTTCACTAGTATACTCCAACATTTCACTAGTATACTCCAAATCTCCATGTAAGGTTACAGACCTATTTTAGCTGGATCCATTTTCTTCTGGGCAGATAAGCTAAGATTGCAACATCAGAAGCAGTTCAACCAATCATTATGTATAAACCTCAGCCCATTTATATAATGCAATCCTTCTGGTAGTAATGACACAAAAGATGCAAATAAGCAAGATCACAAGCCTGTCAAAGTCCCAAATCATTTGTGGCAACAGGGCCACAAAACCTCTCTCTCCTTGGAAGTAAAATAGTTGCTCTAATGGTAACCAAATGCCCTCCTTCAGGACAGTATTTCAAGAAGGTAGAGTGTACATGTATTATACAAATGTATACAGTCTCTTTAGGAGATAATAATAAATATCATGCTGGGAAGCTGGAACACCAGAAGACTGAGTACTGTCTAGAAGATCATTCTACAAATCTCAGGAAAAGCAGTAAGTGTCCAGGCCTGTGATCCTTTGTCCAGGCCATGAGATAGCACAGCCCATGTGAAAAAAGGACCAGCTAGTTTTACAGCATAACATGGTATTTTATTTCACCATAGTAGACTGCTGGGAAATCTCTGGAGGCCTGGCAGCTGCGTCTTATCTTTAATATGAAGCCTCGGGATGGGGGGAGAGAAAGAGAGAGAGACTCATAATTTACAAGAGGCACAGCCATAAGAAAGCCATTCTGAGCAACTGAACCAGACACAGAGGGTGAGCTGCTATTCCATCCCTAAGTCAAGAATGCTTTTTGTCTTTTCTTCTCTCCTTATCGGCTGTGTCCTCATGAAAAGATCATTTATGGATGGTGGAATGAGTGCATTAGAGCCAGCTTCTGTTCTTTGCTTTTTTTCCCCCATTGCTGCTGTCCTGTAAAACAGCCCCTTTGTTAAAGACTGAAAGAGCAGATGCAGCTCAGATACTATCGTAAATAAATTGGGGAGGGAGTATTTTATCTTGAATTGGTCTAACACCATTTTTGTGTTGAAAGTAGTTCTACTGCTGATCCAAATATTCTAGAAAGTTGAGAGACCCACAGCAAAGTAGTATTTTACATGTATCTCTTTAAAATGATGTAAGGTATGGGAAGAATTAATATGTCAATTAAATAATACATAGAAGAAATGGACATAAAATGGCATCATGGGGTGGAGTGAATAAGGGAGGCCTTGTGGAAGAGGTAGGATTAATAGAAAGCGCTGGATAAAGTATGAGTGAAGGCATAGGGCTAGGCATGGACTTATTGGGCATAAAAGTAAGAAGACTGTTTATTAGTTTCATAGAATTAGAAGTAGGTAGAAGGAAAAGGTGCACAGGTTCGGTAGAAACTAAAAACTAGGCTTAATGTTTTAGAGTGTTTAAGTAATCAATTAGTTGCTATCCATGTTCATATTTGTGAAAAATGTTTTAGATATAGATGACAAAAGGAAAATCATTTACAATCCCACCAGTCGTAAAGATGGTGAACATTCTGGTGCATTTTCTTTCACAAACTTTCTTTGCAAATGTATTATCTTAGTTTAGATTCCCCAGAGGCAGATCCTGATACAAGGATTCAAGTACAACTAGTTTATTTAGGAGGTGATTCCAGAAAACACCATTAGGGGAGTGGAAGTAGTAAGACAGGGAAGGAAAAGAAGCCAAAAAAAGGGTCTTGTTCTCAGATGAATCAGTTGGAGCACAGTCATGCTGGGGAACTCAGAGTTGTCTCACTGAGGGATAAGGAAGCTAGAGTATTTACCCACTAACTCCTGTCAGTTGAGAGTTGATATAGGGAGCGTTCGTTCTCCAAATGAATCTCTCTGGGCCAGAAAAAGAATCCTAAGCAGAGAGTTGCAGGTATCTGCAACCAAGAGCACTCAGTATGTAGTGGGGACATGGGTGCTACATAAATATACACAAATTATATTTTTATTTATAAAAGCTTTCTGTGCATCAGGTATTATACTACATATTTTACTTGTATTAACTCATATAATTCTCATAGAAGTCCTGCAAGTTAGGTGCTACTCTTATCCCCTGAGGCTTAGATACTGGGATTAGAGGCTGGTAGAAGAAAATATGAGATTCATACTCCCAGAGGTTAAATACCTGAAGTCACAAAGAGATGATATACTTTCCAAAAGAGGTTTAATGACAGCTTTATTCATCTAGCTCCTCCCTCCTACACATTTTCTCCTCTTCCTGTCAATAAAGCGTTTTTCCCTTGCAATTGTAAAAGTCTCTGTTTTCAGAGACATTTATTGGAAAACAAAACAAAACCCTGAGACACACAGGATCTGTAACGGATACCTGTCAGTTGTGTCTGTTTAGCATCTCCTCCCCCATTTTCTTCCGGTACAGCATATTATTTCATTTGGGAGAAACGATCCACTCCTTCTTATCGTTTTAATGGGCTGCCAAACCAGTCTTCAGCCTGGTGAGCCTGAGATCCAGACTTGGCCAACCATAGTTTCCATATATTTACTTGGCCACAGGGATCGCCTAGAAATGTGTTTGTGCATCAAGCTGAGCCAATTAGGGTCTTTCCCTGAGGCTTTACTTCAAGCTTTGGGAGAAGGAAGCTGATATCACTAGACTGAGATGATATAATCAGTAATTGTCTGAACCATGCTCTTCTTCCCACAGCAAGGTGGAGCAAGCTCATCTGTAGTAGGAGAGAATGTAAACAGAGCAGAGACGTGAAGTGAGAGGACAGAGAGAGAGAGAGAGACAGACAGACAGACAGACAGACAGAAAGAGAGAGATACAGAAACAGGCAGAAAATCTGACTGCATTGCTAAGTCCCTGTAGTCCCCTGAGGTCTACTCCTCCTGGACTTCCTATTGCATGAACCAAAAAAAAAAATAAACTGATAAACAATAATCTTACTCCTTCCTTCCATCCTTCTTTCTTTCATCCTTGTTTACTTATTTATTTGTTTGCCTATAGCTGATTTGACTTGGGTTTCTGTTTCTTGTAACCAGATTCTTGACTAATTCAGGACCAAGTACATTCTGACCAGGAAGTATGTTTGTGGCCCTTAAGTTATACATTGGTGTAGGAGAGCAGGGGGTGGAGAGAATCAAATTATGATAGGACAGGCATGACCTCTTCCCATCCTTCACAACTTTATTTGCTTCCATGATTCTCAGGTCAATTCCAACTCTCTGAGGCGTGAAGGAGGCCCCTACCTTCAGGAAGTATTCAATTGCAATAGCGACATGGAGCACGGTTTCCTATCGACTGCTGCCTTTGCCTGCAGCTATTGATGGCATTCATCAATAGAAAGCTAACGATTGGGACTGCCTAGTTTTTCCTTCCTACTCTTGAAACTCAAGGACATGGAGAACTCTGCTTCTATGGGACACAGACTGACGATTCTGTGAGTTCTAACCCTGGCTTAAGCAGTCTTTGATTTGTGTGAGTGATCCTCCAAAGATTCAGCAGATCTAAGATCTCAACCTGCTTTTATTAATCTGGAAGCTATGACATGCTTGAAATAAGAGCTGCCATTTATTAAGCATTTACTGTATGCAGGCACTGTACACGTGGGCTTTGTGTATGCTACCGTAATGTAATCCTTGCAGAATTCTCCAAAGTAGGGATTATCAGCCCCTTTTACAGATGAAGAAACTGAAATTCAGAGAGGTTAACAGCCAACGGCCCCACAAACCCAGGTCTGTAAGACTGAAAGCTTCCCTTACCCCTCCACATACTCTAGTGCCTAAGCCCTGGAGTAAAGGCCTAATAGCCTTCCTCACTTACAGAGTTTTAGATTTAACACCTTCACTTTTAGAATACACAACGAGGCTAGAAATTTAATCCTAAACTTCCAAGCACTTTTAGAAAGGCTCTCTGGCCCTTTGCCATTGGTTGTGTGGTCCTTAAACTGGGTTTGGAGACACCTACTGGGTGGATTTGTGTATCAACTCAGCTAAACTGAAACTAGGGCCTCCTCTTGCTTACATAGCCCCAGGTTACTGTGGGCTTCAAGAGACATTTTGCGTGAGCTGGGAAGGCGAACGTGAAGCAGTGGAGCAGCATAACTAGTTTTGCATGTGGAAGGCTGGTGTAGGCACAGGTGCTGTTGCAGCTCATTCATGCTGTTGCTGACCCGCTGGCTCGCGTTGGGATGGAAGAGCAGCCGGGCCTGCAGCTTCTCCAACCTCTCTGACTCCTGGACCAGATATGTGTTTAGTTCCCTGATGAAGGACCCCAGCTTCTCCTACAGATTACTGCATCGGTAGAATTGGTGGCTCAGAGGCCCTTGCTTCCCTCACTGCACGGCCATCTTTCTTTCCCAAATGTTTTCTCTGGGGATTTCAGGCTTCAACACTAGACATAGAAGAAAGAGGCTCACATAAGCTGTGTAACCAGCTCCCCCATTTGTGTAATATCAAATCCCTATAAAAAATCCCGCATTAAATATATATATTTCCTAATGTTCTGCTTCTCTAATTGAACCCTGACTGGTTCCTTATACCTGGGATAGGTGAAGAATTCGAGACTACAGTTTTAAGGGAGACAACTTCCAAATCTTCAACCTCCTTACTCTTTCATAAATCCGATCTGTTAAGAACAAGTCAGCTTGCTTCTCCAGGAAGAAGATGCTGAGAGTTAGGAGTGCAAATGTTCTATTGGGGAGTAACATCCATGAAAGAAAAAAGGAGAAAGCAGGGTTGGGCATATGGAGTCGCCAGACTGTAATAATGATCCCACACCATCTCTGCCAGATCAGTGGGGGAGCTCCAGAGCTGAGACTGCCCCTTAGTAGTTTTCCTGTAGGATGGAAATAGCCAGGCCCCTGTGCAACAGCCTTGCTCATTGGTGGGGGCCATTCTGAGAGAGTGTGACCTTGGTTGAGAAGCTAAGGAATCTCAGCTAGGCACATTCCTCCTAGCTGGGCAGCAAGTCCTTTCTTGGGGGGATATCTGAGCAGCACATTTCCATGTCTGCCACCTTACTCATACTAAATCTTACAATACGGCATTGCCCTGGGCCATGAAAACATCACTTATGAACCAAATAAGGCAATACATTGAAATATTGATTTAGAAATCTATTGGTATCATGAAGGAGGGATTGTTCTAGATCAGTATTTCTCAACCTTTTTTTTTTCATCATTGCTCATCCCCCTGCCCCCTGGGGACCTTTATAGACATTTTTTTTCCTAATTGTCCCCGCAACATGAAAATCCAATATTACAGGCATACTCTGTATATGTTTATGTACTATACGTATATCTGTGCTTTGTACATAAAAAGGTAAGATTTTTTTCATCTCCCAAGAACCAGTTTTCACTCCCTTGGTGACATCATCCCTGTGTAGAATGCATGTTCTAGATTAAAAGAGACTTAAGGGATATAACAACCAGATGCAATATATGGCCCAGGGTTAAATCCTGGATTGAATAAACCATCCCATAAAGGGCATTTGGGGGACATGTGAGAAATTTTAATATGGACTTGCTATTTTTGTTAGGTGCGACAGTGCTATTTTGGCTGTGTAGGAAAATGTTCTTATGTTTGGTAGACGCATGTAGAAGTAAAACCCAAGAAAGAAATATTGGTTTGGTGATGACACCTTTGTTTATTATTAATCAAGTTTCCTTACATGCATGGGGCTTCCCTTCTTTGCCTATCTTACTCATATTTCTATTATGAGTGAAGTTTGGCATTAGAAGTAGAATAACTGGCCTTTGTGGGGAAGCTCTGGATTTGGAACAGCTAAACAGTATACGTTAGTGTTGCTGATTCTTTTAAAGTTAACTGGAATGTCTTGCAAGACAAGCAAATTTTTTGGATTCGGATAAAACTGATTTATAAAATTTTTACATGATCTCTTTAAGACTTGGGGTATTTTATTCGTTGGGAAGTTAAAGCCTATTTTGTCAAATAGTGTCATGAAATATTTATCCCAATTGCAATCTATCATCATCTTATCCTCTGATGAAAAATTTTAGATGACAACTTAAAATATGTGAGGAGTTACATAGTTTAAAAAAATTCTTTTGGGGGTTATGTAAGCAACATATTTAAAGATCTAAGAAAATACATTTCAAGGAAAGGAAGACCTCTCTTTTTGCATCCCTTTAGTCTCTTTCCTTTCCAGGAGCCAGTGACTAATTATAGGCATATAAGACACCTGATTAGGATTCCAGACAAAATGGCAGCCCTTTGCTTTTGTGCATTAGAACCAAGTTTATTTCAATAATGTTTCATTTTCCTTTTTCTCAGTGGTAGATTCCACTGTCACATAGCCACAAGCATATCGGTGGGACTCAACCTTATATAGGGACTTCCCTGGTGGCGCAGTGGTTGGGAATCTGCCTGCCAATGCAGGGGACTCGGGTTCGAGCCCTGGTCTGGGAAGATCCCACATACCGCAGAGCAGCTAAGCCCATGCGCCACAACTACTGAGCCTGCATTCTAGAGCCTGTGAGCCACAACTACTGAAGCCCGTGCACCTAAAGCCCGCGTTCTGCAACAAGAGAAGCCACTGCAATGAGAAGCCTGCGCACAGCAACGAAAACCCAACGCCTCCAATAAATAGATAAAAAAAAAAAAGAACCTTATATAAAGCTGCAACTGCCTCCTGCAACTTTTCTCCCCAAACTTTGCAAACCCCACTGTTCAGTTTTCAGAGACCTCCTTCCTGCTTGTTGGTGGGTGAATGAGAAATTACTCCAAATGGCAAAGAGATCACTTTTGTTATTTCCAATCAGTGTGAGATTAAAAAGTCAAATGTGAGGGGTTGTATGTTTTTTCAGACAGGATGAATCAGTGGCATGTTGCTTTTTGAAGGGTATCTAAATCATTTCACAGAGCACACTTTTAAACAAAAGCCCTCCCATAAGGCTGAACCATCTGGCATGATATATGTTCTTCCAGATTTCTCAAGAGTCTGAGCTTCCCAAGGCACGTTGTGCCCGACCTTTCAGGGTTTTTTCCTACTTAATTTTCTGGCATGTCTCCCTGTCAGGTCCTGCGTATCATTCTCATTTCTGCTGACTTTGATTCTCTAGTCTTGGCCTAAGTTTGGAAAATTCCAAAGAGGAATGTTCTACCAGTTTTCAGGCTAGAAGTAAAATTCTAACAAGATCTGTTTGTTGCTCGCAAACAGAGTCTTTGACTCTTGAAAGATGATTACAATCAGCTGTCAGGTTTTGGATGGGCTACACCCCTCAAATCTCAAGCCTTCACCTCTCAACTCCAGGCCTGTATTTTTGACCTTTCCCTGAGCGTGTTCTTTTTGAAAACCCACCGTGATGTCAAACTCAAGATGTCTATGATGGAACGGCTATCCTTTCCCTTTAATATTTCCTGCATGGGTTGATCTACCAGATTAAGCTTCCTGTAGTGATGTTTGGATCTTGTCACACCCTCTAGGATAAAAGGCTCCAGTAGTTCACCATTGTCTATAAGATAAAATACAAATTCTTTTCTTGGTATTCAAGGTCCTGATACTCCAGTTGGACTGGTTCATTTTATATTGCCCAAACAGGCCTTCTACTTAAGTCTATCAGGTTTTTGGTCAAATGTTCTCACATGATGGAATGTTCTGTCTACTATTTTCTATTTATTTTTCCTACAAATATTTATGTTGCTCTTCAAATTTAACCCAGATATCTGCATGGCATTTCCCTTATTTCCTTGAAGTCTCTCTCAAATGTCACCGAGTAAGGCTTTTCTTTCTTTCTTTTTTTTTTGAAAATAGAGCATTTAATAGGAATCAGAAAATATAAACGCTTATCAGTTTTAGAACACTGCAACCTTAAATAAAGACGACAATAACACATTCTGTTAAATATTCACTGTAGAATATTATAGATGCACTTAATCATTTTGAATGCTTCTTTACCTCAGGAGGAATCTAGGAGAAGTAGCACTAACCATGGACCTGCAGACTATAAAATAACTCTGTAGCTCCAGCTGAGTTGATGGCCACACATTTATATATGCCAGCATCTGTGATCTGGGTGATTTCAATATTGATGATCTGTCCTCTGTTCAAGAAAGTCACGCTACTGGTACACAATAGTGGACGATTATCTTTGTATCATGTAATAGCAGGCAAGGGATTTCCAGTTGCCTTACACTCCAGCTGTATGGGGGGTTGTTCACTACCACTGTCTCATTCAGCATCTTCCCTGCATCCTCCAGACTGGGTGATTCTGCTAGTGTTGGAGGGTCTCCTGCGGGGGGTGGGGGGTAGCTGTGACTCACCGTGGGGACAAGGACAATGGTCAGTAAGGCTTTTCTTTAACACTCATATTAATATTAATATTACAACAAGTCAACCCTGGCCACCCCCTATCCTATCTGCTTTATTTATTTTTCTCCATAATACTTATCACCATACATTATTTGTTCATGTACTGTCCATCTGCCTCCAAGGGGGTAGGGATTTTCATTAGTTCCATTCATTGGTGGAGCTTCAGCAATTAGAAAAGAGCCTGGCACATAACAGGCACACAATAAATATTTATGGATTAAATAAATGAATGAATAAACTCTGAAAATACTTAAGGGCATTTAGAATGAGCCTGGCACTCTCTTGGGTTCTGCAGAGGTGGATATCAACCAGGTGGGGTTCTTTTAGAAACCCATAATCATGTGAAGAAAAATGTAAAGTACAAAAATGGAAGTGTTTACCAAGATCAAGTGTAGCATGGTGTAGGAAAGAGAAAGGAATTAATATTATTGAGCTCCTACTATGTGTCAGATACATTCACATATCTGGTCTTGTTTAAGTTTCACAATGATGCAATCCAGTAGGTTTTATTATTCCCAATTGTGTAGGTAAGAAAACTGAAGCTAAGTAATTTATCCCAAAGTTTTTTGCTAATAGGTGGTTAAAATCAGAAGGGATTTAAAACCAGGTCTTCTCATGCAAAAATCAGTAGGCTTTGCACTATACTAGGTTGCCTCTCAAGTCATTAGGGAGTGAATATATTTAGCTTAAGGCATCATGGAGTAAGTGCTATTTGAGTGATTAATGAGAGGCTCATCAAAGCAGAGAAAAAATGGCAGGATAGCCACCCTCTGTATAAACTTCCCAGCCCACCTCAGTCCATGGGCTCTTTCCCTTCTGTCCTCTCATTCCCTTCTGTAATATTAATTCATTCAATAAATCTTTGAATATCTGCTATGTGCCAAGTAATGTTCTATGCTCTGGTGCTATAGTAGTGAATAAAACAAAATTCCTGTTTCCATGGAGATTTCATTCTCTAAATATTTTGTGTAATATTGGGAGAAAGCAAGACTTATCAAATTTAGAGAGTTCGGATTGGTGTTATGGCTTCATCACAGTCTAGCTGAGGACCTTGGAGAGGTCATTTAAGCTCTCTGAATCTCAATGTCTATATTTGGAATAGGAATAACTACCCATCTCACCAAAATATGATGTTGCGAGGCTCAAATAGGATGAAAATACTTTGAACCATGAAGCACTGAATAACTGTGTTTTATTAAATGTAACATGCCATTGCTTTTAAGAAACACTATTATTTATGTACCATTAAGAAAGAAAAAAATCCACCAATTATGACATGCCACTGATTGTAAGAGCCAGGACAATTTCAGAGATGTCAAAATGTGGGGAAAATTATGCATCTTAGAATTGTTGAAGTATGGAATAAGAAAGCTAGCATTGTCATTCTAGTATGTAGCTACATACGCTCTAGTATGTAGCATATGGTTCAGAGAGGAATGGATTCAGCAAGATACACTGGAGTAGATTAATAAGATAAGTGATAGACTATTAGAGAATATTAGATATTAGAATATTAGGTATTAGATAGAATATTAGAATAGATAGAGATTTTCAAGAATCTATCTTTGTACTCAATTTTTTTCTTAGATAAGATAATTGCAGCATTTTTCTATGTTGTAGAATTTTGGAGCTCCAATCACCTATTTTCCCTTGAACAATGCAGCCATACTGGCCCAGAGCACTACCTGTAGACTATTATATGAGAGATGAATGAAGTTTTTGCTTGTTTAAGAAGTCAAGTCTCAGGACTTCCCTGGTGGTGCAGTGGTTAAGAATCTACCTGCCAATGCAGGGGACAAGGGTTCCAGCTCTGGTCTGGGAAGACCCCACATGCCACGGAGCAACTGAGCCCATGCGCCACAACTACTGAGCCTGTGCTCTAGAGCCCTCGAGCCACAACTACTGAAGCCCACGTGCCACAACTGCTAAAGCCCGCAAGGCTAGAGCCTGTGCTCTGCAACAAGAGAAGCCACTGCAATGAGAAGCCCGCGCACCACAACGAAGAGTAGCCCCCACTCGCCACAACTAGAGAAAGCCTGCGCGCAGCAACGAAGACCCAACGCAGCCAAAAATAAATAAATAAATAAAGTTCAAAACTCAATTAAAAAAAAAAAAGTAAAGTCTCTGTTCCAAGTCCTTAACCTAATTAATAGAACCACGTGCACACATTGCACAGTGCCTTCTTCATGAAAACTTGTCTGTATCAGGAAAATGGCGCTTTACTAGAACAATTTTTTTCAATCATATGGGTATTGCTAATTATGTAACTGAGATCTCTCTCTCTTTTCCTCCTTCCCTTATGACTCTTCCTCTTCCTCTCCTGCACATCACCCTCTCTACCGTTTTGCTTTGGCTCTTAGGAAACTCTAACACAGGTATGTACTTCTTTATAAGGTTCTAACTTCAGTTTCATCTTTTTTGCTGACCTTTATGTTTCTTTTCTCCTAATTCTAACTTATTTTTTCCAACATTTCATTTTTTTTGAATATCTAGAAAAGATGAAAGAATTTTATGGTTAACACCCATATACCCACCATCTGGATTCCATGATTAACCTTTTACTGTACTTGCTTTATCGCATGTCTTTCCATATATCCATCCCCCTTTTCAATAACTCTTTGATATGTTTCAAAGTAAATTTCAAACATATATACACTTTACCTCTATACATTTTAGTATGCATAGCATTAACCAAAGTTTGATATTTGGTTATGTTTTTTAGTTTTTTTTCAGTGAGGTAAAATTTACATACAACAAAGTGCACATACCTCAAGTATACCATTCAGTGATTTTTGACAAGTGGATACATTTGTGTAACACAAATCCTGATCAAGATACACAATATTCCCATCAGTCCAGCAAATCCCCTCATGTTTCTACCTTCATCCTCACAACTTCAGAGGCAAATACTGTTCTGATTTTTTTTTCCACCATAGATTAGTTTTACCTGTTTTAGAAATTCATATAAATGGAATCACACAGTAAGTACTCTTATATAAATCATTTTTTCACTCAGCATAATGTTTAAAGATTCATCCACATTATTATGTGTTCCAGAATTTGTTTCTTTATACTGCTGATTAGTATTCCATTGTATGAATACACCTCAGTTTGCTTAACAATTATAGCTGCTGTGAATGTTTTTAAGTCTTGTTGGGGAAATGCTTTCACAACTGTTGGCTACATACCTAGGAGTGGAAATGCTGGGTCATAGGGTAGATGTATGTTTAATTTCATAGGAAACTGTCAGTCCTTTTCCCAAAGTGATTATACCAACACCACTGTATGAGAGTTCAGGTTGTTCTATGTTCTCCCAACATTTAGTATTGTCAGTCTGCTTTTTTAAAATTATGATTTATTTTAGCTATTCATGAAAGTAGTAATATCTCACTGTGGCTTTAACTTGTATTTCCCTGATAATTAATGATATTGAGTATCTTTTAAATGGCTTATAGGCCATTAACGTATCTTCCATTGTGATGTGTCTATTTAAGTCAATCCAAACTTGAGTTGTTTGGTTTTTCAAATTTTTGAGGTGTAGGAGTTCTTTACATATTTTAGATACTAATTCTTTGTCAGATATATGTCTTGCAAATATTTATATTAGTCTATGGTATATTTCTTTTGTACTTCACCAACACTGTCTTTTTATGAGCAAAAGTTCAAAATTTTGGTATAATCTAATTTATCAATTTTTAAATGGTTATTGCTTATCCTGTCTAAGAAAACCTTGCTATTCCAAGTTGTGAAGATATTCTCCTCTATCTTTTTCCAGAAGCTTTAGAGTTTTCACTTTTACATTTTGGTCTGTGATTCCCTCTTGAATTAACTGTGTATAACGTGAGGTAGGGGGTCAAGGTCCGTTGTTTTTCCATTTGGGTACCTAGTTCCGGTACCCAATCTATTTTTTAAAAAATCTTGTACTTTATATGTTTTTGTAAGATCCCTCAAATATTTTTGAAACAAGCAATAATTGGATTCTGCCTAAAGGCCAGAGGATGCCCTCATGAGTCTCCTTGAAGTGCTGTGATGGGTAATATTCTCCCAACATAGACGTATTAAAATATAATTCCCCTCCTCCACAATAAAAGGTGCTCTGTGTTTCCTTTAGACTTGGCCTTAAGTTATTCACTTTCCTGCCTCTCCAGGAGTGGTGAAATGCGGCTGTGCACTCACTTGACCAGGATGGTTAGCTTGTTCCTACCGGGTCTTGTGGAGATGAAGCAGCAAGATGCTTAGGAGGACTGTCTTTTGGGTCTGAGTAGCCTAATGGGTTTTTACAGGCCTCCAGGGCTTATCATCAGCACTTTGGGAGAGCGTTTTTTCCACAGAACTTTTTAAAGGTAGAGAAGTTAGACTCTGATAAGATATAGAGACAGAGCAAATCTGTGCTCTGGTTCTTTTGGTAAATTTGATTCTGGGTTCTCAGCTGAGTGCCAGTTGTTAAGTGGAGACTTTCATTTACCCTCTTTTAAACTGTTTTTCCTACCTTTCCCCTTTTTGCTCAGCAAAGAGAATCAGACCCTGTATGTATGTATGTACTTATATAGTGTGTGTGTGTGTGTGTATATATATATATATATATATATATATACACACACACACACACACACACACACACATATACACTTATGAAAGTATATGTACTGGTTACAAAAATAAATAATATAAGCTCATAGTTGAAAACTTTGATAATACAAATAATGTGCAAAGAAGAAAGTTCAAATCAGCTATAATCTAACACCCAGAGATAGGCCATGGTGTCATTTTTTGGTCAACTTTGATTTTGAATCTTGGCCCTGCCTCTTACTAGCTTGGCACCACTTTGACTCTAACCTCCCATCTGGGAAATGGGGATAACTTCCTTCATGGACAAGCTGTAAAAATGAAAGATGATGTATGTAAAATCTTTGGCAAATAATAGATACTAAATAAATATAAGTTCACCTATTGAAGGGTAAAGAAAGTGAGTGGGTGTAGGGAAAAAAAAATCTCAGTTCCCTTTTCCCCCCCATTTTAAGTTCTGTTATTAAACTCCTTTAAAGCAGGCACAACTAGAGGGACAGAACACAGGATAGTGGTTGCTAGGAGCTAAGGGTGAGGCAGCAGTCGATTAAAAAGGGGAAACAGTTCTATATCTTGATTGTGATGGTAACTACACAACTGTATGTGATGTTTAAAACTCACAGAACTATACACTGAGGGTGAATTTTATTGTATACAAATTATACTTCAATAAACCTGACTTTAAAAAATACTCCTTTAAAACAAAGTCCTAAATTTCTTCATTGATTTAAATTGGTCCTTCCAGGTCCTCTCAGCATTTCCCCTCCAGTTTATCTCTTTTCTAGACACTTGAGGCTTTTTACCTTCCTGATGGTGTTCTGAATGTTGGTTTGGCTCTCCTGTTAATTGTTATACTGGATTCTTTGTTCCCTGCCTCCCTGCTTTGCTGCATATTTTATTTCCCTCTTTTGAATTGACATTCTGTTGAGCTAGCTTCAGCTGTGCTTAGCAAACCAAATGTATCGCTGTTTCACTTGCTTTTTTGTGTGTGTGTGACAGAAATGTTCTGATCAGGGCAACTAATTAATTATAGTGAGCAAGGTAAGAGAAAAGCAGATCCTGAGTCCTTGTGTTAATGGTTAAACAGACATCCTTTAAAATCTTCTAGATTGTTCCTTCTACTATGAACAAAGGACTTGGAACAATTTTTATGCTGAAAAATAAGTAAAACACAGGCTCACAGTGGAACTTGTTATAGCTACTTGTTGTAGCTCAGTTAAAACAGATACAGCTATTTGAGGTGTATCTAATCACATAATACATCCTGAAATTTCCAGAACAGTCTGGATATAAAATATTCCATGCCAAGTTCTCTCTAAGAGACTCATATTGTGTAGACCAGACAAATGTATCTTGATTTTGGTTCATAAGATATTGTTGCCAGACTCACAAGTTAAATTTATTAATTCTTTCTTTATTTTTCCATTCTGCAGGTATTTACTGAGCGCCTACTACCGAGTGCTAGGCTCTCTAGTAGGCTCTGGAGAAACAGATAAAATCTTTCTTGAGAAGCTAATGTTGTTCAGTCTGGGGTATGGACAGGCTAACAAATGAGTTCAGTTTCTCTAGAAAACAACTGCATACAGGAAAAGACCAGAGATAAGTCAATTCATGTACAATATAATTTGCTGAGAAGCTTTTAAACTTTACTGTATAGACATATATTTTAACTGCATAAGTAATATAGACTTGTTTTAACACACCAGTATTAGGAAGATTTTATTAGACAGCCCTTTATTAAAAATGTAGTATTTAAGTAAATGTATAATATTGCATGTATTTATATATTTTCAACAGGAGAGATTGTAATCTATTCCCAGGGCTTTCACTAGTATAACTTTTGGTTAGAAATCTTCCTCTGACTAGCTTGACCATCTTGCAGTTACTTCTAATAACAGCTGGTATGTCCTGAGTTCTGCCAAATGCCAGGTAATTTGTAGACACTTTTTCTATTACTCATGCAACTTGGTGGAGTAGGCATTGTTCTTCCACTTTATAGACTAGGTGGAGAGTGGGTTTCAAAGAGGGTGAGTGACTTGTCCAGTACCACCAGCCGACTGGAGGTGGAGGGGAGATCTAATGTGCCTGACTGAAGGCAGTGTACTCTTCTCCTGGCTACACAGCCCTTCATTGTTGGGGAGCTTTTAGCTGCGTATCAGGCATGCATTTATTTAAATCTCCGCTGCTACCGGAAAGGAAAGTGAGAAAGGGGGACGTAATTAAGATGCAGCTACTGCCAAAGCATCCCTCGTAATCCAATATTCTCGCTGCAGCCAGAGAGATCCTTGTAAGTGCCAATTGGGCCATGTCTCTCCATTCCTCAGAATCTTCTGATTAATTTTTTTTTAATTAATTTTAATTTTTTTTGGCTGCATTGGGTCTTCATTGCTATGTGCAGGCTTTCTCTAGTTGCAGCGAGCAGGGGCTACTCTTCGTTGTGGTGCATGGGCTTCTCACTGCGGTGGCTTTTCTTGTTGCTGAGCACGGGCTCTAGGCACTCAGGCTTCAGTAGTTGTGGCTCACGGGCTCCAGAATGCAGGCTCAGTAGTTGTGGCGCATGGGCTTAGTTGCTCCGTGGCATGTGGGATCTTCCCGGACCAGGGCTCGACCCCATGTCCCCTGCATTGGCAGGCGGATTGTTAACCACTGCGCCACCAGGGAAGCCCCCTCTTCTGATTAATTTATTAATTCATTATTTATTTCTAAGGTTTAAAATTTTTTTTTATTGAGGTAACATTGTTTTATATCATTATATAAGTTTCACATGTACAACATTATTTTTCTACTTCTGTATACACCACAGTGTGCTCACCACTGAAGATTTAGTTTCCATCTGTCACCATACATTGATCCCCTTTACCTATTTCATCTTCCCTCACCCTTTCCCCTCTTCCCTTCTGCTCTGTTCTCTGTATCTACATGTTTGTTTTTGTTTGGTTTTATTTGTTTGTTTATTTATTTTGTTGTTGGCTCCCAGTTGTGTTAGGCTCATGGGTCTGTTCCTGTCTTTCCAGCCACATGTAGGCATACTCTCTCCTGCCCTCCCCTAGAGGTGCCCTAGCCATGCTGGCCTCTTTTCGTCCTTTTCTTTCCCTATGTCCTCCTGTCCCTGGGCCTTTTCTCCTGCAGTTCCTTTTGCCTAGAAGACTGTCCTTAAGCTTTTCCACCTCTCACCCATCAGTTAACTCTGCCTCTGGTTCTCAGTGCACTGTGGCCCCTTCAAAAAGCCTGTCCTACTGCACCAACCCTCAGCGCACATGCCCACGTATTCACCTGCATCACCCGTTCATGGAGGCCATCATCAGGTGGTCATTTACAGATAGATGCAATCTTATTCTGTAAAAATGCCTCCTCCAGGAGAGAGCTCTAGGGGGGCAGGGATGCTGCAGTTTTTGCTCACCATTATCCTGGACCCTAGCACTGTGTGTGCAAAGAGTAGACACTGGAAAATAACTGTTGAAAGAAGGAATCCTTCAGTCATTCCTGCCACCTCCACTAGACTAGGCTTCCTCAACCTACACTCTCAGTAGGACCCTGAACGTTTCCTCTTTAGTCCTGTAATTAGAGACTTGGATGATTATTTGATTATTTGTCTCTTCCCCTGAGGGCCTCATAAAGGCAGGGGCCTCATGTTTACTTTCCTCATCATGGTGAGCTTAGCACAGCGCCTGCACAGAGGTTGCCCTCTATAAATTTTTGTTGAATGGGCAAGCTAGGGGCCTGTAGACAAAAAGGGAGTGATTCAAAGGTCTGAGTATAAAGGCTTCATAAAGTGGCTCGTTATCTACTAATTCAAATTTGTATTAATTTAATAAATATCTAGTAGTGTTATTAGCAACTCTCAAGCTGAATAAAACATTACTGCTACAAACAACACCCAAGGAAATCCTTCACACTGGTCTGAAGCCCCTTCCTATGGTCAGCTCTCTGGCCAGTGAAGGTAAATTCCTTCTGTTCTAGGCAGAGGCAGATTTTCCACGAGAAGCTGAAGCTTTGGGAGTGTCACTTGTGGCACACCTTCCAGGGCCCTAGGAGGATCCTTAGCAACATGTGCACAGGGCCATATGTTTTTATAAAATTAGCAAAAATAAGATATTTTAAATCACAATTAAAGGCCCTGTCTCTATCCGCTCTGACTTTCCTTCTGTCACCTTATTGGGGGGATTAGAGCAGCCATGGGCATCCTGAGGTTCTGACTAAGAGGAAGTTGAGTTGGGGACACATTGAGCTTGGCTTTAGTGGGATATGTAATTTTCAGACAATTCTATGTATAGTTAAGTCATGGCTATTAGTCCCACCACCGAAATTGCTTCTGGAAAAACCCCTCCAGCCCACGGTGACGACCTACCTAGTATTGTGACACCAAGTTGGTGGCTAGTATCAATGAAGTTCCTTCTGAGAATCACTTGCTTTGGTGCTGAAGGCTATGAGGTTATTGGTGCTGGTTTCTCTATAATCCCCATACTTCCCGATTTCCTGAAAATGGCCTTTTGATCTTTGCTCTCTTGGTCTATCCAATGGTGGTGTCAGCCTCTAACTCCCTGAATTATCGGTATTTTAGGAATTACCCAAAACACTCAGAAGCTTCTTTTTTCCTGGCTGAACTCTGACCGGGCAACGAAAGCTCTGCCTGTGGCACTGGTATAGCCTTCATGGCAGAGCTGTCTCTTTGGGCACCTTAAGTGCCTATCACCCCATCTTTGTTCCCTTATCCTTCTCATGTGCCCCATGGAACCCACAGGCCAAAAGGCACATTGCTCTCTCCCCAAGACCCAGAACAATGCCCCCCAAATTGTGCCCTGGAAAAACAGACCATTCATAAGTGTGAAAAAAGGCAGACAGCAGAGTGAGGAGGGAGAGAGAGAAGACAAGGGGAAGAAGACTGACAGCAGAATGATTAAGGAAGATGATGATGTGGGCACTAGATGGACTGGCTGAGAAGACCCAGAAAAGAGAACAAAGCTGAGCTCTTCCCTTGCCAGATGTGCGTGTGTGGAATCATATCCTTATCCAGAGTTGGCTGGGGTCAGGCGCCAAGGTGAGGATGGAGCATGCTCATCTCTCTCCTGGATCACAGCAAGTTTCCTAGCTGGTTTCCCAGCTTCCACCCCTGCCCTCCTAAGTCCTTCTCACCCCTGCAGCCCAGTGATCCTCTTCAAATATGAGTCAGCACATGCCACTCCTCTGCTCTCGTACTCTCTGACCTCACTTCCGTCCTCTGTCCCCACCCTCAGTTGGTTCCAGCCGGACTCGCTGCTCCTCAAATATGCTAGGCCTCCAATAAAAATATTAAAAAAAAAAAAAAAAAAAAAGCTAGGCCTGCTCCGGCCTCAGGGCCTCTGCTCAGCTGTTCCCTTTGGCTGGAAGGCTGCCCCTCGAATGTCCACCTGCTGCTCTCCTGCATCCACCAAGTGCCCTCCTCACTCAGCCTCTTCTGGTCACTCCATCAAAGACGACAACCCTCCCAATGCCCCTTTCCTTTCTAACATAATATATAATCTATTTATTTATTTGTGTTGTCTGTCTTCTTCCACTAGAGTGTAAGCTCTAAGGCAGGGATTTTTGTTTGTTCACTGCTGAATCTCCCTCTTCAAGCATAGTGCCTGGCACAGAGTAGGAGCATATTAAATATTTGTTGAAAGAATGACCTCATGAGGCAGGTGCTATTATTAATCACATTTTATAGAAGATAAAACTTGGGCTTGCCAGTGTAAAGTAACCTGCCCAAGATCACATGGTGAAGTGAAAGAGCAAGTGTTGAACCCAGTCATGTCTGTTTCAAAAGCCTGTGCTTATAAATGCTGCAATGTAACACAGTCTTCCTACAGCTGTGAACTGCTAAGAGCTGTTAATCGCTTCTCACATCAGCCTTTCTTTCTGGTTAACCAGACCACTGGGCCTTCAGATGGCCTTCCTGAGTTGCAAGTGAGTATTTAATGACAGAAAGGGATGAAGAACTAAATCATAACGCATGTGCTGTGTGAGGAATTGAACGAACAGCTTTATGTCCACTTGGTTGAGAACAGAGATGTGGACTTGCTGAGGCCAGCCTCACCTGGGCTGTCTCAGAGTGGAAGAGGGCTGCCTCCGCAGGCAGGATCTCCCGCAGGCAGGCCAGACACATGTTTGGGCACCAGCAAGGCAGAGGTACCAAAATAATGAAAAAAATCTTTTATGGTAGTAAGTGGCTATTAGATATTTTTAGGAACGTATAAAAGGTGTTATTGTAGGAAAAGTCAGAACTTTGCTGGACTTCCTTACAGGCATTTGACTGAAGGCATTGTTGGATATTCAGTTACATGTGGGCAGCAGCATCAACTTTTTGGCGCACAGAGTCTCTGGAGGTCAGTCTAACCCTGCTGGTCCTGGCTGATGGTGCCAGTGGAGTCATTTTATCTATCATTTACTTTCATAAATGGTATATGAATGTGTATGGCTTCCATTACGGAATGAGAGGTCAGTGGGGGCAAGAACCGTTGCTTTGTGAATCCTTGAGGAATAACAGTGGTGTTTCAGGGAAGGTTGACTTACTGCTGTTATTTTGAAGTTGGAGTTGGAGGTCTGAAGCGCTCCTATTTTTGCTTCTACACCTTCTCTGATGTCATCTTTGTGAAGCTTTCTCTGTCTACCTCCCTGGGCTCCCCTCCCTCAGCAATTATTCACTTCCTCTTCTGTGCTACAGATATTATTATATTTATCAGATCACATCATAATCATTTTTATCCACTTATGATTCCCTATGAGACTTAGAACTCCTAGAAGTATATGGCTTATTCATTATTGCATCTAGATTCATCTATCTAGCCCAGGGCCTGGAACAGACTGAAGGTTCTAAAATTTTGCCAAAAGCAATTAAAACCAAACTTTGGAGGTTAGAGGCGTTTCTAAGGAAAATATCTTTTTTTTTGGTGAATTCCTTCATAAGACATGCCCGGCGCCTAGCACTGTTTACAAAGCAGGTCATATTGGAGCAATTGCTTCTGCGGCCCCTTGTTTTTCGTCAGATCTTCTCTGCTGGGCTGCTCAGTGACTCACAGCAGGAAGAGGAGGCATGGGTGCTAAACTGTCCCTCGACACCTCCCCCATCATGCCCCAAAAACCCCAAAATGACAAAAAATAGGCTTGTGGTCCTTTGAGCTGCTTGGGCCTATCACTTCACTTCTCTGCTTTTCGGTTCCTTATTTTGTAGCAGTTTTGAGTTGAGATGGGAGACCTAAGTTCCCTTCAGGCTGTGAAATCTGAGTCTTTGAGCCTACTCGTGGGCAATAAGCAGCCCATAATCCTGCCCTCTTCCCACTCTCTGAAGAGCAGGTCAGACTTGGTTACCTCGGAACAAGACCCACACCCACACGTGTCCTTGGAGCTGCTGTTTTGTGACAGGTCTTTCCTTTAGCTGGGAGTGCATTTCTCCTGTAACACGTCTGCTTTCTGCTGCTTACCTCTGTGCTCTACTGCTGTATCCTTGATTTTGTGGATCAAGCCTGCTCTCAATATTCATTTTATCCAGGCTTTATCCCTATAAAAATGATGTGATAAATTTAGAACACTGCATATACCATCATGCTACTCATGTATTTTATTTTAAGCTATGTATGCTGGTCTTTTTTCTGTTTGTTCTCAGATCTATTTTCTACCATCCTCAACCTTGGGTTTTGCATCCCTGGGAGCTACTTGTCCCAGGCTCCCTTACAGACCTCGCCAAATAGAGCCAGCAATGGAACACTGGAAAATGAGAGGAGGGAAGAAGCCGGGTTATTTCCTCCCCTTCCCTCTGTTTTAGATGGTGTATGGCAGCATCTTGCCCATGTCTCCAGAGCCTGCTGTACAACCCTCTCTCCATGGTTCCTGATTTATCCTGGAAATGCTGCCACAGTTCCAGATTTTCCCAAGAGGCCTCAGAATCAGGGCTCCAGTGACACTGCCTTCTCCCTTCATCCCTCTAGCTCCAGGGTTGATAGTGGCTTCCTGCTGTTCTCTGGCCTCTCAA
Source organism: Tursiops truncatus (assembly GCF_011762595.2). Lineage (NCBI taxonomy): Eukaryota > Metazoa > Chordata > Mammalia > Artiodactyla > Delphinidae > Tursiops > Tursiops truncatus. The sequence continues at coordinate 63,986,443 of NC_047042.1, read as the reverse complement.
CTCTTCCATCACCTGATTAAATTCCCTCTGCAATAGCTAGCATGGCTCCTGCAGAGTATTTTCAACTCTGACTAAAATACTCTAGATGTATGTATACATCATACATATATACATGAAAATATGAATAGCTATATGAATATATGTGTATGAAACTACACATATGTATGAAGACACATGTATGTATGAAAACACATAGAAAAAGATCTGGAAGTTTACACATGAAACTGTGAACAGTGATTTTATGACTGGGAAAAGGAATGGGGCTGGGTTGGTATGGAATTGTGAAGGAGAATGATAGCTTTTTAAAAATAGCTTTACTGTGGCACAATTTACATATATAAGACCATAACATTCATATGTATGTATATGTGTTATTTAGCTTTTTTGTTTTACAATGAGCATGTATTCACATATTGCTTATCTAATATTAAAAATAAATAATTAGTACTGCCCTGGTGGCGCAGTGGTTGAGAATCTGCCTGCCAATGCAGGGGACACGGGTTCGATCCCTGGTCCAGGAAGACCCCACATGCTGCAGAGCAACTAAGCCCATGCGCCACAACTACTGAAGCCCGCATGCCCTAGAGCACTTGCGCTGCAAATACTCAGCCCCCATGCCACAGCTACTGAAGCCCATGTGCTCTAGGGCCCAGTGCCACAACTACTGAGCCCACATGCTGCAACTACTGAAGCCCGTGCACCTAGAGCCCGTGTTCCGCAACAAGAGAAGCCACTGCAATGAGAAGCCCACGCCGCATCGCAGAGTAGTCCCCACTCACTGCAACTAAAGAAAAGCCCGCGCGCAGCAATGAAGACCCAATGCAGCCAAAAATAAATAAATAAATAAATAAATAACATAACATAACATAACATAACATAACATAACATAAATAGCAGGAGTGGGGCAGCCTTAAGCCATGTAGGGAAAGCCTTGCAGGTGACACTAACATTCATTCATGCAACAAATATTTTTTATTTACTATGTGCCAGGCACTGAGGGTCCATCAGTGAACAATATGGCCATGATCCCTGCTCATATTATCTGCAGTAATTAAATACACAATTATGTCAGTACTAATTAATTATGAAGAAGAGGGCAACAAAAGTCCTAACCTAGTCAGGGAGGGCTTCTCTAAGGAAGTGACTTACTAGCTAAGAGCTGAAGGATAAGCAGTTAAAGCTTAGTTGCTGGAGGGAAATATGAGACAATATGAGATGGTAAAGCGGGGCTGCCACTGAGTGCTTCCCTGGTTCCTGTTCTCAGGGAAGCCGTTTTAACAATAGAGTTTGCTAGAAGGTGTTCCTCGTTGGAACCCATAATGGGATGCCAGTCAACGGGAAGTGTGGGGAGGTTCTGTGGGACCAGACTTCTACTGCTGTAGCCATGCCTCCCACAGCACTGGATCCATCGTCTGCACGCCAGGTGGCTCCCACCTGGAGGAGAGGAAGCCAATGCCTTGTGTCCTGTAGCAGTTGACAAGGCTGGTTTGGAAGTGGCTCAAAAGCTAAGGATGCCCTGGGGTCAGCAGCAGTAACAAAGGTACCCATGTCCATCAACCCCTCATCCTTTAATGGGAACAACTGACACTCTCAATCTTAAGTAGAGTGGCATGCAAATGCCCAAGACAAGTGCTCAGTCCAGCTTCCATCCATATTTCTAATTCTGAGGTCTTCTTGAAATGAAATGCTGGAACTTGTGGTAAAAAGCTATTCATGAAGCAAGTCTCATTCTTTCTAAGCTCCGTATTTTTCTCTTTCTGCTTAACCTAATTCAGATTTTTTGCCTGTGCCTCAGTCTTTCCAATTCATAAACATTTTGGAAATGACTATAATCTCCTTGTTTTATTGTAAGTCACCAATCTCATTTTAGTGTAAGCCACCAATTATTCTGTGAAATTAAGTCACTTATAAAGTAGTCCATTGATTATAATTACAGTTTAGTTACAGCTTGTCCAGGTCTCCCAAACTATGTAAAATCAGGTTATGTTTCCTTTGACGTCCAAATTACAAAGGTAACAACAGGATCTTAGCTTGACCTCAGTGTCCTGCAGCTATTTCTGGGCGTCCCCAACAGGATGTGTGATTCGTGCTCACAAATCGGCTGCTGTAACCACATAGGTCCACCTAGTCCTTTCTCTTCTGCACTGGCTCCACCAGGTCTGCTTCCTGCAGGACCACTTGGAAAGCATCAGTGCTGTCACTGCCCATCATGAAAGCAGCACTGATGGTGCCAAGTCCACAATCTCTCCCAGTGCTGCCAAGCCAGCCAGGCTTTGGGCTCTCAGAGCAGAGTGAGATTTCATGAGCAAGCAGGGAAAATGGCCTCTTCTCTCCAGCTCTGTGCTCCACTTTGGCACCCGGGATCTGATTCTATGGTGCTTTGGACTGATAATCATAAATGTTTCTTGTGAATAGTTTTCCCAATTTCTGGCCTTCATCTATCTAACCCCTGGGGCTCAAAACCAAGTTCAAGGTTTTAAGGAGGAGACAATCTGTACCATCCCTCAAACCTTCATGGTTCTTAGCCGTCCCGGCAGTTACACTTGGGTCTGCTCTCCAAGTCACAAAACAAAAGTTCCCAACCATATTAATAGAAGCAAACAGATGCTATAGTGTCTGTGCGGGTGATAATTGTGCTGATGGGTATCAATACTAACAATCTAAAATTAGGCTCAGCTGGCCAAAATATATTAATAGTTTTAATTCACTCTAGTGAATAACTAGTTTCAAGTAGATTCTGAAAATAAATACCCCATATCACAATGTCTTTTCCAAAAAAGACTGAACATATATGCACATTTATGTCAAAAAATTCCCAAGAACTACACAGGTGAGAACCTGTTTACCATGGAAACCAAGCAAGAGCTCCTCCTCAATTCTCACCTGAGGCTGAGGTGCGCGGCTGCTGTTTAAGAGCAAGGCCTGTGGTCTAGCAATGCTCTTGCCTATGTAAGGCCCTGCTTTACCTCAGTGGGAGGCTTCCATCATTTCCTGGTGAAACTAGTAATACTGAGTACGGTCTTCGTGGGACATGGAGCTCTCAAGACATTTATCATTCTTTCATTTAACATTCACTGTGTCCCCTCCTGCTAGGGGCTTTGGGGAATTAAAAAAAGGTATAAGACATTCTTTTTAGAAGTTTACAATGTAAAACAAGTTCATTTTTTGAGGTCATTGTGCTAAGTGAAATAAGTCAGACAAAGACAAATACTGTATGATCTCACTTATATGTAGAATAAAAAAAAAAAAACCAAACTCATAGAAACAGAGTAGATTGGTGGTGGAGGAGAAATGGAAGAAGGTGGTCAAAGGGTACAAACTTCCATTTATAAGATGAATACATTCTGGGGATGTAATGTACAGCATGGTGATTATAGTTAACAATACTTTATTGTATACTTGAAAGTTGCTAAGAGAGTAGATTTTTAAAGTTCTTGCCACACACACACACACACACACACACACAATTGTAACCATGTGAGGTGGTGGATGTGTCAACTAACCTTGTGGTAATCATTCTGCGATATATACATATATCCAATCATGTTGTACACAGTAAACTTATACAATGTTATATGTCCATTATATCTCAATTATGTGGGGAAAATTGACTTTTTAGTGAGTCAGACACTATTTAATTTACATTTATGGATTCTCTCACTTAATCCTCATGTAAAGTAAAAGCTACTATTAGCTTCGTTTTACAAATGAGGAAAGTGAAACTGAGTGACTTGCTCAAGGACATAGCAGAGTCGGGATTCTATTAGAATCTTTGCTTTTATCCAATGCATTGTGTTTCTCCTTCCCAACTTCCATTAAAAATCCTAGGACTGTTGCCAATCAGATAACCAGATTCCCCTCAATATATATTTGATTTGAACATAGCAAATTCTGTAAGTTGGTACAAAACAGTTTCTTCACTGACTGGTAAGAATTGTCAGAGTAGTCTCACCACATTACAACGCTCCAGTTTCCTGTGCAGAAATCTGGATTAAAGCTTTAATCTGGATTAAAGAGTTCTTAAAAAGTAGTAGTGCCTTTTGGGACTTCCCTGGTGGCACAGTGGTTAAGAATCCGCCTGCTGATGCAGGGGACACGGGTTTGAGCCCTGGTCTGGGAAGATTCCACATGCCACGGAGCAACTAAGCCCGTGTGCCACAACTACTGAGCCTGCGCTCTGGAGCCCGCAAACCACAACTACTGAGCCCAAGAGCCTAGCGCCCATGCTCCACAACAAGAAAAGCCACTGCAATGAGATGCTCGCACACTGCAACGAAGAGTAGCCCCCGCTCACTGCAACTAGAGAAAGCCTGCGCAGAGCAATGAAGACCCATTGCAGCCACAAATAAATTAAAAAAAAAAAAAAGTAATAGCGCCTTTTAAATATACTACTGGTTATTTTTATAACCATTAGGGTATAAGTATAGACAAAGGAAGTTTTCTCAAGATGTTTCACTAAGATGTATAAGCATTTTAAAGAACCAGATTGTAGTAACTACATGTTATTTCTCTACATTTGATAATATAGAAATCTACTTCTAATAAAATAATGACAATAGTGAGTGGTTGTTTCCCTTCAGGGAAACTTTAAAAAAGGCATGGCAAAGCTCTGGTCACTACAGGACAGGTTTAAAGTTCTACTAGGAGTTGGGGTTCTTAGATGTTGATGATGTTGACGGGTTGTTAGGTGTTATACTAAGACTCATGCTAGGTGATAAGAGACAGCACAGCACAGTGGTTAAGAGCATGATGCTGAAGTTCAGATCCCAGTGTTACCTTTTACTACCTTTGTGACCTTAGACAAGTTACTCAACCTGTCTGAACCTCAATTTACTATTCTGAAAAATGGAGAGAACATTACCTACTATTATGGATTGCATGTTTGTGTTACCCCCAAATTCACATATTGAAGTCCTAACCCGCAGAGTGGTTGTATTTAGACATGGGGCCTCTAAGGACATAATTAAGGTTAAATGAAGTCCTAAGGATGGGGCCCTGATTGGACAGGATTAGTGTCTTTTAAGAAAAGACACCAGAAAGCTTGCTCCCTTTCCCTCTCTGCACGGGCACAGAGGAAAGGCCATGCGAGCACAGTGGGAAGGTGGCCGTCTGCCACCTAAGGGGAGAGCTCCCACCAGACACCAACCTTGCTGCTGGCACCTTGATCTTTGGACTTCCAGTCTCTAGAACTGTGAAAAAGTAAATGTCTGCTGTTTAAGCCAGTCTATAGTATTTTGTTATGGCAGCCAGAGCAGACGAAGACACTTACCTTGTAAGGTTGTTGAAGGATTAAATGAGTTGATACACTTAAAGAGCTTCCCACAGTGCCTAGCATGTGGGAAGTCCTGTGTGAGGGTTAACTAGAGTTGCTGGCCTCAGATCTGTGGGTTTGGGTTTTGAGAATGGTGATGTTGTGCACAAGTGTGGCATACATAATTGTACATGGGCACACTCAGTTCTGAAAAACAAATTTGAGAAATTAATTTTAAATTAATTAAGTGGGAAGACATTTACATTCTAAAGTGAACTTCGGCAAAATTAAATGTGCCAGCCTAGGTTAGGGCCGATATCTCATGCCTTCCTCCACCTCTCCTCAAAAGTTTAGATTCATGTTAGTTTAAAACTTCTTGCCCCTCTCCCTCCGCAATAAAACCTCAAACCAACTATAAGTAAATTGTTATGGGTCTCTGGGGAAAAAGAAAACGGAACAGGAAATATCTGGATAGATAAGGGAAGCCTGTAAAACATAGATGATGGTTGTAATTTTAGGAATTCCAATATGAATGACATCAAGTCAAATTCTCATTTTAAAAGAATAGAGGCCAGAATGCTTAAATGTTAGTCTTTAAATATATTTTTCCTTTTAATGTACTAAATTCACATATATATGATCCTTTAGTCTTCAGGTAATTATTATGAAAGTCAACTTAGGATAGAAGAATCATTTTCTATGAAGGATCAGAAAACACTATGAAAAAGAAACAACTGCTTTCAATAAACATTAAAATATACTTTCAGTTCCAAAGTATCATTCCTTACAAGGGAGGAGGAAGAAGAGTTGGGAAAGCAGGAGAAAAAGAGGGAGGGACAAAAAGAAATAGAGAGGAAGGGAAAGGGAGACAAGAAATGGAAAAACAAGAGAAAGGAGGAAAAGGAGCAAAGAGAAGGAGTGAAGAGGACTGTAAAAAAATTGGTTATGAAAAAAAAATTGGTTCTGTAGCTTTGAGGGAGCTGTTTGTTAAGGTCCTTTGTAAAGTTCGGGGGTGGGCTGGGGTGGGCTGGGGAGGTGGAGAGGAACAACATTCTCTTCCAACCTTTTGAAATTTAGATGAGCTCATTAATCAGTTCTCTCAGCTTCCACTGCCCAGACCCTGGGAAGAACAACCTTTGGCCTGTGGACACCAGGCTCTCCAGGCTTGGAGATGTAGCACTCAGGTCTAATTTTAGCAGTAAGATTTAGACCAGTGAATAATAGTTGTACCCTCCAACCCCAGCCCCTCCACACTCATCCAAGCTTAAGGATGAAGAAGGCCTTTCCTGAGCTTGCCCACCATTTGCAGCCCTGGGACTGGAGTTCTGTGAGCTACTGTCTCCATAGGGCTTAGGTCCTGATAGAGGACCACACAGGTGGCGAGTATGACAGACAGAAAGAATGAGAGCGATATCTTCAGCTTCCTTCCTTTCTTCTTGAGGCTATTGTTCAGTAAGAATATACCCTTCTAGGTTTTTATAATTTGGGAGTAGAGACAGAAAATTTTAATTTACATGTACAAAGTGTTAAGCATTAGGGATACAGATAGGCACGGGAGAAGATGTCAGAGTTCCTGCCTCCTTAGGTTGATATTACAGTGGGGGAGGCAGTATAAGCCCCTCCTCTGCACTGTATTTTGTACCCCTCCACCCTAACCAGATATGTTCACACCTTCCAATACACACTCTTACTCTTGCTCCCTCCTGGACTCTCCCTCTCCTGGCACCAGGGCAAGAGGCTTTCCTTGTCCCTGGTCTGGTCTTCAAATCCCTAAATTGTAATTGTAGATTCATATGCAGTTGGAAGGTGGATCCTTTCGTGCTCATCACATGTCATGCAATAGGATTTGTGATGAATTCCATGAAATCTCATAGGCTTTAATGGAAAAATTTACAAAGCAAGAATGAACAAGAAAAGAGAAAAGATGGGCCAAGGTTCTCTGCTGGACACACCATGGGTGGACATTTCAGGGAAGAGAACTTGCCCCCTTGCTGTTCTCCTTATAGAGCAAGAGTGAGAACGTCTTAGTCAGCTGGGAGATAATCCAACTTCTTGTGTGTCATCCAATCTGGGGTTAGATACCAGCTCTTAACTGGAGTCACCTAGCAAAGCCGACTGTCCAGCACCTGAGGACCTTGAGTTTTATGGAGGGGAGAAGCTTGTCCCTCGAGAGGTTTGGGGGCAACCCCTCCTGCAGGGAAGAGGTGAAGAGCCCAGGTCCCAGCTGGCTTGTTGTTCAGACAACCCAGAATAACCAACCTAGGTCAATTTTGGCCAATCCTGACTGTGGCACCACGAATCTTTTTCATCTTTATACCTCTAGCACTTAGCATAGAGCCCGGCATATGAAAGGTACATGAGCAATGCCTGATGATCTAATAAGTAAATGTGCTTTTGTGCCAGCTGAAAACAAGTGATTTTGTTCTTGCTGATGAAATGATAGCAAGACTAATAATACACGTCGGTGCTTACATTTCTTGAATCTGTGGAAGTCTATGTGCATGCTCTGACTCTGATTTGGTGAAATGTCTTTGAAGGATCCACAACTGTATGAGAAGTCACCCTGGCTTAAGCAAGAACTACTTTTACTGAATTTCTACCATTTCCTTGCAGCTCTGGCAAATAAGGCAGTGTCTGGGCTCTGAGACACTCAGTAAAGGAAGTCTCTGCAGGTGGCAGCTGCTCTGGAATTTCCCACAGCCAGTCCTCTAACAATCCTCTAAAATCTTTAGTACTTTGATTGAATTAGATGCAGGGTATAATGGGAAGTTAGCTACTGTTTGCAATTTTTTAATGAAAACAATTTGAAAAATTACATCCCTTAAACAATTTTCACGGGGACAGTGATTCCTAATCTCTTCCTCTCAGAAAACCCCTTTTAATATGATTTCCCCCACAAAAATCTCTGTTTTGAAAGAATTTGTTTATAAGCAAACACATTTGTTAAATAATAATGAATTTATCTTCCCAAGAGGAAACCAAGGAGTCAAGTTTTGTTTTTTTTTTCCTAACTAAAAGTCATCCTTGAGGCTTGATTTTGAGTAAGCAATTACTTTAAGCTTCCTGACAAACTGAAAATAGCTAAAGAAATTTTCCCCTGCCCCCTTAGACGGTGGTTATTATTTTCGTAAACTGGTAGGATTCTAGGTTTGAAACTAGGTTCCAGAGGGCACCAAGAAAATATCACCCATTTAACAAAGGCCTGTGACTTCTCCTAGGTCTTTTGCTATCGATTTACCCTCCTTACTGGTAATAAATGCTCTACTGAGGCAGTTATTCCTGCCTAAGTCTAGGTGTCCTGCTGAGTGATGAGATTTTTGTCTGCCAAGCAGGTAGAGGCCAGACTTTAGTCCCAGCCTTCTGTTAAAAAGACATCGCTGGATGGTCAACAGGCAAGCTGGTCTATCCAGAGCCCTCACCTAGCCCTCACTGTCCCTTTGAGTTGTAGAAAAAGTCACATGTCTTCCTTGAACCTTTCCACCAGGGTTTTGCTTGATTTGTGGTATGAAGCTGTTACTTCAGGATGGGGAAAAAATTCTCAAGCAAGAGCATAATACAACAGTAAGTAACACTATTTTCTAAAAGGAAAAAAGAGCATTTTCATTACTTTCATAAATTGCAATAGCACTTTTTTGGGGAAAGATTAGAATAAATAGGAGCTTGGAAATCTGACCTTGGCTGGTGTAAGAATAGAGAGAATCTGGTACTTCTTAATTTCCCATTCAGGTTCTCAGTGTTCCAGGAAGCAGTGTGTTCAAGTTTCTTTTCTCCATTTAGTTCTCCTGAATGCCCAGCTTCAGTGCCCAGGCATTGCTGCCAAAGATCCTGCTGGCACATTCAGCTGCCATTCAAGGAAACAGCCCTCCACACCGCCTCGCACTTGGAAGTCTGTCTTACAGCATAAAACAGGTGGAAGGACATTGTGCCTTTAGAGTTCTACAGGCATGTCTTGCTACTGCTATTGCCCAATGCCAAGAATGACAAAAATCTTTTGTGTATGTTTGGGGGTGGGAAAGACCAGATATTACTGTGAATAGCAGTTAACTTGCTATTTGGACAAGATTCCCCAGGGCAGCTGTTGTAACTCAGGCAGCAATAACTCTAACACTTGGCTCTGTTGCTAGGATGGATTGACAGAAACTTTGGACAAACCATTTAAAAAATTATGCTCCCATGACACAGTTGAATATATCACAGATCGACTTAAAGACTGAATATTTGCTAGTATCATAATAAGGAAGTACAATGAGCATATTACTCAAGTAGGGTTATATTTACACTTCCATTTTCATTCTAATTATCTTGTGCTTTCAGTAAAGTCATTAGTATCTGTTGACAAAAATGTGAACTGACACAAGATTTGCACTCTGTAGCTACAACTGAGACAGGATTACCTTTCTTATATGCTGACAATCTTATTTACACTAACAAGTTAGTCAACTTCACAATGGAATTATAAATTCTAACTTGTGAATTTGCCAATTATTTGGCAAATTATTTGCCAATTTATTGCCAATTATTTGCCAAATTATTTGCCAATCTTAGCCAAAGATTTGAACCCATGTTTAATTTTCAGTCTTGACACATACATGTACACATACATAAATAATTTTTTTATGTTTTGTATAAAGAAAAAGATTATATTAGTATTGATATTTAAATGGTAGTTTTCATTAAGTTAAATTTATACTTTAGTGGAAGATTAAAATGACCGGTTGAAATAAATTATTCCTAGAAAATGAATTCACAACATAAAGTTACATAAATCTCAACATTGTCAGTTAGATCTCCTCAAGATTCCCTAGACCTTATTAATGTGTATCAGTTTTTAAAAAATAGTTGCATGGTTTTGCCTTCATCCTCTCCTTTTTTGTTGAACATATCCAGACCAATAATAGAGGATACGATTGCCCCCATTTCAAAATGGGTTTAGCATGGGCTAAACCCATTAACTGTATCAACCCATTATTGATACAGTTAATGATCCTGTATTACCAGTAAAGCATAGAATTAAAATTGACCTTGGCTTAAATGGACTTATTTTAATTTGGTTATTTGATCGCAGCTGGAAAGTTGGACACACAGTAAGAGCCATCTGGCCTGCCCTGTCTCTGTTCATCCTGACCACTCACTACTTTGGCTTATCTACTGCATCTCTTCTACTTTCCCGTAAGTGCCCCATCCTCCCTGAGTCAAAGCCCACATGGCCTCAGCTATGGTACTGGCCAATCTGGTCTGTCATGCCCAGCAGCTGGCATTCACCTGTGCCAGCCTCTCTGTCAGTCCTGGTGCCTGATCAGGCCCAGCCGTCTCTGCCAGTTTTGTTGTCTACTTCCTAACCCATGCCTCAACAACTCCGGTGGTGTCTTCTGCCATCGTATTTTCCCCAGCACCCTTGCTTTCTGCCTCTCCTGGCAGCTGTCGGCTTAGCTGATGGCACTGGCATACACCCCCATACCGATAAAGCCGGAGCACAAGATAGACTCTTGACCCTACCGCACTGACTTTGGTCCTTCCTCTTTGGACATACCGCTGGAACTCGATCTTCCTGGGATTTCAATCTTGGCTTTCTACTTTTTCTTTGAGAATTCTTTCCCCCTTGGTGCCCAAGGAGGGGCACCCTCCTCGTTCCTGCTCTAGGAACTTACAGTAAAGGTGATGTCTCCTGCTTCACGTTGCCTTCTCGTTACTGCCTCTGAGCTGTGCCAGCTCAGTAGGTCCCCAGGCTTGGCCCAGATTCACTTGGATGCTCTTGTTACCACCTGCTTATCTACCCTCCACAACTGCTGTGTTCTTGGACAGGTTGACAGTGTTGCCTCTGTTCATCTGCCTAGGGTTTAAGGCAAAATACATCTACAGATCAGAGCAGATGTGACTAAATGTAAGTGGGAAAAATGAAACTTACTGTGAGGAAAGAGTTATGGGAAAGGAGGTGGGATGAGAGGATCTAAGTGGAGTTACTAGTAGGAGCAAGTAAGAACAAATAGTGAAATGAAAGACTTTGGTGGTGGGGAATGTGAGAACAAGATCGTGAGTATTAAGAAAGCTATACTTGATCATGAAATCCTACCTACTCAGAGCCCTGACATTTGACTAGTAACAAGCCTTACACAATTAATGGACATAGTTTAACAACCCATCCTATTTAATGAATAAATTTCCTAGAAGAATTAATGAGAATAAAATTAAGAAAGGAAGTTCCCTAATTCCTTAAATATAATTTGCAAAGTCTGTGGGGATAGGGCTGTTATACAGAGCACTAATGGAAGTCTATAGCTTTAATGTGAGTTTTAAACATAATTTTATCATATCCCCAAGAGATGATATAATTGGTGCTTACAAGTTCAAAAATCTTGAGAAAAAAAGGACTAAAAGGTTACAGGATGAGGATGGTTTTCCACAAAAGCAGATGGTTTTTTTCTGAAATAAGGCAAAATAGTGCAATTCCCCATAGCAATAAATTAGGGGAAAACAGGCTGTTCAAAGGCAAATCATAATAATAATTCATTATTCATGTAAATTTATATATATATATATATATATATTTTTTTTTATTTATTTTTTTATTTATTTTTTTTTTTTTGGCAGTACGCGGGCCTCTCACTGTTGTGGCCTCTCCCGTTGCGGAGCAACAGGCTCCGGACGCGCAGGCTCAGCGGCCACGGCTCACGGGCCCAGCCGCTCTGCGGCATGTGGGATCTTCCCGGACCGGGGCACGAACCCGTGTCCCCTGCATCGGCAAGCGGACTCTCAAACACTGCGCCACCAGAGAAGCCCTAAATTTATAATTTTTAAGCAGAGTATTGACACAAAAGCTACTAGATACTTGGGCAATCATCAAAATTTACTTTCACAGCTTTTAAGCACTTATATTGTTTCTATTCCTGATCACACTTTTAAGGTTACTTCTAGCTAAATGACAGTTTAAAAGGATTTTCTATTGCCTCCTTTGAATTGTGGACAGGAGTTAGGAGGAGGAGGAGGAGGAGGGAGGTAGAGGGGCAGCATCTCTGGTTACTACAAAACTTCCAATGTTATAAGGAAGATTGTATTTTTGATTACACTCAGCCATTTTCCAAACCGATAGTTATTTATATCTGCAATTAGGAATTTAGAAATCCTCTAAAATAAATGTTTTTATTTTCCTGATAAAAAATCGAGGGAGGTTGCTTCCCTGGTGGCGCAGTGGTTGAGAGTCTGCCTGCCGATGCAGGGGACACGTGTTCGTGCCCCGGTCTGGGAAGATCCCACTTGCCGCGGAACGACTAGGCCCATGAGCCATGGCCACTAAGGCCACAACAGTGAGAGGCCCGCATACCGAAAAAAAAAAAAAAATCGAGGGAGGATTCTGCAGATTGCAGCTTTAATAAAAGAGCCCTATCCTTGTATTTGAAGGGCCCAGGAATACTAAACGAAATTGCCAAATAATCTGAGGGTGATTCTAACACCATATGCTCACATCCATAGTCCTTATAATTTGCCTATGTAGAGAGTCCCTACAATGTGCTCCTGAATCCACATGATGAAGTGGATCATGGAAGTGGATCCTATTTCCCCATAATAGAAATGTCATAATTGGGGTAGGGGCTATCACCAAGGACTCAGAAGTAAATAGATTATAGATGTGAACAAAATGTGTTATGAAGGCAAAATTATAACTATATACATATATATGAATTTAAATAAATATAGTCCATGTCCTTTAAGAATGGGTATTCATACATTATGTACTTTCCTTATCAAAGTATTGTAATAAAAATTTATTTCATACAGAAAATGAAATTCTAGTGAAGCATATGACTTAAATTTTAAGTTTTTATAATTTTCATTTAAATATTCCATAGATCATTGAAAATTAGCACCAAGATGCACTGGTCCAACTGATTCATTTTATATATGAGGAAAACTAGAGTCCAGAGAAGTTAAATAAATTGCCAAAAATACCAGAGTCAGGACTAGACTGTAGGACCACTCACTAACTCCTAGGATGAGATCTCTCCACCTTATCCAAGTCAAACAGCTCAGTGATATGTTTATTGGTCTTCATAGCAAATAGAAGAACTGTTGGGAAATTACTTGAATAGCTCAGGTCATCTTTAAAAACTACATGAGAAAGTGTGAAAATATACATTTTTTTCTTAGTCAGTTTCTCCACGGTAAACAGATGGGATTAAAATCATAGCTATGTTTCAAAAAATTTGTCTGTTTCAAAATATTCTTCACTCTTTCCACTAGATGGTAAATTTCTATATGGACAAATTGTCCAACAATTTAAGCAAAAGCAGAGAAAACTGAGCTATGGGTCTAAATTAAAACAAGTAAAGATTGATGGTGAATGTACCAAAATGGATAAATCTTAAAAATATGGGATTAAGTAAAAAAAGCAAATTGTAGAAGGCACACACAGTGTGGTGCTATTTTTATAAAAGGTTAAAACATTCATTTATCTATATATTTTTTGTTTGTTTTTGTTTAGGAATACATACTTACATTGCAAAATATAAGAACATACATGGGATGATAAACACCAAATTCATGGTAGGGGTTACTTTTAGGGCAGGATGATAGGGAGTGGGGTCGGGAGAGATGTTACAAGGGATTTCATTTGTACCTGAAATGTTTTAAATGTTTTTTAAAAAAATTGTAGGTAAAGAGATCAGGCAAATAAGGAAAATGTTAAAATTTGACATGGCTGGGCTTCGCTGGTAGCACAGTGGTTGAGAATCCGCCTGCCAATGCAGGGGACACAGGTTCGAGCCCTGGTCCAGGAAGATCCCACATGCCACAGAGCAACTAAGTCCGTGCACCACAACTACTGAGCCCACGTGCCACAACTACTGAAGCCTGCACGCCTACAGCCCGTGCTCCACAACAAGAGAAGCCACAACAATGAGAAGCCCGTGCACCACAACGAAGAGTGGCCCCTGCTCAAGGGAACTAGAGAAAGTCCGTGCGCAGCAACGAAGACCCAATGCAGCCAAAAATAAATAAATATATAAAACGTCTTAAAAAAATGTTAAAGAAAAAAAAATTAACTTGGCTGGATACTGGGTACCTGGAAGTTCATTATATGATTCTTTATAGTTTTCTGTATTTTGGAAACACCTCATTCTTAAAATAAAAAGGAAAAAATGATGGACTCAAATTTCAGAAAGAGGGGATAACATATCTGTACCAATACATTAGACATTTAGGAATATTTAAATAAGTTTTTAATCTAAATCTTTATACAAATCTAGTTATAGATGAAGAATATTAAGATTTAGCCCCATTCAAGAGTTATGTAACTCAAATATAAACTGGTGTTCCATGGAGCTCAGCCACTGCAGAGCCTGATTCAACAAAACCTAAGTCTAATCCCAGAAGCCTTGGGAGATAATGAAGCCTCTGGGGTGGAAGTGGCTGCTGCCATTTGGCTCCCACACTCTGTAAATACTCTTTTTTCGACAGGAGAGATAGTGCAATTGATGTATGTGATAGCCACAAAAGGGCTTTGACCGGTGACTGGGCTTGTAGGGTTTTGTGTGGATTTGTCTTCCAGTAGGAGGATAGCTGAGATTCATCCTCTCTCCCCGATCAGCAGTCAGATTCTTTACTCCTCTCCCCTTCTGCAGAGAACTCTGAATTCCATAATTTTAATTCTCTAACTTAGGATCCAAGACCCTACCTTACTTCTTACTCATCTATTTGAACATATTTTATTTTATTATTAAAAAAATATTTATTTATTTATTTGGCTGTGCCAAGTCTTAGTTGCAGCATGTGGGATCTTCGCTGCAGATTGTGGAATTTTTAGTTGCAGCACATGGGATCTTTAGTTGCTTGCGGCATGTGGGATCTAGTTCCCTGACCAGGGATCAAACCCGGGCCTCCTGCATTGGGAGCGTAGAGTCTCAGCCACTGTACCACCAGGGAAGTTCCCTACTTGAATATATTCTATATGATGTATTCTCTAACTCATGACTGTATTTTTTCCTGATAAGGTGAATTTGATACTTAAATTCTACTTTCCCACTTGGAGTTCTGTAATCTACACCAAGTTCTGTTTTTAGTTACTCTATTTATAGTTTAGAATCAAAAACATGTTCTCTCTCTAATTCACTGTTATTTGAATTCAAATGTTTTTCATCTGATTCCACCATTCATTAGTTTCCCCCAAGGACATAAGGAAATTAGTTATACAGCTAATTTATTAAAAAACAGTGATTACTAGCTCAAGTATTTAATTGTATTCACGTTTAGGGGCACCTCAATCTCTCAACCATTTGTTGGATTTCTGGAATTTCTTTCCTCTGATGGAATGATTCAGGGCTAAAGTAGAATTTTTAAAACAATGACTGTCATTCAGAAATTATACGTTCAACCTAGCAAATGAAAAGGGACAGGAAAAAAAAAGATAAAAATAGGGATAGGAGATTGCAAAAGGAACCCAAAACACAGAAGTAATAGGTATAGGGTAGAAAAATCAGAATAAAAGAAGTCAGGATGGAGAAAAAGTTTATCATAAATGCACAAGATGCAAATGTAATGGCATCTAGAAATATAAATTGAGGTCAAGTTTCTAAATTGTGATCAGTCCCAAGGTGTAGCTCTGTGACCCCAGGGAGAGTTAGCTTTAGAGATCCCTTATCCAGAATCCAATTCTATATCTTTGTGGGTTATTTTTATCTCTTTCTTCTATTCACCAGCTCTTACCAGAATACAATGACATCTCTTAGAGATAGAAGCTACCAGCAATGTAGCTTTCTACATTTCCAAAAGGCGAACATACAATATTCCTGACTAGTGGTAATTTCTTGTTTTTCCTCGAGTCATTTTATTATAGGACTCTGAAAATAATAGCTATCAAAATAGACAAGATGTCATAAATGAAGAATTTTTGGTTCTGATTAAAAAATTAGAATAGGAAATGATGTGATATAAAGGAAAAAAATACAGCTTTGCCTTCCCCTCCCCGGCAAGTCAAATGCCCAGTTATCAAAGAACACAAGAAAATATTCCATACATGAGCAGAACTGTTTCTAAATAAAATGTCTAGAATGTAAATGCTGCATCAGTTCCCAATTAAGCATTCTGTAAATAAAGCCTCCTTCATCTCCTGTTTTCATTGGAAACTTCCATCACCAGATAGTGAATGCAGTGAAAAGGTGGAGCCACCCAGTGGCTAACGTAGTTAACCGCAGCAATAGTGCATTTCACGGAGCATTTTGTCCATTTCCTGTTTTACAGATGAGTGTATTTCCTCTTGAAAATATGACACTACGTATCTCTAAGAAAATTTAATAATGTAATAGTAAAGATGAAGTTCATAACTTGAATATCACTCCTAAATTAAGTCTTTGTCTAAAAGATTGAAGAATCTGTGAACAAGCAATTTTAAAAAATAGAGTAAAAGAAAAATATCATCCAATCCTGCCAAAATTAGTTTTTTTTAAACTATAGTTTTTAAAACCATCAAGTAGGTTTCTTTTTTTCAGTATCAATTTTCATTTCAGAAAATAGTCTTTAAAGAGATTAAAACTTAAAATATGGAGTTACCTTAACACTTGAAAATGTCTACTTCCACTCCAATTGTCAATAAACAAAATACATTAATATTTCAAAATATAAGGGCTTGTGAAGAGAACTGATCATCCTTGTAAAATGTATATTTTATTAAAAAAATAAAAAGATCAAAACTGAGATAATGCCAACAGGGATTTCTGCTGACTCAAGGATGAGATTTTAAAAATTAAAAATAATTTTTTTCATATCAAAATAGTAAAGTTCATTTAGAAAAATTAGAAAATATAAGTAAGCAAAAAGAAATAAAACCCTCACCAAAATTCCAATTCCACTATTTTTTTTGATTTTATTTTATTTTTTTATACAGCAGGTTCTTATTAGTTATCCATTTTATACATATTAGTGTATACATGTCAATCCCAATCTCCCAATTAATCACAGCACCACCCTCCCCCCCACCTGCCACTTTCCCCCCTTGGTGTCCGTACGTTTGTTCTCTACATCTGTGTCTCTATTTCTGTCCTACATACCAGTTCATCTGTACCATTTTTCTAGGTTCCACACATATGTGTTAATATATGATATTTTTCTCTTTCTGATTTACATCACTCTGTATCACAGTCTCCAGATCCATCCATGTCTCTACAAATGACCCAATTTCGTTCCTTTTTATGGCTGAGTAATATTCCATTGTATATATGTAGCACAACTTCTTTATCCATTTGTCTGTCGATGAGCATTTAGGTTGCTTCCATGATTTGGCTATTGTAAATAGTGCTGCAATGAACATTGGGGTGCATGTGTCTTTTTGAATTATGGTTTTCTCTGGGTATATGCCCAGTAGTGGGATTGCTGGGTCATATGGTAGTTCTAGTTTTTTAAGGAACCTCCATACTATTCTCCATAGTGGCTGTATCAATTTACATTCCCACCAACAGTGAAAGAGGGTTCCCTTTTCTCCACACCCTCTTCAGCATTTGTTGTTTGTAGATTTTCTGATGATGCCCATTGTAACTGGTGGTAGGTGATACCTCACTGTAGTTTTGATTTGCATTTCTCTAATAATTAGTGATGTTGAGCAGCTTTTCATGTGCTTCTTGGCCATCTGTATGTCTTCTTTGGAGAAATGCCTATTTAGGTCTTCTGCCCATTTTTGGATTGGGTTCTTTGTTTTTTTAATATTGAGTTGCATGAGCTGTTTATATATTTTGGACATTAATCCTTTGTCCGTTGATTAGTTTGCAAATATTTTCTCCTATTCTAAGGGTTGTCCTTTCGTCTTGTTTGTAGTTTCCTTCGCTTTGCAAAAGCTTTGAAGTTTCACTAGGTCCCATTTGTTTATTTTTGTTTTTATTTCCACTACTCTAGGAGGTGGATCAAAAAAGATCTTGCTGTGATTTATGTCAAAGAGTGTTCTTCCTATGTTTTCCCCTAAGAGTTTTATAGTGTCTGGTCTTACATTTAGTTCTTGAATCCATTTTGAGTATATTTTTGTGTATGGTGTTAGGAAGTGTTCTAATTTCATTCTTTTACATGTAGCTGTCCAGTTTTCCCAGCAACACTTATTGAAGAGACTGTCTTTTCTCCATTGTATATCCTTGCCTCCTTTGTCATAGATTAGTTGACCATAGGTGCATGGGTTTATCTCTGGGCTTTCTATCCTGTTCCATTGATCTAAATTTCTGTTTTTGTGCCAGTACCATACTGCCTTGATTATGGTAGCTTTGTAGTATACTCTGAAGTAAGGGAGCCTGATTCCTCCAGCTGTTTTTTCCCCTCAAGACTGCTTTGGCTATTCGGGGTCTTTTGTTTCTCCATACAAATTTTAAGATATTTTATTCTAGTTCTTTAAAAAATGCCATTGGTAATTTGATGGGGATTGCATTGAATCTGTAGATTGCTTTGGGTAGTATAGTCATTTTCACAATATTGATTCTTCCAATCCAAGAATATGGTATATCTCTCCATCTGTTGGCATCATCTTCAATTTCTTTCATCAGTGTCTTATAGTTTCCTGAATACAGGTCTTTTGTCTTCCTAGGTAGGTTTATTCCCAGATATTTTCTTGTTTTTGTTGCAATAGTAAATGGGAGTGTTTCCTTAATTTCTCTTTCAGATTTTTTATCATTAGTGTATAGGAATGCAAGAGATTTCTGTGCATTAATTTTGTATCCTGCAACTTTACCAAATTCATTGATCAGCTCTAGTAGTTTTCTGGTGTCATCCTTAGGATTCTCTATGTATAGTATCATGTCATCTGCAAACAGTGACAGCTTTACTTCTTCTTTTCCAATTTGTATTCCTTTGATTTCTTTTTCTTAACTTATTGCCATGGCTAGGACTTCCAAAACTATGTTGAATAATAGTGGTGAGAGTGGACATCCTTGTCTTGTTCCTGATCTTAGAGAAAAGGCTTTCCGTTTTTCACCATTGAGAATGATGTTGGCTGTGGGTTGGTCATATATGGCCTTTACTATGTTGAGGTAGGTTCCCTCTATGCCCACTTTATGGAGCGTTTTTATCAGAAATGGGTGTTGAATTTTGTCAAAAGCTTTTTCTGCATCTATTGCGATGATCATATGGTTTTTCTTCTTCACTTTGTTAATATGGTGTATCACATTGATTGATTTGCATATATTGAAGAATCCTTGCATCCCTGGGATAAATCTCACTTGATCATGGTGTATGATCTTTTTAATGTGTTGTTGGATTCTGTTTGCTAGTATTTTGTTGAGGATTTTTGTATCTATAAGCATCAGTGATATTGGTGTGTAATTTTCTTTTTTTGTAGTATCTTTGTCTGGTTTTGGTATCAGGGTGATGATGGCCTCATAGAATGAGTTTGGGAGTGTTCCTTCCTCTGCAAATTTTTGGAAGAGTTTGAGAAGGATGGGTGTTAGCTCTTCTCTAAATGTTTGATAGAATTCACCTGTGAAGCCATCTGGTCCTGGACTTTTGTTTGTTGCAAGATTTTTAATCACAGTTTCAGTTTCATTACTTGTGATTGGTTTGTTCATATTTTCTATTTCTTCCTGGTTCAGTCTTGGAAGGTTATACCTTTCTAAGAATTTGTCCATTTCTTCCAGGTTGTCCATTTTATTGGCATAGAGTTGCTTGTAGTAGTGTCTTAGGATGCTTTGTATTTCTGCGGTGTCTGTTGTAACTTCTCCTTTTTCATTTCTAATTTTATTGATTTGAGTCCTCTCTTTCTTTTTCTTGATGGTTTGTCTAATGGTTGTCTAATGGTTTACCAATTTTGTTTATCTTGTCTAATGGTTTACCAATTTTATTTATCTTCTCAAAGAACCAGCTTCTAGTTTTATTGATCTTTGCTATTGTTTTCTTTGTTTCTATTTCACTTATTTCTGCTCTGATCTTTACGATTTCTTTCCTTCTACTAACTTTGGGTTTTGTTTGTTCTTCTTTCTCTAGTTCCTTTAGGTGTAAGGTTAGTTTGTTTATTGGAGATTTTTCTTTTCTTGACGTAGACTTGTACTGCTATAAACTTCCCTTAGAACTGCTTTTGCTGCATCCCATAGGTTTTGGATCATCGTGTTTTCACTGTCATTTGTCTGTAGGTATTTTTTGATTTCCTCTTTGATTTCTTCAGTGATCTCTTGGTTATTTAGTAACGTATTGTTTAGCCTCCATGTGTTTGTGTTTTTTTACAGTTTTTCCCTGTAATTCATTTCTAATCTCATAGTGTTGTGGTCAGAAAAGATGCTTGATATGATTTAAATTTTCTTAAATTTACTGAGACTTGATTTGTGACCCAATATGTGATCTCTTCTGGAGAATGTTCCGTGCGCACTTGAGAAGAAAGTGTAATCTGTTGTTTTTGGATGGAATGTGCTATAAATATCAATTAAATCTAACTGGTCTATTGTGTTATTTAAAGCTTGTGTTTCCTTAGTACTTTTCTGTTTGGATGATCTCGCCATTGTTGTAAGTGAGGTGTTAAAGTCCCCCCCTATTATTGTGTTACTGTCGATTTCCTCTTTTATAGCTGTTAGTATTTGCCTTATGTATTGAGGTGCTCCTATGTTGGCAGCATATATATTTATAATTGTTATATCGTCTTCTTGGATGATCCCTTGATCACTATGTAGTGTCCTTCCCTGTTTCTTGTGACATTTTTTATTTTAAAGTCTATTTTATCTGATATTGTATTGCTACTCCAGTTTTCTTTTGATTTCCATTTGCATGGAATATCTTTTTCCATCCCCTCACTTTCAGTTTGTATGTGTCCCTAGGTCTGAAGTGGGTCTCTTGTAGACAGCGTAAATATGGGTCCTGTTTTTGTATCCATTCATCGAGCCTGTGTCTTTTGGTTGGAGCATTTAATCCACTCACATTTAAGGTAATTATTGATATGTATGTTCCTGTGACCATTTTCTTAATTGTTATGGGTTTGTTTTTGTAGGTCGTTTTCTTCTCTTGTGTTTCCCACTTGGAGAAGTTCCTTTAGCTTTTGTTGTAGAGCTGGTTTGGTGGTGCTGAATTTTCTTGGCTTTTACTTGTCTGTAAGGCTTTTGACTTCTCCATCAAATCTGAATGAGATCCTTGCCGGGTAGAGTAATCTTGGTTGTAGGTTCTTCCCTTTCATCACTTTAAGTATATCATGCCACTCCCTTCTGGCCTGTAGAGTTTCTGCTGAGAAATCAGCTGTTAATCTTATGGGAGTTCCCTTGTATTGTTATTTTTCATTTTTCCCTTGCTGTTTTCATAATTCTTCTTTGTCTTTAATTTTTGCCAGTTTGATTACTATGTGTCTCGGTGTGTTTCTCCTTGGGTTTATCCTGTATGGGACTCTCTGTGCTTCCTGGACTTGGGTGGCTATTTCCTTTCCCATATTAGGGTAGTTTTCAACTATGATCTCTTCAAATATTTTCTTGGGTCCTTTCTCTCTCTCTTCTCCTTCTGGGACCCCTATAATGTGAATGTTGTTATGTTTAATGTTGTTTCAGAGGTCTCTTAGGCTGTCTTCATTTCTTTTCATTCTTTTTTCTTTATTCTGTTCCACAGCAGTGAATTCAACCATTCTGTGTTCCAGGTCACTTATCCATTCTTCTGCCTCAGTTATTCTGCTATTGATTCCTTCTAGTGTATTTTTCATTTCAGTTATTGCATTGTTCATCTGTTTGTTTGTTCTTTAATTCTTCCAGGTCTTTGTTAAACATTTCTCGCACCTTTTCAGTCTTTGCCTCCATTCTTTTTTCGACGCCCTGGATCATCTTCACTATCATTATTCTGAATTCTTTTTCTGGAAGGTTGCCTATCTCCACTTCATTTATTTGTTTTTCTGGGGTTTTATCTTGTTCCTTCATCTGGTACATAGCCCTCTGCCTTTTCATCTTGTCTATCTTTCTGTGAATGTGGTTTTTGTTCCACAGGCTGCAGGATTGTGGTTCTTCTTGCTTCTGCTGTCTGTCCTCTGGTGGATGAGGCTATCTAAGAGGCTTGAGCAAGTTTCCTCCAATTCCACTATTAATACTTTGGTTGGGACTTCCCTGGTGGGAAGCCCTGAACATAGTTTTTGCAATTTGCCTTTCACCTTATGTATGAACAACTTCTATTTTAGTACTTATTTATCTATACATACTTTTCAAAAAGCTGCATAGTGTTCCAATGTATGTCTATACTATGCTTTATTTAACCAAACCTTCACTATCAGATTTTTAGTTTTCATTTTTTACTGTTATATACAATGAGCTAAAATCATTCCTATATCTTGTTTAAATTTGGGGGAAACTATTTAAAGTGCATAACTGAGTAGGTATATTTTGCAACAGTTCTGAAATTGTGCAATATACTTACATGAGTACTTTAACAGTTATAAAGTACAGTGTATCCACCACCCTCCAAGTCAAGAAATAAAACATTACTGGCCCCCCAGAATACATCCTCATCCCTTCCCAATTACAGTCCTCTTTTAAGATTTTGACATGCATTATCAAATCGTCCCTTTCCCACAGGTGTCCTTCTGAGAGAAGGATCATGAAATAACTGAAATCTGTTGGTTCATGGACTTAATAACAAAATATCAAATTGAATTACATCAAATGACACGTTGGCAGTAGTAAAATTGTACCTTTTATTCCTAGACAGTAGTTGAAAATATAATTTAGTTTTGAATTTCAGTTCTCTGTGACTGATATTTCACACAGTTGTAGGCATTTTGGCCTATACTGCCATGTAAGGGAAGCCTCACCTGCCCAAGTAGGTGTCCAACACAAGTGAGACACTGTTTGTGTCTCATTAGTACCGGAATGGGTTGTTTTCTCAGTTTCTTGTCCTTGTCTTTGAGTTGATCATCTCAGTGTCAGATCGATACTGTGCTGGACTTTGATGCAGGTTTAAGAGGAAAGGGGGGAAAAAAGAGGAAAGGGGCCTGAGAGCCAAACGCAGTACAGCCTACTTTTATTGGTATGGGACTTGGTTCTCCAAACTATGAATGTATTGTCCAACTGACCCTTGAACAAGGTGGGAGGGTGGTTTAGGGTGTAGCCCCCCCCCACCCCGGAGTGGAAAATCCATGTATAACTTTACAATTGGTCCTCAGTAACTGCACTTCCGCACCCTTGGATTCAACCAACCAGGGATTGGGGATCATGTATTATTGTAGTGCGCAGTTACTGAAAAAAATCCACGTGTGAGTGGACCTGCAGTCCAAACCCACGTTGTTCAAGGGTCAACTGTCTATAGATATGTGACGTATGTGTATGTGTGTATGTATATGTCATATACTCAGAATTCATTTCCCGTCATTAGCCTGTATACATCAATTAAAAAGGATATTAGTCTTTTTTTTTTTTTTTTTTGGGTACGCGGGCCTCTCACTGTTGTGGCCTCTCCCGTTGCAGAGCATAGGCTCCAGATGCGCAGGCTCAGCGGCCATGGCTCACGGGCCCAGCTGCTCCACGGCATGTGGGATCTTCCCGGACCGGGGCACGAACCCATGTCCCCTGCATTGGCAGGTGGACTCTCAACCACTGCACCACCAGGGAAGCCCTAGTCCTTTTTCTATAGAAAAAATTATCTGATTGGCAATAAGGGCTGGCTTTGGTAATTAAATTAAGTAACAGATATGTGCCGCGAAATAAATGAGTGAAATCTGTAGCTCTGAGATTTTCATGAAATTATATTTTAAGCATATGGTAATGGCAAAGGCGTATTGAAATTAACAAATTTAAAATTTCCCTCCCTGAGTCTAGTAGATTAAATAAGTTGCTTCCAAGTAAAAGAAAAAGAGGTGTAATTAATAATTATTTGTTATTTTGGTATAGGCTTGGGAACCCTGGACATTAAGAGAGTGAATGACACTAACAACTGGGTAGCTAAAAGTGACATAAAAATTGTATTTGAAAATGCCAGTATTTAAAATGCCAGGAAGATCATTTCATAACTATTTAAATTCAGAATGAAAACCTTTAAATGTTAACTTAAAAATGCATGAGAGGGTTCATAGTTTAAAAAATTATTTTGGAGGTATAAGGACAGCAATTTTTGATGACCATTATTTTAGGTCCTAAGACCAACTTGCAGCCAAGTGAAAAGGAGGTTTCTATGTGCTTTGGCCTTTCAGGTAAGAAGGTGATGCCTTCTTCTTTCTCCTCCTCCTTCCTCTTTCTTCTGTTCTCTTCCCCCTCCCTTTCTTCTCCTCCTCCTCCTCCTCTTCCTCCTCTTCCTCCTTCTCATCCTTCATCATCATCAACATCATCAAACGACTATCACTTATTAAGGGCTTAGGGCTTGGTGGCGCAGTGGTTGAGAGTCCGCCTGCCGATGCAGGGGACACGGGTTTGTGCCCCGGTCCGGGAAGATCCCACATGCCGCGGAGCGGCTGGGCCTGTGAGCCATGGCTGCTGAGCCTGCGCGTCCAGAGCCTGTGCTCCGCAGCGGGAGAGGCCACAGCAGTGAGAGGCCCGCGTATCGCAAAAAAAAAAAAAAAAGGTCAATATAAGGGCTTACTCTGTGCCAGGCACTGAACTAAGCAGTCTGTATGCATTATTTATTTATTTTTAATCCTCACAGCACCCCATAAGGTAGAAATTACTATCCCCATTTTATAGTCAAAGTACTAAGACTCCAGGTAATAAATGATAGAGCCACTTTTGAGCAAAGGTTGGGCTGATTCCAGAGCCTATGCTCTTGACCACTTTTGTCTGCTTTGTTAAATAGTGGAGTTTGGGCAAAAGCCTCACGGTAATAAAGAGCATGCACTGGCTAGCCTTGTCTTCTACATGTGTGTTTCCTCCGGGGATCTAGCTGAATGGACAGGATTCAAGTTAGTGATCCTGGGTTCTATTCATCTCTTACATTCTTTTCACTAAAGATATTACTAGCAATCTAAAGGGGGAAAAAATGAATTCCTAGTAGAAGGGGAGTATTTGAAGGTGCTCAAGTGTCCCCCTTCCCCTTCAAATTCTACCTTTCTTAGTCTTGTATGATTGTCCTCGATTAAAAACTAACCAACTCTATGGAGGAAAGTAATTTGAGTCCTGGGTCTTAATTTGATTTTTTTGGATTCTTTTCAACTCCTGTTAACTGAAAGTAGGTTTTGATAGAAAACAGATTAGCGAGAACATTAGGTCACTGGACAGTGGTGGTAGGTCTGGGAGAAAGGAGAAGGATGCAGAAAGGGGAGATAAGGGAGCAAGAAAGTAAAACTTCTTACTTCACAATCTTAAAGAGGGGCAAGTCTACGTTTACATTTATAGATATGAAGAAGTTTAGAAACAATATAAGAAATGGATATGTTGGTTTTGTCTGCCAATAGCCCCTCTAAACCCCTCAGCTCTTTCCAAGTCCATGGTTCTAGTAGGGCTGTCAGTCATGGTGCCTTGCCCTCCACCTCCCCACCCCACTAGGGTCAGTATTTGACCAAGATGGGACAATCTGAGTACAGTACTACGTCTTCACGGACAAAATGATTAATAGGCATTAGAGTCAAGCAAGGGTAATCAGAATCCTTCAATGAGATCTGATATATGGAAGCCATAGTCTTAAATAACTAGGCTTGAGATCTCCAGTGGCCATTTTCCTACTATGAAGAAAGCCCAACAAGGAATGATACCAATAATATCATTGGGAAATAAATGAAGAATGAGAAAGAAAACTCCTGAATCCAGCCATGCCTTTTTGATGGTTAGCTGATTATCACTTGCAACAAAATAAACTAAATGACATATTTTCAGCATATTTTAAAATATTTGATGACATAATATATTAACAGCTGGACTAAAGCAAGTTAAAATAAATAATGCCAAATATTTAAATTTATTTTCAGTTGATTTAAAATATAATGGACAATGTATATCAAGAGTTCAGATCCTCTGACTTAGTAATCATTCTTCTGGGAATATATTTCAAGTATAAGGGCTAAGCAAACCAAGATGTTTATAGAAGCATTATTTTTAAAAATAAAAAACTGTAAACTCACATATCTAAGACTTGAGAAATGGTTAAATAACATTATGGCATGTTGATATAGTATTTCATTTTGAAACTTCAGCACTGATAAATACGACTATGTAGAAATAAAAAATAACCAAATAGAAATAAAAATAATTTATAAAAACACTTTTACGTGAAAAAAGGAATTTCTAAAATTGTGTGTGCATACTATTACAACATTATAAAACTATATACATATGAATTTCATTATAAATATGCATACAGATATAATGAAAATCAGAAGAAATAAAAAATAATGATAGTTGCTAACTTAGGATGGTTAGGCTATACAAATTAGACTAGAATTTCTTATGAAGTTAAAAATGTTTTAAATAAAAGAAAATCATAGCTGATAAAAAAATCCTATGAAATAATAAGAAAAATGGTTTCTATTGATAATAAGTCAAAATGAGACCCCCTATCCAAAATGGAAGTTTCTAAATGAATTTTGAAACAAAAAACCAAAAATACAAAAAAAACCCTGGAGAAGCAATACATAAATGGTGGGGAGCAAAGAAGACCATCTCTCACATGAATCTGAGAAAAAGTATTAATTTATGCTGAGCTTTCTTTTCCTTCTTTAAGCTTATTTTCTTTCATAGGTTTCTTGGCATCCTCACAAACACAGGTTGTTATAAGGAGAGTGCCTCAAATATTTCCCTTCCTGAAGTGTTACTCTATAAGCTGCAATTTGGGGTGAGAGTAAATAAGAGTGAATAAAAATGGTTGTGTTAACAAAGAATAACTTTCATAGACACAAAATAAAAAGCTGCAAGTGTATAATTATAGGAGATTCTAGTCATATGTGCAATAAAATATAATAGATTAAAATACTGAGTTTGGCAGAGGAGTTAGCAGGAAAATGCATGTGGTATAGGTAATCATTAAATGTCAGAGGAAAGTATATAAGAGATAAGAATTAGGTACAATGCTGAAATTCCTGTATTTTTTTTCCTCTGCTTTTCTGTGTAGTTAACGAGCAAGTTTATAGTTAATCAGGGATGTTGCTTTTGGCTACCTGAGATTCCTAGCAGATGTCTGAAGAGGGATGTCCCCCCATCACTTCTGAACTTCGTCCCTGTGACGCTTTTGCTGACCTCATGGTATTCCTCAATTTGGCCCAGATTTCTGTCCTGTAGTTTTCCCAGACACTCTACTGTCTGCTATTGCATACATGAAAGAGGACATAGATGGTTACCCCAAATCCTACAGGTACGGAAGTTAGAAGTGGTGTTAAACACAGACAAATAGGAAATGCCATAAAATTCAGAGGCTTTCGTATCAACAGCTCTATCAATTATTAACTGACTCACCTTGGGCAAATTACTTATCTCATTTACCTTCTCTGTAAAATGAGTATTATCATTTAGTCAATAATATTCATTGTTATTAAGAAAAAGGGATTGTCCTGGGCAACAGTGATAAAAAATTTGTTTAAGGTATGATATCTAGCCTCAAGGAGCTCACAGACTTATCAAGAGATAATTATCACATGGTAAATGAAATAGATTTCACATAGAAGTACAGACAAAACATCTAAGGATGGGGCAGGGAAAGTTTGCAAGTGAGGGCTCAGGGTTTATCTTGAAGGGATTCAAAGAGATCACTACATAAACACACCTAGCACACTCCACATCTGTAATAAGTACTCGATTAATGTTAAATTGCTTTGTCTTCATTCTGGAATGATCTTAGTTACGAATTCTTGCAACAGAGCTGAGCATTTTGCACTGGGCAACATCAAAGTTGTGAAACATAAATTCCTTCAGGGAGATAAAATCCTGCATTCTTTAAGAATGAGTGTTACAAAGACTATACTCAAGAAGCTGTCCTATTACTCTCTAAAGCCTGGAATTTAACAAATTTTCTTAGTCAAAGCTAGCTTGCTGTTGCAAAGATTCAGCCTAGTTTACAAACCCTAGGGAGTCACGACACAAAGAAAGAAACTAAGAAGACAAGATTTTACTCAAGAACTTTGGCCTTTTCTATTGACCAGTTATGAAACTACTTAATTGTTATGCATGTTTTTGGCAATATTTTTCGAAATAAGATAGAAAGTACAAAACCTTTGAAATGTGAAATACTTTGAATGAATGAAGTGGGTTTCTAGTGCACGGTATTTGAAGCACTTGACTTAGTTGTCATTCCCTTTCCTTAACCCATGTCAGTTAAATCAATCAATTATCCTGCTGATCCCAGATCTGGCCTCAGAATCTTAACACAACTAATTAGGAAGCCACCACCAACATAAAGAAATTGCTGCAGTTACTGGAAGCGAAATGGGAGGGATGGTGGAGAGTGTAATAAAAAAGGATGAGGCTTGTCCTTAAGAATGGCACAGTGAAAAATAGGCCTTAAGAAGGGGGAGGTAGACATGCATGCCTGGTAGTGTGAGGTCCATCTTATCTCCTGTGGCATAGCTAGACCTCTCTGAACTTACAGTGTCGGCTGGGCTTGTGGAAAGGCAGTGGATTGGTTTTAATGAGCATATAATCTGGGGGAAATGTGAGAAAAAGTTGGAAAAAGCTGAGGAAAGGAAGAGTCAAGTCAAATTACTGTTTGCCTTTTGCAAATTGCCCCCAGTCCACTTCGATACAGCAGATTCCTCACTTTCCTCTTCTGCTTTTGGCTGAGACATAAACTGGCTGGGTTGCAGAAGGGCCTGGGATACTGCCCTTACTCTATTTTGTCTTACAGTCATTTGTGGGCTTGTCTTATTTTCTCCTAAGTTGGAAACCCCTTGAAGGCAAGTATATCTTACTGTTCTTTGTGTCCTCTGTTATAGTGAGTAGCACAAATATTATTATTGTAAATGGTGAACATTAAGTATTGTTGCAGTTGAGCTAAGAACTGACATTCCTCTGCATATAATGGTCTCTGATCCAAAGGATATATTGCATCCTATGAAACAGATTCTCATCCTTTCAGGGTGCTGTCTTCCAAATGGCACTATAACTAGGGAGTTTATCTCAGTGGCAGCATCCCCTTCAGTCATGCCTGGTCTACAAATGAGAGCAACACAGAGCTTTACAAGGATGTGGGAGCTCCCCTCACTCATGTATTTCTCAATGCCTTAGTGAAGTGTCTGTCTTCTGGGCCTTCTCATGGAACGTTGAAGGGGACAGGTGGGTGTGCAGGTAACACACAATACATTTAACATACCTATTTCCCTAGGCCCTTGGATTCCTTTATCTACATGATGTAGATAGCTCTGGTATCTCAGCTATATTAAATGTAGGCCATGGTTGAGTCCAAGTTTCAGTCGACCAATCAATCGTGAGAGCTACCTTCAGCTTCCTGAACTAACACATCAAGCCTGGAATCTACTAAGTGCACTATATCCATTAATTTGGCTCAATCTAGTGCTGTATTTCACCCTCCGAGGTCTAACACTCTTAGAATATACTTCCTATTTCTGCTGATATAGATTAGTAAAGTCTTGCAATTATCTTGGTGTGTAAGCTATTTCTTCCTGGGTCACTGTGTGTACCTGTCGCCGTGGAGAATGCTGAGATTTAACCCTAGTTTTAGGTCTAGGGGCAGTAGTGGGTGGTTATAGTGTGTCTTGTGGAGAATAAATATTCCCTTTTAAGGCATCTTCCCTGGTGAGGTTCTCACAGAGTTTTTAAGCAAAGGAAGGCTAGTCTCCAGAGGGCAAACTTCTTTCTTTAATAGAGGTAGCTTGGAGTGACTTGTAGTTTCAAGATGATTAGCTTCATCTGTGTTCAAGCAGCTGTCCCCATTCCAATTTTCAGGATCCCATTCTTTCTCATTCAATGCTTTAACTTTTATGTAAAAAATGAAAAAAAATTTAGCCATTTTATTTTAGAAATAATGATGATGATAATAATATTTAAAAATGCAGGCTGCATCCTACTTTGGGTTTCCGTTTTTCTTTCTTGGCACACTTTTTCTTTTTGCCTAGTACACTTTGTTTTTTTCTGTAACCCTGGTCTTTCTTCTCTGCCCATTCTTTTCTGTTTTTTCCTTTTAAAAATGTTTAAAGGTTACACTCCATTTTTTAAAGGTTACACTCCATTTACAGTTATTACAAAACATTAGTTACATTCCCCATGTTGTATAATACATCCTTGTAGCCAATCTTATGCCCAATAGTTTGTACCTCTCACTCCCCCACCTGTATACCACTCGTCCCCGCCACTGATAACCGCTAGTTTGTTGTGTGAAAAATTTGATGGAACTGCGAATACAACTATTGCTACAATTCAGCAATCCATATAATAAAATTTTGTGCTTGATTTTTGACAATATCACCCCTGTGTCTGAAAGAACTAAAAGATTCTTTTATAGTTATCATGGAAGCTTTCTGGTCTTAGACTGTGGCTTGAGCTGAGAGTTGAAAGAAACGAGCTTGTGATTTCCTTTCTATAAGTGCTAAAGGACACTCAGAAGACTCTATGCCATACTATTGTCCTTAGAGACATCTTAACTGCCATAATGGTCAAGGGCAGCATGGAGCTGGGCAATCTATTGCTTCAGCTGACATGTCATCACGATCAACCACAGATGACAGTTTGCTTACTTTAATACCCTCATCTCACTTCTCAATGGGGAGGAACCCAGCCAAAGGGCATGACCAAGGCAATCCTCAAATTCTTTGTGTGTTTCTCTCCTGGGATCACTACTGATACCAATTCTGTATCAGTTAGGGTCCAATCAAGAGACAGAAATCAAACAATATTTTAAACATGGAAGGTTAAATATAAAGAATTACCATTTATAACAAGGAATTGGAGTGATAAGGAGATGGATAGCAAAGAACTAAGAAAATGCTAAAGAATATAGGAAAATCAGATATAGTGATCATCTACTGCCCTAAGGGCTCAGATAGACCCTCCTTGAAGAAGTCCAGTGACTGTGGCTCATTTGATGTCAGAGAAGTTTGCTGAGGGAGAAAAGCTGGCTAAGGGGTGTGAGGGGAAGCTATTCATGAACAGTGTTGTACTGGTGGTACTCCATGTGAAGCCATTTGATGGGGTTCCAGGGAAAGATGCTCATGGGTGTTGCCTGCAAAGTTGCCTGTTCACGGGAGGTGCTACACACTGCTGGCCACTGGGCACTGCTGGAACTGAGAGCTGCAGAAGCCACATGTGCTGTAAGAGCCTGCCTAAGGGAGCACACTACATTACACAGGTAGAGAATTCTATTCTTCCTCTAGTGTCCCTCCAGTGCTCTTTACTGACAAAGCTTAATATCATGAAAGCTGGAAAAGGAGAAGTATTGATATTTACAGGATTTATTTCTATTATCACAAAGCAGGCAATGAACAGTGTTTTGGGGCCCTTGAGGCAGTAACTTGGTAAATGGCTCAAAAACCCATTTCCTTTAACTGGAAAAACCTTACAATGAGGACTAAATTTTGTTGCTGCTCTGAAAGGCATTACAAATGGCCCCTTCAAGAAGCTGATAAAGGGCTTCCCTGGTAGCGCAGTGGTTAAGAACCCGCCTGCCAATGCAGGGGACACGGGTTCAAGCCCTGGTCCAGAAAGATCCCACACGTCATGGAGCAACTAAGCCCGTGCACCACAACTACTGAGCCTGCGCTCTAGAGCCCACGAGCCACAACTACTGAAGCCCGTGCACCTAGAGCCCATGCTCCGCAACAAGAGAAGCCACCGCGGTGAGAAGCCCGTGCACCGCAACGAAGAGTAGCCCCGGCTCGCTGCAACTAGAGAAAGCCCGCGCACAGCAACGAAGACCCAACGCAGCCAAAAATAAATAAATAAATAAATAGCTGATAAAAACCATGGACTCTCCCTCCAGATAAATGCACAGTCCTATAGATAATTCAGGGTATGTCTCTGGACCCAGATTAAGAACCCCTGAGTTAGGCCCATGACTACTCTCCATGTTCAATTTAGTGATTATTCTTACCTTTATTTGAATGCAGTGTAGCAAATTTAATATTCCCAAACTCAGCTAAACTATATTTACTTTTAGCAAAAAAGATAAACATTTATAAACATTTGAGAAATATAGCCAATAGAGTTAGATAGTTCTAATTTTGGGGGGAGGAACTTGGTGAAACAGCTCTGGGAAGAGAGGCTAAATGCCAGAGGAAGGTCATGCAGTTGTGAACCAACTGCAAGGTTACTATTGGGATTTGGACTTGGATAGCTGCATACAGAAGGAACAGGGTATCCATTATGACCTGCTATGCTTTGGTAAGGTACATTATGGTAACTGGCCTCCAGTATGACAGGAGGTCCTTACCTCCTAGTATTCATGCTCATACTACTCTCCTCCTACAATGACTCAGGGCTGGCCTATGTGACCAAATAGCGCACCATGTAGGTGACAATGTAAGATTTCAGAAACTAAGTCATGAAAGGCATTGCTGCTTCAGCCTTGGTCTCTAGGATTCCCTCATTCTGGGGGAATCCAGCTGTCTGGTTGTAAGGACATTCAAAAGCAGTCCTGTGGAGGGACCCACATGGGGAGGAACAGAGACTTCACACCAACAACCAGCCCAACTTGCCAGCCTTAGAAGTAAGCCATCTTGGAAGTAGATCCTCCAGTTCCAATCAAGCCTTCCGATAACCAAATGCCAGCTGAAATCCTGACTGCAATTGCAAGAGAGACTCAAAACCAGAACCAACAGCAAAGACTCCCAAAATTCTGACCCAGTTTTAGGGGCAATTTGTTTTGCAGAAATAAATAACTAATACATATATTTAGGTCAAAATTCTTTAGAGGATGAAAAATATAAGGGATTTCCCCTTTCCCCCCTTCCTCTGGTCACCTAAAGGAGGTCAGTGAGATGCTATTTGCTACAATTTTCTCCAAGTGTTATGATAAATAAGTCAGTGGATTAACTCATCAGAGAAATTAGACTTCTGTCTTACCCAAATGGTCGCTCTAAGAACTGACTAGATACATAGTTTCTGAAAAGCAGGAAATCCAACTGCTAAACTACCTTATGAAGATTTATATTAATACAGAAATAGAAATATAGACGTGTCCTTATGAAGACTATTCTAGGGAAATCATGTGTCGAAATGCTCATTATGGTCACCATAATTGAGGAGGGCTATGCAAAGTAGTGTGTTCAAAGGTGAGTCACTGTTTTGAGTGATCTGGAAACTATTCTTAAGAATGGTTGAAGAATCTGGGGATGTTTAGTTTGGATAAGATGTAGACAGCATTTAACCATTTGAAGGGCAGACGTGGAATAAAAGTAAACATATTTTGAATTAATCAAGAGGAGAAAAGTGGCCTAATGACAAATTATAGCAATGCAGATTTTAATTCACTTATAATAACCATGGCTGTTTAATAATAGGTCATGCTGTAGTGAAAACTATGGTGCTCCCTTTCCCTGGAAGAGTTTAAGCCAAAGTTGGCTGATTGCCTTTCAGAGATGTCCTAAGAGTGATTCTGGCAGTACTTGGAAAGCTGATCTAGATGACCTCTAAGATGTTGTTCCTGAAAGCCTTTTCCTCCTGAATGTGTCTTGTTATGAATGAATATCTTTAAGTTCAGTGTAGTGGAAAGAGTGTGTATTACAGAGGAATCAGAATCCTATTTGGAAGTTACTAGCTGTGTGACTTGGGGCAAGACATTTAGCCTTTCTGAGCTTCACTGACCTCACTACCTCTCAGGGCTGTTCTGAAAATTCATTAAATGACACAACACTTAAATCACCCACTTGGCATTCAATGCATGTGTGGTTTTCTTCATTCCATTTTCTACAATATGGTTTATAATCAAACATCTGGGACCAATTAAGATTTTGAAAGTGCAGTGTTGAAATGAGCTAATTTTCCTAGGCTTGAAATGTAGGATTTCACTTGTTTTTAAACAATAAATTTGATTGAGATTTGATTAGATGCTTTGTGGCACAGCATCTTAAAAAAAAAAGACAAGTTTGGTGTAAATAGAAATAGAAGGAATCAATCAGAAGCCAGATGGCTATCATCATCTTTGAAATTTGCAACTGCAAGATCATCACTTGACTAAAGTCTTTCTTCCCAAGAGAGTTATCATAAAAACAAAAACAAAAAACCCAAAACACTGAAAACTATATTATTCAACATCATAAAGTATTTTACCTTCCTGGAAGGTATTCCAAATTTTAGTAAGAAAAGCTCAGTAATAAGCACTTTATTTTCTTTAAAATTTTAAAAGAAACTGGAATCTCACAGAAGGAGTCAATATAAGCTTTTCTAGCTGTCCTCCTTCCCAATTAAAAGAATTAGAAGTAAATATCCCACAAATACTGGAAATCAGTTTTATTATTTACAAATAATTTTCTTTACGTATTTTACTTTGTCAACAAAGAAAGTTACTCCATTGGCAGAAATCACCCTGAATTACTGAACTAGCTACTAAAATTATGTGTATTGAACAGTTAATATTGTTAAAGTAGATTTGGCCTTAACAATCACAAATCCTTTATTATCTATTAGCATCCTCCCCTTAAGCATTCTCATTAGAGGCTGTCTTTAAGTAGCAAATGGTAACTGAGATGTGTAGTTGTTCTTTCACATTTCCCCTTCTTA
Organism: Tursiops truncatus; assembly: GCF_011762595.2. NCBI lineage: Eukaryota > Metazoa > Chordata > Mammalia > Artiodactyla > Delphinidae > Tursiops > Tursiops truncatus. Next base: position 63,951,709 of record NC_047042.1, on the reverse strand, counting down.
TGTGCAACACGGACAAAGAACAACAAACAGCTCACAGCAGCCTCTAAGTAACTGCTATCTTGCATCCCCTCCATGCTGTTTTTCCTACTCCAAATTCCAAGTTAAACACTATCAATAGTCTAGGGACTACCCTTTCATACATTTTTCTATAAACACATACACGTAATTTAACAAAAATGGGATCATATTTACATACTGTTTTTATTGTGGGCAAGTTCCACAGCATCAAAAGCATTTTTAGGTTGTTAATTCAGGTGGCTGTAAAGCAAAGAAAAAAAAAAAAATCATTTCTATCAGATACTCTATCATCTTTACACTCATATATTTCAAATTCTTGAATGTTCATTACATTTTAAAATGATTTTGTCCATGTTAGTGAACCTCTGATGAACTCTACTTTAAGTAGTGTCTATCCAGTGAAATGCACATTCTGTCAATATTAATTAATATATATCTCATTAATAATGTACATTTCAGAGTGCCAAGGGGGATGACCACATTACTCTAAGGGGTTCCCGGAAGTGTGAGTCACAGGCATAAGTGCCAGGAGCCGCAGGCTTGGGTGGTGGTGCTTGTGGCAGTTGCGGTTGGGGAGACTTCCTCCTGCCTTAAACAGGAATTGGACATGAAAGAATTCTTAGAGCAGACAGCTTGGGACTTATATGGTGGCACACTTATGCTATAAAGGATTCAGCCTCTTTCAATTGTTCTGTTCTGCCATCCTTGTAATACAGGCCTTTGTTCTCCTGTTTGTTGCTTCAGGACTGAGCTGTGGCTGCCCCACTGCCAGCATCACATTCCTCCAGTAAGAAAGACAGGTGTAGAGGGCAAGGATGAGCTCTGGTCTGCAGAACATGTTCATCTGAAAGCTCCCCTGGAAGCCCCAGTAGCAACTTCACCTTTCATCTTATGGGCTACAGGTGTGTCGAATGGCTGCTGCTAGATGTAAGGGAGCTAGAAAAAGTACTTGTAGCTAGAATTAAGTTAAGGTTCTATTAAGATGACTAGATACTAGGTAGAAAAAGGGTCTGCTACAGGAAATCCAAGTCATAGTAAACTGTTCTCATTCCATGACAAGAAATAAAGGAAACTTCACTCTTATTTTAGAAGAGCATTGAGAGGGTATGGCTAAAATATGGTAGGTGTCCTATCACAAAGAGGTGAAGGAGGAGAGGGTGTAAGGGATCCTGGGGCACTAGCTGTTGAGAGGAAGAATTTCCTCTTGGTCTCTAACTTTCACTAACTCCTCTGCAGCTGAGAGGGGAAGAGACCAGGTCTCCAAAGCCCCCTACATTATCTGCTTGTATTCACCTATAAGTGGAAGCCTGGACCTGTGCAAATGCACATCTCAACTTACTGCACTGACTCCTAAACCTGTGCAGAAAATGGAGAGTAAGTCGGCTTTGGGCAATAGCCTGAAACTTCGCGTTCCCACGTGTAAACCATAAACCAGAAAATAACACTGCCAACCGTCTTCATCTCCCACTGTGCTGAACACACAGTAGGTGCTCAGTAAACAAACACTTGCCAACTTTTGAGAAAACGGAGAGGAAATACATGGAAATTAATATTTAGTTGAGAGACTGATATACGCCAGAACTGTACCAGATGGCTTACCTACATAGCTCATTTAATCAACAGCACACAGTCAGGTGGCCATTACCGTCCCCATTTACAGAAGTAAACTGAGGCTCAGGAAGGTTAGCCAGGGTCACACGGAAAGTAGAGGTAGACTGAAAGCCTTCTCCTTATGCAATGTACCCCCAGTCCCTCCTTCCCCAAAGCTCCAGGTACCGTGCTTTGCAGACAGTCGACACAAGAAATGATGGTCAGAAGTCTGACTGAGCATCAGCAAGGACACTAACTTTTGAAGAGACAGCTCTAAGGATGAGGAACACTTCCCAAGTCTTCCGGGTGTGGTCAAAACAGAATGTGCTAACGCCAGCGAAGCGAGTGGAGGCCCGAGTACCGCTGGGGAGGCAATGCGGAGCGAATGGCCTGGCCTGGCGGGCTCGACACGCCCGACTAACTTCGAGGCGACGCAGAACTCGGCACCGGCCGCCCTGGGCCGCCAGGGGCGGTCGGCGGCGGGACCTGGAGGGCAGCGCGCGGGGGCGAGCCGCCCCTGACGTACTTCCGCCCTGCGTTTTCCGGCTTAAAGGGGACCCGGACCTTCTTCACAACAACAACAAAACAGGCGCGCTCGCGGCCGGCGCCCCTATTATAGTCCCCGCCCTCCTGCCACCTGTCGCCGTCTCGGCCGCGCCCCGCCTTGTGCTCCAGCTGCCCTGCCGGAGGGGTCAGGCGGAGAGCCCTTCGGCCAACTTCTCCCGCTGCCGCCGCGCCGCCTCGCGAGATCCAGGGCCGGGCCGTGGGCGCCGCCGAGCAGTAGGAAGGGAGCGGCCGCCGCGGAGGACGCTCGGCCGTACTGTGTGATCGGTGGCCGTGCCCGGGGGAGGAGGGCGGCGGTGGCGGGCCCCGCAGCCATCTCTCAGGTAGCCCTGCCTGTCGCGGCTGGCCGCCCTGAGCGGCCCGTCCCCTTCTCCAGCCCGCGTGGCGGGGCCGTCGCGTCGGGGCCTTGTTGCGTTTCAGCTTAGGGGTCGCGGCGGGGCGGGGCGGGGCGGTGGCTCGGGCTGTCGCGCCCTCACCCCTCTCTACCTTCTCACCGCTTTCTCTCTCCCCTTGGCTTCCCTCTGCAGTCCGGAGCCCGGCGGAGCCCGAACCTGGCGGGGAAAACTGCACCCCCGGCCGGGCCCCCAGACCCCGCCGCCGCCGCCGCCTCCGCCCCTGGCCATCATCCTTGGCACCGGCAATGGCCTTTGTATCGCCCGATGCACTTGTGACTGACTTGGACAAGGAATAAGAACCCATTCGCTTCCGTCCCCATCCCAGCCGCGCCGGCAGTAACCACCTCGGCTCATTTGGGCTTAACTGCTGCTCCTCTTGACTCTGTTCGACCTTGGAGGCACCATGGACCAAAATGGGATGGAGATTCCTGTGACCCTCATCATTAAAGCACCGAATCAGAAATACAGTGACCAGACTATTAGCTGCTTCTTGAACTGGACCGTGGGGAAACTAAAAACACATCTGTCTAACGTGTACCCTAGCAAACCAGTAAGTGTCTAAAACCTGGGCGCAGGTGCTCTGGCCAGATTTTCGTGTCATATACTCCCTTACTCCCTGCTTATCCCCACCCCTCTTGAGTCAGATAGGTCTCTTTGACTGCAAAGTATTTTGACTGCGAAGTATTTTGCGTTCGGAGGTTATGCGACTCTCTTGAGTGTCTGAACCATCATTAATATCTTCCTGATGAGGTCCAGTTAATTAGTAAGTGTAATTAGTAAGTGAAATATCAAGGCACATGAGAATTGGCAGGCATACAATAGGACCGTTTTCCTTGGACTCAAAGTCATCAACCTAAAATGGGAATGACAGGTGCATCCTTTAAAAAAAAGATAAACACTGCAATCCATACTCAAGCTTTTATTGCTTATTAGACTAAAATTCCTTTTTACTTTCAACATCTGGCCCAGAAATTTGCTCATTGCTGAAGAGCGAATTTTGAAATAAGTATGTGACCCCTATGAAAGTTATACTTTACACACTAGTATATATGTTTCAAGAAGCAAAGAGTTATACGTTTTAGATTCACTTTCTTCTGCCCCTTCCTCTCTCATTTTCCTCCTGTAGAGGACACAGAAATTTTCTTCATTTAGAGGAGAACAGTCCTTCCACACCCCCACCATTTGGTGCATCATTTTATTCCTTTCATAAAGCCATTTGTAAATTACTGCAGCATTGTTTTTCATTCTGAATCACATCTGGATATTGCAAAGGTAATAAATAAAATAGACAGTATGGCTCTATCTGTCCCCAAAGTTAGATTTGAAAGTTATCAACACAGTTGATAACTAAATCTTGGAATAATTTAGAAAAGTATAATGTTGTGTAGTGTGTATGAAAGTTAGGCTTTCATGTTCTCCATTGTGTAAAAATTTCATTCCTGAATAAGTAGTTTTCAGTGATTACTAAACCTTTTTTTTTAATTAATGAAGAAGCTTGGATTTTTAGGGTGGGAAATATTTTTGGCATCTGGCAAATTTAAGCCAGCAGCAAGGATGTGTTGGAAGGCAACTGTGCTTTCTAGGTTTTACTTAACACTTGTTTTGTGCAAATAAGTAAGGAAGGCACTTGATCTATATTAAGGCAACTGTGCTTTCTAGGTTTTACTTAACACTTGTTTTATGCAAATAAGTAAGGAAGGCATTTGATCTATATTAAGATGTTAATGAATTAGGACTGTTTCAGTGTTACAGTATTAAGTTTAGTTAGGCATTTAGGCTTCTAGAATAGCTATAGAAATAGGGTGGTTATTGCAAAAACAGGTGGTTTAGAAAAACAACTCTTAGTCGGCAGTAGCTATGTTTGTCAGTACTTTTTGATTACAAATATTTTTAGTAGGAGAAATAAAAACCCTGAAGTATTTAAGTACTTGGAACAAAATAGTTGGAACTCTCATTCAAATCTTTTCTTGAAAGGTAAGATTTACACAGGGGTAACAATTTCTCTTTAAAACTTTCTGCTTTACAAAAGATTTCCTATTGCATATGACTCATTTTACACATTTTTAAAGTAGAAAATAGCTTTTCAGGATAGGCAGAATTGAAAGCTTTAGACTTCCATAGTAGTGTTCATAACATAGCCATTCCTAAGTATATTATTGAGCATATATCTAAGTACTTAGTTATATGTTCAAGTGTATACTTACGTGAGGATCTTTTACATTATATGATTAAACCAAAAGGGACTTGGTTCGCACTGTGACAGAACAAGAGTTATCACTTTTCTGAAACTTTTTCTTTTTTAAAAAGTAAGAGAGGAGTGTGAACCCTATTTGTCTTACCTGCTCCTGGGATAAGCCTGTTTTTGGCAGGAGTTCTGCCATCTTAGCACTTATCTCAGTGGAGTGCTATCAGTGCCCATGTGGATCAGTCAGCTGCTGGAGGACAGATCAGTTGCAAACTTCACTACACCCGGCCCTCCTAAGCTGCTTGCTTCTAGTACACACCGGAGGCACTTTTGGAAGGTATACCAAATAATTTGCAGCCTATTAATTACCTAACCTTGTGGCAAACCTTTTTTCCTCTTCCAGCAAGTTTTCTCCAAGTGAATTGTAATATCTGAAGTTTATTTCTAGGTTAATGAAGGTGGGGATGGTGTACATGTGTTTTTCTTTTCTTTTCTTTCTTTTAAAAATAAATTTATTTATTTATTTATTTAATTTTTGGCTGCATTGGGTCTTCGTTGCTGTGTGAGGGCTTTCTCTAGTTGTGGCGAGCGGGGGCTACTGTTCGTTGCGGTGCGCAGGCTTCTCATTGCGGTGCCTTCTCTTGTTGCGGAGCACCGGCTCTAGGCGCACAGGCTTCAGTAGTTGTGGCTCGCGGGCTCTAGGGTGCGGGCTCAGTAGTTGTGTCGCACGGGCTTAGTTGCCCCGTGGCATGTGGGATCTTCCCAGGCTAGGGATCAAACCCATGTCCCCTGCATTGGCAGGCTGGTTCTTAACCACTGCGCCACCAGTGAAGCGCACATGTGTTTATTTTCATAGAACTTCACTGAAAACTTTGTAAGGTTATTCACACACTCACATTCTAGCTTTTTTTATCACTTAGAACTGATTTGAAGTATCACAGTTGTTTAACAGACCAACTGTTTACTGATACTCCAAAGCCATAGGTAGTCCTCAGCATAGGAATTGGAGTCCTTAAAGTTTACTTGTGAAGTTGTTATTTAGAATGGAGAAATTTAACAGTATAAGCAATATTATATTGTTGATTTAATATAAAGGAAGCTTAGATTCTTATGACCCCCCACAATGACTACTTAACATTGATTCTGTTTTTAAGTGTCTCAAGTGCTGTTTGGTGTTTAACAGATCATTTCTTACGCCTGATTCCTTGCGCATAAGAAAGGTGGAGGTGGGTGGACTTGGGAGCAGAGAAGGGTTTAGTGCCTGGTAGAAGCAAGTGTTCCCCAGCGTGAAGTAGAACAGTTCGTAGACACTGCTCTTATTGCATCTGATGGGTCAGGGGAGGTAGAGGGCCTTGATCCCTGTGGACGGTGGCTTCTAGGAAAATAAATGAGAGCTGCTGGAGGGAGAAGAATGGAGATTTGAAGTTGTTCTTTTAGGATCTCTACAAGGATAGGTCACATGCCTACATGCTGTTAATGGAATTCTGGCTAAACTCTGCAACAGTGTGTAAAATCTTAAGATTTTAGCTTTATGGTCAGATATTGACTTCATTTAATCACAGATAATCTCCATTTGCATGGATATTTTAAATTCAACCTCCCCTCCCCTCAATAAACCCACCACAAATATACCCCTCCTTCCAAAGCACACTTTCTTGGGCTTCATTTATTTATTTAATTAGGAATTTATTGACCTGGCACTTGAAGGTCTATGTACATACTAAGCAAAAAGGTGGTAAGAGTCCTTTGCTCTTAAAAAGCTCAGGTCTAGTGGGGGTTACAGACATATAAGTAAATAACTACAATATTATGTACTAGTGTTATATAAGAGGGATATACTGAGTGCTGTAGGAGCACTGGAAGGGAATGGTCCACTCTCGAGTGAGGGTAAGGGAATGTGTAGCTGTTTTAAGAGATTTACAGGGACATTTTTCTTAAAGAGTTAATAAATTTTAATCAGATTAGATCATAGTTTCTTTTTCTTTTTTTTAACTGTTCTTTCACAGCTGTTGTTGCACTGATGATTCTAAATGCTTTATATTATTATAGTACTTAGTAGTATAGTACTATGTTAAAGGATTATAGCTCCATAATGGGCTAAAAGGGGAAAGTGTTTTCTAGTTAGGAGGCAAGGCAATTGCCACATTTACACAGATTACAAAGTCATTATTAAAAACCTCAGGTGTGAAACTGAGCTCTGGTGGAGTTTTGTTTAACTTTGAATGGTATTGATAATTGGTTTGGTACTTGGTTTAAGAACTGGGGAGTGCACCAGTTCATGTTGATAGTGTATATAATTGTGAATCATATTCTAATATGACATTTGTCATCACTTCATGACTTTATGTTTTCAGTTCCTAAAATTGGCCTGTAGTGTGAAATAATTATTCTGAAATTTAGGTAATTACTGCTAGTGGGTGAAGATATCAAGAGGGCCACTTTTACTTGACTAGTTTCAGACTTTGGTCTAGTTTAGACTTATTTACTAGGTATGTAAAAATCAAAATGGTTGAACTTAATGTTATCCAGTAGAATGGACTATCTTAGAGAAAACTTTATAAATAAGAAATAAAATAAAAAATAAGGACCTCTAAATCCAGTTAGGCACCTTTTTCATTATCTTGTTTCTTACTATTTGTTCTTATACACAAACAATAACTACGATGGACCTGACTCACCCTGAATTCAGTTTTGAAGGCAAACCTTTCTGGGGCTTGTATCCTTTTGCTTCCCATTTTTGTCTTGAGGTCAAAATGACCGTTGAACATGTCCCTCAGTTCTGGATAGACCTCCTCTCTCTTGGCACCTTTTCAAATAGTGCCCTTGCTCTGAGATTTGTTAGAATTAAAGAAATAGGAATAGAACCAATTGCATAGATTCTATTCTGAGAATATAACATTCTATAACCAAATTGCCTACAGTTCAGATGGAAGTCTTACTTTCATTGTCAGTGGAAGTAGCTTTCATAATATAATTTGAGGTTTATATCTGTCTTATTTTTGTAATTCTCTATTACCTTATTTAGGAAGGTCATTTTTTAAAAATTTGTAAAATATTGGCTATATTCCCTGTGTTGTACAATATACCCGTTATAACTTATTTTATACCTAATAGTTTGTACCTCTTAATCTTCTACTTGTTTATTACCCCTCCCCCTTCCATCTCTTCACTAATAACCACAGTTTGTTTTCTGTATCTGTGAGTCTGCTTCTTTTTTGTTATACTCACTAGTTTTATTTTTTAGATTCCACATATAAGTGATATCATACAGTATTTATCTCTGTCTGACTTACTTCACTTAGCATAAGTAAGCAGGTCAGTTTTAAAATTTGCTTGCTTAACCACCTCAGAACTGTTGACTTAAAGGGGCTATAATCCACACACACAAATAATTTTTGTTTTATAAGACTCTTGTCAAAGGTTGATGGAAAGTTAAAATGAGTGCTGACTGAAATTTGTTTTGTTTAACTCCTTGCCTTTTTCTAATGTGTTTTTTGGAAAATAACAGTACTGCGAAGGTAATGTTTTGTTTAATCATGCATCAGTGCTTTTAAAAATAGGATTTTTTTAGAACTTTAAGTTTCTCTCCTTTACATAATAATTTTGTTTTTGGCTGCGCTGCGCTGCTTGTGGGAACTTAGTTCCCCCATCAGGGATTGAACTCAGGTCCTCAACAGTGAGAGCATGGAGTCCTAACCACTGGACCACCAGGGAATTCCCACACATAATAGATATTGATTTGATGGTCTTAAATGCTTTTTTTAAAAATGATTTTTTAAAAAAATTATTTATTTACTTTTGGCTGTGTTGGGTCTTTGTTGCTGCGCATGGGCTTTCTCTAGTTGCGGCGAGCGGGGGCTACTCTTCATTGCGGTGCGTGGGCTTCTCATTGCAGTGGCTTCTCTTGTTGCGGAGCACGGACTCTAGGCGCACGGGTTTCAGTAGTTGTGGCTCACAGGCTCTAGAGCACAGGCTCAGTAGTTGTGGCTTGCGGGCTCTAGAGCACAGGCTCAGTAGTTGTGGCGCATGGACTTAGTTGCTCCGCGGCAAGTGGGATCTTCCTGGACCAGGACTCGAACCCATGTTCCCTGCATTGGCAGGAGGATTCTCAACCACTCTGCCACCAGGGAAGCCCCTAAATGCTTTTACTTAACTGTCATATTTGGTGCTGTGATTTTAAACTGCCGTTTACTAAGAGGTTGCTATGTATACCAGGCATTCTGGTAAGCACTTTATATGTTTATCATACTTATTCTTCATAGACAGCTTACGCTGTGAGTTCTGTTATCAGCTCTGTTTTATAGATGAGGAAACTGAGGCTTAGTGATTTTTTTGCCCAAGGTCATAGAACTTTAGGTAGTAGAATCGGAATTTGTACCCAGGTTGGTCTGACTTGGCAAGCCTCAGGTCTTAACCATATGATGGTTATATATAATAAGATGAAGAAAGGCATTTAGGGATTTGGCCAGCTCAGTTATATACTTGCAAATTAAAAAGAAGTAAGTGGACTGTAAAAAGGCGTGTGTGTTTAGATGGGTTGTCATCTAAAGGCTACAGATGAATGGGTAACACAGTCTTAATACCATTCTAATGCATGTCAGCTTAGTGTGTGGTTATTTTTATTTTGATAAATTATAGGGAAGGTATGGGAACATAATATCTTAAGACTTCCAAGTACATTGCTTTGCCCTATCTTTTCACATTTCCTGCTTGTTTGTATGAACCATAGCAGTCATGTATTTTGGCATCTCTGTTGTATGTATACCTGATTTGGCCTGTCAGTAGAAACAGCTAAGCAGGGAATGTCCCTTTGGAGTTCCAGAGGAAATTGTTGTGTAAGCTCTGTAAGCTGGTTTTGTTTACTGTTGTTGCAAGGGCATAAGAGGTAGAGGCAGTTTGGGTAAGCTCTGCTTGCATTTACATGTTTCTGAATTTCCTGAGGCTTTAGATTGGGTGGATTTAGGTGGGAGTGGGAGGGAGATATGTTCAGTACAAATTCACTGGATTCATTTCCCACAGAAACGATATGTTGTGCAGAGAACCAGGTCTTTAAAGCTGTTTGACACTTATGGCTGAACTGTATATAAGAACTGAAATGTTAATAATTACCACTTTAAAAGAAATTGGGCTGTAGTTCTTTGCACTAATATGTAAGTTAACCGTTGCTTTTACTGAGCTATTTAATTATGTTGAAGTTGGATATACTAAGGACATGATTTTTTTAAGCCATTCATAATTATGAAAGACCCATTTAGTCCTTCACGTAAAAAATCTAATCTTTTGATACCAACTAGGTGACTTTCCAGAAATATAAGAGTATTGTTCGGTTTGTAAACTCATCTCTTAGACTCTTGTGAATATTTTAAGTGCATTAGGGATACATGGTATTTTATCTGTTTTTGCTGTCTAGTTAAATAAACATTAAAAAGTCAGACACTTTAGATAAAATATATGTAAACCTTTTAGAAAGAAAACATCTTTCCCCAGTTTAGGATTTATTTTTGCATATTATACTAGCAGGTGAGCTTTCCTCACCTTGGTTTTTAGCAACCTCTGTTAAGTGGGTAGCAGAGTTTTTGGGCCAGCTGGTTAAGCAGCTGTTTATTTGGAGTGGTATAGTTTTGTCTCTGGGCTACTCAGAGTGCCAACAGAATGTTTCCAACTTGGTAATTTAGCTGCCTCTGCTCTACCATATATCACCAGGCTTCGTCTAGGGTGGAGCAGGGGAGATGGTAAAGTACTGTACCTATTAAGATTTGCTGACTATTGGATGTAGGATGTGAGCAACAGGAAGAATGGTGGTGTTGTTAACAGAGGTAGTCAAGTATATTTATATGTTAATCTGTGTAGCCAGTATCTTAACAGAAGAAAATTTTCATTGACAATTTAATTAGTACTTCATTTTAGATTTTCCAATCCTGAGTCTTCTGAATTCTTATATTTAAAGGATACCATGTAACATTTTTTATTGAGAGGAAAATGAACTTTTATTGTGTTAAGCTACTGAGATCTTGAGGTTCATTATAGCAGCTAGCATTACTACCCTAACTAATACAGAAATGGATTTTTCATCAAGGTAAAAAATACTGTTAGGGGCTTCCCTGGTGGCGCAGTGGTTGAGAGTCCGCCTGCTGATGCAGGGGACACGGGTTCATGCCCTGGTCCGGGAAGATCCCACATGCTGCGGAGCGGCTGGGCCCGTGAGCCATGGCTGCTGAGCCAGCGCATCCGGAGCCTGTGCTCCGCAATGGGAGAGGCCACAACAGTGAGAGGCCCGCGTACCGCAAAAAAATATAAAATAAAATACTGTTAGTAGGTCTGGATAAATAAAATTGTGTCACTTTTACAAGTTAAACTGAATTTGAATTTAGATCTCAAAATCTGTTATTTTCCTAATATTGTAGATTATAATCCAAACCACTTGAAAATTCAGTTGATTATTGTGTGGTTTGTTATCATGTCTAACCACTGGTTTTCCAGATATTTAAATTAAATTCACTGATATTTAAACTGAATTTTTTCACTAATTTTTTTAGTAGAAAAAATTTCAAATTTTCTTACTTAATTTATGCACATGAAAACTTTTTCTCTGTTTTCACCCAAAGTAAAATTAAAGAATTCTTTTTCCTTTTACTTCTGATTATCTGAAGATATTTGAATATTCAATTTAAAGCAACAATTTTTAAAATTAAGGTATAATTCACATACTATAAAGTTTGCCCTTTAATGTGTACAACTCAGTGGTTTTTAGTAGTTCACAAATTTGTACAATCATCACCACTGTCTAATTCCAGAACATTTTTATCACCCCATACTCATTAGCAGTCACTCCCCATTCTCTGTCCCCCAGTCCTTGGTAACCAGTGATCTACTTTTTGTCTATATGTATTCACCTATTCTGAAAATTTCACATAAATCTAACTGTAATATATATGGCCTTTTATGTCTGGCTTCTTTCACTTAGCATAATGTTTACAAGGTTCATTCGTGTTATAACATGTATCAGTTCGTCATTACTTTTTATGGCCCAATAATATTCCATTATATGTAAATGTCACATTTTGTTTATCCGTTCATCAAAGCATATGAGTTGTTTCGACTATTTGGCTATTATGAATAATGCTGCTGTGCACATTCCTTTACAGGTTTTTGTGTGGATTTGTTGTTTTCAGTTCTCTTTGGTATACACCTAGGAATGGAATTGGATGTATACTGAGTCATATGGTGGCGTTCTGAGGAACTCCCAAGCTTTTCCAGAGGCTGTTCCATTTTACATTCCCACCAGCAATGTATGAGAGTTCTACTTTCTTCACATCCTCATCCACACTTGTTTTTGCTTCACGTATTTTCGGGGAGTACCATGTAATTTTGTTATATTCTGCTTTTTTGAAAATTGATGTCCCCTTGCTGTGAAAAGATACAAGTTTACTTGAAGTTGACTATTAATTTAGAGTAAAGTTAATACTAAGATACTAACATATGATTGCTCCTTCAATAGTATAATAATATGCTAATATCAGTACCATTTGCAGAAATGAACCAAATGAATTTAGCACCAGCAAGTGTTTTAAACTAGTATTGTGGTTCACAGACTAAATACTTCATTTCCATTCTTAATGATTACATGTAAAATAACTGATATAATGAACTTCAAGTAAGTGTGTCTTCCAAATCTGTGTAAGCCCTTTTGGACTCATAACACTTCATTTAATAAATTGGCATTTAGCATCTACTCTGCAGGACACAGTGCTAGGCTCTGGGAGTAAGGGGATGAGCTAGACAGATATGGACCCTCGTTTATTCTTGGCACTCATATACCACTTAGGGAAATAAACGTGCAGGTAATTACAGATTATGGCTTGTGTTATGAAGGAAACTAACCGGGTGTGTGAAAGGAAATACTCTACTTTAAATTTGTAAATCAGATAAGACCTCTCTGAGGAGGTCACTTTAAAGCTAAGACCCAAAAGATGGTTAAGAGCTAGCCCTGCGAGAGCTGGGAGAGACTGTTGCAGGTAGGATGTCTGAGTTGGGGAGGAACTTGGCATATTTGGGGATCTAAGTGAATGCCAGTTTGGCTAGTGAGTGAGGAGGAAAGATTATGATCAGAGGAGGTTGGAAAGAGAGAGAAACCAGATCTGCTGGGACCATCTGGTTATGGTGTGGAATTAGAATTCAATCCAGAGTGGTAGGAATCCATTAGAGAGTCACAGGAGTGATTCACATTTTTAAAAGATCACTCTATTTACTGACTGTAGAACACAGTGTGAAGACCAGTTAAGAAGCTATTACAGAAGTTCAGGAAAGGTGGTGTTAGGTTAGGGTAATGGCAATAGAGATGGAAAGAAATGGACTTAGAGGGACTTCTGGAGATAGAGTCCGTAAGATTTGCTGGTGGTTAGATATGTTAGACAAGGTGAGAGAAAAATTGAGGATAATGCCCAGATTTTTGGCTTAAACAACTGGTGGCAAGTTGTTACGGAATAGGGAACAAGCAAGAGGAAAGATCTGGGTAACCAAGACTTGAGAACCACTGTAGATGTTTTGATATTGAGTTGCCTATTAAGATATCTGAAGGTGGAGATTCCCTGGTGGTCCAATGGTTAAGACTACGTGTTTCCACTGCAAGGGGCCTGGGTATGATCCCCGGTCCAAGAACTAAGATCCCGCATGCTGCCTGGCGCGGCCAAAAAAAAAAAAAGATATTTGAAAGTGTAAGATGTCTAACAAGCAGTTGGATATCTGGATCTGGGTCTGAGAGGGAGCGAAAGGCCTTGGATAGAAAAGCAAATTTGCATCTTAGCTGAAGAAGCTTCCTTAAATTCTAGAATTGGATGGAAAAGTTAGCAAAAGACACTGGAGAGGGACAGTGGCTAAAGATATGAATGAAATGTACAAATGCCTCTTAATGGATTTTCTAAACCTTGATTGCTCTTCCAGAGGTGCAAATGGTGAATGCTGTGGTCTTTTCTTCTTGCAAACCTTTTGCAGGGTGCTGTTGGTCATGCTGTTTCCTCATCCTGCTGAGGGACTTGCTTAGCCATTGCCCAGCTTTTCTGTTGAGTGGGTATAGGCTTTAAAAAACTAGGACATGGGGAAAAGGGATTATCAGCCTCTGGGCTTGTAGTAATGCTATTTCAATTGGCTATATTTTGGGTTAAATAGATTATGTGCTATTAGGTTTAAAGGTTTGATGAGTATTTGTATTTCTGAAACTGGGATTCATAGTTTTAGGACTAGGAATTTTCAAAATCTTTAATTTTTTTTAAAATTTATTTTTTTATACAGCAGGTTCTTATTAGTCATCCATTATATACACATCAGTGTATACATGCCAATCCCAATCTCCCAGTTCATCACACCACCCCTGCCACTTTCCCCCCTTGGTGTCCATACATTTGTTCTCTACATCTGTGTCTCTGTTTCTGCCCTGCAATCCGGTTCATCTGTACCATTTTTCTAGGTTCCACATATATGTGTTAATATACAATATTTGTTTTTCTCTTTCTGACTTACTTCACTCTGTATGACAGTCTCTAGATCCATCCACGTCTCTACAAATGACCTAATTTCGTTCCATTTTATGGCTGAGTAATATTCCATTGAATAATGTACCACATCTTCATTATCCATTCGTCTGTCGATGGGCATTTAGGTTGCTTCCATGACCTGGCTATTGTAAATAGTGCTGCAGTGAACACTGGGGTGCATGTGTCTTTTTGAATTATGGTTTTCTCTGGGTATATGCCCAGTAGTGGGATTGCTGGGTCATATGGTAGTTCTAGTTGTAGTTTTTTAAGGAACCTCCATACTGTTCTCCATAGTGGCTGCATCAATTTACATTCCTGCCAACAGTGCAAGAGGGTTCCCTTTTCTCCACACCCCCTCCAGCATTTGTTGTTTGTAGATTTTCTGAGGATGCCCATTCTAACTGGTGTGAGGTGATACCTCACTGTAGTTTTTTTTTTTTTTTTTTTTTTTAAATATGGAACACTTCACGAATTTGCGTGTCATCCTTGCGCAGGGGCCATGCTAATCTTCTCTGTATCGTTCCAATTTTAGTATATGTGCTGCCGAAGCGAGCACCTCACTGTAGTTTTGATTTGCTTTTCTCTAATAATTAGTGATGTTGAGCAGCTATTCATGTGCTTCTTGGCCATCTGTATGGCTTCTTTGGAGAAATGTGTATTTAGGTAGGTCTTTTGCCCATTTTTTGATTGGTTTGTTTGTTTTTTTAACACTGAGCTGCATGAACTGTTTATATATTTTGGAGATTAATCCTTTGTCCGTTGATTCATTTGCAAATATTTTCTCCCATTCTGAGGGCTGTCTTCTCCTCTTGTTTGTAGTTTCCTTGGCTTTGCAAAAGCTTTTAAGTTGCATAAGGTCCCATTTGTTTATTTTTGTTTTTATTTCCATCACTCTAGAGGGTGGATCAAGAAAGATCTTGCTGTGATTTATGTCAGAGTGTTCTTCATATGTTATCCTCTAAGAGTTTTAGAGTGTCCTGTCTTACATTTAGGTCTCTAATCCATTTTGAGTTTATTTTTGTGTATGGTGTTAGGGAGTGTTCTAATTTCATTCTTTTACATATAGCAGTCCAGCTTTCCCAGCACCGCTTATTGAAGTGACTGTCTTTTCTCCATTGTATATCCTTGCCTCTTTTGTCATAGATTAGTTGACCATAGGTGCATGGGTTTATCTCTGGGCTTTCTATCCTGTTCCATTGACCTACATTTCTTTTTTTGTGCCAGTACCATACTGTCTTGATTACTGTAGCTTTGTAGTATACTCTGAAGTCAGGGAGTCTGATTCCTCCAGCTACGTTTTTTTCCCTCAAGACTGCTTTGGCTATTTGGGGTCTTTTGTGACTCCATACAAATTTTAAGACTTTTTGTTCTAGTTCTGTAAAAATGCCATTGGTAATTTGATAGGGATTGCATTGAATCTGTAGATTGCTTTGAGTAGTAGAGTCATTTTCACAATATTGATTCTTCCAATCCAAGAATATGGTATATCTCTCCATCTGTTTGCATCATCTTCAATTTCTTTCAACAGTGTCTTATAGTTTTCTACATATAGGTCTTTTGTCTCCTTAGGTAGGTTTATTCCTAGGTATTTTATTGTTTTTGTTGCAGTGGTAAATGGGAGTGTATCCTTAATTTCTCTTTCAGATTTTTCGTCATTAGTGTATAGGAATGCAAGAGATTTCTGTGCATTAATTTTGTATCCTGCAACTTTACCAAATTCATTGATCAGCTCTAGTAGTTTTCTGGTGTCATCCTTAGGATTCTCTATGTATAGTATCATGTCATCTGCAAACACTGACAGTTTTTCTTCTTTTCCAATTTGTATTCCTTTTATTTCTTTTTCTTCTCTGATTGCCGTGGCTAGGACTTCCAAAACTATGTTGAATAAGTGGCAAGAGTGGACATCCTTGTCTTGTTCCTGATCTTAGAGGAAATGCTTTCAGTTTTTCACCATTGAAAATGATGAAATGATGTTGAGGTAGGTTCCCTCTGTGCCCACTTTCTGGAGAGTTTTTATCATAAATGGGTGTTGAATTTTGTCAAAAGCTTTTTCTGCATCCATTGAGATGATCATATGGTTTTTCTTCTTCATTTTGTTAATATGGTGTATCACATTGATTGATTTGCATATATTGAAGAATCCTTGCATCCCTGGCACAAATCCTACTTGATCATGGTGTATGATCTTTTTAATGTGTGTTGGATTCTGTTTGCTAGTATTTTGTTGAGGATTTTTGATTCTATATTCATCAGTGATATTGGTCTGTAATTTTCTTTTTTGAGGTATCTTTGTCTGGTTTTGGTATCAGGGTGATAGTGACCTCATAGAATGAGTTTGGGAGCGTTCCTTCCTTTGCAATTTTTTGGAAGAGTTTGAGAAGGCTGGGTGTTAACTCTTCTCTAAATGTTTGATAGAATTCACCTGTGAAGCCATCTGGTCCTGGACTTTTGTTTGTTGCAAGATTTTTAATCACAGTTTCAATTTCATTACTTGTGATTGGTCTGTTCATGTTTTCTATTTCTTCCTGGTTCAGTCTCGGAAGGTTATACCTTTCTAAGAATTTGTTCATTTCTTCCAGGTTGTCCATTTTATTGGCATAGAGTTGCTTGTAGTAGTCTCTTAGAATGCTTTGTATTTCTGCAGTGTCCATTGTAACTCTTCCTTTTTCATTTCTAATTTTATTGATTTGAGTCCTCTCCCTCTTTTTCTTGGTGAGACTGTCTAAAGGTTTATCAATTTTGTTTATCTACTCAAAGAACCAGCTTCTAGTTTTATTGATCTTTGATCTTTGCTCTTATTTTTTGGTTTCTATTTCATTTATTTCTGCTCTGATCTTTATGATTTCTTTCTTTCTACTAACTGTGGGTTTTGTTTGTTCTTTCTCTAGTTCCTTTAGGTGTAAGGTTAGATTGTTTATTTGAGATTTTTCTTGTTTCTTGAGGTAGGCTTGTTGCTCTAAACTTCCCTCTTACAACTGCTTTTGCTGCATCCCATAGGTTTTGGATTGTCATGTTTTCGTTGTCATTTGTCTCTAGGTATTTTTTGGTTTCCTCTTTGATTTCTTCAGTGATTTCTTGGTTATTTAGTAACGTACTGTTTAGCCTCTGCGTGTTTGTGTTTTTTACGTTTGTTTCTCCTGTAATTGATGTCTAATCTCATAGCGTGTGGTCGGTAAAGATGCTTGATATGATTTCAGTTTTCTTAAATTTACCGAGGCTTAATATGTGACCCAAGATGTGTTCTATCTTGGAGAATGCTCCATGTGCACTTGAGAAGAAAGTGTAATCTGTTGTGTTTTGATGGAATGTCCTATAAATATCAATTAAATCTGTCTGGTCTGTTGTGTCATTTAAAGCTTGTGTTTTCTTAGTAATTTTCAGTTTCACTGATCTGTCCATTGGTTTTAAGTGAGGTGTTAAAAGTCCCCCACTATTATTGTGTTACTGTCGATTTCCTCTTTTATAGCTGTTAGCAGTTGCCTTATGTATTGAGGTGCTCCTATGTTGGGTGCATATATATTTGTTATATCTTCTTCTTGGATTGATCCCTTGATCATTATATAGTGTCCTTCCTTGTCTCTTGTAACATTCTTTTTTCTAAAGTCTATTTTACCTGATAGGAGTATTGCCACTCCAGCTTTCTTTTGATTTCCATTTGCATGGAATATCTTTTTCCATCCCCTCACTTTCAGTCTGTATGTGTCCCTAGGTCTGAAGTCGGTCTCTTGTAGACAGCTTATATATGGGTCTTGTTTTTGTATCCATTCAGCGAGACTGTGTCTTTTGGTTGGAGCATTTAATCCATTCACATTTAAGGTAATTATCGATATATATGTTCCTGTTACCATTTTCTTAATTGTTATGGGTTTGTTTTTGTAGGTCGTTTTCTTCTCTTGTGTTTCCCACTTAGAGAAGTTCCTTTAGCATTTGTTGTAGAGCTGGTTTGGTGGTGCTGAATTCTCTTAGCTTTTGCTTGTCAGTAAAGCTGTTGATTTCTCTGTTGACTGAATGAGATCCTTGCCGGTAGAGTGTTGTTGGTTGTAGGTTCTTCCCTTTCATCACTTTAAATATACTGTGCCACTCCCTTCCGGCTTGTAGAGTTTCTGCTGAGAAATAAGCTGTTAACCTTATGGGAGTTCCCTTGATGTTATTTGTCATTTTTCCCTTGTTGCTTTCAGTAATTTTTCTTTGTCTTTAATTTTTGTCAATTTGATTACTGTGTGTCTCAGCGTGTTTCTCCTTGGGTTTATCCTGCCTGGGACTCTCTGTGCTTCCTGAATTTGGCTGGCTATTTCCATTCCCATGTTAGAGAAGTTTTCGACTATAATCTCTTCAGATATTTTATCGCGTCCTTTCTCTTTCTCTTCTCCTTCTGGGACCCCTCTAATGTGAATGTTCTTGCGTTTAATGTAGTCCCAGAGGTCTCATAGGCTTTCTTCATTTCTTTTTATTCTTTTTTCTTTATTCTGTTCCATGGCAGTGAATTCCACCATTCTGTCTTCCAGGTCACTCATCCGTTCTTCCGCCTCAGTTATTCTGCTATTGATTCCTTCGAGTGTATTTTTCATTTCAGTTATTGTATTGTTCATCTCTGTTTGTTTGTTCTTTAATTCTTCTAGGTCTTTGTTAAACATTTCTTGCATCTTCTGGTCTTTGCCTCCATTCTTTTCCTGAGGTCCTGGATCATCTTCACTATCATTACTCTGAATTCTTTTTCTGGAAGGTTGCCTATCTCCACTTCATTTAGTTGTTTTTCTGGGGTTTTGTCTTGTTCCTTCATCTTGTTCCTTCATCTTGTTCCTTCATCATTGGTACAAAGTCCTCTGCCTTTTCATTTTGTTTATCTTTCTGTGCATGTGGTTTTGCTTCCACAGGCTGCAGAATTGTAGTTCTTCTTTCTGCTGTCTGTCCTCTGGTGTCTGAGGCTATCTAAGAGGCTTATGCAAGCTTCCTGATGGGAGGGACTGGTGGTGGGTAGAGGTGATTGTTGCTTTGGTGGGCAGAGGTCAGTAAAACTTGTCTGTAAAGACAAGTAAAACTTGTCTGCTGATGGGTGGGGCTGGGTTCCCTCCCTGTTGGTTGTTTGGCTTGAGGCAACCCAGCCCTGGAGCCTACCTGGCTCTTTGGTGGGGCTAATGGCAGACTCTGGGTGGGCTCACGCCAAGGAGTACTTCCCAGAACTTCTGCTGCCCATGTCCTTGTCTTCATGGCGAGCCACAGCCACCCCCACCTCTGCAGGAGACCGTCCTACACTAGCAGGTAGGTCTGGTTCTGTCTCCTCTGGGGTCACTGCCCCTTCCCCTGGGTCCCGATGCGCACACTATTTTGTGTGTGCCCTCCAAGAGTGGAGTCTTTGTTTCCCCCAGTCCTGTTAAGTCCTGCAATCAAATCCTCCTAGCCTTCAAAGTCTGATTCTGTAGGAATTCCTACCCCCATTGCCGGACCCTCAGCTTCGGAAGCCTGACATGGGACTCAGAACCTTCACTCCAGTGGGTGGACTTCTGTGTTTTAAGTGTTCTCCAGTCTGTGAGTCACCCACCCAGCAGTCACGGGGTTTGATTTTATTGTGGTTGCGCCCTTCCTACCATCTCATTGTGGCTTCTCCTTTGTCTTTGGATGTGGGGTGTCTTTTTTGGTGAGTTCCCAGTGTCTTCCTGTGGATGATTGTTCAGCAGTTAGTTGTGATTCCAGTGCTCTCGTAAGAGGGAGTGAGCATGCGTCCTTCTACTCTGCCATCCTGAACCAATCTCCAACATCTTTAATTTTATCTTGATGTAAAAATTATCAATATAAATAACAGGATGATTACTTTGTAGCTGACTCTCATGAGATTTAGTACCTGCATTTTAAACTAAGTGATCATACTAAATATGTTTAATTTGTATGGTTAAGTTTTTCAAGCATGGGCTTCTGGAATCTGTGAGGTTGCTGACTGATGGTGATCTGTATTGTTTCTGTGAAAAAAAAATTGTTTTAAACTTACCTACTAAATAATTACGGGAGTAAACTGTCTAAGTTGATTGCCATTGTACTTAATTTATATATATATATATATATATTTGTCAATAGTCCAAAATAATGAGTGTTATAGCATATTTTTATGCCCCATGTTGTTTAAAAGTGATACTTGTGATAAAGTACATGATTAATTCCATTACCATTACAGTTTAATAGTAAAATGGAAGTTACCTATGTAGAAAGCAGGTAATATATATAGATTTCTTACATTTTGAAGCAGTAGTTGGTAAATACTTCTTTCATCTTAGCACCCAATACATCCTTTCACTAAAAATCCGAAGGTAAGTAACTTATGTTTTGGACATGGACTTCTTTTTACCAATGTCAAATTACTTTTCTCTCTGTTTAGAGAAGCTAAAATTAATTAAAAGCTTTCCTTTTGTTATTTATAAATGTCATTTTAAACTGATTTTTGAAAGCTCTTCAAACATGGATTAGGGCTTGCTTTTTTAGTCATTAAAACTGATAGTTATTGCAACTTTAACCAAACCTATTTAGTAGTGTCCTAATCATGTTCTTATACATAATGAAGATAGTCTGCTATTAGTCATACAACTTATCAATACTTTCACATAATCTCTCATTAGATCCTCAGGAAACAGCATGATGTAAGAGAAGCAGGTATTAGAGATTAGTATCACATGCTAATTGAATGTTTACTAGGTGTTCTGCCCTGTTCTTAGAGGTTTGTGTGCATTTTCAGTGTTGTGAAAATTCATCCCTGTGAAATAGGTACTATTATTGCCCTCACTTTTCAGTTAAGAAAACTGAGACACAGACAGGTGGTAGTGGGATCATGTACAAGTTTCTCAACATTTCTTCACCTATCTGCCATATTCTTCTCTAAGTCCAGCTCCTTCACATGAGATTCTACCCCTTAATAGCTACTCAAGGACATTGCTCTTGAAATTCTCTATTTTTCTCTCCTGCATCTGCAGTTTTTCCTTTCTACTGGATTATTCCTGTTGGCATACAAACATGTTTTTTTTCTCTTCTTAAAAAAACAAAAACATGAAACAGTAAAACAAACAAGACCCTCTTTGATTCCACTTCCCTTCTAGCTGTTGCTTTATTTCTTTCCTGTCTTTAGTGCACAACTCCTTATAAATTATGAATATTCACTATCTGTACTCCTCTCCTGTTCTCTTGAATCCATTCCACTTAAGTTTTTACCCTACTCTTCCACCAAGATTGCTTTTATGAAGATCACCAGGGAGCTCCATGTACCAGGATATAGTGGGGGAATAGAGAAATAAGTAGAATAGTATGAAAGAAGGACACTATGATTAATAACAAAAGCCTGGAAACACTCAAATATCCATATTGTAAACTTTAGTATTTCTGTGTAATGGAGCATTATGCATCTGTCAAAAAAAATGGGGAAGACATCTTTATACTGCTAAGGAGTAATCTCCAGGGCACAGTAAGTGAGAAAACAAGGTACAACGGAGTATCTTGTACTATCTTTTATGTGAGAAAAGAAGGGAAATACAAGTGTATTTGTATTCAGGTTTGTTATGTTGTTAAAAAATGACAGAAGGGTAATTCAGAATTATAGAGAAAGAGGGTAGGAACAGAAGCTAAACCTCTTTGTACCTTGTTCTATAATTTTTACTTTGTTTCCATGTATGTTATATATAATTTTAAAAAGTTAAATAGAAAAAAATTCCTAAATGGTAACAAAACAGTTTAACAATGTCAGGATGGTGACAAAACTGTAAGAAGAATTATTACAAGTAATTTCAAAACTGTATTTTGACTGCATATCCCTAATGGGATATATCTAAGGACGGAAAAAAGTGACAAGAAATCTTAAACCTCATCCAATATTGTTATTATTATTTGAGATTATACATAGTAGGATAAAGCATATAAATACTTTTGCTAATGGCATACGTTTGTTAATATCATTAGCACGAAAGATTTTCAGGGTGATAGAGATACAAATAAAAAACCATATACTGTTTAATTAAAATTGGAAATATGAATATATACTCAGGGTTTAAGTTTCTCTTTCTCAAAAATACATATTTTCTTGCTCTCCTCAATGAAGAATCTTAGAAATAATAGCAAGTAACAATAAGCACTCTTAGACCCCAGATTTTGTCTCTAGATGCCATTTCCCATTAAAAGGAATCAAGGCCCCTGGAACAGTGGCTGATTCCAGGCCTGGGGAAAGAAATGTGGAAGATGAACCTGGTGTGCCCAAAAGCAAGGAAGCTCTTAGAGGTCATGTCAAAGTGACATAGGATCCAACCTGAAGGGACTCCTACTGGCCAAAGATGGTGCAATTTGAGGATTAACAAAAACAACCAGGTGGCAGTACACTGAAAAACAAAATTCCACAAGCTCACAATGATACTTAAACCAAAACTTTTTGGTCACTTCTGGAGGTTGCTTGGGCACTCATTCTGAAAACTGATTAAGGGAATAAATTGAGCATTTTTGCTGTCTTTCTTGTGTAATCTAGGTAAGCAAATGGTCGATGAGGTAAAGTTCTTTTAGAAGAAGCACAGCTAATACAGAAAGAATTAGAGAATTAGAAAATATTTTCTACCCCTAATGAAATAATGGATCTAGGCAGTTGGATCTAGGTTGTTAATAAGGTGAATGTTTGATGGCAGACTTTATAAGGGATGAATTTGGCTGACAACATTTGAACCCACTGATCAAACTTAACATGACTAAAAGTAAGTCACTCAATCCAGTGTGCTAATAATATGATGCAACAGGAAGTTCTCTTGTCAAAAAAGAACCTGAATTTAATCAACCCTCTAGATCTAACTTCATTATACAGACAGTACAGGACATGCTGTACAATACCAGGAGGACATAGTCACCCAAATCCAGATTGCAACATGTTTTCTTCAACAAATAGCTAGGGAAAAATTTTAAAGAAGTGGAAGCTGTTAAAAAATTACAAGAGACATAAAAGCCCCATTCCATGTGTGAACCTTGTTTGTATTCTGATTTAGACAAACCATTCCTAAAAAGACATTTTTGAGCAAGTGGGAAAAAGTGAGCTGTGCTGGATATCACATTATAAGGAATTAATATTTATTTTGTTGAATGTGGTAATATTGTGGGTAGTTGGAAAAAAAACTGTTACAGATACATTCTGTTTTTTACAGGCAAAAAGAAATATGTGGTATTTGCTTTAAAACTCTCTTCCTTGCCAAAAACAAAATGGGGGTAGGTGGGTAAATGAAACAGGAACAGCAGAATGTTGATAATTGTTGGAGCTGGATATTTGGGAATTCTTGAAGATGGTAAGGGGTTTCATTTTATTCTCTCCACTTTATGTATGTTTGAGAAGTTTCAAAGTAAAGTAAAAAAAATTCGTAAGGAAAGAGCTGATAATTTTTATACAGAATGATATGACAGAGAAGTATCTATTAAATGTTTGGGCTGGTGAAAGAATGATAGTTTATGATGACTGTAGTATTTATCAAAGAAACTTCTTTAGGTTGCAGCTGAAGTAATAAGTATATTTTGGAAACTTACAAAGCATTACATAATTCATTTGTCCAGGGATTAAGTCAGTCATTATCTACTTAGCATTTAACTTATGTTATATAATTTACTGTTTGTGCTCCACTCAATATTTATATGTATTGATTGAAGTTTCAAGACTTGTGATATGTATTTTTAAAAAAATCCTTTGTTGTATTTGGTTGTTAATATAAGAATTTTTATATGTGCATTTTAGGAATGGTACACTCAAAAATACTTCCAGGGGAAGCTAAATTATGCCTAAAAGCTAAGTATCTTGGAAGGACAACTATATCTTCCCTTGATCTTTGGTACCTAAGGACCCCTGAATCACAGATATTACTCAGTATGACTCTTTCTACTATGGTTATTTTTAATGTAAGACTTTTTTTTAGTAGCCATGTTGCATATGTAGTCTGTTTGAAGATTGTTATAGTTATTGCTTGGATTTGGCATGTTTAGTAATTGTTGATATAGCTAATATTTAACTGTTTTAATAGAATTCAACGAACATTTGCCTGTTCCTCAGTTATGAAATAGGAGGTCTTATGGGGATTCTACATAAATGCTTTTATTTAAAATACTTAATACTTGTAGTGTGAGCACTTAGCAGATTTATTTTAAGTACAGAATAAGGCAGAGATAACCAGAACATATTTCCTATTTTGGGTTGCATATGGAGATGGCACTTGAATCTCCATGCACTTGAGTTGATTTTTCTTTAGTCTTGTGTTTTTGAAAAATGTACGAAGGTATTCATGAGAATGGCAGGAATAATAAAAACAAGAATAGTTACCTAAAGCTGTAACTAAATCCAAACGGCTTTGGAATTAAAACCAATAAATTGTCCTGCAAGATGTTAGTAAAGAGTAAACTAAATCTTATGTTTACTTTTGATTAAAAATACTGACAAACAATGCAAAGCAACACTGGTGACCTTGGAATTTTATCCCATTGTTGACTGTTAATAGAAAGTCAGCCACCTTCTCATTTAAAATCTTGAAGGTTTTTAATGACAGTCACACATGGATTGCATTATGGCTGAAAATACGAACTTCCAATTTACCTTGTTTTCCTCGTTTTAAAAATAATTTGGTAATTATCTGTATTTTATTATATCTACAGTAGATATGCTACCATATGCTGAACTTTTAATGTCTTAAGTGGAATTTGGAAAAACAAAATTCTTAATTATGTCAGTTTTCTGCTTATTTGTGCCTAAAGGGAGTTTTACTTTACTCATTGTAAGGCATCTTATTCCCAACCTTAAATTTGTATAATTAGAAAAAGTTGAATTCTTTTCTTTGTCCCATTTCTTAGTTGACAAAGGATCAGAGGTTGGTGTATTCTGGCAGACTGCTTCCCGATCACCTGCAGCTGAAAGACATTCTCAGAAAAGTAAGCTTTTCTACCACTATTTGATACCAGATACTCAGAGTGCTAGAGGAGATATGTTCTGAAGTTTTATTGATATCCAACCAGTTTAGTTTTTAGTTACTTAAGATCAACTCTTGGGTTTAGGTAACAGTTTTGTATATCCATCTGATAGCTAAATCTAAAATAGGATTATATATTTGTGTTCAGGGATTTGTTATCTTGTGTAAGAAAGCAGTACTGAGTTATCAGTAAACTGTGCAGGAGTAGAGTGCTCAAGTAGTGGTGAAGGATTTTCATTGATAATAGTCTCCTCTCTTAAATACCCTTTTGACAAAACTACGTTTTAATACAAGTTAACTTCGGTTAGGAGTTTAATTTCAGGACAGAAAATAGAATGAAGCCCAATTGGTCCATCAGTTAGCAAACTTTGAATGCTGGTACTCAGAGTTAAATATATTTGAATATAGTTTTTTTGACAGATTGAATGCTAGTTATTTTAATGGCAGCTTTTTAGCTCCTGTTTATTTGTGGAATTTATACTTTTAGAACTTTTCAAATGTTTGAGATTCTTTTTGCTTGTGAGTGTAGCAGAATTGAATATATAGCTGTTAATGTTTTGCTTTAGATCTTTGACCTAACTCAGTGTTTTCTGGATATCCCTAATCTCTCTATCCTCTCCTGTATGTTTATTGATCACCTGTGGGAAACTTTAAAAAATCTTACACTGGTATGTTCCTTCTGTTAGATAGTTGACATTTTAGTTTTGCCACTGTGACTTCTTGCTGTCATTTTCATTTTAATCACGTAGTTTCAGGTTGCCAAAGTGGTTTAATAACCTCTCTGTCTCCCTCGCTCTCTTTCCCTCTCAAAAATAGTGGAATTTGCAGCAGATTCACCCCCCCCCCATTTCTTTTCTTAATAGACTTTTTTTTTTTTTTTTTTGCGGTTCGCGGGCCTCTCACTGTTGCGGCCTCTCCTGTTGCGGAGCACAGGCTCCGGATGCACAGGCTCAGCGGCCATGGCTCATGGGCCTAGCCGCTCCGCGGCATGTGGGATCCTCCCGGACTGGGGCACGAGCCCGTGTCTCCTGCATCGGCAGACAGACTCTCAACCACTGCACCACCAGGGAAGCCCCTAGACTTTGTTTTTTAGAGTAGTTTTAGGTTCACAGCAAAATTGAGCAGAGGGTATAGAGATTTCCCATATACCTCCTGCCTCCACACATACACAGCTACCCCCACTAACAACATCCACGTCAGAGTGGTATAGTAGTTACAGTTGATGCCTACATTGACATCATTATCACCCCAAACCCATAGTTTCCATTAGGGTTCACTCTTGGTGGTGTACATTCTGTAGATTTTAACAAATGTAAAATGACATGTATCCACCATTATAGTATTGTACAGAATATTTCACTACCCCCCAAATCCTCTGTGCTTCACCTCTTCATTCTTTCCCTGTCTTTATCCTTAAAAACCTTTTTGCTATATGCTCTTTGAAATATATATTTATTATTTTACCCAAGTATAGCTAGAGGCTGCATATGCATACATTTAAAAAGGCTTTTGCTGCCAGAAATCATTTTCAACCAGAAGACTTAAAAGAAGAATGCCTCAGGACTTCCCTGGTGGTCCAGTGGTTAAGACTCTGCACTTCCACTGCAGGGGGCACAGGTTCGATCCCTGGTCTGGGAACTAAGATCCCACATGCTTTTTTTCTTTTTTTTTAATTTTGGCTGCACCATGCTGCATGTGGGATCTTAGTTCCCCAACCAGGGATTGAACGCACGCCCCCTGCATTGGAAGGTGGAGTCTTAACCACTGGACTGCCAGGGAAGTCCCTTTTCTTTCTTTTTTAAAATTGCTGAGCCATCCTTTGTTCTTCTCTGCCCCCCTTTATTCTCTTTCCTTTCTCCATCTTATTTACTTGCTTTATGCCTAACTATAAATATACTCATGAAATCGCTAAGCTAAAATGCCAATTCTAATCATTTTTAGAACATTTTCCTTCAGTCGTAGTTGTAGATTTATGGCAACACATTTGGAATATTTACAGAATATAGTTCAAATATATGCTTTATGTCTGTGCATAAGTGTTATAGATAAAAACAGTTTTTGACTTAAAAAAATAAAACACTATTGCTAAAACTAAGACAAATGAGATTATAGTGAAGTTACTTGAGTTTCTTTATCGCTGTAAGGTCTCAAATAATGAAAACATTTCACTACTCAAAGTTTGTAGGCCTAAACTTCAGTGTGACTATCACAGTTCTGATATTAACATGCTAGATGTTTTTATACTGAAATAATAGATAGTGCTGACACAACTTTACAGCAGTGTTTGCTTCAAAACGGCTTGGTATACAAAATAATCATTTTTTTCATATAGCAATTCCTGAGTATTGAGACCATTTTCTAAGCATGGACAAAATATTGAATTCACAAGGGTCCTAATGACAGCAATTGATTACTAATAAAATGGCTGTGGTAGGAAGGAACTTAAGTTCTGAATTAAGTATTTCTGCTTAGCTACTGACATTTTTGAGCTGTGTATTTTCCAGTACTACTCTTTAAATGTAATCTTCTTTAATTTTAGCAAGATGAGTATCATATGGTTCATCTAGTATGTACTTCTCGGACTCCTCCCAGTTCTCCAAAATCCAGCACCAGTAGACAAAGTCATGAAGCATTGACATCCAGCAGCAATTCTGTGAGTTATTTTGGGCAGAGTAAATGTTGAAGTTTTCTGATTATCCTTTTTTGCCTTTAAAAACTAAGTGGAAAACAGAACAATTCGCTCTTGTGGGTTGTAAGACTGTGTTTTGAACAGCTCAAGTTAAGCATTTAAACTTCAATTTTAGAGATCCAATACACACTGTTATCCCCTGAAGCCTGTTCCCCATGAGTTATAATGTGCTATATGGCAGGTCAGTAATAGATCCAATCTTCAGGGGTTTAATTACTGAAATACTCAAAAAACAGAATTATGATATGGTTATATAATATAAACTCTAGGGCGAGTATTTCAGAAATATTTAAAGTATTTGATATAGTATATTTAATCAAGGTAGATTAAATTATTTAAACTTTAAGTTTGCTAAATCTTCTTGGTAGATTGCTTAGTCAAGAACTTTGTTTTTTAAAATGATTGCATTTGAGCCTATATTCCAACTGTGGGAGGAATAATTACTTAACCTACTCAGTTCTTTCAGACTTGAGTATTCATTTCTCCCTTCTTATTTTTCCATCTGCTTAAAACTGTTTTGGAAAATTTAAAAACTAGTTGAACTTTTCAACTTAGATATTGTCTACAAGTTTTAGAGACACCGTCTCAAATCTTTTATATTAAATTATTTTTGGTTTCCCGTAAAAGCTTTATGTGACACTTTTGGAGGTGAAAGAAAAGGACTGGATGAGTGGAAGCTTGCTTAAAACTTCCTGGGCAGGGAACTTTTGTACTGCTAAGTGTACTTTCCTTCTTGCCAAGAATCTAGCCAAAACTTTAAGGAGGGGATGAATGGCATGGGTGATATAGATACTGCCAGTTAACTGCTTCTTTAAGAAACTACATCTTCTAGTTGCTGTATTTAATTAGCATAGCCTTAATAGTATTTTCTAGTACCAGCCATGGGAGTTTAGCTTACATTAAATTGAGATATGTTTTGTCAATAAACCTAAGGGTCTTTCTATGTTTCCTACCTTGCATAAGAAGGGACAAAACCCTGGCATTGGCATAGAGTTCTGTGTATAGTCTTTGGACACAGTTGTGTTGCTCCTCTTTTTGTTGACAAAGAACCTTCTCACTTTTCTAGTGGTTCCTCGTTCATGATTTCATGTCATTAGTATATATATTCAGTTTTTTTAAGGTGTGTTATAAAAATCTAAAAAGTATCAAAGGAGAATTAAGTTGAATTCCTCTTAATTTTTTATGGCAGATAAATTTCAGTGGGACTTGAAAATGTCTTAAAAATCTGTTCATGAAAGAGTTATCCAATAAGGCCAGAAGTAATTAGTTCTAGAGAAATTAGGCTGTGCTGCCAAATGGCTAGGCCTTTCTTCTATTAATTTTTTAATGAACACCATATTTTGATGGTCCCTTTAACAAGAAATCATGCCAAAAAAGAACACTTTCCAGGTCATGTGCCTGACAATCAGGCTCCCTAGTAAGGTTTCTGGTGTCTGTGTGGTGTGGAATAACATCTTAAAGCTTTTGTTAGTTTTGCAAAAGACCAGTGTGTCCTTGGGCCATTTCACATGGCAGGACTAAGGAAGGTAGAGAGGCAAAAAGACATGCTGTAAATAGGAAGGCAGTACAGGTAAATGCAATTTTAGTGAACTTGGAAGGATGTTGAAATTATTTTGTACCCAGCTTTTTAAAGTGGGGAATTTATATAAAATGTAATTGTGTTTTAAATTTACATAAAACACTTGACAAACTATTTTCAAGCAGTAGCAAATTGAGGTGGTCTTCAAGAGATTATATTGTTTGAGGTTATTGAATCTGTGAGTTACTGACATCACTGAAGCATGAGAATTTTAAAATCCTGTTTGGTATTTTATTCATGTTGTAAAAAAACAATATTTGTTGGTGGTATCTATAAACTAATAGAATTTTACAACTGAAAGAAATCTTGAAAATCTAGTTCAATCTCATTTTTTATAGGAAAGCTGAGACTCAGGGGTTAAGTGAATTTTAAGGTTATGTTCCTTGTTAATGTCAGAGATAACACAAAATTCTAGCATGTTCCTCAATATTTTAAACGAGTATACTACTAATAGCATGTTATACAGTAGCTGTTATACAGTAGTAGTTCATAGTAACTGTTTAAGTGACACAGTTATGAGTACCATTTATCAAACACTTCCTATGTGTTAAGCATCATGAAAAGAGCTTTGTATGAATTTAATTTTCACAAATTTTGTGTGCTATTTTTTTGTATATAATTACTACTCAGCCCTTTATAGTTGAGAAATGGACTAATGTGTAATTAAATGATTTTGATTTTCTAAACTCTTCAGTCTCATAAGAATTAAAATATCTACCTATTAAGCTGGGCACAGGAGTCAAATCAGTAAATTTCTAAAATTCACTCTTTGCAGAGGGATTTCATAAGTACATTTTTAGCAATGTGTCTATAATATTGTGATTGTAATGAATTAAATCTCCTTGAAAAAATAATTACATTTTTGTTTGTAGAGTTCAGATCTGTCAGGATCATCAACTCCATCATCCAGTCAAGAAACCTTGTCTTTAGCTACCAGTTCGTCCTCAGAAGGATTGAGGCAACGAACCCTTCCACAAGCACAAACCGACCCAGCACAGAGTCATCAGTTCCCATATGTAATGCAAGGGTGAGTGAAACTGATAGCTGTGGGCCTCTTAAAAATCTGTGACTCCAGACTTTCATGGTAGCCCCCTTCAGTAATCAAAGTACGTTTGAAATTTACTCATATACCTAATTATATGTTTTGAGAATTAGAGGGTTAGGTGGAGCAGTGCTTTGTTTTTTTTTTTTTTTTTTTTGGCTGTCTCACACGGTTTGTGGGATTTTAGTTCACTGATCAGGAACTAAACCCCGGGCCCTCTGCAGTGAGAGCATGGAGTCCTAACCACTGGACCGCCAGGGAATTCCCAGGAGCAGTGCTTTTTTTTTTTTAAGTGAATGGTGTTTTGTTTTTTAATTTATTTATTTTATTTTTGGCTGTGCTGGGTCTTTGTTGCTGCACGTGGGCTTTTCTCTAGTTTAGGCTAGCGGGTGCTACTCTTCGTTGCAGTGCACGGGCTTCTCATTGCGGTGGCTTCTCTTTTTGTGGAGCACGGACTCTAGGCGTGAGGGCTCAGTAGTTGTGGCCCGCAGGCTCTAGAGTGCAGGCTTAGTAGATGTAGCGCACGGGCTTAGTTGTTCTGCGGCATGTGGGATCTTCCCGGACTCGGGCTCAAACCCATGTCCCCTGCGTTGGCAGGCAGATTCTTAACCACTGCACCACCAGGGAAGCCCAGGAGCAGTGCTTTTGAAAGCTGGTTGTACATTAGAATTGTCTAGGGCAGTACTTTTCAGTCTTTAATGTTAGTGCTAATCACCTGGGGATCTTATTAAGATGCTGGTTCTGATTCAGTAGGTCTTATGGGGCCTGAGATTCTCTATTTCCAGCAAGCTCCCCTGTGATGCTGATGCTTCTGATGCTTAGAACATACTTTGAATAACAAGGATCTAGGTAACTAAAATTTTTGTTTTTACTCAGTCTCACTATAGGTCTATGCAAATTAGTCTTCTGGGGAGCAGATGGGTGAATAAGAGTGTTCTTGGAAGAGTATAGGGCCCAGTAATATGCTTTTAAAAACTTCCACTGGTGTTTATGATCAGTGAGGTAACAACTGAGGTAGAATAAAACTGTGATGTATTATGAAGATATGCTAACCATTGCATGTTATCCAGAGTCTTTCTTGGAGGAGTTTACTCAAGAAGCTTGCTATGGCTACCTTATATTTAGCAATTACAGCAGGCCTCTTGGGTTAGGCAGTTCCAGGGGGGAATGCAGTCGACAGCCACAGCATATCTTTCAGACAGCTCAGAAAGGAGGATCTTGGAGAATACAGTTTAGACCTGGGTTATGTCTGAAACCAGAGTACTTTTGAAGTAAAGGAAACATGAATAATAGGTAACGATAGTTGTTTTGTGTTGCATATCATGCTGTGGGACTGCAGTGTGTGACAGTGCTCCAGATCCATGATGGTGAGGCTGGAAATAAGGAAATGGCTAGGACTCCTCAGAATGGTAGTAAGTGATATAACCAAGGAGTAGCCGCTGATTGTTATGCCAAACAGGATGTAATAACATACAGGTACTTTCTACTTAGAACTTTAAACTTAATTCAATTCTTAATGCAGAAAAACAAAGCGGAGTATATAGCAAAATATTTAAAAGACTCATCTGTCTCATATTCTTGAGTTTTTCTTCTAAAAAATAAGTGTTTAGATTGGGCTGATTGTAGACTTTTATGAAGCATCCTATGAAACTATCAATATTTTTGTTTTCAGAAAATGATTATTACAAAGCAAAATTTAGTTATTTATAAAAAACAGTGTTGTCACGGTTTACATTATAGAATAATGGCTTAAAATACTTTCTGTCTTATGACAGTGATTCCTTTCCTGTCTTTTTTGCAGAGTAAGACAGTTCAGTTCCTCTTAATTTATACAGAGTGATTTTACTAATATTTTACCAAATACGGTGGTAGTGATAGAAAGTGAGAAAATTATGGATATAATAAACCTGGAAGAATATGTAATGACATGTTAATAATAGTTATCTCTGCACAATAAGATTTTTAACTCTCTGCACAATAAGATTTTTAACTCTTTCTCATACTTACAGTGAATATATTTTGTAATAAACAAAATAAAGTATGTAAAGTTGCATATCTTCAGAATAAGACCATGGTTATCTTGGGAAAAGATTAATAATTTCTTTAGGCTGTTGAGAAAATCAACAAACTTTGGAGACAAAGGCACTTAGCTCTTAGAAGTATATAAAACAGATTAGAAAAATCTGAAATAGTGTTTATTTTGCTAAAAATGAGTATTAAGATGATAAGCAATAAAATCCTTAAAGATTTGAGCTTCACTTAGGGAATCTATTACTAGATGAATAATGTTTTAAATCAGGAGGGCAGTATAGCTTAGCGGATGTACAGATTCAGGAGCCAGCCTGCCTTGGTTTGAATCCTGGCCCTAACCACTGACTAACTTGGGCAAGTCTCTTCTCTACTTTGTTTCAGTTTGCTCATGATCTGGAGATAACGGTACTTATCATACAGGATTTCTGTGTGGATTAAGAGTTCATGTATGTAAAGTGTTTACTGATGTGTTAGCAGTTATTTATAAATTCATTCATATTCATAAATGAATGTTGTACATTCATTCAGCAAACAGATTTATAGTCATCTGTGAGTCTGATACACTGAACATTTGAATGAATGCCAGTGCTAGGTGCTGGAAAATGAATCTATATTTGGAAAGAGCACTTTGTGATTTACAAAACAATTTAAGTGAAAGTTCAGTAAATAGGTTATTCAGTTCAACAATGAACGTGATTTAATTTCATCTTATAGTTGTAATTTTTTACTAATGAAGACTTTACATCTGTCCTTAAGTAAATTTTATTGAACATAGCCTTAGCCTTAAATGTACAAGAGCAGTAATTTAGTGACCTTGAAGAATTCACCAACAAAATATAATCTCTGCACACCTTTTTTAGACTTCAGTACAGCTTATGTTTAACTAGTCACATGTGTTTTCCACCATGTAGGTCTCAATCTTTAGTGAACTTGTTAAAATTGCTAAATTGTGATCCCTACTCCCTGAGTTTTTGAATCACTAGGTTTAGGGTAGTGCTTAGGAATCTGCCAACTTAACAGCATTCTGGGAACCTCACTTTTTAAGAAGCTCTAATGCAGGTGATAATTTGCCCATCAAGATCCTGAGGAAACATGAGAAGACCAAACAGTACATGTATATCACCACATTGGCTATCCATTTATAATGTCACATTTATAAATCTTGACTGACTATTTTGGACTCAGTGTGCTGTGCTGTCATATTTATTTAACTCCAAAAACTGCTGACTGGTTTATAGAATACCCACTGTTATGTACACTCAATTTCCCCCCCGAAATAGTAACAACCTTGTTTTATAATTACTAAAACTGAAAACCTATTCATTGTACCCTTCTGTGTTATCCGATTTTTTAATAGTAAAAATCGCTTATAACCCACCACCCAGAAATAACTGTTGCTAACATTTTTGTAGTTTCCTTCCAAATAATTTTCTAAGTATGCTTTTTAAATAGAAATATCATATACTATTTTATTTTATAAACCATTTAAAAAAGCATAGTGTAGCCTGGACATAGTTCCAGATCAAATATAAATCTACAACATTCAAAGTCTGTATTAGCAATAAGTTTAGCCAAGGAGGTGAAAGAGCCATGCACTGAAAAGTATAAGACAATGATGAAAGAAATTGAAGACACAAATAAATGGAAAGATATTCCATGCTCATGGATTAGAAGAATTAGTGTTGTTAAAATGTCCATACTACTCAAAGCAATCTGTAGATTCAGTCAATCCCTATCATTATTCCAAATGATATTTTTCACAGAAATAAAACAAACAATCCTAAAGTTTGTGTGGAACCACAAAAGACCTCAAATAGCCAAAGCAATCTTGAGAAAGAAGAGCAAAGCTAAAGGCATCACACTCCCTGATTTCAAACTATACTATAAAGTAACAGTAATTAAAACAATATGGTATTGGCATAAAAACAGACACATAGATCAATGGAACAGAATAGAGAACCCAGAAATAAACCCATACATATATAATCAATTAATTTATGGCAAAGGAGGCAATAGTATATAATGAGGAAAAGACAGTCTCTTCAATAAATGGTGTTGGGAAAACTGAACAGCCACATGCAAAAGAATGAATCTAGACTACTATTTTATACCATACTTAAAAATTAACACAAAATGGGAATTCCTTGGCAGTCCAGTGGTTAGGACTCCGTGCTTCCACTGCCAAGAGCACAGGTTCAATCCCTGGTTGGGGAACTAAGATCCTGCAAGCTGTGGGGCATGGCCAAAAAAAAAAAAGTTACCTCAAAATGAATTTGACTTGAATGTAAGACTTGAGATGCTTCTAGGAGCTTGACCAGGTCCTCACAGTAAACACCAGAGAGGAATTCCTTCGTGTTTCTAGCAAGCAGAGGAGAAAAGAAAATGATTTTGAAATAACGCCAGACCTTTCTGTTCTTCTTAACAAGGTCTGCCCTCAGGAGAAACAATTTTACCAGAACATCACATGCTAGGGTTTATCAGAGCCTAACCTACTTGGTGCTTCTCAGTATTCCTTCCCCTTAGGTGGACAGGATGGGCGGAGGGGATTGGAGTTGAGTGTTTCCCTTCCCCCAAGTATGGTTCTTTTTTGTCTTTAGAATTTATCCTATTACAGTTAAAGTACTATGTTTTGAAGTCAGTAGAATAAATCTTCTCTGTGTGATATGCTGCAGACTTGATACACGAGTTCATTTGTTTCCGTATCTTTGAATTTTTTTTATGTCTTGTTATTTTTCTTTAGCTTTTTTCTTAATTGCATAAAACATTTCTATGGTTCCAGTCTCAAATCTATAAAACAAGATACATTAAGAGCCCTGCTTTCATTTTATTCCCTTTTCCTGTTCTCTCTCTCCCCATAATACGTAACTACTTTTATGACTTTTTGGTTTTGGTTTATCCTTCCACTGTTTCATAGTGAAAATTTAAGAAAGTGTGTATACACACACGTACACACAATGTGTATACACACATATAAATATATCCTTTTCATTCTAACATTAAAGATAGCATATTATACATATTCTGCACCTTGCTTTTTAACAAAATATCACATAACAGAATATACAGGAGGTCATTCTGTGGGAGGATATGGAGATTTTCATTCCTTTTTACATCTGCACACCAATTCACTGACTGCATAAATTGTGAAATCCACTCTCCTATTGATGAATATTTGAGTTATTTTCCATCTTTACTTTTACAAATAGTGTTGTAATGAATAGCTTTGTGCATATATCATTTCAGATTTTTGCCATTTATATTTAGGATAGACTCCTAGAAGTAGAAGTAGGTCAAAGTAGATAGATCAGAGAATAAATGCCTTCATAGGACTGGAATTAAAAACAGGTGACGTAAGCATGCTGAGAAGTGCTATGATAAGGTTCTCTCTTTTCAATCATGAGCTACTGTCCTTGTTTTCAGTTTCTCTCTGTTATTAGGGGAAAGGAGGCCGGGAGTGGGAGTAGGCTGAGTGTATGGTTCCTAAGAGGGATGAGTACGTACAAAGGCTTAAAAGGGCAGACATGTGAAAATTTTTTCCATATTTCATATTTCTTTAAGCAATTCTCAGGAGCAGAATTACTTGGGCAGTTGAGTATAAGTGAACATTTTTAAAGGTATTTAATTTTATGAAATTGTTTTTTAAAGCCTTATTCCAATTTATCCTCCTGGCGATGAAAGAGTTGGGTTTCACTTAATACCCCTTGCCAACACTGGATATTGGCAGATAAAAAATCCCTATCTTTATTTTATTTGCATTTATTTGGTGTCCTAATGATTATTTCAATTTCTATGAGTTCTTTATATAGAAAAGATATTAACTAATATTTATTGTAAACATTTTTTTCTAAGCTCAGTATCTTTAAATTTTATGTTGTCAAATACGTTATCTTTGTTGTGCTTTCTTCTATTGTTTATAAGTTAGGAAAGTCTTCCTCCTTCCATAGTTTTGGTAAATAGTCAATTCTAATTGCATCTAGATTTTCTGTGGTTTAACTCAATACTTTATTTTAGTCTACTTGAAACTCATTTGAATATGGAATGAGGTGAACCTTTAAACTCCCTTCCCCCAACCACCAATTTGGTCATCACTTTTCCCAGCTCCAAATAATAATTCTCTATTGTGTTATTTAATGATGCATCCTCTAGAATATATTAAATTCTTATGTAATATGTTTCACTACTCTATTATTATGTGCTTTAACAGTAACTTTATAATTTCATATCAAATAAACTCTTTTGTCTTGTTTTCTGTAGAGTACCAAATATATAACATCTTGTCTGAAGGATAATTAACACAATGGAAAATTGTAGTATACCAACCTGGGCCTGGAATGTACCTTAGCAATTATACAGTCCACTAGTTTTTAACTTATTGGTGAGAAAGGGAAGAAGCATATGGGAATCATCTAGGGGAATTTATTAATTTATTTTCTTGACAACATAGTTTCAGTAATCACATTTATGTTTTTGGCTGCAGGAAGGTGAGGTGGGAAGCTATAGTAATTTTTTCTAAGTGATTGTTAGAGGCCTTTTCTTCCCTTGACCTTTAAAAACAGTGACAAAGTCCAGCCTTCACATTTAACAGTTGAAGTAATGGACTTGTGTGAGGTTATATTTCCTCTTAGTGGTAGAGATCGGTTGAGTTCTACTTTTAGGGGGATGAGTTTTTTCTTAGTTGGAAATACTAAGAAAATTTAAATATATACCTAGATACTGACTAATATTATGGCTAATACTTGATTTAGATAGTTTTCATTTTGCTCAGAGGCATCAGTTCACTGGGGGAAATGCTAACAGCATTTATACAAATGCCAAAACATTTATATAAATGTTTTATAATACGTCTCTGCTCCAGTGGTATGGCTTTCTCTCCAGATTTGATCACTAATTGATATCTTTTTAAATGTATAGGTGGGGTAAGGTTCTTTTCCTCTTCTTATACAGGACTTGTTTATCAAGAGCTGGGAGGAACTCTCATGGAGGATTCTCTGCTTTTCCTTCTTCATTCAGTATGTGGGAAGGCTTGGGAAGTAGTGGGGAGGGCTGCATTCAGGAGGCAGGAGGATCTTCTGAGGATGGGAGCCACTGTATGGCTCCTATTATTCCTCCAAGGATGAGGAAATTTCAGGTTACATGCAGGAGAGTTGATGCCTTAATCTAGCACCAAGTTGCCTTTAGTACAGTTTGTTGATAAGTCTTAGCCTCCCAAGCTCTTCTAAATTAGGTTTCTATAATCAATTTTTACTAATTGTATGTTAACATTCTTTAGAATATAAAATTAAAGTTCATGAATTTGTTAATTATTCTTGTCTCACTCTGGATAGATCAAACTAATATTAGCTAAGATAAAATTCAAGTAATAGGAAGAAAAGGAGAGTTACAAACTTCACAAATTCTGCATTTACTTATATGTTTATCCCTGTAGTTGTCTTGAGGTATGCGAATTTCTGCAAACCTCACATTACACACTTTGAAGTCATATTCAGAGTTAGTGGTAGGGGAGAGTAAAAATAAAAACAGCTAACATTTACTGAGTACGGACTAGCAACCCTGTGAGGAAGATTCTATTATTAGCCCCATTTTAGAGATGAGAAAACTGAGGCATAGAAAAGTTAAATGTGGGCTTCCCTGGTGGCACAGTGGTTGAGGGTCCGTCTGCCGATGCAGGGGACACGGGTTCGTGCCCCGGTCCGGGATGATCCCACATGCCGTGGAGCAGCTGGGACCGTGAGCCATGGCCGCTGAGCCTGTGCGTCTGGAGCCTGTGCTCCGCAACTGGAGAGGCCACAACAGTGAGAGGCCCACGTACCACCAAAAAAAAAAAAAAAGAAAAGAAAAGTTAAATGTGACCACCCACAAATTTTACTGAATTAATAGAATTTTAATCTACTTTAGGAATGCATGTATAAATATGTCTGCTAATCTTGGTTATTTAACTAAAAAATATTTTACAGATTTTAATAATGTTCATTTTTTATTTTACAGTTGATAGGTGGTATGTTTTAAATAATATTTTATTACTAATGTAAAATATCCTTTTGCTAATTCCCCCAAATTTAGGGTTTTGGTTCTCAAGAAGAATGTACTAAAAATGTAATGAAAGTATTTTTTGACTTCTGTGCTGAAATGAGAAGATAGCAGATGTTTAATCTGGCCGCACATTTGCTTTGTTTTTCCATTAAAATTGGGCTGTGATGTTACTTGTTCTGTATACTTGGGGTCAGGGTCATCTTACATAAGCTATAATGTCTTAGTTGAGGAATGCTGAAAATAAGTATTTTTCATTAAGATTTAATACGTTTGTCAATGGATTACTTGTAGTTCAGAAATAAAAATGTAGAGAAATGCTTTCAACTTCTTCTGGAGCATTAAAAGACATTTCTTTATTACTCGATTTTAGAAATGTAGACAACCAGCTTCCTGGGCAGGCTGTTCCGGCTGGATTCCCTGTGTATCCCGCTTTCAGCCCACTGCAGATGCTATGGTGGCAACAGATGTATGCGCATCAGTATTATATGCAATAGTAAGTTAATTTGAGTTTATTTTTTTACTCATTGTGGTGTTTGCTTTATTTTCTTTCTGATTCTAAGTAAGTTGATTTGGGATTTCATTTACTGATGTGTTTCATTGGTTTTTAAAAATTATTTTAAAGTATTTGGCTAAAGGAAAAAGGGTTCACATCCTGTTCACATCAACTAAACCTATTCTTTGCTTCTCTCTCTCTCCCCTAATTATATTTAGCAGTATTCAGGTGCTTTCTTTAATAGAACATTTTATCTATTTAAGAGGAGAAAACTTAGGAAAGTTTCACTGGAAGGCAGCAAATCTACGTGAAGGTAGGATGTCGAATAAAAAAGGGAATAGAAAGAACCATATGCCAGGGAGGCTCATATTGATGTAGGGCTCAGTTGTGGCTAATATGCTCTCTGGACTGTTGGTATTTTAGTAAGTCTTGCTTCTGATCAGCATGGAACAATCTTAGTACCAAATACAGTTTCTCGGTTTTCTTTCTTCTGGACTTCCTGTGTGTTCATTTAACATTTCTAGCTTCTCTTTAATGTTTTCCTGTCCTTGTTTCTGTGATTCTGTCATCCTCTTCATTCTTTTTCTCTTTCTGATCACTCATTTTGTGTCCTTTGTTTTTTCCCTTTTTCTAAATGGTAACATTTCTTGTTCAGTTAGGTATTTGTATACCTACCATGTGCCTTGTGATAGTCTGGTAGGGAAGATAGGATTCAGTCCTGGGCCAGTCATCTTGGATTTCCTTTTTCCATGGCCTTAGTTGTTAGCTCTCTGTGATGACTCCCGTTCTTCATCTTCTGTGCCTCCTCTTGTGTCTCCACTTAATTGTTGGAGATTTCCATAGAGAAATTTGCCTTTCCCTTAAATGCAGCATGTCTGAAATTTAACTGCACCATCCCCTTAAGTGCATTTTCCTTCTTGACTTCCTTGTCAGTGATACTGTCTCTTCTTAATCATCCTCCAAGCTCTTAGCCTTAGTCAGCTTTGATTCTGGCTTCTGTTATCCCTGAATCCAGCAACTTACCAAGATGAGTTAGTATGTTGTTTCTAGCTTCCGTCCTTCCCTATATCTTACTTTCAATATTTTGTGAAGCTCTTTTCTAATGTTAGACCCACTTTACTGCAATCACTTTTTCTCCTTTTAGGCTCTTTACTATATTTCATTGTACTACTGCCAGGTTAATTTGTGTAACACATAATTGAGTCTGTCATTCTCCATCCCCTAAAACATCTGATGGCTCTCTTGCCTACAGTGTGAAGTCTGTATCCTTATCCTTCCTCTAGACCTTACCCCAGGAAGCTACCTGCTTTATTAACTTCATATCCTAATGCTCTCCTGTATAACCCCTTGGCTACAGGAAGGCTCTTTATACCTTACCTGTCGCCATAGTAATGGTTATCATTTGAGTGACTGCTTTGTCCTTAGTACTCCACTAGATGCTTTACACCCCTTGTCTTGTTTATAACCTCAAAAGAACTGTGTAAGGTAAGTGGGGCTTATCGTAGTTTGCTACTGAATCATATAACCTTATGTACATCATTTAACTTCTGAGCCTCAAGTTTTCACATTTAATGAAATAACTCACCTATGAATCAGAATGTCCATGAGATAGGAAGTGTTTTGGAAATGAAAGACCCCTCTACATATACAATGTATTAGATAACTGGCTTAAATATAGGCTTTTGTACCCTAGAAAACTTCTATTTTATATTGCTATCTTGATTTTAAAACTTTATTGTAGAAAAATTTCAACATATAAAAAGATAGAAGAGTGAAATGAATCCGTGTTCTCATCACCCAGCTTTTCAACATTTATCAATTCAGGACAGTCTGGTTCTACAACTTTCCCCCCTTTGCTAAATAATTTAAAGCAAATTTCAGATATATTATCATTTTACCGGGAGTCTTTTAAAGGAAAATTTATTCTGACTTTTAAGCAATCAAATTATAAGCAAACTTTAGGACCACAGTTCTTCATAACTTGATAAGGACCTACACCAGTGTTCTCCAGATGGAGTTCCCAAAAGTCAGGATTGGGGTTGAGGGATTGTTACCTGGATCTCGTTAATATTTTAAAATACTAATACAAATCATTTATCACTTAGAGTGGACACACAGGGTAATGATTAATGTCCTTTTTTTTTTTTTTTTGTGGTACACGGGCCTCTCACTGTTGTGGCCTCTCCCATTGCGGAGCACAGGCTCCATATGCGCAGGCTCAGCGGCCATGGCTCACGGGCCCAGCCGCTCCGCAGCATGTGGGATCTTCCCGGACTGGGGCACGAACCCACGTCCCCTGCATCGGCAGACGGATTCTCAACCACTGTGCCACCAGGGAAGCCCTGATTAATGTACTTTTTTAGACAAATCTTTCAAAACACGGGTCTAAGGAACAGGTGGTGGGTGTGGGGGTCATTTATCCTCTGTAGAAGAGCAAAAGAGGCCATTAGTGAAAAGTTTTGGAAAAACATCTGGTCATTACCTTATAATTTAGTGAAAGAGAGAAACAGTAGTGATCACATGGCTGTTCTTATCTCTTCCACCTCTCCCCTGCTAACCTAGACTACCAGGCTGGGAGAACATCCTTTCCTGAGCTACTCCTGCCATCCATGTTGGCTCCACTTTTCCACTGGGAGTTAGGCTTACCTAGGAAATGAGGTGCGGGAGTTGTGATATTCTATATTAGGTTTATGACAAATACATATGACTTCCCAGGAAGTTTTGAAAAATATAGTATATAAATGTTTGGTTTTTTTTTAATATTTATTTTGGTGAATATTTCAGTCAAGCTGCAGTTTCAGCTCAGGCCACATCAAATGCCAACCCAGCCCAGCCTGCTGCTTCACAGCCTCTAAATCTGGCACACGTTCCCGGAGAAGAACCCCCACCAGCTCCAAACCTAGTGGCCCAAGAAAATCGACCCATGAATGAGAATGTTCAAATGAATGCACAGGGAGGTCCAGTGCTAAACGAAGAAGACTTCAATCGAGACTGGCTAGACTGGATGTACACGTTCTCACGAGCTGCAATTCTCCTTAGCATTGTGTACTTCTATTCTTCTTTTAGTCGGTTTATCATGGTAATGGGAGCCATGCTACTGGTTTATTTGTGAGTGATGTTCATTCACTTTGTGTGGTTTCTTTTAATTACTTTCTAAAACTGTTCAGCACGGAATCTGGCATGTGGTAGTCTGTTGTGAATGCTGAGTCAAGGAATATCAATGTTGGCCTTCAGATATCTGGCATCAGAAGCAAAGCAGGTTATGTAACGTAAGAACATTTATCAGAATTGTCTAGAAGCAGATTTTTTCCTTTACTGTCTTTTATAAAAATTGTTAGTTCAGTTAGACATGCTCTATCAATTATTTAAAACTTGAGGTGTGTATGATGCAGTCTTGCAGAGGATATGCTTTTTAATTAATTATAGTTATCAATAGTAAGTCCTATAGGTATAGGTCAGATTTTTTTTCATAAGCAGACTAACTGTCCCTTGCCCCCCCTTTTTCCCAAGAGGCAAACAAATATCTAGTTGAATTTCATTTTGAAAAATACCAAAAAATGATTTTATGACTCCTGACTTGTCTTAATATCTAGCATAGAGTCAGTTAAGCTCATGATAAACTTTAGACTTAAATTGATTCCTGTTTTCCTGTCACTGCTTTGAGAGGGGTAGTTCTTGGCCTGAAGTAGGAGATTTGGTCTTTTCATTTATCATAGTTCTAATCATTTTTCTCTTGTAGGACACTAATGTTTGATAGTGTTACAAATAAAAACAGTTGTGACTTATTTTCTTTTCTCTTTATTTTACTGAGCAGACACCAAGCTGGATGGTTTCCTTTTAGGCAAGAAGGAGGTCAGCAACAGGCTCCCAACAATAATGCCGAAGTCAACAATGATGTGCAGAATGCAAACAATCTAGAACTTGAAGAAATGGTATGCTAATGAGGTTTTCATATACTTTAAATATAGATGTTTCTTCAGCACTGTATGAGATCAACATAATAAAAGACTCTTGGGGTATTCCATAGTATTGAAGGAAAGTTAACATGTAAATGTGTGGTTTCATCTAGGAGAACTTATAATACTGTCAGTCATATATTAGAATTAAGTGGAAAGAACTAATATCATTCTTCCCAAAAATAGTCTAAAAAGAAAATTATGCACACAGTGAGAATTTATTATATTAAACTGGCAGTTATCCCTTTGAACTTGAACGAGGAATTTATCAATTTTGGATTTAATGAAGATTTCTAATGACCATGAAGTTCCACTTCCTTATTATATGCTCATATTCCTCCTTTGGGAAGAATTTAGCTCTCTCCTTTTCTGTCATGAGTTAATGGTAGCTGTTCAGATCACTTAGGAACATGTTTCTTCTTTTGTTTGAAAGGAGCGTCTTATGGATGATGGGCTTGAAGATGAGAGTGGAGAAGATGCAGGTGAAGATGCCAGTGCAATTCAAAGGCCTGGATTAATGGCATCAGCTTGGTCTTTTATCACCACCTTCTTTACTTCACTAATACCAGAGGGGCCTCCCCAGGTTGCCAATTAGACCTGAAAAACTGTGCCAGTTGCAAAGGAGGGTCTGAATTTAGGAAAGTGTTCTAAATAACAGTGCAATTTCAAAAAAATTTATTACTTTCTTTTCATCATCATGTATAGAGGTGTTTTTTTTTCTTTAAGCTTCTCATGCATATGAATATTTTAAGCACAAATGGACTACTAAATGTGTGATTTTTTTTAAAGATCTTAACAGAACATAGCATAATATTGGTCTTCCAGGTTTTATTAATTTCAATTATGTATATTATACCAAGACAGACCTGTTTGTGTGTCTTCTTTAAAGAGCTGCTTCACATATAAATGTCTAGCTAATATCTCAGCCCTTCAATGTATAATTTGAATACATATATCTATTTTCTGTGAATTATCCTGAAAGTTTTAAACAGAATGACCTCATAGTTTTTAACAAAGAATATTATTTACCTAAAATGTGCTAGTAGCATCTTGCCCAGCCATAAAGCAATAAACTTCTCAATAATCTTAATTTTGACATTTGAATAAATGGAAACTTTCTATTTTAAGGGCATATCCCATCGATTGGAATTAGTACCTTAAAAAAAAAAGGCAGCTCTTCAATGGAATTAATAGTGATATAAAATGTTTGATATAGGCAGTACTTTTATAAA
Source organism: Tursiops truncatus (assembly GCF_011762595.2). Classification (NCBI taxonomy): domain Eukaryota; kingdom Metazoa; phylum Chordata; class Mammalia; order Artiodactyla; family Delphinidae; genus Tursiops; species Tursiops truncatus. Next base: position 63,907,429 of record NC_047042.1, on the reverse strand, counting down.
ATAAGATTCTGGAAATTGCTCCCTGTAATTTTTTAAAATAAAAGGTCAATTATGGTAAACTGTCTTATGGGCTATTTATTCAAACTCTTCCATAATGTACCCATTACATGCAAAAATCTATGTAAATTTCAGTAATTTTTTGGGTTGCTAAAGTCTTCAAGGTCATTTTCACCTCTTTCCATTCCAGATGGATATCTTCTAGTTCTCAGGTAGTCTGAAACCTTATTAGTTTATTTAAAAATCCCTGTGAAAGTTAATTCAGTATTTCTTAAGAACGGAGTAAGTCTCTTATAGGGTAGCTTAAGATTGAATAAATGAGGATAGGAGAGCTTACTATGGAAGAACTTTTATCTCACATGATATGTATTTTAAAGTAATATATGGTACTGGTACAGTAATATATGATTAGATAATGGAACAAAATATAAAATTAAGAAGACTCCATGAATTATTCTCTAAGTTTTTTACTTCCAGTGTTAAAGGTGACATTGCAAGGGTAACTGGTTAACCCTTTGAAAAGTAAAATTAGGTTTCTGTTTATAGATGTCAGTCAAAACATCATGATTGAATACGAGCAGTTCAACCATGAAATTACTAATAAAAAATATAGATGAATACTTATATAATATTGGGAGGAGAAAATACCTTTATGGCAGAATCCCTAAAAGAAAAGGTTGCTTATGTATATAATGTTTTGACATATAATTAAAAGGCAAACAGTTAGGAAAAAAATATTAAAAAGGTAATAAGCAAGTCTTAAATTTAGCTTAAAAAAAAGACAAAATCCCAGTAGGAAATGGGCAAGGGCAATCTCTTAGCTTGGGCTGCTATGCTAAATTACTGCAGGCTGGGGGCTTAAACAACAAGCATTTATTTTCCACAGTTCTGGAGGCTGAGAAATCCGAGACCAAGGTGCTGGCAGATTTAGCATCTGGTGAAGGCCTTCTTCCTGGCTTGTAGATGGCTGTCTTCATGTGTCCTTCATGGCAGAGAGTCGAAGCAAGCTCTCTGCTGTCTCTTTTTACAAGGGCTCCAGCTCTGTTCACGAAGGGTCTGCCCTCATGCCCTAATTATCTCCCAAAGCTTCACCTCCTAATTGGGGGGTTAGGATTTCAACATATGAATTTCGGGGGGACACAAGCGTTAAGTCCATAACAGGTACGAACATGGGCAATAAACGTGAAAAAAAATGTAATGTGGACAAGTTAAAACTAACAAATTGCTAAGATAATAACATTCAGTGTTGGTGAAGGTACAGAGGAATGTAAAATACTACATAGCCTTTCCAGCAAGTATCAGATTTTCAAAATGTGCACATAATTGCTGTTATCCTGTTGGTCGTAAAATAAAATCAGACTCCTAAAAATGGCTTTACGACATCCTGAAAGGTTGAGTCCTTGCAACCTCTCAATCTGTGTTTTTCCTTAATACCTCTGTTCTAGCCAGGCTGGCTTTCCAATTCCGGCACTCTCCTTCCAGCCCCAGGACATTTAAAATGACAGTTCTTTTTGTTTGGAACACAGTCCCGTCCTTCTTTGCCTTGTTACTACTTACTAATCATCAGCTCTCAGCTAATGGCCTTTGCACTTAGCACCGTTGGTAGTTTACATTTATTTCCTTATTTGTCCTACAAAACATGAGAGCTATAAGGTTGGGGAGTGAATTTATGCTCATTAGTGTGTCCCCCATACCAGAAGAGTACCCAGGAGTTAGTTCAGTACTGCATGAGGGATTGAAAATGTACACACCCTTTGAATCAGAAAAGGTTTGGAAGGGTATCATGCATGTGTGATTCAGCTTTTAAGATTTTCTTTTTTTTAAAATAAATTTATTTTTATTTATTTATTTTTGGCTGTATTGGGTCTTTGTTGCCGCGCGCAGGCTTTCTCTAGTTGTGGCGACCAGGGGCTGCTCTTCGTTGCGGTGTGCAGGCTTCTCATTGCGGTGGCTTCTTTTGTTGTGGAGCATGGGCACTAGGTGCGCAGGTTTCAGTAGTTGTGGCTCGCGGGCCTTAGAGCGCAGGCTCAGTAGTTGTGGTACACTGACTTAGTTGCTCTGTGGTATGTGGGGTCTTCCCGAACCAGGGCTCGAACCCATGTCCCCTGCACTGGCAGGCAGATTCTTAACCACTGCACCACCAGGGAAGCCCACCTTTTAAGATTTTCACTGCATTGTTTATAATAGGACTGACAGATGTTCAACAGGGTGAGCTATGGTACATTTGTACATTTGTACACTGTTTGGGTCCATAGTTAGGGATGGCTTGTTTCAGGGCTGATGCAATCATTGCATCCAGAGGGAGGGTCTGGATTTTAACCTGGGAACTAAATAAATAAACTGTCAAAGCTGGAAGAAGTGTTCCATAGGTCACATGCTAAAATAGAGCAGGCGAGTAGAGTAAGAATCCAAAGATAATTATGAGATTGATCAGTCTCTTTTCTTCTGTTGGGAGTTGGACAGGGGAGAATTGGAGCCACAGAATTCATAGAGGGGAGCATTATTGTGGGAGACACCCATCTGAAGGAAATGAGCAGGTCTCTGCATCCTAGTTGTAGGTTGGAGCCTAAGGAAAACGATGCTGGTCATAGACTCCCCCTCTGAAGGGCTGTGGCTAAAGGTTCTAAGAATAGTGGAATGTGTTACTCAATTTTAATTATTTTCCCTACATTGTTAATTCCCTCATGTTAGTCTTACATTCAGTAAGTCTTTGTCAGAAACTACAGCCCAGTGTCAGCTGTGTTTTAGATGTTAAGGGAGGAGCTGTGTCCACTCTGGGGCCAGATGGTTCCTAGAGGGCAGTGGTAGCTTGGAGATGGTTTCCAGATGGCAAAAGAGCAGCACAGAAGCCCAGACACTGGTCTCTAGGCTAAATGGTGACTAGCAACAACCAGGATGGGATATAAATACTTCCCAGGACTTTTCCCATTTCTTACACATCACAATAAAGACTAGACTTTCTACAGTCAAGCAGTATGGGTGAGAGGGTTGGATTTTGTTAGCTGGGTAAAAGGAAGGAGTGATCTGAGGGCTGAAGAATTGGAGATATTTTCACTATAGTTTGATGCTACCACCCATCGTTATTCTAACTAGTTTCTCTGGCTCTGGCTCATCATCACTTGAAATTTGGCTTTTCAAATTAAGGGAGAAGAGGCCATATTTGGAGTCTCATTATTTTGGGAGCCCCATGGCAGTTTTTACTTCACTGAGAAAAGACTGAGGTGTGCTGATTTGTATGTCAGCTTTCTACAAGTCTGGTGTAAATCAGACCTTAAGGCCTGTTGTATCCGGAATTGTGTCGATGCATCTGCAAAACTCCACCAGGTTCTGGAATGTGGTATTCCCAACTACCAATCTTTCCTGGGAGCCCCAATGTGACTCACCTCCCCATGTGGCATCACACGCTCTCACTGCAACCTGGGAAACTGGCTGCACGGTGGGTACAAAGCATGTTTACTGTATTTTATATCTTACACATAAACAATATTTTGGATGTTTCAGTATTTAGACATTTAAAAATACTTAATTTTTTTTTAATTTAAAAAATTGTGGGGACTTCCCTGGTGGTGCAGTGGTTAAGAATCCACCTGCCAATGCAGGGGACACGGGTTTGAGCCCTGGTCCAGGAAGATCCCACATGCCATGGAGCAACTAAGCCCATGTGCCACAACTACTGAAGCCTGCGCACCTAGAGCCCGTGCTCTGCAACAACAGAAGCCACCACAATGAGAAGCCCGCGCACCGCAAAAAACAGTAGCCCCCACTCGCCGCAGATAGAGAAAGCCCGTGAGAAGCAATGAAGACCCAACACAGCCATAAATAAATAAATAAATTTATAAAAAAAAGAATTGTGGTAAGAATGTTTAAAATGAGGTCCACTCTCAATAGATTTTTAAAGTGTATAATAACAGTAGCATTTAAAAACATTTAAATATTTAAAAATGAGGAATAAATGCTGATGCTTCTTAAACGTAAGTGTTGTGGAGCAATGCAAGCCTTTTTTATTAAAACACTATAGAATCTTTTAAATAAAGGTTTTTCTTACAAAGAAAGCCCAGAATAATTAGGGTTTCTGGAGCTTCTCTACTGTCCAGGAGTCTTAGTAAGTAGATAGAAAGCTTTTCCCAGCACAATGAGGTCTCAGCCCTAATAGGGGCAGGGCCGCAAAAGATCTGACTCCCTCCAGAGCAAATCTTGGTGGTTACTGTCTCGCATCACACTTGGGGGATAAGCCTTGGAGGCCCCAGTCTAGGGTGTCAGTTTCATGAGTCTTCTTGCCAAAGCTTACTTCCTTGATCCTGCTGCTAAATTCTAACTCTCTTACTCCAGCTAATCTACTTTCCAAAATGAACATACTGATGCCTGCATAAACTATTTCATGTGGTACAGTAAGCCATTCCACTCAGGTATTCCAAAGCCATAGGAAAGTTGGAAAAATTAAGATCTGTATAGGGTCTTTACCAGTTACCACTCCTCACGGAGGGTGCGTAGGAGAGAGGCTGCCATTATGTGTTAATTTATATAATTAACAATAAAAACAATCATAATGCTTTAAAAATTGTTATTACTAACATATGAACATTAGTTATATTCCTGGCTCTGTGCTGAATACTATACCTGCATTTAAAAAAAATCCTTAAAACAATTCAAGGTAGGTGCTACTGTTACTTCCATTTTCCAGATAAGGAAACTAAGACTCAAAGAGGTTAAAGAGCTCACTTAAAGTCCTATAGGTAGTAAGTGACAGAATAAAGTCTATTTTACTTCAGAACTTGAATTCCTTAAAATTAATCATTCAAATAAAGCATGTAGGGACTTTAGCTTCCAGCAATGGGTGATTAACTCGTTTTGCACCAAGCCCTCTGCTGAGAGAACCAGAAAAATCAGAATATAGATATCTATTAAGGTGTCAGAAAGCTATCAACAAAGCAGGGCACCAATATTCCACACAGATGAGACCTACATTTGGTGCCACATTTTACCCCTAAAAACACTTGCTAATTCAAGAACAAGTGAGAGAAGCTGAGCAAAATTTTTGGTAGACCCATAGGAAACAAAAATTAGAGTTCTGGTTGCACCAAGGAGAAATGTCCTTTAAACACCCTAGGCTTTTTATTTAATCTCCAAAGGGCTACCCCTTGACTGAACGTGAACTGGAAATGGATCTGTCGTCACAAGGACTGAAGCCCAGCCTCAAATCATCTCAGTCCCTAACTGAATGAGGCAACTGGCTCCAAACTTAGTGGACAGCCACAAGCAAAAATAAATCCCCTCTGAAGAAAGATAATATGCAATTTCTCAAATTTTCTCTATCATTTTTTCAAAGTCTATTCAGCAATAAAAAAAGAATAACTAGGAATACAAAAACATAAGATTTGACCAAAAAGGAGAAAGTAAAACAGATAACCCTCAGAAAATTAAGATATTTAGCATTGAGGAGAGGAACCAAGATGGCGGAGTAGAAGGATGTGCTCTCACGCCCTCTTGCGAGAACACCAGAATCACAACTAGCTGCTGGACAATCATTGACAGGAAGACGCTGGAACTCACCAGAAAAGATACCCCACATCCAAAGACAAACGAGAAGCCACAATGAGATGGTAGGAGGGGCGCAATCACAGTAAAATCAAACCCCATAACGGCTGGGTGGGTGACTCACAGACTGGAGCACACTTATACCCAGAAGTCCACCCACTGGAGTGAAGGTTCTAAGCCCCATGCCAGGCTTCCCAAGCTGGAGGGTCCAGCAACGGGAGCAAGAATTCATAGAGAATCAGACTTTGAAGCCTAGTGGGAATTGATTGCAGGTCTTCGACAGGACTGGGGGAAACAGAGACTTCACTCTTGGAGGCACACACAAAGGAATGTGTGCATCGGGACCCAGGGGAAGGAGCAGTGACCCCAGGGGAGACTGAACCAGACCTACCTGCTAGTGTTGGAGGGTCTCCTGCAGAGGTGGGGGGGGGGGGGCTCTGGCTCACTGTGGGGACAAGGACACTGGCAGCAGAAGTTCTGGGAAGTACTCCTTGGCATGAGTCCTCCCAGGGTCTGTCATTAGCCCAACCAAAGAGCCCAGGTAGGCTCCATGTTGGGTTGCCTCAGGCCAAACAACCAATAGGGAGGGAACCCAGCCCCACCCATCAACAGTCAAGTGGATTAAAGTTTTACTGAGCTCTGCCCACCAGAGCAATAGTCAGCTCTACCCACCAGCAGTCTCTCCCATCAAGCCTCTTAGAGAGCCTCATCCAACAGAGGGCAGAGAGCAGAAGCAAGAAGAACTACAATCCTGCAGCCTGTGGAACAAAAACCACATTCACAGAAAGACAGACAAGATGAAAAGGCAGAGGGCTATGTACCAGATGAAGGAACAAGATAAAACCCCAGAAAAACAACTAAGTGAAGTGGAGATAGGGAACCTTCTGGAAAAAGAATTCAGAATAATGATAGTGAAGATGATCCAGGACCTTGGAAAAACAATGGAGGCAAAGATCAAGAAGATGCAAGAAATGATTAACAAAGACCTAGAAGAATTAAAGAACAAACAAACAGATGAACAATACAATAACTAAAATGAAAAATACACTAGAAGGAATCACTAGCAGAATAACTGAGCAGAAGAACGGATAAGTGACCTGGAACACAGAATGGTGGAATTCACTGCTGCAGAACAGAATAAAGAAAAAAGAATGAAAAGTAATGAAGACAGCCTAAGAGACCTCTGGGACAACATTAAAAACAACAACATTCCCATTATAGGGGTCCCAGAAGAACAGAGAGAAAGGACACGAGAAAATATTTGAAGAGATTATAGTCGAAAACTTCCCTAACATGGGAAAGGAAATAGCCACGCAGGTCCAGGAAGCGCAGAGAGTCCTGTACAAGATAAACCCAAGGAGAAACACGCCGAGACACATAGTAATCAAATTGACAAAAATTACAGACAAAGAAAAATTACTGAAAGCAAAGGAAAAATGAAAAATAACATACAAGGAAACTCCCATAAGGCTAACAGCTGATTTCTCATCAGAAACTCTACAAGCCAGAAGGGAGTGGCATGATATACTTAAAGTGATGAAAGGAAAGAACCTACAACCAAGATTACTCTACCTGGCAAGGATCTCATTCATATTCGATGGAGAAATCAAAAGCTTTACAGACAAGCAAAGACTAAGAGAATTCAGCACCACCAAACCAGCTCTACAACAAAAGCTAAAGGAACTTCTCTAAGTGGGAAACACAAGAGAAGAAAAGGATCTACAAAAACAAACCCAAAACAATCAAGAAAATGGTCATAGGAACATACATATCGATAATTAACTTAAACGTGAATGGATTAAATGCTCCAACCAAAAGACACAGACTGGCTGAATGGATACAAAAACAAGACCCATATATATGCTGTCTACAAGAGACCCGCTTCAGACCTAGGGACACATACAGACTGAAAGTGAGGGGATGGAAAAAGATATTCCATGCAAATGGAAATCAAAAGAAAGCTGGAGTAGCAATACTCATATCAGATAAAATAGACTTTAAAATAAAGAATGTTACAAGAGACAAGGAAGGACACTACATAATGATCAAAGGATCAATCCAAGAAGAAGATATAACAATTATAAATATATATGCACCCAACATAGGAGCACCTCAATATATAAGGCAATTGCTAACAGCTATAAAAAGACGAAACTGACAGTAACACAATAATAGTGGGAGACGTTAACACCTCACTTAAACCAATGGACAGATCATCCAAAATGAAAATAAATAAGGAAACAGAAACTTTATATGACACAACAGACCAGATAGATTTAATAGATATTTATACGACATTCCATCCAAAAACAGCAGATTACACTTTCTTCTCAAGTGCGCATGGAACATTCTCCAGGATAGATCACATCTTGGGTCACAAATCAAGCCTCAGTAAATTTAAGAAAATTAAAATCATATCAAGCATCTTTTCTGACCACAATGATATGAGATTAGAAATGAATTACAGGAAAAAACTGTAAAAAAGCACAAACACATGGAGGCTAAACAATACATTACTAAATAACCAAGAGATCACTGAAGAAATCAAAGAGGAAATCAAAAAATACCTACAGACAAATGACAATGAAAACACGATGATCCAAAACCTACGGGATGCAGCAAAAGTAGTTCTAAGAGGGAAATTTATAGCTATACGAGCCTACCTCAAGAAACAAGAAAAATCTCAAATAAACAATCTAACCTTACACCTAAAGGAACTAGAGAAAGAAGAACAAACAAAACCCAAAGTTAGCAGATGGAAAGAAATCATAAAGATCAAAGCAGAAATAAATGAAATAGAAACAAAAAAAAAAAACAATAGCAAAGATCAATAAAACTAAAAGCTGGTTCTTTGAGATGATAAACAAAATTGATTAGCCAGACTCATCAAGGAAAAGAGGGAGAGGACTCAAATCAATAAAATTAGAAATGAAAAAGAAGAAGTTACAACAAACACTGCAGAAATAGAAAGCATTCTAAGAGACTACTACAAGCAACTCTATGCCAATAAAATGGACAACCTGGAAGAAATGGACAAATTCTTAGAAAGGTTTAACCTTCCAAGACTGAACCAGGAAAAAACAGAAAATATGAACAGACCAATCACAAGTAATGAAATTGAAACTGTGATTAAAAATCTTCCAACAAACAAAAGTCCAGGACCAGATGGCTTCACAGGTGAATTCTATCAAACATTTAGAGAAGAGCTAACACCCATCCTTCTCAAACTCTTCCAAAAAATTGCAAGGAAGGAACACTCCCAAACTCATTCTATGAGGCCATCATCACCCTGAAACCAAAACCAGGCAAAGATACTAGAAAAAAAGAAAATTACAGACCAATATCACTGATGAATATAGATGCAAAAATCCTAAACAAAATACTAGCAAACAGAATCCAACAACACATTAAAACGATCATACACGATGATCAAGTGGGATCTATCCCAGGGATGCAAGCATGCTTCAATATACGCAAATCAATCAATGTGATACACCGTATTAACAAACTGAAGAATAAAAACCATATGATCATCTCAATAGATGCGGAAAAAGATTTTGAGAAAATTCAATACCCATTTATGATAAAAACTCTCCAGAAAGAGAGCAGAGAGGGAACGTACCTCAACCTAATAAAGGCCATATATGACAAACCGACAGCAAACATCATTCTCAATGGTGAAAAACTGAAAGCATTTCCTCTAAGATCAGGAACGAGACAAGGATGTCCACTCTCACCACTATTATTCAACATAGTTTTGGAAGTCCTAGCCACAGCAATCAGAGAAGAAAAAGAAATAAAAGGAATACAAACTGGAAAAGAAGAAGTAAAACTCACTGTTTGCAGATGACATGATACTACACATAGAGAATCCGAAAAATGCCACCAAAAAAGTACTAGAGCTATTCAATGAATTTGGTAAAGTTGCAGGATACAAAATTTTAAAAATGCAGAAGTCTCTTGCATTCCTATACACTAATGATGAAAAATCTGAAAGAGAAATTATGGAAACACTCCCATTTACCATTGCTACAAAAACAATAAAATACCTACGAATAAACCTACCTAGGGCAACAAAAGACCTGTATGCAGAAAACTATAAGACACGGATGAAAGAAATTAAAGATGATACCAACAGATGAAGAGATATACCATGTTCTTGCATTGGAAGAATCAATATTGGGAAAATGACTATACTACCCAAAGCAATCTACAGATTCAATGCAATCCCTATCAAATTACCAATGGCATTTTTTACAGAACTAGAACAAATCATCTCAAAATTTGTATGCAGACACAAAAGACCCCGAATAGCCAAAGCAGTCCTGAGGGGAAAAAATGGAGCTGGTGGAATCAGACTCCCTGACTTCAGAGTATACTACAAAGCTACAGTAATCAAGACAATATGGTTCTGGCACAAAATCAGAAACATAGATCAATGCAACAAGTTAGACAGCCCAGAGATAAACCCACGCACCTATGGTCAACTAATCTATGACAAAGGAGGCAAAGATATACAACGGAGAAACTACAGTCTCTTCAATAAGTGGTGCTGGGAAAACTGGACAGCTACATGTAAAATAATGAAATTAGAACACTCCCTAACACCATACACAAAAATAAACTCAAAATGGTTTCGAGACCTAAGTGTAAGACTGGACACTATAAAACTCTTAGAGGAAAACATAGGAAGAACCCTCTTTGACATAAATCACAGCAAGACCTTTTTGATCCACCTCCTAGATTAAAGGAAATAAAAACAAAAATAAACAAATGGGACCTAATGAAAGTTCAAAGCTTTTGCACAGCAGAGGAAACCATAAACAAGATGAAAAGACAACCCTCAGAATGGGAGAACATATTTGCAAATGAATCAATGGACAAAGGATTAATCTCCAAAATATATAAACAGCTCATGCAGCTCATTATTAAAGAAACAAAGAACCCAATCCAAAAATGGGCAGAAGACCTAAATAGACATTTCTCCAAAGAAGACATACAGATGGCCAAGAAGCACATGAAAAGCTGCTCAACATTACTAATTATCAGAGAAATGCAAATCAAAACTACAATGAGGTATCACCTCACACCAGTTAGAATGGGCATCATCAGAACATCTACAAACAACAAATGCTGGAGACAGTGTGGAGAAAAGGGAACCCTCTTGCACTGTTGGTGGGAATGTAAACTGATACAGCCACTGTGGAGAACAGTATGGAGGCTCCTTAAAAAATGAAAAATAGAATTACCGTATGATCCAGCAATCCCACTACTGGGCATATTCCCAGAGAATACCATAATTCAAAAAGACACATGCACCCCAATGTTCATTGCAGCACTATTTACAACAGCCAGGTCATGGAAGCAACCTAAATACCCATCGACAGACGAATGGATAAAGAAGTTGTGCTACATATATACAATGGAATATTAGTCAGCCATAAAAAAGAACGTAATTGAGTCATTTGTTGAGTCATGGATGGATCTAGAGACTGTCAGAGTGAAGTGAGTCAGAAAGAGAAAAACAAGTATCATATACTAACGCATGTATGTGGAACCTAGAAAAATGGTACAGTTGAACCGGTTTTCAGGGCAGAAGTTGAGACACAGATGTAGAGAACAAACGTATGGACACCAAGGGGAGAAAACTGTGGTGGGGTGGGGATGGTGGTGTGCTGAATTGGGCGATTGGGATTGACATGTATACACTGATGTGTATAAAACTGATGACTGGGGCTTCCCTGGCGGTGCAGTGGTGGGGGGTCCACTGGTGTGGGGGGCATGGGTTCGTGCCCTGGTTCAGGAGGGTCCCGCGTAATGTGGTGCGGCTGGGTCCGTGGGCCGTGGCCGCTGGGCCTGCCCATCAGGAGCCTGTGCTTCGTTGCAGGAGGGGCCGCAGTGGTGGGAGGCCCGCATACCACAAAAAAAACAAAAAAAAACACACAAAAAAACTGATGACTAATAAGAACCTGCAGTATAAACAAACGAACAAACAACAACAAAAAAACAACTAATACTAAACTTTCTTTGGGTTATTTGTATGGAAATATGTTAATATAATTGTTTCAGACATTACATGAAATTTCTAAAAATCTTATATATTCTGGTATAATGTTATAAGTCATAATTCTAGTTATTACTTTAAAATGTATATCTCAGAAATAACTAAATTTCCTTGCCAATTACATTATTATGAACTTTCATCAAATCTTTAACCATGGTCATTTTTAAGTCTTTTGTCATTTACAGACAGCTCTGGGTGTACTCTGATGCTTTCGCAAAAATGTTCCTATAAAAGGGTTTCATCTTCAAGGAATTCATGGAAAAGACTCTGACAAGTACAGTTTTCTGGTAACTGACTATACTGCTGAACTGAATGAATAAGCATTTTCACAACTCTAATGGAAAACTGATGAATTCATAAAACTGCTAACAAAAGATTAAGATTAAAAAAAATTAATTACATGGGACTGAGTGAACTGATGAGGATGAGTATAATTTTTGTGACTTTCTGTTTGAATAAAAAAAAAAAAATCCCACAAGGACTCAGAGGCAAAAAATATACAAATCAATTTTCACTGCAAAGTAAAGGAGCTGTTACAGTGGAGGATTATTGGACTGAATGTCAATATTATCACATAGTATGAGCGTGTTTCGTGTTTGGTAATTGCAATCATTGTTGCTTTTGTTGTGGTCATCCATTTACAATGCTTGGTGTCAGTTTATTTATCTCTTGTAAAAATAAAATACAGTGTGTGTGTGTGTGTGTGTGTGTGAGTTGTGAAAAAAAAACATTACCCTTAAATAAAATGTAAAAATTAAATTATATTGTAAAATTTAAAGCAAAGCAAAAAAAGATACTTAGCATTATCTGACAGAGAACTTATAATAACTGTGATTAAAATGATCAAGGATTTACATGACAAGATGGAGAAATTTCAGTAGAGAACTGGAAATTATATAAAAAGAAAATTCTAGAATTGAAAAATAATATAGCTGAAATTAAGAAATCAGTAGATGGCATTGATAGGCACAGTTTAAGACAGAATTAGTAAACTGAAAGGTCAAAAAAAAATATCCAGAATGATGCTGGGGGAGAACAGGGCAGACACAATATTTGAAGAGATAATGGCTAAGAATTTTCCCAAACTGATGAAAGACATTGAGCCACAGATGTAGGAAATGTTCTTGGCTTCCAAGCAGGATAAATACAAAGAAAATCACAGCTAATTACTTCAGAGTAAAACTGCTGAAAAACAAATTTTAAAAGTAGCCAGAGGGAAATGTAGATCACTTTCAAAGGAGCAACAATAAGTAAGCCTAGTAGGTGATATTTTCAGAGAGCTTACAGAAAATAATAGCCAACATAGAAGATTATGTGCAGCAAAAATATCCTTCAAAAGACATTTTCAGGCAAATGAAAACAGATTTTATCACCACCGGAAAGTACTAGAAGTCCTAAAGGAAAATACTAATGGGTGTTTGGGCAGAAGGGAAATTATCACAGATCACAGCTTGGAGGTGCAGAAAGAAACTGAAAAGCAATGGAAAGGTAAATTTCTGCATAAATCTAAAAGAATATTGCCATAAAATAATACATTTATGCTTTACGGGGTCTTACATGTATAAAGAATTAAAATACATGACAAAAATAGCATATAAGTCTGATGAGAGGTAAATGGAATTGAGTATTCTGAGGTCCTTGAATTGTCTTGGAAATGGAAATAGTTAAGACACTAATTTATATTAGAAATGAATAAACGAGGGAGCATGTTTCAATTTCTATGCTAGTTAATAAAAGAATGTAAAACTAACAGGATAATAGAAAAGGAATATGGAAATTTAAAATCCAAATGAAGGCAAGAAAGGAGAAAAAAGAACAGATGGGAAAAAACAAAAAGTTAAGAAGGTAGATTTAAATCCAAATTTATCAATACATCAAGCATTAATGGACTAAATATTACAACTTAAAGACAACATTGTCAGCTTAAAAAACAAAACCTGGGAATTCCTTTGTATGTTATTTGTTGCTTTTAATATTTTTTGTCTTTAATTTTTGTCAATTTGATTACTATCTGTCTCAGCATGTTCCTCCTTGGGTTTATCCTGCTGGGACTCTGTACTTCCTAAACTGGGGTGACTGTTTCCTTTTCAGCTATTATATCTTCAAATATTTTCTCAGGTCCTTTCTCTCTCCTACTGGGACCCCTATAATGCAAATGTTGGTGTGATTAATGTTGTCCCAGTGGTCTCTTAGACTGTCCTCATTTCTTTTCATTCTTTTTTCTTTATTCTGTCCTGCAGCAGTGATTTCCACCATTCTGTCTCCCAGCTCACTTATACATTTTTTTTTTGCCAGAGTTATTCTGCTATTGATTCCTTCTAGTGTATTTTTCATTTCAGCTGTTGTACTGTTCATCTGTATTCTTTACTTCTTGTAGGTCTTTGTTAAACATTTCTTGTATCTTCTTGATGCCTCCATTCTTTTTCCAAGATCTTGGATCATCTTTACTATCATTACTCTGAATTCTTTTTTTGTGCTATGAGATTAGAAATCAACTACAAGAAGAACAAAACCTAATTCTGAGACTTAAAAGCAACATGCCTTAAGTATAAGGATACAAGAAGGTTGAAAGTAAAAAGATGGAAAAAGACTTCTCATGCAAATATGAACCAACAGGAAACTGGTATATTTAGTGTCCAAAGTCGAAGTTAAGGGAAGAAGCATTACTAGAGTAAGAGGGTATGCAGCTCACTCAGGCGTTTGAGCTGTTTGTGAAGTTCAGAAAGGCCCCACCTCAGCTTGGAGATGGACCAGGAAGCTAACTTAGTCAAGAGGCAGATTCAAAGTACTTGAAGATAGAATTTGTGTGCTTGTGTATGTTTAGGGGAAAACACAAGGGATAGAGTAGTAGTATTCAAAAGGAGGAGAAATGTAACATGTAACATTTTCTTTTTATGAGTCAAATAAATACTGGCTTGGAGCTTTCCCACCCTCACCTGTTTTTTTTGGGTCAGCATTATTAAGAAAAGTTATTAATAATAGGTTACACTTATCAAATGCTTACTGTTCTAAGTGCTTTGCAGGTATTAACTTATTTAATCCTCACAACAACCCTAGGAGGTAGGTATCTTTATTACCATTTCTGTTTTACAGATGGAAAACCCAGCAACTGGCAGAGCTGGTATTCAAAACAAGGCGGCCCCCTGCCAGAGTCCCTGCTCTAAACTCTATGCAATCTGGCCTCTGAAATTTACAATCTGTCCGACTTTATGGATAAACATATCGAACCTCTCACAAACTATCCCTTCAATTTTGATGACTCTAGGTTGTCATGCAAATTGTGCACAAGGGGTTAGAGAGGAGTGTGAGAAGTAAAACATGTTCATTGGGGGTCTACTGTGAACCCAGTACTCATTAAGGTATAACAACTTTACATGTAGATATTATGAGCCCCATTTTAAATATGAGGAAAATAATGTTCAGGGACATGCAGAGACTTAACAAGTCACTTTAAGTAAGAACAGGAAAGGGATTCTCTCCTGGTCCATTTGACTCCATTGCCTCTTCCCAATAAACCACATTGGCTTGTTACACTATTAGAGTACATTGATTAAATCTTGGTGTGTTGCTTCTTCAAGGTTGTCAGCCTCTGCTAAATGACTTGTTATATCTTCAGAAGTGTGGGGATAGTGTTGTTGCACTGTACTACTTTTAGCACTAGATGGTGGTGTAACACCATAAATCTTTTCTGCTGTGGACCCAGAGGAAGGTGATTTCAGAGCCTGGGGGCACTGGAGGGCAGGATGCTACTTCAAAGTAGCATGAGAAAGCATGGAAAAAAGGAACCCCTCTCTTGGCCCTGAAATTCTGGTCCTTGATGCTAAACTCTGAGAAGGCTAGAGAGTGTGACCCTCAGTGAGCTTCAGGATGTGTAGTACTGACAGCCTGGGCTTTCCTCAGACAGTCTTGGGTTGAACTCCTGGCTTCACCAAGCCCTGGTGAGTGGACTTGGGCACACACTCATCCACAATGAGCTCCCCTATCTCAGAAGTTCCTGCGAGTGAGGTGAGGTTTCTAAGCATCTAGGAACTTGGCACTGCAGTAGGTATTCAGGAGACTGTAGATTTAAAAACTCAGTAATCCTACTGGGGTATAGTCTGCCCCTGCTCAGCCACTTTCCTATCCTCCTCCTGCCCCTTCTGGGGACTTCCTTGAGGTTATCAAGGCTCTTCCCTGATGTGCTGGCAATTATCTGAAGAGCTTCCTTTAATAAAATTGTTTTGGGGAGATAGTCATAAACTTGATGGATTTAACTGTATTATTTTGACTCTGCAAAAGTGTTAAGGGCATGAAAGACAAAGTCTAAGGAACTGCTTCACATTGGAGGCATGGCAACTAAATGCAATGTGGGATCCTGGATTGGGATCCTGGACCAGAAAAAGGACATCAGTGGGACAACTGGTGACATTTGAATATAGTCTGTAGATCAGTTAATAGTATTGCTTCAAGTTAGTTTCTTGGTTTTGATTATCGTACTGTGGCTATATAAAATGTTAACATTTGGGGAAGGTGGGTGAAGAGTGTACATGAATTCTTGTATTATTTTGCACTGTTTGTCAAGTCTGAAATTATTGAGTCTGAAAGCTCAATAGGAAAATAATTTATGAAAACATTACCTTAACATTATTATGGAATATTTCAAACATACAGAAAAATACAGAGAATAAAAATAACCACTTGTATAGGTGACTCAAGGGTGCTGTGTGTGGGGGGGGCATTGGGGGGAAGAAAGAAGAGAGTGGCTCCTGAAGGAGTTAAGCACTGTTGTCTCACTGTCTTTCTATACCCAGAGTTTGCTCCTGATGACTGGATCAGACCACTATTTTTCAGGCAAGGGCCATTTAAATTTTTGACAGCCTCTACTTTAGGACAATTTAGCAGAAAATCCAGTGATGAGACCATGGTATTTGATAATGAGATGGCACCCTATGCCTTAAGCCTTACTTAGTAATTCTCTTGGGAAATAGTTTTCTTCAGTCCTCATTTTTTTATTACAGGGATATAATCATTAGTGGCTAAAACTAAAACATATATAGATAAAAATGGCCTCAGCTGCTTAATGTTTCATTGACCTTTTTCTTTAACTTTTAAAAAAATGAACTTTTAGAAGTTGTAGATTTACAGAAAAAATTTCAAAGAAAGTACAAAGAGTTCCCACATACACTGCAGCCAGTTTCCCTTATTATTAACATCTTAACACTGGTATGGTACATTTGTTGCAATTAATGAACCAATACTGATGTATTGTTATTAACTCAAGTGCATGCTTTATTTCCTTAGTCTTTATCCAATGTGCCTTTTCTGTTCCAGAATCCTCTCTAGGCTACCACAGTAAGTTTAGTTTTCATGTCTACTTAAACTACTCTGGGCTGTGACCATTTCTCAGACGATTTTTGTAACTTTTTGATGACCTTGACAGTTTTGAGGAGTACTGGTCAGGTATTTTGTAGGATGTCCCTACTTTGGGATTTGTCTGATATTTTTCTCATGATTAAACTGGGGTCATGTATTTTTTTTAGGGAAGAGCACAGAGGCAAAATGACATTTCCATCACATCATATCAAGAGCACCCACCATCAACATGACCTATCACTCTTGATGTTGACCTTGGTCACCCGACTGAGGTAGTGTTTGTCATACTTCTCCACCGTAAAGTCACTCTTATTTTCTCCCTTTCTATCTTGTGCTCTTTGGAGGGAAGTCATTGTGTGCAGTCCACATTTAAGGAGCTGGGAGCTCTGCTCTGCCACTTTGAGGGCAGAGTATCTACATAAACTATTTGGAATTTTTCTGCATGGGAGATTTGTCTCTTCTCTCCCTTTTATTTATTTTTTCAATCATTTATATGTCAGTATGAATTCATGAATACTTATTTATTCTATACTTCGGATTTTAATCCAGAACCTCTTTATTTTGTTGCTCAAATTGTTCCAGCCTTGGCCACTGGGAGCACTTTCAGTTGGCAAGACTGGAATTCGAGAGGTGGGTTGTGCAGGATGTAGATGTGGGGATATACACAGAAAAGTGTTAACTGATATTGGTGCCATAGTAAGATCATTGTAAATAATTTAAAAGATTTACTATTTAATGTCAAAACCATCAAAGATGAATATGTATTAAAATGCAAAACTGCATAGGTAATAATTAAGTTGGGATAAAGACTGCAGAGAAAGTTAGGTTTTGCAGTAGGCTGTTTTGTGCCTCAGACTCTTAGGGGCACAATCACTTGTCTCTTTATTAAGCACATGTATACACCCCTCTTCCCTTTGCTGCCTCCTCCTTGTTTTGTGCCCACTAGACTGTGTCTGACTCTCTCTACAAGTGCCCACGAGAGTACCTGGTCCACAGTAGGCATGCAGATGCAGAAAGATGCTCATTGCAGCACTGTTAATAGTAATAAAAATGGGAAAAAATATGAATGTCTAAAAAGGGCATGGTTTGGTAAACAAGGGCATATCCACTTAATGGAATGTTGTACAGTCTTTCTAAATGATTGTTGTAAAGACTATGTTGTAACCTCAAAAAAGCATATGGATTTTCTAAAAAAACTGACTTCTCCTGCATCCTTTCTGAAGAAGCTGCTGGAGGATGTGTTTCTGCAGAAAAAAACAGAGAATTGGAAAGACCCTCAGGACGCCAGATATTGGAGTTAAGAGTTACAGACTTTAAATTAACTATACTTACTAAGTTCGAGGAATCAAAAAAAATAGAGTAAACAAACAAAAAAGAAGCCATGGGGTACTGGAATCAATAGCAGAGAGGGCAGATTCAATATCAGAGAGAGGTGAAGGGAATCCACTGGGTGATGATGAAGGAAGTTCCCAGGATGGCAGCCACTTGCAGACAGAGAAGGCAGCCACCATATGCTGAGAACTGTGAATTCCAAGATCCCTGCTGCCTTATGACCATCCTTGTGACCTTGGGACTGAATGTCTGGGCAAGACTGGCCCAGATTCTTAGCACTTGGCTTGTCCTGACTACATATCATTAAAGTGACATGCGTTCCCTCTTTGCCTTGATGCTTGGATTAGCTTTAAAATACTCCTGACAGCTGACAGAAGATGACTGTGAATTTAGGGAAAAAACTACAGAGTAGCCTCCTCCCTCTGAAGTGTCTATTGCTGATGGACATCTTAGTCCATGATCAAAATTATAGTTCTTTCAAATGCTCTAAACTTGCTGATCCTTATGATTTCCAAGACTCACTCATGACCTTGCCCACTGACATCCCCAGAAAGGGCTCTTGCAAATTCTCAAGGAAGCTGAAGCCAGATTATGACTCAGACACTTTGTTATCTTATTTTCTTTCAGGAGCCTTTATATAATAGTATCAATATTATTCTCTCCAACAGTTAGGTCTGTGCTTCCTAGTCAATTTTTTTAAACTACAAAGAAAAGGTAGGGAATGATTAATACAAAAGTCAGGAAGGGGTTATCTCTTGGGGAAGGGCACTGTGGCAGAGGCTATGTGTGATGGGCAGCACAGTTTGGATATAAAGGAAGACCACGTTGGCCAACCTCCTTTACAATAAAGTTCACGCTATGTGGTAGTTTTCACCAAAGAAAGCTGAGATGTGTCACTTCTTGAGAAAGGCAGTTAAAGGCAGATATGAATTCTCCATGCCCTCTCTGTTTTTTAAAATTTTTATTTTGTATTGGAGTATAGTCGATTTACAATGTTGTATTAGTTTCAGGTGTACAACAAAGTGATTCAGTTATACATATACATATATCTATTCTTTTTCAGACTATTGAGCAGAGTTCCCTGTGCTATACAGTAGGTCCTTTTTGATTATCTATTTTATATATAGTAGTGTGTATATGCTAAACCCAAACTCCTAACTTATCGCCCCTCCCTTTCCCCTTTGGTAACCATAAATTTGTTTTCTAAGTCTGTGAGTTTGTTTCTGTTTTGTAAATAAGTTCATTTGTATCATTTTTTTAAGATTCCACATATAAGTGGTACCATATGATATTTGTCTTTTTCTGTCTGACTTACTTCACTTAGTATGATAATCTCTAGGTCCATCCATGTTGCTGCAAATGGCATTACTTCATTCTTTTTTTATGGCTGAGTAATATTCCATTGTGTATATGTACCACATCTTCTTTACCCATCCATCTGTCAATGGACATTCAGGTTGCTTCCATGTCTTGGCTGTTATAAATAGTCATGCCCTCTCTCTTATTTGCCATACTTGACTAGGAGCAAAAACCTCCAAGATGGTAGAATTACAAGATGCAAGCAACCTAAAGTCTTAAATTACTGCTGGAGGTGTCAAGAAGATCTCCTTAGCCTGCATGGACTGTGATGTGAACAAGGTATAAATGTGTGTGTGTGATGTGTGTGCATGTATTTTAAGCTAACGAAATTATGAGATCTGTCTGTAGTTGCTACAATATACTATGGGGGTTCTAAGGTATTCATAATATTCTATTTCTTGAACTGGGTAATGGGTAAATGGGTGTTTATTATTATTCATTAAACTGCATATATTTTATATACCTTTTGTACCTATGATACATTTCACAATAAACACAGTCACCCTCTTCTGTACATTATGACCACCTTAAATTGAAAGTTAATTAATCCTGTTAATTGAATAGGAGACGTAGGAATATAAATTGGAGCAGTGTTTTGGGAAAGTTTTCACACTATATCTCAACAACCTAAATATTATCCTTTGATTCAGTAGTTCCACTTCTAAGAGTTGAACCTATGGAAATAATCCTAAATATTAAAAAAGTTTTATGCAGAAAGATGCTCACTGCAGTATTATTAACAGTGGTTTGTTAAAGTTTAACCTCAAAAATGTATATGATAGGTTAGATTAAGAAAAGAGAATACATGGGCTTCCCTGGTGGCACAGTGGTTGAGAGTCCACCTGCCGATGCAGGGGACATGGGTCCGTGCCCCGGTCAGGGAAGATCCCACATGCCACGGAGCGGCTAGGCCCATGAGCCATGGCCGCTGAGCCTGCGCGTCCGGAGCCTGTGCTCCGCAACGGGAGAGGCCACAACAGTGAGAGGCCCACATACCAAAAAAAAAAAAAAGAGAGAGAATACAAAATTTTGTCTATTGGATGAGTATACCTATGTAAAAATATTGTGAAACAAAAAGCTCTGCACAGCATTTGCCAAGTTCATCCTATGCCTAAGTAGTCTTTAAAAAATTTTTGGTTGCGTTGGGTCTTCGTTGCTGCGCGCAGGCTTTCTCTAGTTGTGGCGAGCGGGGGCTACTCTTCATTGCGGTGCGCGGGCTTCTCAGTGCTGTGGCTTCTCTTATTGCAGAGCATGGGCTCTAGGCGCGCAGGCTCAGTAATTGTGGCACGCGGGCTCAGTAGTTGTGGCTAGCAGGTTCTAGAGTGCAGGCTCAGTAGTTGTGGCACATAGGCTTAGTTGCTCTGCAGCATGTGGGATCTTCCCAGACCAGGGATCAACCTGTGTCCCCTGCATTGGCAGGCAGATTCTTAACCACAGAGCCACCAGGGAAGTCCCTATGCCTAAGTATTCTTTAGCAATACAGCAATACAGTTGAAAGAATTGTACACATTTGTGGGTGAGGATGGAGGAGGTTAAGACTGCAAAGGCAGGGCTGTGAAGGGGAGAGGGACAAGGTTCATTTTGGTCCAGTGGCTGGAACTGTGACAGATAGGATTCAGTTATTTGTCAAATGAATGTGAGATGACACCTAAAATTCCTCCCATTGTGTCTAAGACCTTGCATTTCATCATCTGAAAAGAAGTTATAAGATGTTCTGTTATAATGTTCTTTATTCTCAAGACTTTCCAGTCATGAAGGCTTTCTCAGAAAGACAGAACACTCATAGATAAAAAGTCAGTTTCTAAGAAGGTGGACAAACATAGCTTCCCTACTTTCCTCTCCTCTTTTCCCTCTGAAAGAACAAACGGCCCTTCCTTACCACAGTAAACTCAGTCCTTCACTTATTTACTCTCTCAATTAAGTCACCATGTTTTAAAGTAGCAAGACATGTTGCCACATCTCAAAGGTCTTTAACTGCCTTACAACTATTTCTCTTTGGAGGGCTGCCAGGATGATGGAATCTCAGATGACAGACACAGTTAAGATGGACAAAAAAAGAAAGATACAAAAAGGAGGTAAAAATGCCCATAATGAACTCACGTATCTTGAGGAAACCTTTAATCTAATGAGAATGGATTTTGTGGAGAAGACTGTACATGAACAATTAATTATTCATGGAAGAGACATCATTAGGATTTCATTTTGTTTAAAGGCCTCTAAGTGACTTAGGCAATTGGGTTAAGCTGGAGAAGAATTTCAAGAAAGAGACAAGGGAATGCTTTTCATCATACTGACTTTTTCTAATATTTTCATGATAGTTATTATGACTTGGCACATTAATTACACTCCAACTAACAACCTCCAATGCTTTGCCTGGGCAAGAGTTTCCACAGGGGTGGGTCATGGACCAGTACGGTCAGATGGTAGCAGATTGACAGAAATTTCTGAAAGGATTGAAAGATTTATTTCAGAATTCTGTAATAATTCGATGTGGCTTTTTGGTTACTTTGAGAGTGTAAGGAGTCTCATTGAAATAACAATGGGATTTGTGGAACCTGTGACATTTGCACTCAGTGATCCTTTTCCCAGGGTCCTAGGGGAGGGGAGCACCTGCATTTGTAGGTGGTGTAAAGTAAGATACTTTAATATAAACCCCAGAGATCTGGAGTATTATAGGTCCTTATTGCCTGCATGTCTTAAAGGCAACCATCAAAAATTGGTGTCAGGTTGAAATTTCAAAGTGACATTTATTCTAAATGTAGAGAAATAGGGTAAATTTATAGAGAGGCATTGAATATGGGATCAATTTCAACGGACACTGAAGAAATTAGTTGAATTAGTTGAATTAATTCAGGAGTTTTTATCTGTGCTTGTATCCCAAGCACCCAGGACAGTGCATGGCACACAGTAGGTGCCCAGTAAGTATTAGTTGTTGCAGAATTTTAAGGTTGAAATAGTAAATCAGGGCAAGTCTGTGTGGGCACCAAGCAGGGGTTGCAGTTGTGGGGTGGAGTCGGTAAAAGGGAGAACCTCTTCCCTGTTTGGGAACCAAACAGCCCTGTAACAGCTTTAGGATAATGAAGTGTTAGAGTTAGCACCCTAGGCCTGAGGTGGAGCGGTAGAGAGGAGACACCTGCAGATGTGGAGGAGGAAACGCTGGGGGTGAAGTCTTAGCTGAGTCCTGGGCCAGCAGTCACAGCAGCGGCAGCAGCAGCCGTCATATGCAAAGATCTACATGTTGCAGTAGGACGGAGAGTCAATGAACAATAAAGGCAACAGGTAAGTAAGTTACAGACCACGGTAGAAGGTGGTAAGTGCTATAAAAAACTTTTAGAATAGGGGCATGCCTAATACGGTTTCATTTACAAAAATCTACTTCACACGTTTTCAGAAACACATCTCATGGAAAAACAAGATACTCCTTTATCTATATACATTCCCAGGAACACATTTTTATCACCACTGCTTAACTGATGATGATATCAAGCCAACATTTAGGCAGTTTTTATACAATGGCAGCTCTAATTTTTCAGCAGCAAAGTTTTCCCAGCAGCTACCATATGTTAATATCGTAACTAACTACATATATATGTGTTTATCTGTCTCAGCCTCTCTGTACCTCCACGTTAGGTAGAGTGGTGAGATGGCATGTTGTTTTCTTAGCTTGACACATACCACAGTCAGAATTCCATGACATGGTTTACACATTTTACAGCTAAATGTTTAGGCCTTGAGAACAGGCCTTCCTCTCTTAAAATCAAATGCTTTGCTTTCAACACTGCTTCCTTCATGTGGTGCAAGGAGAATTCTCACCCCTGAGTTTGGCCCTGAGTGGGAAACACAAGCACTGGGATGAAGCAGAGAGCCGGGGCCGAAGGAAATGTTTTTTCTGTTAGCTTAGCTTGTGGCCAGACTAAAAGAATTTGATTTCATACCAACCAAACAGACGCTTCCGGGTAGGGAAACGGACACTAATGTTTCTGATTGAGTCTCAGGAAGGTTCCACCCTGCCCTGCTTTCTTTTAGCTTATTAATATCTTGTGGTTCTTGCCTCCTAAGGCCTAAAAATTTTAGGATTCGGATACCCAGTAACAGTTTACAATAAAAATATGGGCTTTGTTTTCTGGATCCTTTTTGGGGAAAAATTGAATTTGCCGAGGTGCCTTTCTTCCTTTATCTCTATCCTATACAATCCTTCCCACCTTCCACATTTTAGTCTAAAGGTAGCTGTAGTTCCTTGTTTACTTTACTCATTCAAATCTAGGAAGCACATTGGTCAGAAGGCTGAACACTAAAGCTCTTTCCTCTTAGCCACAGAAGAATAAACTAGAGGTTTCATGCATCACTCTGATGGTATTCTGTTTCTTTCACCACTGTAATTCCATTATTACAGGAAAAAAGAAAAGATGATGATACTTGGATGGAAGGGGGTGAGTGCAATACAAATTCTTGGAAATGTGTGAGTGGTGTGCATTAAGATGTCGGGTTTCCACCTCATTTACGTTTGTTTTGTAGACACTACAAGCAGGTAACCTGCAAAGAAGCTGGGGGGTGGTGTGTGGAGGAGCCATAGCTCCAAATGCTACCTCCACATTAGGATTACTATTACCATTTGGCATGGAGCCAAAGTTTCATCTTCTAACCACTGAGATTCTTCAGTTTGTGGGAAAAAAGGAAAATAAATCAAAACAATGGTATAGTTTTAATGTCTTCTCTGAGAAAAATGATGTCAGCCAAATCTGTACCTTTAAACCAGAATGACCTGCCCATGAGGGCAATTGGCAAAGAGTAACTGTGGGTGCTTTAGCTCAGTGGGCTTAATTTTTCGATTTTAAATTCCAGTTTCATCCCTGTTATGCTTGGCTTCTGTCATTGGCTTGGTCTCACAGCATCAGCCTTACTTTTGCTGGATGGATTTTGTGTTGGAACTTTGTTTCCCCAACTTTGACTAGCACATGGCCAAAGAACTCAAGTACTGGCCCATTTCCCCTCCTGACTGTTTCAAGTATATTCAACATAGGGTCTGAGCATCAAATACCCACCTGGGCTCAGGTCAGGCCACCATAATTGCCTAAACATTTGGATTTCAAACAGTAGGAGCAGTGCTGATTCTCAACCACTAACCACCATGACTATGGTCATGATGAAGGTACTCTGGATGTGCTGAGAAGTCTTGTTCCCTATCTGTAGCCTGAGACTCCAGTCTCAAGCCTTCTTTTGAAGTTTGAAGACTCGCCTCTAGGTTGGAAGGGTCATCATTTGCTTAAGAGGGACACCAAATTTTTTTTTTAACATCTTTATTGGAGTATAATTGCTTTATAGTGGTGTGTTAGTTTCTGCTTTATAACAAAGTGAATCAGCTATACATATATCCCCATATCTCCTCCCTCTTGAGTCTCCCTCCCACCCTCCCTATCCCACCTCTCTAGGTGGTCACAAAGCACTGAGCTGATCTCCCTGTGCTATGCGGCTGCTTCCCACTAGCTTTCTATTTTACATTTGTTAGTGTATGTAAGTCCGTGCCACTCTTTCACTTTGTCCCAGCTTACCCTTGCCCCTCCCCACATCCTCAAGTCCATTCTCTATGTCTGCATCTTTATCCCTGTCCTGCCCCTAGGTTCTTCGGAATTTTTTTTTTTAGATACCATATATATGTGTTAGCATACGGTATTTATTTTTCTCTTTATGACTTACTTCATTCTGTATGACAGACTCTCGGTCCATCCACCTCACTGCAAATAACTCAATTTCGTTTCGTTTTATGGCTAATATTCCATTGCATATATGTGCCACATCTTCTTTATCCATTCATCTGTCGATAGACACTTAGGTTGCTTCCATGTCCTGGCTATTGTAAATAGAGCTGCAATGAACATTGTGGTACATGACTTTTTTTGAATTATGGTTTTCTCAGGGTATATGTCCAGTAGTGGGATTGCTGGGTCGTATGGTAGTTCTATTTGTAGTTTGTTTTTTTTTTTTTTGCAGTACGCAGGCCTCTCACTGCTGTGGCCTCTTCCGTTGAGGAGCACAGGCTCTGGACGCGCAGGCTCAGCGGCCATGGCTCACAGGCCCAGCCACTCCGCGGCATGTGGGATCTTCCCAGACCAGGGCATGAACCATGTCCCCTGCATCGGCAGTCGGACTCTCAACCACTGCGCCACCAGGGAAGCCCTATTTGTAGTTTTTTAAGGAACCTCCATACTGTTCTCCATAGTGGCTGTACCAACTCACATTCCCACCAGCAGTGCAAGAGTGTTCCCTTTTCTCCACACCCCCTCCAGCATTTATTGTTTGTAGATTTTTTGATGATGGCCATTCTGACTGGTGTGAGATGATATCTCATTGTAATTTCTCTAGTGATTAGTGACGTTGAGCATCCTTTCATGTGTTTGTTGGCAATCCGTATATTTTCTTTGGAGCAATGTCTATTTAGGTCTTCTGCCCATTTTTGGATTGGGTTGTTTGTTTTTTTGATATTGAGCTGCATGAGCTGCTTGTAACTTTTGGAGATTAATCTTTTGTCAGTTGCTCCATTTGCAAATATTTTCTCCCATTCTGAGGGTTGTCTTTTCGTCTTGTTTATGGTTTCCTTTGCTGTGCAAAAGCTTTTAAGTTGCATAAGGTCCTATTTGTTTATTTTTGTTTTTATTTCCATTTCTCTAGGAGGTGGGTCAAAAAGGATCTTGCTGTGATTTATGTCACAGAGTGTTCTGCCTATGTTTTCCTCAAAGAGTTTTATAGTGATTGGCCTTACATTTAGGTCTTTAATCCATTTTGAGTTTACTTTTGTGTAAGGTGTTAGGGAGTGTTCTAATTTCATTCTTTTACATGTAGCTGTCCAGTTTTCCCAGCACCACTTATTGAAGAGGCTGTCTTTTCTTCATTGTATATTCCTGCCTCCTTTATCAAGAATAAGGTGACCATATGTGCATGGGTTTATCTCTGGGCTTTCTATCCTGTTCCATTGATCTATATTTCTGTTTTTGTGCCAGTACCATACTGTCTTGATTACTGTACGTTTGTAGTATAGTCTGAAGTCAGGGAGCCTGATTCCTCCAGCTCCGTTTTTCTTTCTCAAGATTGCTTTGGCTATTCAGGGTCTTTTGTGTTTCCATACAAATTGTGACATTTTTTGTTCTAGTTTTGTGAAAAATGCCATGGGTAGTTTGATAGGGATTGCATTGAATCTGTAGATTGCTTTGGGTAGTGTAGTAATTTTCACAATGTTGATTCTTCCAATCCAAGAACATGGTGTACTTCTCCATCTGTTTGTATCATCTTTAATTTCTTTCATCAGTGTCTTATAATTTTCTGCATACAGGTCTTTTGTCTCCTTAGGTAGGTTTATTCCTAGATATTTTATTCTTTTTGTTGCAATGGTAAGTGGGAGTGCTTCCTTCATTTCTCTTTCAGATTTTTCATCATTAGTGTATAGGAATGCAAGAGATTTCTGTGCATTAATTTTGTATCCTGCTACTTTACCAAATTCATTGATTAGCTCTAGTAGTTTTCTGGTAGCATCTTTAGGATTCTCTATGTATAGTATCATGTCATCTGCAAACAGTGACAGTTTTACTTCTTCCTTTCCAATTTGGATTCCTTTTATTTCTTTTTCTTCTCCGATTGCTGTGGCTAAAACTTCCACAACTATTTTGAATAATAGTGGTGAGAGTGATCAGCCTTGTCTTGTTCCTGATCTTAGAGGAAATGGTTTCAGTTTTTCACCATTGAGAATGATGTTTGCTGTGGGTTTGTCATATATGGCCTTTATTAAGTTGAGGTAAGTTTCCTCTATGCCTACTTTCTGGAGGATTTTTTTTATCATAAATGGGTGTTGAATTTTGTCAAAAGCTTTTTCTGCATCTACTGAGATAATCATATGGTTTTTGTCCTTCAATTTGTTAATATGGTGTATCACATTGATTGATTTGCATATATTGAAGAATCCTTGCATCCTGGGATAAACCCCATTTGATCATGGTGTATGATCCTTTCAATGTGCTGTTGGATTCTGTTTGCTAATATTTTGTTGAGGATTTTTGCATCTATGTTCATCAGTGATATTGGCCGGTAGTTTTCTTTTTTTGTGACATCTTTTTCTGGTTTTGGTATCAGGGTGATGGAGGGACACCAAAATTTTTATATCCCATATGGTAGGCAGAATAATGCCAATACAAAAATTTTCACGTCAGAATCCCCAGAACCTCTGACTATGTTATGTTACATGGCAAGAGGGAATTAAAATTACAGAAAGAATTAAGCTACTTATCTGATCTTAAAATCAGGAAATTATTCTGGATTATAGAGGTGGGCCTAATGCAATTATAAGGGTCCTTTAAAGTAGAAGAGGGAGGCAGAAGAAGAGGTAAGAATTAGAGATCTGAAGATGATATGCTACTAGTTTTGAAGATAGAGAAAGAGGCTATGAGCCAAGAAATGTAGAAATGTAGGTATCATATGTGTAGGAGGCCTCTAGAAGCTAGAAAAGGCAAGGAAATGGATTCTTTCCTAGAGTCTCTGGCAGAAACACAGCCCTGCTGACAACTTGATTTTGGTCCAGTAAGACCCTTTTCTGACTTCTGACCTCCAGAACTGTAAGATAGTAAATTTGTGTTGTTTTAAGCCACTAGTTTGTGGAAAACTGTTAAAGCAACAATAGGGAACAAATATACCCCTCAACAACAAAAAAGCCCCTGTCTATTCCATGATGAATTTTTATAGCCTAAAAAAGAAAAGTCCATTCTTAAACATGTAAGATTAAACTGCTACTTAATATGCCTGGACTACTGAATATAAATACAGCTTTGTGCACATCCTTAATTAAATCCTTAAATAAGAAATTTAAATATGAAAGTGTTTGCTCAAAGTATATGGACATTTCAGAGACTTTGGAGACAAATTTCCTGATAAAAAATGCACAATCTCTCCAGAAGTGTATAGAGTGCTGTTTCTGTGAGCTCTTGCCAATACTGTGAAATTTATTTTAAAATCTTTGCCAATTGTTAGATGAAAAATTGTTTTTCACATATACAATAAATATTCATCGAGTAGTCACTTTGTGCCAAGCACTACACTGTGCAATGTGTTATTTTAATTTGAAAATGTTTAGTTGCCTGTTGAGATTGAACATCTTTTCATAAACTCAGTATTACAGATACATATATATTTCCTGTTTGTAAAGCTCACTTTGGCTGTGGTGAGATGAATGGACAGTGGGAGGGGACTCGGGGCCAGAACTGAGGTCCAGCGATCCCTCCAGAGGCTATGGCAATAGTGCAAGTGGTGGCTGAGAATGGCTGGGCTGGGTGTATGCAGTGCAGAGGATGAGAAGTGGTCAGGTTTGGGGTGTCCTGTTGGGTAGAGCTCAGAGGGCTTGCTGATGGATTGCAATGGGGGCTGTGAGGGAAAGAGGGGAATCAGAAAGTCATTGTGTGAGATAAAGGCAACCTATAAAGGCATGTGAAAATGCCTTCCAGCATATGTCTAGTGAGCAATAATTGTTATTTCTATTTGTAATTTCTTCTGTTTTCCCTGGGAATTTGATCATTTTTGGATCAAATGACTCAGGTTAGTTCTTGGTGCTAATTAATGTTGACCACAGCCAGAACTCCCCAAGAGCACATCTGTAGTGGAACAAATTTGCCTGTGTTACTTGCTACAGCAAAGGA
Organism: Tursiops truncatus; assembly: GCF_011762595.2. Lineage (NCBI taxonomy): Eukaryota > Metazoa > Chordata > Mammalia > Artiodactyla > Delphinidae > Tursiops > Tursiops truncatus. The sequence continues at coordinate 63,878,119 of NC_047042.1, read as the reverse complement.
GACCATACTAGGAAGGAACTCAGGATTTAAACGTGTGTCACGTGATTCTGTGGAGTGTTTAAAGAAGCGGGGTACTTCTCTGGATTTGATACTGTCAGGAAATAAAATTAAACCTATGCTTAGATAACAATAATTTTTATCTGGGAGATGAGAGAGAAATGGAGTGGGACTAAAGATGTAATTAGCAAAAAGGCAGTGGTCACTCATGTTAGCTGAAAGAGGGAGACATTTGTTTATTTTCATGTTTTTCCCAGTATCCTTGTTTTTGTCTGTACTCAGACATAATTTGAGAGGAGTCTTACCTCTGTCTCACTCTATCATGATCCCAGAGTGACCTCATCTGATGTTGGTGTTCTGTGAAATTGTATCTTTAGTAGAACATCAGGGTCTTGATGTTAGTGCCAGCTGATGGCTTTCAGAGATGTTTTTTTCTAATTCTCACTTTTGGTCAAGGGCAGATAAAGTTAGGTCACAGGACATTAATCTGTGATGTTGAGATTTTCACCATTACTGAAATTCTGCTTGTCAGGAGGTTGTCCAGAGAATATCATTTGTACTCGAACAAGTTAGCACTTTGTGCTCCTTTGATTGCAGGATACATTGTTGAATGATCTGACGTGACAGTGGTTGTGCATTAGACAATGGTTGTCTCTGTACAGGATGTCCCAGTCAAGTGGGATATAGGCAATTATGAAAGACAAAATTAGTCTTCGTAGTAAGCTGTAAAGTCAGGGGCCAGATGACTAAACGCAGGCCAGGAAAACATGTCCTGAAGCCCAGGTGGGTCTCCTCTAGGGATGCAGGTCATGCCCCTTTCTTTTAGTCTAATCACAGACTCTTCCATCTCTCCAATTGTACTTATGTTGACAAAGTAAGGAGTATTTACTATAGCATAAATTTGGCCTTAGCTAGTTTAGAACTGAACTAGTTTCTTGGGGCCTTCAGAGTAGAGGTAGTGTGTACATAAAAATAATACTGTAAGGAGCACAGATTCTATTGAAAATAGTCATTTTTTACAGAAAAGAAACACTTTTCTAGTTTTACTCAATTTATATATTATTCATGTAGCAATTTTTAGTACATGAATTTTCAATTCATGTACTAATAACCCTCATGACTGTATTTAGACGTATACAGATATACAAATATAAGACATAATAAATATATTATAACTATAGATTTAAAATATAATTAACCTATTGATATATTTCAAAATACTATATATATTATATTGGACTTATCGTTAAAATTTTTTCCATCATTCACATATATTTAAATGATTATTTCATTAATGAGTGAAATGGCATGAAAGAACTTGATCCTTGAATGATAATACATATATTTCTGACACTTTATCAAATTAGAAAACATATTTCTAAATAAAACGAAAAGACAATCCTCAGAAAGGGAGAAAATAATTGCAAATGATGTGACCGACAAGGGCTTAATTTCCAAAATATACAAATAGCTCATACAACTCAACATCAAAAAACAAACAACATAATTGAAAAATGGGCAGAAGACCTAAATACACATTTCTCCAAAGAAGAAATACAAATGGCCAATAGGCACATGAAAAGATGCTCAACATCACTAATCATTAGAGAAATGCAAATCAAAACTACAATGAGGTATCACCTCACACCAGTCAGAATGGGCATCATTAAAAAGTCTACAAATAACAAATGCTGGAGAGGGTGTGGAGAAAAGGGAACCCTCCTACACTGTTGGTGGAAATGTAAATTGGTACAGCCACTCTGGAAAACATTATGGAGGTTCCTCAGAAAACTAAAAATAGAATTACCATATGATCCAACAATCCCACTCCTGGGCATACACCAGACAAAACTCTAATTCAAAAAGATGCATGCATCCCTATGTTCATAGCAGCACTATTCACAATAGCCAAGATATGGAAACAACCTAAATGTCCATGAACAGATGAAGGGATAAAGAAGATGTGGTACATATATAAAATGGAATACTACTCAGCCATAAAAAAGAACAAAATAATGCCATTTGCAGCAACAAGCATGCAACTAGAGATTACCATACTAAGTGAAGTAAGTCAGAAAGAGAAAGACAAATATCATATGATATCACTTATATGTGGAATCTAAAATATGACACAAATGAACCTATCTATGAAACAGAAACAGAATCACGGACATAGAGAACAGACTGGTGGTTGCCAAGGGGGAGGGGGTTGGGGGAAGGATAGAGTAGGAGGTTGGGGTTAGCAGGTGTAAGCTTTTATATATAGAATGGATAAACAACAAGGTCCTACTGTACAGCACAGAGAACTATATTCAATATCCTATGATAAATAGAATACTAAAAAAAGAATGTATATATTTATATAAAAAAAGAAAACATATTTCTTTCATGCTTGGAAATAAGCCAGAAATCATTATAATTCTGGATTTATCATCAGAATACACTGATTTTAATAAGCAAACAATCAAATCACATCCATCTAGGAAACTCCAAAGGCCCCAAGAGAGGCAGCCAAGGACCCTAAATGAGGGCCCATATCTGAGTTACATGGTGATACAAAGAGGGGGCTGTAGAAGCCTAGTGTGAGCTGGAAGCGGGCAGCACTGTGAAGAGCCCAGGTGCACACGACCCTGAGATGGGCTCTGGTTGGAAACATGTAGAATTAGAAGACAGAATAAACAAAGGAAAGGGTTTGGATTTGATAAAAGTACATAAATCCAAGTGTAATTATGGAGGGACCTTCTGGGACCTCACAGTGTATCATTTCTCCTGCTGATGCTACTCAACTCATTGTAGGTGGAAAATCATGTAGCTCTAATTGTCTTTCCTCCATCACTCTAGGGAGGAGACCATGAACTGGCAGAAACAGACTCACTTTCTAGCGCCTTAGGTGAGCTGACCTTGAATAGCTGCCACACTGAAATTGTGTAATTCTTACAGCAACCTTAGTAGTAGATACTATGGTGATCTTCTTTTTCTAAAAAAAAGGTTTACATTTTAGAATTTAAAAAAAATTATTTATTTTTATTTTTGGCTGGGTTGGGTCTTCGTTGCTGCACGCGGGCTTTTTCTAGTTGCGGCGAGCGGGGGCTACTCTTCGTTGCGGTGTGCAGCCTTCTCATTATGGTGGCTTCTCTTGTTGCAGAGCACGGGCTCTAGGTGCACGGGCTTCAGTAGTTGTGGCACGTGGGCTCAGCAGTCGTGGCGCATGGGCTTGGTTGCTCCACGGCATGTGGGATCTTCCCAGATCAGGGATTGAACCCGTGTCCCCTGCGTTGGTAGGCGGATTCTTAACCACTGCACCACCAGGGAAGTCCCCACTATGGTGATCTTGATGTTCCACAGGAGAAACCTGAAGGTTAGAGCAATTAGTATCTTGCCCACATGCACAAATCTCGTGAGTGAGCTAGCCAGCCGTGAACGCAGGTGGGCTGACTCTAGCGTCCACACTCCTAACCCCCATGCTCTCACGTCACCTCTTGTTGTGGGTCTTTCCCCCCAAATCACAGTCCTTTTGCAAGTGTCCCATGTTAGTGGGGAATCAGGGTTGACTTTGACTCTGAGGTTTTCATGCAGAACAACTGAGTGGGTTGTGGTGTTGCTTCCTAAGGTGAGGAAGACAAGAGTGGGCCAGGTCTGGGGAAGGGAGTGAATCAACATTTCTGTTAAGCTTAAGATGCTTATCAGACAGCCAAGTGGAGAGCTGAGTCAGCAGTTGGATTTATAAGACTGGAAAGACTAAGGACAGGGACTTACAAAATTTATTGTCCCCCACAAAAGCTCCTTTCTACTCCATCATGAATTTCAAGAGAGAGAGATACTGAGAGAGAGGAAGCATGGCAAAATGGTAGAACATTAACATTATTGAATATAAGAGATAGGTACACAGGTGTTCACTGTATTCTTTTTACTTTTGGCAATGTTTGAAATTTTTCCTAACAAGATGTTACCTGTGAATTCTTTATTGAATCTGTCCTCCCCTCTCCTTGTGCCCTCACGTTCTTTGCTGGTTTGGATTCCAGGCAGAACACTTGGGGAGGCTCTGCCGTGTGCTGTGTGGTGTTGCTGGTGGAGCCATGGTTACCGGGGAGCTCTTGAGGCTGGGCTTCAGGGCCGTGTTGGGCTGTGACCCTCTGTGACACTCTCCTTGGAGGCTGTCCTCAGGAAGGTGAGCAGGGAGGTGACTGTGACATCTGGTGGCCTGAGGCCAGGCTCTGACTTCCTTCAGTTCTCTGGGAGTTAGTGACATGTGCAGCCATGGTCAGATTTTTCATAGATCTCATACTTTTATATGGAAATCATTCAGAAATTTTTATTCAGCTAAAAGTTGGCTTTATGGCAGGAGATACAATTTTGTTGGTACAAAACTTGCCCCATTGATTCAGGAAAAATGTAAATCCACTGACAACCTTAGCTCTGATAAAAAGGAGTGTGGGAAGCTGTAGTCCCCTTCAGGGGACTCAGTAGGGCGCTCTGACCTCCAGAATCAGCCATCAGGAGCCACATGTAGGAAAGCCATGCTGAATTGAAGAGGACCCACTGATTGGTGTAGGGAACCATATGCCATAACTGAGGCCATACAGGTGGGCTAAGAGAGAGAGAAGGCAATGTGGTAGGAGTAGAGGACATACTTCCTCATGGAACACACTAGTGCCTTTGGGACCTACTGGAGCTCCATCTCAAATAGACTGCCTCCACTTGATGATGGGGAGCTGCAGCGCATTCAAGTGCCGTCCATGCTTGCGGGCACTGTGCCTGCATGGTAGCCTGGACCTATGGCAGAGCCTCCTCTTGTTCTGGAACCCACTCAAAACTGGGAGGGTGGGACTCCCCTGGTGGTGCTGTGGTTAAGAATCCGCCAATGGAGGGGACACGGGTTCGATCCCTGGTCTGGGAAGATCCCACATTCCATGCAGCAACTAAGCCCGTGCGCCACAACTACTGAGCCCACGTGCCACAACTACTGAAGCCCGCGCGCCTAGAGCCTGTGCTCCGCAACAAGAGAAGCCACCACAATGACAAGGCTGCGCACCACAACGAAGAGTAGCCCCCGCTCGCCGCAACTAGAGAAAGCCCGTGTGCAGCAACGAAGACCCAACACAGCCAAAAATAAATAAATAAAATAAATAAATTTATTAAAAAAAACTTGGAGGCTTTCGGATCACTGGGTAAATGGGCTGGAATAACACTCCCAAATGAGGTATAAATTGCCTCCAAAATCCAAACAGACTCACTAGGGATTGCGTTTTATCTTTGTGGTAGGAGGGGCCAGATGCAGCAATATGCCCTTCACCTTGGAAGGGATATACCGACATGCCCCAGACCACTGGACCCCTCAATTTTTTACTGAGGTAGAAAGGCCCTGATTTTTAGTGAGATTTATTTCCTATCTCTGGCAGGAAATATCAATGGGTCTAGAGTAGTCACTACTTCCTCTCAACAGATCCAGTTAACATAAATATTGTCAATGCAATGAACCAGAATGATGTTCTGCAGAGTGAAAACAGTGACCAAGATCCCTATAGACTAGGGCTGGAGAGTTGATACCCCTGAAATAGGAGAGCGAAAGAAAATTACTAGCCTTCTCAGCTGAAAGCAAACTACTTTTGATGGTCTTTATTAAAAGGTGAAGAGAAAAAAGCATTTGCCAGATCAATGACAGCTTATCAGGTATGAAGGGATTTGTTGATTTGCTCCAGCAATGACACTATATTGGGAATAGCAGCTGCAACTGGAGTCACCACCTGATTAACTTTATGCTAATCCACTGTCATTCTGTTTACTGCACAGGCCAAATCAGCCAGCTGAATGGGGATGACTGGGGATGGATACGTGGGAATCACCATGGTGATACTGATCTCTGCAATACCTCTAGGAATGAGATGTTGCTTTTGGCTTACTATTTTCATGGGTAGAAGCAGTTCCATTAGCTTTCACCTGGATTTTCGTATCATAATAGTCTGAGCATAAAAATAAAAATGGCTGCTGCTTCATTTTAACCCTCCAAATCTCACATAAAAATGTCTTTTGAGGTGTACCTTAACCAGAAACATTTCTGGGAATTCTGGGAGACATGGTTCAGCCTAGCCAAGTTGAACTGTTTAAAAACATTTCAAAATAAACTACAGATATCTTCACACTTCAGCATGCTTTTTCAAATTACGACATTCTATTCTCTAATTATATGCCATTGTGGTACTTTGTTATGCCCATTTCACAGATGAAGAAACTAAAGCACAGAGAGAAGGGAATGTGTCCAAGTTACACAGTAAGTGGTGGGGCTGGAGTTTATATCCGGCTCCGTCTGGCTCCAAAATCTGTGCTCATTCTACTATTCTCATATTTGCCAAGCTGTAGGATGTGCATATCTGATGGTATTTAAAAGGACTTTGCATGGCACGTGGACATGATGTAAAATCACATAATAAAAAACTTATTCCCTTTTTAATTATGCTTATTATTATGTCAAAGAAAAAGTCTCAGGTTAATACCAGTGTGTTTCTAACACCTCTCATCTCTGTAACATTTTCTTTTTTTCGGCTGCATGGCATGTGGGATCTTAGTTCTCCGACCAGGGATCGAACCTGCACCCCCTGTAATGGAAGTGCAGAGTCTTAACCACTGGACCCCCAGGGAAGTCCCTGTAACATTTTCTTATCTCACTTTATAAAAGAAAAATCAGGCCTCAGGTTTAGAGCCTTGCAGATAACAGTATCCCTAATATAGATACATATAGAGAGTCCAAAGCTGGGGGGAGCTTGCTAAGGATATGTGTGTGTGTGTATATATATATATATATATATATATATATATATATATATATATATAATTTATTTATTTAAATTTGCAGATTTCCTTACTTAAGTAGAAAAGGAAAAAGAGTAAGTTTCCAAAAGGAAAACAATGAGTTCATTAATTTTATGCTAGTACAGGTAAAAATTGTAGCCCAAATTGTGCATTTGGTATGTGAATTACTAAAGTTTCAGGACACTCTTCTCAACTGTGCTGCTTTTCACTAGACAAATCACTTCCCTTGAGAAAACATGTTTTATCCATAGCCTCAGTGAATGAGCACCACTAAAATATTAATTATCTGAGCATTCTTAAGCATAACTGAATCAGCTTCAATTTGCCTAGACAGATAGACATTTTAGTGGTTCATAGCAAAATGTAATAAACTGAATAACTGTAGGCTTTAATGTAATCTCACACAATCCTATTACATCCCAATTACTTTTTTGACCTTTTTAGGATAGTTCTTGACTTAAAAACACACACAATCTGCAGTTTTGAATGTCTTCTTTCTGTGCTAAGCCATGAAATCAATAGATCAGAAAGAACTAATATCTTGCCATATCTTCCATTTGTAATAATGCTGTCCCAGGAAAGGCATAATGCATGCTTCCCAGGCATAATAAATGTTTACTGAGCATTGTTTGTGAAAAGCTCCTTGCTTTTCACTCTCATGAGTTTCAGGACCTTAATAACATATTTTATTTCCCTTAAATTAATAAACAAATTCAGGGTCAATCCTATTGCTGCAACAGAAAAGGTGGGAGAGTGGCTGAGTTAGACATAGATCTGCCGCTGGAAAGAAACTCCTCTTGAAAGTAGGTTTCTAACGTTTAGAGGTAAATGACAGTGTCAGTTATACAGCCCAGGTAGAATTATCAAGAATTATACCATCTCCACATAGAATGATCAGCATGAAGTCCAGTTGTCCCCAGCCACTTCCACATAAACAATGAGTTTGCCAAATGATTATAATATTAATAAATTAATGCACTCATTCAAAATTAAATAACCAAACTACCATTTATTGAACATCTATTATGTACCAGGTTCAAAGCTATATTTGGGGTAAACAAAGCTGTGTAAGACATGCTAACCGCCCTCTGGAGACTCCTGGTTTAATAAGGATGAAAGCTAGACTAAATAAGTCCCGGTAAAATGAGATAGGGGCAAAAATAGAGGAGAGTGCCAGATATGGTGGAGGCACAGAGGAGGCTGTGGTCTGCTCTACTTGGAAGAGGCAGGGAGCACTTCATAGAGGGGGAGGGGGATGGGTAGGGTCCCAAAGGCTGAGGAGGGGTTACAGAAGCTCTAAACAAAGGCAAAGGAAAGTCATTTTGAAGTGGAAACTGATTCTAAGGAGGAGGATTAACTCTAAAGTTACTGAAATATGTTCTAAAATCATTACTCTTTGGGAATGATTATTTTTAAGGTTTATTATGACTGCATTCATTTGCGGCTTACAGAAAGCCCAATTAACAGTGCTCTAAATAGGTAAAGATTTATTTGTTTCAAGCAATAAGAAGCGTAATGTAGGCCAGGCTAGGTCTGGTACAATAGTTCAGGGATGCATCTGTAAATCAGGCTCTTTTCATCTTTTTCTTCCACTAGCACTAGTGTATAGCCTTTGTCCTTACATTTGTGCCTCATGGTCACATGTTGCAGCTTCAGGCTCATGTCCACATCACAAGCAGGAAGATAGAAGAGGGAATGAAAGGGGGAAGGGATATTACAGCTGAATCTATTCTTTTAAAAAAGCTTTTCTGAAAGTTCCTCCTAGAGACTTCAACTAACATCATAGGCCAGAACTTGCTTATATGACCATCTCATCTAAGTGCAAGACAGTATGAAAATGAAGAATATTAGCTTTCCAGTCCATGATTGAGGAAGGCAAGCAAGAAGGGAGCTGTGGACAGTTTGTGAATAGCTAATGTACAACATTTAGCACAAAGGTCTTGCAGGGGAAACAGTTCTAAACCAAAATCATGCAATTTTAGCCCTAAAATTAGTTCTAAAGGAGGTCTAACTAAACATCAAAAGGAGGAGAAAACATCTCCTTTAAGTTCTTCGTTTTGTAGATGAGACAACTCAGGCCCAGAGAGGCTAAGGGACTTGCTCAGGATTGCATAGGTAGCTAGTGATAGAGCTGAACTAGAACTCAGGTCACCTGGTTTCCGGTCCTAGGCCTTTTCTCGTGTACACTGAAATGATGTGCTGAACTTTGAGTAGAGTTTACATGGATCTCAATTCAAACTGCAATTACAAAATATTGAAAGTGTCTCTAATTATTATAACCGGAAAAGAAAAACAACAGTTATAAGAAATAAAAAATCTCAAAGAAACTGAAAACTTAAGATACATGAGCAAATATTAATAGAATAGTTCAATGTGTACTTGGTATCTTTTTTTTTATTACGGTATAGTTGTTTTACAAATGTTGTGTTAGTTTCTACTGTACAGCGAAGTGAAGTAGAGTTTCTTGTGCTATACAGTGTACTTGGTATCTTACTTATCCCTGGAGAAGAGATGAAAGACCATGATTTATATTGTGCAAGAATAAAACCTCCCAACTTCTGAGGAAGAAAGATCTAAACCAAACCTGGATTTTCCAAGCAGAATTCAACTAGCCTAGAAAGCATTCGTCAAATCTTTCTCCTAACCCTTCTTCAGATCTGTAAAAGCAAGATGATATTCTTCTACAAGAAAGCTATTTTCAGTCCTGTGGAGCCTATTTCTGATGACAGCACTCCTGCTTATCACAGAATGTCTACAGGCTTGTCAAACAGTAGTTTGAAGAGGGGAGGATAATGAATGAGAAAAGTATTCCACAAAGACATTTTTCTTCCTTTTGCAATGAGAAAAGCCTGTTGTCAGATTATTGCCTCTTACCTAAAGGAAGGCCACTGAACATCCACACTGCAATTTAAACCATGGAGAACACAGGTTGTCTTATTAAAACGTATGTAAACGCTGATTTGGAAAGAAAACTATACAAACATGTTGTAATGACTCAATAAGGAAGCAAGTATGCCAAATATTACCTTCCACTTCTAAACATTTTGAGAATGAAACATAAGAGATGCATGATTACACATTTCTATAAATTTTATCCATCAAGACGTTCATGCAAGTGGTTGCTCAGATAACCTCTGTCTAAAGTCTGTTGTTTTGATGTGAGTCAAGTATGTTGGTGGCTTATTCTTAAGTCTGTCTTTAGAGATTTTTCTCATTTTGTGATATTTTGTGTTTTCAAGTAATATTTTAAAATTTGTTCAAGTTATCTTAATGTCTGCTCTGAATGCCACCATCTTGAACCCATATGGCAATTAGTGGCCTCCTTAGTCGTATCACTAATGTGGGTGGAACGTTATTATAATTCTATAGTATAAAAAATCATATTTTCTTGTGCTTAGCATATGGTAAGCACCCAGATATCTACTAATTGAATCAATTTTTATGTGTCTTTTCATCATTCAAGCTATACATACATGGCAGTGAAATACTGTGCTTCATCTGACGTAACCCTATGTAGAATTCTTGGCCATCTTTGAGTGTGGCCACATTCTCCCCATCTCAGTGAAGTGAAGCCATTGAAGGAGTTCAAAGTATAAATGGGCTGTATATGTTATTTTTGTCATATGGATAACAGCAAGAATAAATGACCTCATCAATCACAATCATAGGATCCTGAGGATGCAGAGTATGGTAGACAATTAGTGGCTATTAGTAAGTTAAAAGTGCCTGAGTTTCAGCCCTCCAATTCATTAGTATGCATTTAAAAAACTCAGTTTATTAATCACTGTCATATCTTTATTATTTTTCTGTATGGTTTCCCAAGGCTCCATCAGCTTCTCTTTGCAGGAAGCAGTTTCTTCATGTCAAAACCTCCTCTATTTGGCTGTGCTGGGGTCATCTCGGTCCTATGGGTTCCAAGCCAGCCCAGACTCCCCTTGCCTCATGGAAAGGTGCCCTTTGCTGCCTATGGTCCTTGGCTGGGACCATTCCATGCCTTTTGAAGCTCTAAATAGACAGAGTCAGGTGTCCATCTCTTACTTTCCCCAGGAGGCATCTTGATACTTAGACAAAGAGGTCCATGGCCCAGAAAACCAGCTCTGCACAGCAACAGGGCTGGGGAAATGAGCCTTCCAGGCCACAGAGGTCCTGCCTGCTCTTCTCCCCACAGGGACCTCAGCTCCTTGTATTTACATATGGAAAAGAGGCCCCTTCAGTGTTCAGAGCTGCCAAATGAATACCTGTTACTAGGTGACTTCTGTTTATAGCCAGAAGCTTCTGACAGCTTTGAAAACAACAAAAGCACAAAACAAAACAAAAAACCCATTTCTAGAACTTTTGACTTCTTTCATTTAATCAAGAAATATTTACAGAACACCATGATGTACAGAACACTGTTCTATACCAATGTATTTCAAATCATTTTAATGGAGAAAAATATTTTTCATTGAAACCCACTCCACACACACACACACACACACACACACACACAGTGAAACAAAGTTTCCTTTACTGAAACTTATCCTTAAAAGTGGGTATATCCTTAATATGCTGCTATTTGTTATTCCTTCCTATTTGCTTCTGTTTTATACTATTTCATTAATAAAAAGGTGGTCAGGCCACTAAGTTGATTTGTACTACTGATTGTGAACTGCAAATTGAATAACACAGCTATAGGGGACACAAAACCCTTCTGATGGGCTAACATAGCTCCAGCCACATAATAGACGCTCAATAAATATTAGTTGATGTACATGATCCCTTCTCCTAAGGGTTTTATAATCCCTATAAGACATTAAAAATAAGGATACCATATAAGAATTAATGAGCTGAACCTATTGTGGTAATTGTTTCGCAATGTATGTAAATCAAACCATCATGCTGTATACCTTAAACTTATACAGTGATGTATGTCAATTATTTTTCAAAAAAACTGGAAAAAAAATTAATGACCTAAATCAGCTAATGAATTGTGTCACAAGGAGGTAGTATAAGATTAAGAAAGGAAAAAGTGGGGGCTTCCCTGGTGGTGCAGTGGTTGAGAGTCTGCCTGCCGATGCAGGGGACACGGGTTTGTGCCCCGGTCCGGGAAGATCCCACATGCCGCGGAGCGGCTGGGCCTGTGAGCCATGGCTGCTGAGCCTGCGCGTCCGGAGCCTGTGCTCCGCAATGAGAGAGGCTACAACAGTGAGAGGCCCGCGTACCGCAAAAAAAAAAAAAAAAAAAAAAAGGAAAAAGTGGTATAGATGGTAATTTGTGTTAAACTAATAAATGGTTATCCCTTGCAATATAAATATAATTTAGTTTTATGATTAAAAACCCAATTCTCGGTATCAATTTTCATTTGGTCTTTACTTGTGAAACATTTATGCCGTATCTAGACAAGTCAGTCAGTACAGTAAAGGGAGAAAAAGGAGCACAGCGATAAACTGTACTTTTATTTTGCCTCCAAATCCAATGGGTAATACGTTATTGAAATATGTTCGGCTTTAATTTTATTTATTTATTTATTTATTTGGCTGCGTTGGGTTTTGTTGCTGCACGAGGGCTTTCTCTAGTTGCGGCGAGTGGGGGTGACTCCTCGTTGCAGTTCACAGGCTTCTCATTGCAGTGGCTTCTCCTTGTTGCGGACAGTGGGCTCTAGGCACGCAGGCTTCAGTAGCTGTGGCACACGGGCTCAGTAGTTGTGGCTCACTGGCTCTAGAGTGCAGGCTCAGTAGTCGTGGCACATGGGCTTAGTTGCTCCACGGCATGTGGGATCTTCCTGGACCAGGGATCAAACCCGTGTCCCCTGCGTTGGCAGGCAGATTCTTAACCACTGAGCCACCAGGGAAGTCCCTGTTCTGCTTTAATTTTAGATCTTGGTAAATGAAGAGACATTTGAATTTTTCAAGTTCTTCACTGTATAACATGGGATAGCCCAGTAAATGAACTTTGATATGCAAATATCTCCAATCTGAGTAGGTTTCCTTAAAGTAGTTTAAAGATATAGAAAATTAATTTTGCTCAGAGACCCACAAAGATTTAGCAGTAAAGCGTTAAGACGGTAGTTCCCAAACTTCGTTGCACATTGGAATTACCTGGGAAGTTTTTACAAATTGTACAAATGCCTGACTTCCACCCACAGTGATGCTGATTTAACTACATGGGGTGCAACCTGGCATAGGATTTTAATGTGAAATAAAGTGTGGGAATTGTGTTAAGGGGATTGCAGCCATCCCTCTAGCCCAAGAATCCTTCAATATCTTATGGTGATCATTTGTCCTTGCCTTGGCGAAGGTGTAAAAATGAAAATGTCTCAGTTACAAATATCTCTTTTTTAGGATAGATGAGATATTTGAGAGAAAGTATTGTTGTTGTTGTTGTTTTAAAATTTATCATATTTATTTATTTTTGACTGCATTGTGTCTTCGTTGCTGCACGCGGGCTTTCTCTAGTTGCAGCGAGCGGGGGTTACGCTTTGTTGTGGTGCATGGGCTTCTCATTGCAGTGACTTCTCTTGTTGCGGAGCATGGGCTCTAGGCGCGTGAGCTTCAGTAGTTGTGGCGCACGGGCTCAGTAGTTGTGGCTCACGCGCTCTAGAGTGCACGCTCAGTAGTTGTGGCGCACGGGCTTTGTTGCTCCGTGGCATGTGGGATCTTCCTGGACAAGGGCTCAAACCCGTGTCCCCTGCATTGGCAGGCGGATTCCTAACCACTGAGCCACCAGGGAAGCCCAAAAGTGGTGTTTTGATTTTTAGATTATCTGGCTAATCCCTCTCTTTGTTAACCTAGGAAAGTAAGAGTTGACTATGTGGGTATGAGAAAAGTATTTACTAAAAGCTATCATAAAATCCCAGAGCAGCAGAATTTTACATTTGCTCCAAGGTGATCTCATATTTTTGATACACTGGGAGGAATTTTATGGAGGGAAGTGAACATTGTGTGAAAAAAGGGGGCTTGGGAGATGCTTATGAAAAAATGTTTGTTAAAGTCACATAAAAGTGCAAAATAATTGGGTTTTTATTGAATCAGGTGGGTTGCTCCATTTAATAGAGATGGGAAAAACTACAAAAGGAAGGCAATCTAAAGTCAAAAATTGAGATTGATATTTTGAAAAATAGTAGTAAATTTTGAATATTGCCTGGGGGTTAATCACTCCAGATTCTTTTAATATGTTCATTTAGCCATTACAGAGTGGCATGCCTTAATGCATACACAGCGGGATCACTTATTTGGCAATGAAAATGAAGGGCTAAGTCAGTTGTTTTCAGAACTGGCTGAACATTAGAATGACGTGGGGAGTTTTGAAAAGTCCCCAGACCTCGGGCTGCACCCCAGATCAGTCACATCAGCACCTCTGTGATGGGGCCAGGTCCTGGCACTGGTGACTGCAATGTACACCCATGGGTGAGAGCCCCTGTACCAAGTAAAGAACACCGTAGATGTTGAATACAGTCCTCTCCTCCTGTCATTAGAGAATAAATGGCATAACTGGGGTGTGTCTGCACAGTTACAGTGGAGTTCTGGAATTTGGAGGATTTTCTTAAAGAACACATGAGGCTTCCTAAAATAATTTCTTCCTAGAGCACTTTTGTGAGAGGGGTTCATTATTAAAAATCTTGTTTTACAGACAGTTCAAAAGGTGATCCTCAAGATTAGGGACTCTAAGATAGCCAGAACCTACACACCTGTGGGGTTTTTATATATAAGTATGGTTTGGGTGGGGAGGGACAGGGATGCAGTACATTTCTACTTGTGTGCTAACTCTGAATGATTTGGTGGTGATTTCCTGGAACATGGTGTGAGAGAGAGATCCTGAGGCCAAGTCGAGCTTCAGCAGAACAAGTACTTGGATGGCTTATGAGGTCTATTACAGATGCGGAAGTGAGCTGTGGAAACATTTATGCTACGTTTTTCCTACCTTGGGTATCAGAAAAAGAGCTGGAGCTGTACGGTCAGAAAGGGATAAATGAGAATTCAAGTTCTGCCTTTGTGGTGATTTCAGAATATGTCATAGATTCTTTGACAAACTTCCTCTAAAAAAGTGGAGTCTCTTTCTCCCTCCATTGAATGTGGGTTGTACTCAGAGATTTGCTACTAACAAATAGAATGTGGTTGAAGTGATGCTGTGGGTAACCAAATGGATAACTTCCATTTCATTCTCTGTATTTTGGATCGCTAACTCTGAGGGAAACCAGATGCCATGTCATGAAGACACTCATCAGCCCATGAAGAGGCCCACACGGGGAGGAACTAAGGCTTCCCACCAACAACTAGCACCAGTGTGTGAGCCCCCTTGGAAACAAATCCTCCAGTCCCAATCAAGCCTTCCAATAACTATAGTCCCAGCTGACAGCTTGACCAAAACCTCATGACAAATCCTAAGCCAGAAGTACCCATCCAAACCATTTCCCAACTCCTTACCTACAGAGACTGTGGGAGATAATTAATGTTTATCATTGTTTTAAGCTACTAAGTTTTGGGGGTAATTTAATATGTAGCAACCAATATAGCTATTTAGTTACTTTATTCTCCAAGTTTTGGTTTCCTCATCTGTAAAACGGAGATAACAAATATCTCATAATGTTTTGAAGATAAAGTGAGTTGACAGTAAAATCTATCATTTACTGAGTACATTTGAGTACTATTACATGATCTTGCACTGTATTAGCCCATGAATCCTTTCAGGGTGTAACAAACCAAAGCTTTTGGAATGTAGGCTGAGCCATACAAGCAATCCCTAAGCATTGTGAAAAGAGGGTATTTTCAGTGATATCTGTGCTCCTCTTGCATTGTATAAAGTCTGTTTTTAGCAACGTGTATTTCTTAATATCTTAAGTGGAGAGAACTCAGACCCAGGCATTAGATTTAAATGTTCTCTTCCACATGTGAGGAAGTCCCTGTGTTGTGAGAGTTCAGAGGAGGCGGGGGTTGAGCATTTGGGGAAAGCTGATCACCCATCATTATGAGAACAAGGAACCACTACATGATGGCTGGGGATCTAGGGAGCTGCCTTGTCTACAGCTTTGAGGTTTTGCTGTCAGGAAGACCTGGATTCAAATATCAGCCTTTCCCTTAATGTCTATGTTATTTTGGTCAAATAATTCAAACTCTCTGAGCTTCTAGTATTTTATCTATGAAATGTGAATACTAATATCTACTTTATAAGATTGTTGTGAGATGTATTGAATTTAAGTACGAAAAAGTACCTAGTACAATCTTGGTACTTAATAGGTGGTCAATAGATGTAAATACTTTTTCTCTTGGGCCTCAAGTGGAGGTCAGTCCATGTAATATTCCTACGAGGTATTATTATCATCCCTATTTTATAAGTGAGGAAACTGAGGCCAGAGGCATCAACCCAAGGTCACATAGCTGATTAATGGGGTGGTCAGAATATGAACCCAGTCAGTCTTGCCCTTAAATAAAACACATATTTCCACCTCATTATTCCTTTCATGGAGCAAATATGTATGTGTATGTGACTTAAGTTTCTCTATTAGAAGAAAGTAAGATCTAAATAAATAGGCAAAGAGTAGTTTTAAAAATATATAGAAAGTATTTTTTCATATTTGCAGCTTCTGGGTGGTTTTGGTTTCCAACCATGTTTCTGATTTACTCATGTAGGATTTTCTCTTTCCTCCTCAGGTTTCTAGCTCTTTCCTGTGTTTTGGCCACTAGAAATTTCTTAGGGAATCTGCTTTGAAAGATTGGTGCATGAAAACTTGGGAACCCAGTGTACAGCAGTTAGAGGGAATTAGTATAAAAGGAAATGCATATCTGGGCTGAATTCCATGAGTGCCTCTCTGTACCCTGAGCTAAGAGCTGCAGACAAAGGTCTAGCTAGGGTGAGCTGTCTGGTTGAGGAGCTCAGTGAGGTTACAGCTTGGCCACATGCTTTTGCTTCTGTGAAACAGATTTTTCTCCTAGACTTTTCCCCCTGAGGATAAGGGATAAGGTCACGGGGTTCTTTTCTAACTTCTTTAAGAAGAGAGCCCAGATTCCCCGCACTGACGCAGAAATGGCTTCCTGTTAGGGAAGTCTGTGTTCTTCAAACTAGGGATCTTGTTTGTTAACAAAGCGGAAGAGGAATGCCAGCTGGCCACTCAGGTGGGCCTCCTCTCAGGTGGGGGTCAGGGTTTATAAATCTAGAAATGTCAATCTCCGGGCACACTGAAAAAATGTGTTCATTCATATACTTCAGCCAGTATTTATTGAGAGCCTACCATGTGCCAGGCGTAGCACTGAGAACTGGGTAGAAGCCAAAGTGGTAAATTAGTAATATATGATGAAAAACATGATCTTCACCGGGCTAGAATGTGTCAGCGATGGTCTACTCATCCCATGTGTACTTGAAAAAGGTGAAATACATGTCACAAGGATGCAACTTTTCCTTCATCTGTTACTCTGAGACTACTTCCAGCCAGCTCTTAGCTCTCCTGGTTCCTCAGCTCCCCTCCCACATTTGGCTCTAGACGTTGGCTCCTGAGGCTCTCTGACCAAGAGGGTGGACTTAATTTTGGCCTCAGAACCTCCCCCAGGAAGCGTTTTGATACTCATCCTCCAAAACATGCAACCCTGTTCAAGGCCTGGTTGGCTCTGAGGATCGGTGGCAGGCTCCCATTGACGGTACATGATTTGAATTTGTTATACTTCAATAAAAAGTGCAAATGAATTATTAGGTATGAAGTGACTAGAACTGGTACTACAGCCTTGGTTGTAACTGTCCCATGTGACACTGGCATCAAAACACAGAACTGCCTATACAGAATATGAATATAGAGTTCATCATGAAGGCAAGAATCCCAATAATCTAATAAAAGTCCAATTTTTGCCATAGTGACATGGTTATTTTAGGAGCAAAGAAATTTAACTCCCCTCTTTGCCCTGGAGGAATTCTTTTCAGCCCATTCAGCCCAGAATCATATTAGTTTGAGAGCTAGCTGTCACCCATGTGACCGTATCTGAGCTGCAGTTTCCTCACCTTTTTTTTGTTTCTTAAACATCTTTATTGGATTATAATTGCTTTACAGTGATGTGTTAGTTTCTGCTTTATAACAAAGTGTATCAGTTATACATATACATATGTTCCCACATCTCTTCCCTCTTGCGTCTCCCTCCCTCCCACACTCCCTATCACACCCCTCTAGGTGGTCACAAAGCACGGAGCTAATCTCCCTGTGCTATGCAGTTGCTTCCCACTAGCTATCGGTTTTACATTTGGTAGTGTATATATGTCCATGCCACTCTCTCGCTTTGTCCCAGCTTACCCTTGCCCCTCCCCATATCCTCAAGTCCATTCTCTACATCTGCATCTTTATTCCTGTCCTACCCCTAGGTTCATCAGAACCATTTAAAAAAAAATATTCCATATGTATGTGTTGGCATACGGAATTTGTTTTTCTCTTTCAGACTTACTTCATTCTGTATGACAGACTCTAGGTCCATCCACCTCACTACAAATAACTCAATTTCGTTTATTTTTACGGCTGAGTAATATTCCATTGTATATATGTGCCACATCTTCTTAAAGGGGAAGATTCATGCCTACTTTGCAGTTTGCAGAGTGGATGTGAGGAGAAATACTGTGATGCCTGTTCCTTGTCTAACACAGTACTGGAACATGCATGTCCACAGTAAGTAGTAGTTTGTTTTCCTCCCTCTCCCGGCCCTGCCTGCTCTTCTTCTCCCTCCTTCCCCTCCCACCGCACCCCCCACCCATTTGCATTCCTCTGTTTTTCCCTCTAAAGGCATCAATGAGTGTGCAGTATGGGTTCACTGGAAGGGGTACCCCATTCCAGATAATGTGGGTAGGGTGCCAGACCAGTGCTCACTGTATAGTAAATGTCCAATGATGTAAAAAGGTTATGTCTTGGATTTTCTATAACAAAAAATGCATCCAAAAATAGTTGACTGTGTTTCAACAGCATCCCCTTTCTCTAGACAGTGACCATTCTCTCTCTCCCTCTCTCTTTCTGTCTTTCTCTGCTCCACCCCAACCTCTCTCTTTCTTTGTCTCTTTCAGTTTTTGAACGCTTTAACAACATTTAATGTTTTCTCTCAGACTTTTTTTTTCAAATCTCCCCTTCCATTTCGAGTCTAAACTGGACCTTGCACCTGTAATGCTGGGGTTACAACACAAGTCCCAGCAACGAAAATTGGGAGGGGGGCAGTCAATGAACAGGGCTGTGTGATGATGAGTCAGAGGAACCCTGTCACCGCCTGAGTTACGGGACGGGAGCCCAGTGAACCGATGCCGGCGCTGAAGGGCCCGGCTTCCTCCCGGGGGCTCTGGTCTGTCACCAAGGCTGGACCCTGGCTCAGGGGCACCACCTCTGGTAATTAGCTGATTTGCTCTGATCTCTCCATCCTCCACTTTTTGGCAGCAACACATGTGCAGACAGAATCTAGCAGCTGAGTACTGAACGAAGCCAGGAAAGCAGGGACATCTATATCAACTTCTAAAGGCACTGCTCATTATTATCCTAGGGGGAAATGGAAAAGTCAGCAGCACCATCTTATTGTCTTAAGGGGCTAATTTTCTAATCAGCCAAGGGGAAAATAGTTATGTCCAAACAGATGAAGAGGCACTGGCATGACAGTATGTCTGTTCTTTGGTCATCGGCAAGGAAGGAGGATCTTAAACAAGTCAGCTGGGCAGAGTGACCAGGAAACAGCATGGGTGTTGGACATGGGCAAGTTGGGTTTAGACCCCAGGTCTGTTACTTGCCATCCACGTGTCTGTGACAGACCAGTTAGCCTCTCTGAGCTTCTCCTCTCTCATGTGTAATAAAATGAGGGGGATGGTCACTCATTCCCAGGCTGCAGTGAGGAGTAAGGAGAGGACAGTGAGAATGCCCAGCTCTGTGTCTGATACACGGTTGGGGCTCAAATGTGAGCTTCTGTTCCCTAGACCTAACCTGAACCTGTATTTCTTCTTTCCAGACCCCATGTCAGCATGTATTCAGAAAACAAAATCATTTGCTTAACCCTCCGAAAAATACTTCCTCTTTCTAAACTCTGTGAGGCTAGTCACAGGGAGTGTTAAGCTAAGTCAGGGGAATTAAGTGCGTGATCCTCATTCCTACCCAGAGCGGCTCTGGAACCACCCTTCTTCTCGGATAATTTCTGGGTAAAATCAAAACACAGCAGCTCCACCGTGTGCTCTGTAACCCGCAGAGAGGGCCTCGCTATTTCTGGAATGAAGGAAGTGGAAAGCAGGACAAATTCTGTTTGTGCAGGGCCAAAGCTCCCTTCCCCTTGTCTCTCGGCCACGCCCTGGGGGTGTTGTCAGCCAAGGCCAGTACCCCACCGAGGCAGGGCCCCTGGGTGTTGCTGGGCCTCTCCAGGCTGCCATGGGAGGTAGTGGCAAGGCTAGAAGTCACTTTAGTCTTTCCCATTTTGTGCGTTTTAGGACCAAAATGATTGCAGTAACATGATTTATAATCCCCTACATTTTACATTGCCTTTTAATTTCCAGAATATCTCACCCTGCACCATCTCATGATTGTCTCACCAAATTCTCAGACTTTTCAGAGATAGAAGAGGATTAGCCCCATTTTACAGATAAGGAAATAGAGTCAGAGCAGTTAAGAGATTTGCCTTAAATAAGGTTCTACAGCAGGTGATGCTCTTGGCATATCCTCATCTGAGCACAGTGGGTAAGAGCAGAGCTGGGCATCCGACAGAACCCTGCAGAACCATATTCCAGCCCAGCTCCACTGCTTGTTGGTCGTGTGACTTCCAGGTTAGTCATCTTTGCTGAGCCCAAGTTCCGGGAATGGGGAGTAATGATGGTGGCTGCTTCTTTTGGGTGTCCCCGAGGAAGACAGTATCTTTACTCCCCTGGGTCATCTCTGAGGAAGCTTTACAATCCTGGAATGTCTTCGGGGAGGGAGACATTCTCTCTCCTTATCATATGCACTCACTCTCTCCAGCTTCCAAGGCTTGTTTGCTATTTTAATCATCTCTGAACAGAGCTTGTCAATGCCTTTGCTCAGAAGACTTGGACCTTGCAGAAATGCCAAGAAATCTGAGGAAAATTGTCTCCCAATAGTGACAAAACCCGACCCACACTGAGAAAAGACTTTAGAGTCATTGTTTATGCTGTTTGAGGACCAGTACCAAATTTTGCTGCAGAAATATTCATGTTGTCTGATTAGCAGGTGTTGCCCTAACTTCTGTGGGGTGTATGTTATACACAGTGTGTGCACCATTTTGCCTCTCTAGCATCCAAAGGAAAATCTAAACCACATTTGTCCCCAAAGATTTCAGATAAGAGATTGTGGCCCTATATAAGAGGACGTTTTAATATTTTCTTCCTGTGCCCCAATATGTCTTTTTGCAAGAGCCCCATTTTGCAGACTGTTGCTCTAGAGAAGTACAATTCCAAGTATGGTACATCTGCTGCTGGTCTGTGATGGGGTGAATGTAAATCAATTCAGTCGTTATATCAGCTCACTTGTTGCCTAACCAGACTTAATAAAGGAATCAACAGGTTGCTTTTCTTTGCGGAGAATGCTCCTTATCTCACTGACGATGTGCTTTGAGAAGCACTGCTCTAGAACATGAGCCCCTATAGGACAGGAGCCTTACCTTAACCATCTTTGCATCCTAGTCCTAACCCAAGGCCTGAAACATAATAAATGCTGGACACTCTCTTCTACTGTGTTGTGTGGCTTCCTGCCCCACGACGGACTCTCCCCAGCTTTTGCCTGCCTTCTGAGTCCTGGCCCCTCTCTCCCACTCTCCTACCCCCTTGCCCTCTCTTCAGACATCCATCCCCTCCTCTGCCAGCCTTCCCAGTGTCTCCTCTGCAGGAGAAATTGCCCTGTTCTGAACCTCTAGCAACAGGTCCACAGTTCAGTTCTTACAGTCACGATGCTTCCTTTTCAGTTATTTTACTTCGTGATTCATGTCCTCTGCCAGCTGTAAATTCCTGGGGGCAGAGACTCTGTTCTACTCGGTGTGCTCAGGACCCAACCTGTAACCTTTCTCAAAATAGGTGCTTAAGAAATATTTATTCCATGAACAAATATAATGATCAGTAATATGATCATTGCTAAATTCTCAACAGTCACCTATTGCCATGACACACGTCTAATGTGAGATTTTCAGAAATAACACTGCCTAAATTTACATTGATATAGAAGAAACTTTCATGCCCACAGAGACCATTTCTTCCAAATATTGCTCTAGTTGGCTTGACTTTGATTTACACTAAACTCTACAAGTTATAGCAAGTTAAGTACTGATTCCAATGCTTGGCACAGAGGAAGTGCTCAGTAACTATTGCTGTTATCACTTTTGTTGATGTTAATATTACCAGACACATACTTTTGTGTGTATTCTCTGGGATGGAGAAATGTTTTTTGTTGAGTGAGTCTGTAATGGTTGTAAACTCTAGGGTAGCCAGTCGGCTGGCAGAAATTTGCTCATCTGTCAGCCTGGCCATTTTCTAAAATATTCTTAGGCTGTATCACACTGTGTGGTGCTAATCCTTTCCAGGATTCACAGTTGGTGGCTAGCTGACACAGCTGGTGTGCCCGTGGCATGAGGAGTATATACTGTGCTGTTGGCCCTACAGGTTGTCACAAAGAAAACTTTCTGTAACTGTGGGGCAAGTGCAGAAAAGACAGATCTGAAATATAGGTACAAGTGTCACAGTCACTGAGCTCTTTGGTCTCTGGCAAATCATTCACTGGGTTTTCACTCCAGGAGCCACTGAGTTGCTGGATCATAGACGGAATCATAATCTTCTGGGGAGGAGGGGGAGTTTGTCTGTTCCTCCCATGTGCCTTTTCTTTGGTACTTCCTCTCTTTCTCTACAGCGACCCTGCCACCAGGCACTCAGTAAGCCTTTGGGATGTGACCCCTGGAAAGTACACACCATCAGGAAATTTATACTTCAGGGTGAAGCTGATTCTGAGTGGGCCTGTCCTAAGGTGCATTGATTCTCATTATTTACAGTGTTTATGTCTCATAAAGTTGCCGCAAATACTGAATTAATGAGTATGGAATCCTTGCTCCTAGAGAAAATACAGGGCAGGGCTCCTGCAAGCCTCTCATTGTAACATTTTCGTCAACTGTTCAATACATAACCTTGTTTTATGTGTGTTTCTGTCCAAAGACACCTGATTTAACATATTTCTTACAAACAGTTAATTAAATGCAGTGTTTCTTTATAATAAAACAATATTTCAATTACAAATTCCTTTGGCTTTTAGCCTCAGGGCAATGCTGCCCACTGTGCTTTTTTAAAATTGGTTGTCATCTCATGCATCCACAAGTTTAGTTGCTTTTTCATCTTTTCCACAGCTCTATCATGCACTGTAGGCATTACTGTAATCCCTGTCAACTAGACACACCGTGTGAAATTCCAGTTCAGCAGTAATCAACAAGAGAAAGCAGGGCTGGCTAGACTCAATCTTTCGGTGAGGGTGGTGGCAAAGTACCTTTGGTGTGTATCTGGTGTCTCTGTTGCATTGTGGTTTGGGCACTGCTCCAGCTGCCTAGGCCTAAGGGTGACTCTCTGACTCCCCTGGAAATTCTGTGAGCTGCTTGATGGCCTTGAATAGATTCACTTCCCATTTAAACTAGGTAGAGTCGATTCTGTGGTTTGCAACTAAGAACCTGCATTGTAGAATGTTTAGCAGCATCCCTGGCCTTTACACACTAGATGCCAGCAGCACCCCACCCCCAAGCTGTAAGGGTAAAAATGGTCTCCAAACATTGCCAGATGTCCCCCAGGGAGCAATTATTGAGAACAAGTTTAGCCTAATCACACCTGGCAAAATTTCCTAGTGAAAAGGACTGGTAGATAATTTCAGAAGTATAATGTCATGAGACTTGTATACTATTTGAATTTGTAAATGTATGTATTTGTGCTTCAGTTAACCTACAATAACATAGCTAGATACATAGATAGATGATAAATACATAGTTAGGTAGTCGATAGATAGATAGACAAATATAGAGATAAATGTGTATATAGTTCATTGCATAGTGTGTGTTTGAGGTATCTTAATCAAGTTTAAAAAAACTTCTTTAGAAGAGAGATCTGAACTAGAAGACAAATTATACATCAGGTCTCACCATCTCTGGCTCTCTTTGGGCACTAAATAATGAGAATTTGCACCTTTAGTGCCTTCACATGAACTCGTTATATTTACTCAACTCACCATTTGCAAAATGGTACCCAAACAGGGATCAGGTAGACATTTAGTGTCCAGTGGTTCCTGGGCATATTTCTTCAAGCAATACAGCTGTCTGATTCTCATCAGGGACATTGTGATTTTCTAAATTTTAAATGGGTAGAAGAAGCCAGCAGTTTAAGCCTCCCTTTAAGCATGAACTCTCAATTAACTCATGCTGTATCTTTGGAAAACTCAGTTACAGCTAATAAATGTATCAGGCTACTGCTTTAGGGTTACATATTTCCTGTCTAGTTTTTTTTTGTTGTTTTTTGGGTTTTTTTTTTTTTTTTGACATTCAGATAAACGGTTGCCTGGAAGGAGAGATTTATTGGTTTGCATTGACTGTCCCTTCCTTATCATCTCACTTTACTGAACTGGAGCTAACCAACAACAGCAGCTTCCACTGTGAAAAGAGCTTGACCTTTCCAGCATTCTGCTACTGCTTCTTTCCACATTCAGCCTTAAAATGAACTCAACATTCTCCAGAGAGCAAACCAGCATCTTCGGGCATCTTTATCCCATGATGACAGGAACTCATTTCCTCTCAGCTATTTAATTGCCATTGTGTTACCTCAGTTTCTCTAAGATGGTTATGCTGGGGAGGCCAAAGACACAACAATTTGGGGAAACCACAGACTGAAGTGAGTGCACAGCGGGTAGGTAAAGCATAAGCATGAAAACCAAGCACATGGTATTGAGTGTATGGTAGGGGCGCAATAATTGCTAGTCTTCTTACTCCTCCTCCCCTGACCTTTGACACCTCTCTCAAACTGAACCCTTCCTGATATGACCTCCGGAGCTTGGTCCTGAGCTCAGAGAACCATACGTCACATATCATGTAATCAGTCCAATTTGGCAACTGTTGTTGGCAACTGTATTTTTCTCTGGATTCTAGATTCTTGACTGGTCCTCAGTCAAGGGTATTCTGGTAATACCCTTGTTGCCAAAACTCTTTGATGGGGACAAAACACTGTCCCATCAGGAGAGACCAGGTTAAATTGTATTGAGCAATATCTACCAGCTTGGAGGAAAATTCTCATCTAGCCCAGACAAGAGATTCTTCTGGAAAACTACATAAAATCCAATCTTAAAATTTAATTATTTAAAAAAATGTGCCTCAGTTGTGCTTGTGCAGCAATATTTCTTAATGCAAGTCCTCTATCATCTGAGAGTGATAAACTTTCTTCCCCTTACCACTAACCAGTATTATTTTATTCCTAGTAATTGTTACACACATACACACACACACACAAAGGCATATAGAAGATTTGGTCAATTTATCCCTTTTTCTTCCTTTATTCTTGCTTTATTCTATCTATGAGATAGTTTCTTGTTACTGTAGTTGGCTTCCTGTGTTGTTAGAGAATCTTTGGTCTCTGAAAACCAACTGACTCCATGCTAATGGCCACTCCACGATGTCAGGGTGGCCTAAGTGAGAGAAAGTTCAGCTGCCATATTTGGGGGGTACTTTGCTATGCTCAAGAGCCTCCTCTTGAAATATGTGTATGTATGAAGGGAGTTGGTACATCGGTCCTATCATGATCTTTCCCCTTCTGTACCCACTGTAGACCAATGGAAAAATTGGGACCCCCAATTTTCTACAACAGTTTGGCTCCACAGGAAGCTGGGGCATTGGGAAAAGACTGGTGACATGTTCATCAACCCATTTTTACTTTCTAGAGACTCAGCTAAACAACATTCCCATGCTCCCTTGCATCTGGGCAGGGCCATGTGATTAGTTCTCACTAACAGAATGTGAGACATAAGTGTTATGTCTACTTAGGGTCAAAGCAGTTAATGGCGGGCATGGCTTCTCCACGGTCTTTCTTACATGCTGTGTTTCTGAATGTGGAAGAGCCAATGGAGAAGCCTGAGCTGTCTCAAGGAGTCATTTTGGGGTAAGGTGACCAAGTCATCCAGGTTTGCCTGGGGCTTTTCTGGTTTTAGGACAGAGTGTTCCGTGTCCTGTGAAACCCGTCAGTATGCAGAAAACTAGAATGGTTAGCCACCCTGTTCTTGGAAGACAGACATTAACCACTGGACTGAGCAGGAAGAAACTTTTATTGTATTTATCCTCTGATAATTTGAGGTTGTTGTTCTCAGATTAGCTTACCTTGACTAATACAGGTAATTTTATGCACTCTCCCCTTTACAACATCACTTCACTCTGGGATTTTCCTCCAATACCCTAGTGGTCCTTTTCTTGCCTTGACTTTCTTCACAAAATATCAGTAAAGCTTGGGATTGATTTTAATTATTTGTTTCCTGGACCATGTTTACTCAGATGAAAAATTGTGCAGAGCTTAAATCACTTGATGTATTAGCTATCTCTTGCTTTGTAACAAATCACCCCAAAACTTGGTGAGCTTAAAACAACATATTTATCAACTTACGGTTTCTGCAGGTCAGGAATCTGGGCATGGCTATCTGGGTCCTCCAGTTCAGGGTATCTCATGAGGTTTCAAACAAGTGTCCCCAAAGCTGCAGTTCTCTCAAGGCCCAAGTGGGGCAGGGTGCCCTTTCCAGCTCACCCACACGCTTGATGGTGGGATTTGATTCCTTACTGGATGTTGGACTGAGGACTTCAGTTTGTCCCTGGTTGTTGGCTGGAGGGCCACGCTTAGTTCCCTGATTTATAAACCTGTTGAAAGAAGGAATGGGCTGGTCAGCAAGGAGGCAATGGCCCTGAGGAGGGGATGCAGAAGGATGGCATGATGGAAGAACAACAAGAGGCCAGATTGTCTGGAGCACATGTACAAAGGTGTTGCAGGTGTTAGGGAATGAGGTCAGAGACTGAGGTAGAATCCAGATCCAGACTTGCAGTGGCAAAGACTTTGAATTTAATACATTTGAAGGTTTTTTAAAATTTTTATTTATTTTTGGCTGTGTTGGGTCTTCGTTGCGGTGCACGGGCTTCTCGTTGCAGTGGCTTCTCTTGTTGCGGAGCACGGGCTCTAGCCGTGCGGGCTTTAGTATTTGCAGCATGCAGGCCCTAGAGCACGTGGGCTTCAGTAGGTGTGGTGCGCGGGCTCAGCAGTTGTGGCTTGCGGGGTCTAAAGCACTGGCTCAGTAGTTGTGGTGCATGGGTTTAGTTGCTCCACGGCATGTGGGACCTTTCCGGACCAGGGATTAAACCCATGTCCCCTGCATTGGCAGGCGGATTCTTAACCACTCCGCCACCAGGGAATTCCTCGTTTGAAGGTTTCGAGCAGGGACATTTTATTTACTTGAAGAGGATCAACCTGGCTCATGGAAGTTATTAACCAGAGTTTAAGAAATGGACTTTTCTGTTTTTATACCTCTGTCTCTTGAGCTTAGTTTATGTGTGTTGCTTGAGAGGATAAACCTTCCTAGTGCCCTGAAAAAGCAATAGGTTTCTGAACCCACGTCAAACCCCAGACTGTGGTATATCCCCTGAGTTAGTGGATGTCACCTGTGAGACCTCTTGGGGCCATGTGGAACCCACCTCCACACACACATGACCTGCCTCAGCAGTTGAATTTCTTCCTAGGAGACACCTAACTGCTTCTCCTTGGGCTTCCCTGCCATAGGTTCATCGTCCAGCCTGGAGCCCTGCACAATTCCTCAGTGCCTCCGTCAGTTACTCTCAGTACATTTCACCACAAAAAATTGCCAATAAAAGTAGCTGGTACATAAGTGGACGTTGCCAGCCAGAGAGTGTGGTATGTCTTCTGCTTGTCTCTTGAAGGTGGAGCTGTGAACCCATGTGTGCATTTTATAATTTATTTGTCTAACTTCTTACGATTGGTAACTTTATGTGTCCACTTGGCTGGGCCATGGTGCCCAGCTGTGTAGTCAGACTTTATTCTGGATGTTTCTGTGAGTGTTTTTGGATGAAATTAACATTTAAAATCAGTGGACTTTGAGTGAAGCAGACTGTCCTCCATAATGTGGGTGGGCTGCATCCAATCGGCTGAAACCTCAATAGAACAAAAGACTGTTCTCCTCTGAGCAAAAATTCTGCCAGCAGATGGCCTTGGGACTGGAGCTGCAGCAGTGGCTCTTCCTGGGTCCCCAGCCTGCTGGTCCATCCTGTAGATTTTCACCTCGCCTGTCTCCATAATTGTGTGAGCCAATTTCTTAAAATAGATCTCTTTCCATACACACAGACACACATTCTGTTGGTTCTGTTTTTCTGGAGAGCCCTAATACACTTCCTCAACAGATGTCATCTACCTTATATAAGAGGCTTGTAGAGGATTTCCCAAGAATGAGCACAGAATAGGTACTGTATTTGTCAAATGCTTACTCGCAGACAGGCACCGTACCAGCCCTGACAGGGACATGAAGCTGAATGTGACCCATCCTGTTCCCCACGGCTGACACCCTCACAGGGAGTTCTTGTTCTATGGCAGAAGGTGCACATGGCTTTAATAGGCCAATGTTGGGATAAAGCCCATGGGTTCTGCCACCAGGACCATGTGGGTGTGAATCCCTGCTCTGCCACTTAGCGATCATCAACATTTAACTTCTCTGAGCCTCTGTTTCCTCCTCCGTTATGTGGAGTCAGCAGTCCCCAGCATAAGGATGAGGCTGCTGAAAATATTAAAAGAGCTAATGTATGTAGAGTATTTGGCAAAAATATGTATGCAACAGATACGTTATTATAAATACCTTATTATATGCTTGGGAATAGCATCAGCAAATTACTTAACCTCTGAAATACTCAGTTTGCTCACCTGTAAAATGGCCATAATGATAACAAATTATTTTTGATATATTAAATTTCATATTAGTAGGGACTTCCCTGGAGGCTCAGTGGTTAAGACTTTGCCTTCCAATGTGGGGGTGTGGGGGTTCGATCCCTGCTAGGGGAGCTAAGATCCCACATGCCTCGTGGCCAAAAAACCAAAACATTAAAAAAAAAAACAGAAGCAATACTGTAACAAATTCAATAAAGACTTTAAAAATGGTCCACATCAAAAAAAATCTTAAAAAATTTCATACTGGTAGAGCAGACTGTAAAAATACTGTTCTTCTGTGCTACATATTTTGATGCTCTCTGTTCACTGAAAATGGTGTCTGACAGCACACACAACAATAAAGATGTGTTTTTATGGTTCATTTTATGTCCATGATCGCTTACACAATATTCTCTTCCTCATTCATCAATTTAAGTCTATGGGTATTGAGTGGCTACTCTATGCCAGGAACCATGTTAGGGGCTCTAGGTGCATAACTTACAATGTTCTCTGCAGTTTCTAGTGTGTAGGTATTATCACCCCCCTCGCAGAGGTTAGAAAATTTTGGTTTAGCTGAAAACAGAGCACTTTAGAATATGTTCAGAGATAAAGGATACCATTCTCGTCCTCACAGAGCTCACCGACTTGTTAAAAATTACCCAGAGAATCCTTGTTTGAACCCAAAGTGGTGGCATTTAGGGTACCTAATGGCAGTGTCCTCTCTGCAGACACTCCTCAGGATGTGCCTTAATGCAGCGGAAGCCCCTCCCATTCTCAGCAGTTAAGAGCTTCTTTGCTGCCCCAAGGCTGTCCTTTAGGGCAAGATAAGCACTGCAATGAAAGTAATGGAGTTAGCTAATTTACAGCGGTCTTCTTGGCTAAAATGAGCGATTTAATTTCCTGTCCTTGAAACGGCATCTTCTTCGGGGAGATAGTGACTCTCACAGCCTGGCAGGGTATACTCAGAGCTATCTGAATGCCCCAAATGTGCCTGTAGCAAATTTCCGACCAGACACTGGCTTGCAAGACCTTGAGAAATTCTGTCTTGGTAGAACTTGGCATTCTTCCTGCCTGAGACATTTTTAATAATTTGGCTATAGGATAAAACCCTTACTTAATTCATGGGTATGTAAAACAACTCTAGCTCAAAAGTATCTATAAGTCCACCCTTTCCAAATATAACTACAAATGGAAAGAGAAACTGTAAAATGTTTTCAGTGGAAAATTTCACTCCAGAGGGTCTAATCGCTCCAGACATGGTGGTTGACACTCCCAGATCATCCACTGGCAGCTGTTACTTCTCTAAGGATCTGATGCTCTTTTAAGCAGAAGCCCACAAGCCATGGAGTTTGTGCTTGTTTGGGGAGCAGCCCAAGCCCATCGCCAGGTATGACAGGGTCAAATATTCATCCTGAGTGTTCACTGTCTCCCCTACACCCCACCCTCTAAGGCAAATGCTGTCTTTGCCTGCCCTATCCACGAGCTTTGCTAGGGCCAGGAGAGGCAAAAATGGAGAGATGGTGGTGGTTTGTGCCCGACATGGCCAAGATATATTTGCCAAAGAGACGAAGGAATAGACATTGAAGGAAAGGGAAAATGAAAGGCAAGAGATGGAAGTCGCAGTTTTTTATCCTAATCTCAGAAATGACATCCTATTGCTCTTGCTGTTTGCTATTCATTAGAAGTGAGTACCAAGTCCAGCCCATACTTGAGGGGAGAGGATTACACAAGGGTATGAATACCTGGAGATGGGGATCACTGGGGCCCATCTCAGAAGACTGTCTACCATGCTTGCTGCCTCCAGTGAGGGTGGGGGTCTGTAGATTTTCCTGAGTAGTTGATGAGGAACTGATTCTCATTGGGATGTGAGCCCCCATGAAAAGAAGCCTGGCTCTAGTTCCTCTGAACAGTTTTGAATTGTTAGTATCATCTCTTAACTTCTGTTTTTGGGATGCAGTCTCTATCACTGTGATCGCTTCCTGTAATCTTCTTAAATTGAAGCAAGGAAGAGAACCAACATTTATAAAGGCAGACTATAGTATATAGCATGTGGGTATGCTATAGCTTATAGATATACTATAGCATGTAGATATATACTACAGCATGTAGGTATTCTATATATTTTATCTCTTTCAATGCTATCTATGAAGCAACTGTCATCAGCCCCATTTTCTAGATGAGGAAACTGAGGCTCTGAGGTACAGCATCTTGCTTAATGTCACTCAGTGAATAAGAGGCAGGGCTAGGATTCTAACTCAGGCCCGTCTTTCTCAAAGCCCGCGCCCCTGCCACCTCCCTAAGCAGCAACAGGTTTGATCTCAGGGAATTCTTCCCTAGATAGAGCAGGAGATAAAAGTCTCCTACCAGATCCTACAAATTTTCTGAACCCCAAGCAAAAACTCAAACATTTCTGCTATTCCTAGACAATGGGCTCTCTGCTCTGACATAGGGCTGAAATTATAAACAAATAGAAAATGCAGCAAATTACTTGCCATGCGGCAGTGCAGTCGACTGGTTGAGTGGTTGAGCTTTGGAATTCGACAGACCTGAGGTGTTCAAATGCCAGCTCTGCCGCTTTTCATCTGTGCCATCACGGCAAATCGCCTAATCCCTCTGACACTGTTTCCCTAACTGTCAAATGGAATTATTGTGAAGATGAGATGGCCTTAATGTATATAAACCTCAGGGCCCAGCACATAGAAAGGCCTGAATACCTTCTGAATATTCCCCCCGCTCCCTCAGTATTCCACACTTAATGTGTGGACCTTTGTTTTTGTCAGTCTCTTCTGGGCAAAACCAAGTCCCAGGCACATCAGGATATTTGTCAATGGAAGTTAATTCTTGGTGCATGTCAAGACCCACATTGTTAACTTACTTCGTGCCAAGTGGAGCCCATCTAGCTGCCTCACAGCAATTGTCGCTCAGTGCTGTTTCTCCACCTATTTCTACAGGAAACCCAGAAGAGCAGCAGTGTCTTCTGCTGGTGGAGACTTCTTGGACTGCTGGTGGAGGGCTCTTGGACAACAGATGCAGTCTCAGACAAGTGTTTGCTCCCAATTAAACAAGCCAATAGTTCACTCCTCTTCTTGGGTTGGTGGTGGGGGGCAGAGGAGGGCTGAGGGAGTGGCCAAGAGAGTCATGTCCTTCACATGGAAACATGAAGCCAGAGGGCAGGCTACTCTCCCAGCCCAATACCCGGGTTTGCCATCCTTGTACTTGGCTATGCTATCATGCATCATTTCCTCATTCTTAACCCCTCTCTTCTCTTACCATGCTCTTCAGCAGTCGTACATGGGATCATTAGTGATGGCTCCAGGAAGAAGGGGGAAGTGCTTACAGACCTTGATTATGTGACAAGAACCCAGAGTCAAATCTCTAGTTAAAATGTCTCCCCGTTGTTCTACTGGCTTAAGCAAGGTCCTTGCCTCGTCCTGCCTGTGTCATCTTGTCTCCTGGTCCACCACACGGAGACAATGTGTAACTCTGTCTTAGAATATTCATATTTTATTCTCTCCCCAACTGACCTGTAGGACCAACGTGATTCCAAACCCCCTCTGTTCTCTTGATGCTGGACATAGAGAAGGGGCCCAAGAGTCAAGGCAGTCAGTACGTGACAGATGCTCACAGCTGACAGGGAGAAGACAGACATGGCCAAGGTAAGGTGAAGGTCACTGTGGCTGGCAAATGTCTCCCATTTCTCTTGATAATGCTCTCCCTACCCCTGTCATAGGATGTGAGTTGTTAAGTATAGGGAAGGAGCTGAAAATGGGAGTGGATCATGATATGGGATATGGGATAATATGTGATGAAAAAAGAGTTTCCTCTTTTTTTAATTAAAAAATTTTTATTCTTTATTTTATTTTTTTGGCCACGCTGCACAGCTTGTGGGATCTTAGTTCCCTGACCAGGGAGTGAACCCGGGGTGCCACAGTGAAAGCGCTGAGTCCTAACCACTGGACCGCCAGGGAATTTCGCCCAATTAAAAAAATTTTAAAAGCCTGTTCAGAATGTCTGGGAGCTTGGGCTTTACATACCTTGCCTCAGTTACCCTGGGCTCCAGCCAGAAATAAGGCAGCAACAAAATTTCCTATGATTTGGTGAGTTTCCTATGATTTTGTGACTCTTGGTCTTACTTTAAGTGATTCGAAGAACCCCAAAGTGCCATGCCTGCTTAATAATGCTAACATCACCCCCATTTTTGACGCTGGCTTCTTGTCATCTGTGTGGCCTTCCATGCATGAAGCTCATTCACCACTGTGAAATTTGACACCTCTCCCATTACTCACGCCCCACATTACGTGGTCCTTTCCCCTGGCTAAAGAAGCATGATTCAGATCTCCCTGGGAAACTGCTCTGTGTGTCTGTAATCTGGTCACTGTCTTGGTTGTTTTACTACTTCTCTGACTGTTGTCATCCTCATTGGTTTTTCTTGTTCTTTCTGGGTCTTAATATTTTTGTTCCTTAATAGCTATGGCAACCACTTTTTCTTTTCATTCATTTTCTCCCTGGGCCAAAAAGCTCATTCACTATCAGCGTTTAAACCACTATCATGTGATGAAGCTTAGAAGTCTGTGTCTCCAGGTAGAACTTTCTCTGGAGCTCCATATTCTATGTCCATCCAAAGTTTTCCTTGAATGTCCTAAAGGATCCTCAAACTCATCCTGTCTAAAGCTAAGTCAATTCCCTACCCCAGCCGGCAAGCTCCTTTCTTGAATTTCCCAGTTACTAGGAGATGTCACCACTTCCCCAGATTCCAAAGCCAGACCTCCAACCCCTGCATTCCTCCTTGATTCTTGCTCTTTCTCATCCCACATCCAATATGTCCTAAAGATTTTACCTCCTAAATGTCTCTTTCATGTGTCCCTTCCCACCTCACCTTCCATTTACAGCCCTAGCCTCATCTCTTCTTACCTGGGCCATTGTTTTCATTAGCTTTCTAGTCTTCCTGCCTCCATCTGATGCCTTCCATTCCCATTCCTTAGTCACCAGAATGGTCTCCATAAAATGAAAACCTGACCATGACACTTTTCTTTCCACACAGCTGTTGCAATATAATCTAACTCCTTTTCACGGTATACACAGCTCACTGTGCTTTGGCTCCTGCCTCCCCACCCCTCTCACTCCCCTCCCATGGGGTCCCTCACCCTCTACACTAGCACATCTCATACATCACGTGATTTAATACATAACAACCTTTGCACGTGCTGCTCCTTTTGCTGGAAATGCCCTTTACTTCTTATATCCATTGGGCAAATGCATGCTCATTATTAAAAACTCAACTTGGATGTTACCCCAGTGAATCCTTCCCTGAACCCTCTCCCAAAGTCAACCATTCACCCCTCAGCACCATGCCACATCTGGCATGCACTTTTATTCAGACCCGTATGACACTGTACTGTCCTCTTTGTTTATGTGCTTAGCTACTTCCCAAACTGTGAGATGCTGTATCTTTAGCAACCATCACAGTGTCTTATAAGAGATATATGCCCAATAAAAGTTTGTTGACATCAACTTAATGTGTGCCTTCTTATGTTTTCCCTATAGGCTCTTTCACATATAAAATAATACAGTTTGAAAATTTTCCTCTTTTTTAACCTTTATAAAGCTTTTCTCATATGAAAAGAGCAAAGAATATTTATACCAGTGACTCATTACGTTATTTGAAATAAAAACATCTGAGTAGATCTTTGGAAAGGTGAATTTCCAGCAAAATAAAAACATGGTAAAATTTGTTGTCGCATGTCGGATTACATGGAATCCAGTTATCAGTGATGTATCTGCTCCAAAGTTTTCAGTCTGAGGCTCGGATGAAGCCCTGGACGGAAGCCCAGAGCCTCGAGTCCTGCCTGGCACACTTCAGACTCTTGGCAAATCTTTATTAAATGAATGAACCTCTCTGGGCCTTAGCTTCCTCCAGAGTGAAGGGAGGGATGAGAGTAGATTGCATCTGAGCCTTCTCTCTGCTCCCACATTTTATGATTCTGATTTAATTATAAATACAGAGCAACTTAGAAGGAATGGTACAACTGCTTGTCATTGGAGAGATGGCTCTATCTATGAATGGACATTCTCTAATGGGGTTTCTATCTTTAAAAAATCTTTATGATTATTATTTTTGCTTACAAAGGTAAATGCATGCTCCCTAGATACCCTTAGTAGTTTGGTGTATAATATTTCAGATGAGTTCTTATGCATGTACAGGCATACTTCGTTTTATTGAGGTTTGCTTTATTGTGCTTCAAAGGTATTGCATGTTTTACAAATTGAAGGTTTGTGGCAACTTCATGTTGTCAGATGATAGAAATAAAATATTTTTTTAAAATTAAGGTATATATATTGCTTTTTTAGACATAATGCTATTGCACACTTAATAGACTACAGGATACTGTAAACATAACTTTTATATGCACACACACACAAATTTGGTTGACTCGCTTTATTGCAGTATTCACTTTATTGTGGTGGTCTGTAACTGAATCTGCTATATCTCCGAGGTATGCCTGTACCTGTACATAATTAAAATCAGATTTTTTTGGCCATTGATTACTTTTTTAAAAAAAACTCATCAAAATATCATGAACATCTTTCAGAGACAATTTTCTTTATGGAAAAAGGCAGTGAAATTCTTTGGTGGTTGATGTCAGTGGCTTCTGTTAAAAATATAAATAATATTCTCCTCTTTCTACCACACTCTTGACCAGACATCTGAGGGAGGGGGAGTCCCTAACCTGGAATTTTGTTTAAAATACAAATTCCCATCTCACATTCCATATAATTCCTGGCAATCCCTTGAAAGTTCTGCTCACTTTTAGCCCTGGAATGCCTTCATTAGCACCTTTTGACTGCTGTCATTGAACAAAAAAACTGGGCTTTTGGCACCTATGGGAAATGCCATGAGGGGGTGCCAGGGAACCCACATCCCTAAGACTTACAAGATTCATCTTCATTTGTAGTTCTTGTTCTCCCTCCTCCACCCCCTGCTTTGAGGCTACAGCTCTTCCAGGGGCAGCCCAGCTAAGTAGCCTGAATCCCTCCTCCTCTCTGCCCTCCGCCTCCCACATCTCACTCTGGGGGCTGCTTAATATGCAGCCAGCATCCACTCAACATAATATGCCTTTACCTGCCAATGTGCTTTGAGGGATATTGTGAGCATTAAATTTGCCATTTACATTTTCATGTCTGACATAATTGAGGAATGAATGCTCTTATGAAAATTAAACTTGTGGTTCTCCGGGGCTGCTGTAACCCTGTTAAAATGTAATGTGATTTTTGATGCTTCTTCTTGAGGTTTTTATTAAATAGAATATCAGGATGACTAATTCCCTGGGCCTAAATGCAGGCTGGGAAGCAGCATTATTGATGGGGCCGTGTCCAAATGGTCCTCCGTGCTCAGCCTCTAATGGCCTAATAATGCATTATACTTGAATCAGAAATACTTTGAGTCGTAGTGCTTATTGCCATTATTGAAAACACCTGGATGCTCCATTCATCAAGGTTACATCCAAAGGGGCCCATTTGTTTATTAGGCTGTCAGTAAACATCTCTATTTGTTCTGGGTTCAGTCACATTTGGCCACACTGGAGAGAGAGCTCAGATCCAGCCTGGGGATCTCTTGTGGTTTCTCCTGATTTGTTTTCTTGTTAAGAAAAAAGCAAGCTAATGAGAAGTTGGGAGTGGCTTTATAAAGAACGCATTTTACCTCACGTAATCTGCCGTGATGGAAGCAGAGATCGGGGAGGTGGGCTCCTGCAGAGGCCCCTGGAGGCTCTGTCATTCAGCAGCTGCCAGAATGGCCGCTCTGCTTCACTGGTCCTCTCACCCGGTGCCGACACCCACCAGCTCGGACACTCTGCAGCCCTGCAGCCCTCGGGCATGGATGCCCGGGGCCCACACACCCTGGAAGGGCATATCTCCCCTGTCTGCCTCCTCCCACAGAACAAAATCAAATTCCTCTCTCTTTGGGGGGCCAGAGAGTGACATTTCCCTTTCACAGACATTTCCTGACTTACGCCCCTGTCAGGAGAACTTGGCCACAATATTGTGATTAAACTGGAAATGCTTCAGGATGCCTTTTTAAAAGGCCATGTTTCGAAGAAATTATAAAATGCAACTAACATCCCCGCTGCACGAAACAGAAGTATATTTATGACCTTTTGTTCATGACTTACTGACTTTTTGTTAAGTAAAAGGATGCCTGTGTAACCCCATCTGGGTCAAGATCTAAAGCACCGCGGCACCCAGGAGCCCTCCGCCAGTGTCCCACCCAGACTCCTCCTGCTGCCGTGGTAATCACCTTGCAGCCTCATCTCCCAGCTGAGTCGGCCGCCATGATATTTCACTCTGTAGACCACCCAGGACCAGCCACCAGATCCATTCAACTTTCCCTTTCAAAGACATCGTTGAACAGGCACCTAGCTTTTGCTTTCCAGTCCTGGCTAGAAGGCATTAAGGAGTGAGGGAGAGAGGGGACAGACAATGCAAATAGCAAAGTGGATGCAGAGGAACTCTACCCAGTAAGAAAAGCCTGAGACCGAAACTGAAAAGCTTTCCCCCATGGGTGCTCGTCTCTGCTGGGGTGCTGTCTTGGCATCTATTCAAGCATGGGAGGCAAATGTTTCCACACTCCCTACAACTGTGTTTTCTGTCTCATGAAACAAAGCAGGAAGGGCTGAATTTGCATCAGTTAAGAACTACATACTCGGCGAGTATTCCATAATTGCCACCCCAAAAAGGGAACAAAATCCATCCAAGATGGTCGTGTGTTGGTCTTCAAAAAGCAGGTTCCCCTCAGCTTTCACTGCCTCTCTGGGGACTGCTCCGTGATCTTTTCAGCTTCCCTCGCTATGGGGGTCAGAGGAGGCCTGAGCTGTAAGCCCTGGGGGCTGTGGGGCAGGATGGGGCAGGGCTCAGGTTGCCTGGTCTGTGGGCCCACCGGAGGGAAAGGTCATTCTGCTCAGAGGGACAGTCTGGCAACTTAGGTCACAGGTGGGTGGACTGACACAAGTGACCTCTGTTAGCAGGGTTTGTTTTTGAAGCCTCTGGGGCCAAGAGGAGAGTCGTATAGGAAAATTTGTTCTCTCCTGCAAGTAGGAATTACCTGAGCACCATTCTTTTCCCTGAAGCCCTCAGAAGCTCTCCTTTGTTTACAGTTATACCACTGGGGGATGCATCTGGCTGGGGTGAGGCAAAGGCTTTTATACCTGCTGCTTTGAACCCCCTTCTTGCTTTTGTAAAACATAAACAGAAATCTCAATTCAATAGAGTTGGGAGACCAGCAGGGGGAGCTCTGATACTCTGCCTCATACCCGAATCCAGGAAGAAGCAGCATTCTTTTTCTTTCCTCCAAAGTGTAGGCTTTTAGGGTATTAAGCAAAATAATTTAAAGCAGTCTTATTTGTGCATCTGAATGACATGAAGGCCTGTTAAAATACAAACTGCTGCCCAACCCCAGATTTCTGATTCAGTAGGTCTGTAGGGGCCCAAGAATTTGCATTTCTAACAAGCTCCTGCTGCTGCTGGTGGTGGTGCTGGTGGTCCTGGGACCACACTCTGAAAACCACTAATATAAAGGCAAGGACATGGGCACCCAGAAAGCCTAAAGAACAACAAAATAAAAATAGAGTATCTTAAGTCTTCAGGGTGCAAACTTCTAAAGCCACATCCCAGAGAACAGAATACAACAAACGCTTTGTAAAAGAAAATACATGTTTATGATATGGAAAGCTGACAGGATTGATGGAAATAAATCCATCCCCAAACAAATCCACTTATTTAGTAAATGAGTAAAGTAAATGAGGTTAAAAAAAAAAAGTAAAGTAAATGAGGGCCATCCTATGAAATGGATTTACTGTAAGAAACTGTAATCATTCATCCTGTTTCTAGCTTCTGATGGCAAGTGCGGGGATTCCGGGGAAGAGGAAGCCATTTCTCCTAAATGGCCCCGGCTCCAGTGAAGCTGGAAAAGATGTGGCTTCCTCCCTCCTTCCCTTATCCTGGCCTCATCAGAATCACAGCTTCTTGAGGTCAGAGCTGCCAAAGATAGCTTTTCTTCGAGAAACGTGAAGCCCTTAGAACATGTGTCTTCTCTGACCTTAACTGGTGGCTGTGTGTGTGTGAGGGACACCTGGTATGACGTGATTAGCCCACCCGGGTGGTTCTCACCCGTGCCACACACTAAAGTCCCCTGGGGAGACTAATAAGAGTACAGGTGCCTGAGTTCTCTCTCCACTCAGAGCCTCCTCTAAGGGAGGTTGTTTCTGTTTTTCTTTTTTCTTTTTTTTTGGCCGCACCACAAGGCTTGTGGGAATTTAGTTCCCCGACCAGGGATTGAACCCAGGCCCTCAGCAGTGAGAGCGCAGAGTCCTAACCATTGGACCACCAGGAAATTCCCCCTCTGTTTTCAAGTTCTGCAGTGGATTTTGATGTGCATTCAGGGCTAGGGATCCCTACCAGCAGTCCTGGTACAACAGCCCCCTTGATTTGTCCTGCTGCTCCTTTGCCTCCTCTTCTGTGTTTTTTCTGTATTTTCCCCTTATGTTTTTTCAGAGCCTGGCACAGGGGTTCAGCTGATGCTTTGCTGACAGAGTCTCTCCTTGACCAAACTTTAGTCAGGCTCCTCTGAGCCTTCTTCCCAAATAGGCCTTGACTTTTGGGCTTTTGTCTGTCCTTGCACCATCTAAATGTAGCAAGAATCCTGCTAAGTTGGTTTAGCCAGAAGCTCCCCGCGTCAATATCTATCTGATTTGGTTTCTCATCCTCCACCGTATGCCGCAGGGGGTGGCTGATCACCTTGCTCTGCCTT
Organism: Tursiops truncatus; assembly: GCF_011762595.2. Classification (NCBI taxonomy): domain Eukaryota; kingdom Metazoa; phylum Chordata; class Mammalia; order Artiodactyla; family Delphinidae; genus Tursiops; species Tursiops truncatus. The sequence goes on along the minus strand of NC_047042.1, from coordinate 63,838,638 downwards.
CAGCAAGAATCCTATTAGGTCGGTTTAGTCAGAATCCCCCTCATACCCCTGATGCTTCCCCTTACTAATTTTCCATCCACTGACCCCCACTGGGCTCCTTAAATTCTCACTCTTTCTTGTTGTATTCAGTTGAGCACAATCTCTCTCCCCTACTGCAAAACCCCACTGCAGTAGTCCCTATACTTATCTCAATGTCTTGAATAAAGTCTGCCTTGCTGTTTTAACAAGTGTCATGAATCGTGTTTTCTTTAACATCACTCAGCTGAGAGGCCTATCTGTCTTGAGAGTTCACCCCTTGGATGCAGCATTTTCCATTCTGTGGTCCTAGAGATACTAGTGTCCCTGATAGGTTAAGAGAAGTTCTCTGAGAGAGAGAGAGAGAGAGAGAAGGGAGGGAGGGAGGGAAGGAAGGAAGGAAGGAAGGAAGGAAGGAAGGAAGGAAGAAGGAAGGAAAAGAGGGGGATGGGGAGCAGAAGGGGGAGAGGGAGAGAGTTCTGTGGTCAACTAGTTTTGGAGGACATTGGAGAAAAGAAATTCAAAAGTTCTTTTTCTGCGGGATTTTTATCAGATTCTTTATTCTACTAATATGAATTCCCACTTTATTTTTCAGGGAATACCATTAACATCTCAGAGGACAGATTTATACCATGGCTTTGGTATCATTGCAATCCAGGTTTTCAGACCCTTTTTCCACTGACCAAGTGCCTGGGAAAAGTCCTTCTCTGTTTCATCAAGTGTAAAGTGGGGACAATGACAATCCCACCTTATGGAACTGCTGGGAGGATTAAATGAGCTAATGGATGCTAAGTGCTTAGCTCAGTGACTTTGGATATAGGAGGTGCTCAGTTTAAATGATCATTACCCAGGGACTTCCCTGGTGGTGTAGTGGTTAAGAATCTGCCTGCCAATGCAGGGGACACTGGTTTGAGCCCTAGTCCGGAAAGATCCCACATGTCATGGAACAACTAAACCCGTGCACCACAGCTACTGAGCCTGCACTCTAGAGTCTGAGAGCCACAACTACTGAGCCTGTGTGCCACAACTACTGAAGCCCACCCTCCCTAGAGCCTGAGCTCCGCAACAAGAGAAGCCACCGCAATGAGAAGCCTGTGTACCGCAATGAAGAGTAGCCCCCGCTCACCGCAAGTAGAGAAAGCTGGTGCGCAGCAATGAAGACCCAATGTGGCCAAAAATAAATAATATAAATAAAAATAAAAAATAAATGATCATTACCCAGTAGAAGGATCAGGAGTGTCTATGAAGGACTAGAACAGGAAGAACTAGGAAGAGGATGAAGTTCAGATACAGTGCAGTAATACAGTAATACAGTAATACAGTAATTCAGATACAGTGGAGTAATGACCAGGCTGGTTCCTGGGCACCAGCGAGAACTGGTTTGGAAAGACCACAGACTCAAATTTTGCATTTTGTCATTTACCCAAGATCCGCATGGAGAAGAAATGAGGAGATCACAAACCATAGGATGGAGACCACCACCCTCCAGTTTTTCTTTAAATCGAGGTAAAATTCATGTAATATAAAGGAACCATTTTAAAGTACACAATCCAGTGGCATTTAGTATACTCACAATGTTGTGCAACTATCACCACTAAATAGTTCCAAAACTTTTTCACCACCTCAAAGAGAAACTCCATATCCATCAAGCAATCACTCCCTACTCACTCATCCACTCAGTCCCTGGCAGCCAACAATCTTTCTGTCTCTGGATCTACCTATTCTATTCTATTTCATATAAATGGAATCATTAATATGTGACTTTTTTGTGTCTTGCTTCTTTCACTTACCATAAAGTTTCCAAGGTTCATCCACGTTGTGGCATGTATCCGTACTTTGCGCTGTTTTTGTGGCTGAATGGTATTCCAATTGTATGGCCATATCACATTTCATCCATTCATCAGTTGGCTATCTGGATTGTTTCCTTTTGACCATTGTGAATAGTGCTGCTACGAACTTTTATGTACAAGTTTTGTTTAAATATCTGTCTTCAATTCTTTTGGATGTATACCTAGGAGTGGAATTGAAGAGTCAATTAGGCTGATTTTATACTTAACTTTTTGAGAAACTGCCAACTGTTTTCCACAGTGGCTGCACCCTTTTTCATTCCCACCAGCAGCGTATGAATTTTCCAATTTCTCCACATCCTCACCAACCCTTTTTATTGTCTGTATATTTGATTATGGCCATCCTAGTGGGTGTGAAGTAGTATCTCATTGTGGTTATGGTCTGCATTTCCCTAATGAGTAATGACGTTGAGCACATCCCTCAGTTCTTAACAGTCAACCTGGTGGGTTTTCTTCCTTCTAGGAACTGCTTTGGGATCCACAGGGAAGGTAGGGTCTTGTATCACAAGGAAACAGACATTAAAGCCATTCTGTTTGAAAAAAATTTTAAATACATTTTTTAAAGAACACTGTGAGCCACAGTAAAGATGGCAAAATAGATATCTGAAATTCAGATACACATTGAAAAAGAAAGTGAGTCACTGTATTGACTTAGAAGGACAAAGAGGATGATGAAATTGAGGATATCTTTTGAGTTGAGATTTGTAACTTTTAGAACATTGGCCACAAATTCTGTTAGTCCAGTTGACCCTCTTCAGAATCTCCTGGAGACCCGTGGGAATCCTTTAAAGGTAAGGAGCCACTTTGTAGACTCAAAGTCAGATCCTGCTTTGGCAGGTGAGGGCAAGGCTTTCAAGCTACTCATGCTGGACTAGAGACCAGAAGTTGCCTGCGGATTTCATAAGACTTTTAACCTTGAAGTATTTTCTTGTTAAGTCACTTCCCAGGACAGTATTAAAAATGCTGTTAAAGTGGATGTGGAGGCTTGCCTATCAGTCAAGCAGACACTCCTAGGAGAATGGGATGAGCTACATTGTCCTACGTGGTATTTCTAATCCTGTGACCTGTGTGCTGTCTAGAAGGAGGTGGTAAAACCTTTGCTAAATGGCCAGAGGGAAAAGTTCCTCTGCGGCTGGGGGGTGGGGGTGGGATAAGTTTAGGGGGAGAAAATTGCTGTCCCCTGGGATTAGAGGCAAGAGGCACCCATTGAAACTTTTCTATCCTCCCTTCCTCCCTTTTTCCCTCCTTTTCTTTCCATTGCCACTTTCAGAAATGTTCTGAAGAATAGATTTTAGGAGGTATTATAAATAAATGTTAAGAATGAGGCAAATCTAATTGGCTGTTATAGCTTTTAAATTGCATCTTGTAAACCAGTTAGGGCAGACTTCAAGAGTAGAGGCTTTTTTTGTAGAAAATAGTTCAGAAACACTTGGAAAAGGTCCTGAGAAAAAGGTCATTAAAATATTGTTTTTATCATTCTCCTAATGTGGTATATCACATATATTTATTTGCATATGTTGGACCATCCTTACATCTTGGGAATAAATCCCACTTGACCATGAAAAAAAATATTGTTTTACATTTTTGAGGAGTAACACATTCACATGGTTCAAACTTCAAAAATTAAGAGTAAAACACTGCAATGTCTCCTTTCTTCCCTGTCAGTCTCCTCAGTTCTTGCTCTTCTAACCTAGTTACCACTATTGTTAAAGTCTGGTATAGCCTTCCAACGTCTATGCAAAGACCAGAATCACAACTAACAGCTGAACAATCATCGACAGGAAAACACTGGAACTCACCAAAAAAGATACCCCACATCCGAAGACAAAGGAGATGGTAGGAAGGGCACAATCACAATAAAATCAAATCCCATAACCACTGGGTGGGTGACTCACAAACTGGAGAACAATTATACCACAGAAGTCCACCCACTGGAGTGAAGGTTCTGAGCCCCACGTCAGGCTTCCCAACCTGGGGGTCTGGCAACGGGAGAAGGAATTCCCAGAGAATCAGACTTTGAAGGCTAGTGGGATTTGATTGCATAACTTTAACAGAACTGGGGAAACAAAGTAGTGTGCGCACCAGGACCCCGGGGGAAGGAGCAGTGACCCCACAGGAGATTGAGCCAGACCTACCTGCTAGTGTTGGAGGGTCTCCTGAAGAGACAGGGTTGGCTGTGGCTCACCATGGGGACAAGGACACTGGCAGTAGAAGTTCTGCAAAGTATTCCCTGGTGTGAGCCCTCCTGAACCCTCTCAGAGTCCTGCCAAGAGCCCCACCAAAGAGCCCATGGCCTCCAGTGTTCAGGTGCCTCAGGCCAAACAACCAACAGGGAGGGAACTCAGCCCCACCCATCAGCAGACAAGCAGATTAAAGTTTTACTGAGCTCTGCCCACCAGTGCAACACCAAGCTCTACCCACCACCAGTCCCTCCCATCAGGAAGCATGCACAAGCCCCTTAGATAGCCTCACCTACCAGAGGGAAGACAGCAGAAGCAAGAAGAACTACAATCCTGCAGCCTGTAGAATGAAAACCACATTCACAGAAAGATAGACGAAATGAAAATGCAGAGGGCTATGTACCAGATGAAGGAACAAGATAATATCCCAGAAAAACAATTAAATGAAGTGGAGATAGGCAACCTTCCAGAAAAAGGATTCAGAATAATGATAGTGAAGATGATCCAGGATCTCAGAAAAAGAATGGAGGCAAAGATTGAGAAGATGCAAGAAAAGTTTAACAAAGACTTAGAAGAATTAAAGAACAAACAACTAGAAGAAATAAAGAACAAACAAACAGAGATGAACGATACAATAACTGAAATGAAAAATACACTCGAAGGAATCAATAGCAGAATAACTAAGGTAGAAGAACGGATAAGTGACCTGGAAGACAGAATGGTGGAATTCACTGCTGCGGAACAGAAAAAGAAAAAAGAATGAAAAGAAATGAAGACAGCCTAAGAGACCTCTGGGGCATTAAACACACCAACATTCGCATTACAGGGGTTCCAGAAGGAGAAGAGAGAAAGAAAGGACCTGAGAAAATATTTGAAGAGATTATAGTTGAAAACTTCCTTAACATGGGAAAGGAAACAGCCACCCAAGACCAGGAAGCACAGAGAGTCCCAGGCAGGATAAACCCAAGGAGAAACATGCCCAGTCACATAGTAATCAAACTGACAAAAATTAAAGACAAAGAAAAATTATTAAAAGCAACAAGGGAAAAATGACAAGTAACATACGAGGGAACTCCCATAAGGTTAACAGCTGATTTCTCAGCAGAAACTCTACAAGCCAGAAGGGAGTGGCACGATATATTTAAAGTGAAGAAAGGGAAGAACCTACAACCAAGATTACTCTACCCGGCAAGGATCTCATTCAGATTTGATGGAGAAATCAAAAGCTTTACAGACAAGCAAAAGCTAAGAGAATTCAGCACCACCAAACCAGCTCTACAACAAATGCTAAAGGAACTTCTCTAAGTGGGAAACACAAGATAAGAAAATGACCTACAAAAGCAAACCCAAAACAATTAAGAAAATGGTCATAGGAACATACATATCGATAATTATCTTAAATCTGAATGGATTAAATGCTCCAACCAAAAGACACAACTCGCCAAATGGATACAAAAACAAGACTCATATATATGCTGTCTACAAGAGACCGACTTCAGACCTAGGGACACGTACAGACTGAAAGTGAGGGGATGCAAAAAGATATTCGATGCAAATGGAAATCAAAAGAAAGCTGGAGTAGCAATACTCACATCAGAAAAATAGACTTTAAAAAAAGAATGTTACAAGAGACAAAGAAGGACACTACATAATGATCAAGGGATCAATCCAAGAAGAAGATATAATAATTATAAATATATATGCACCCAACATAGGAGCACCTCAATACATAAGGGCAATGCTAAGAGGAAATCAACAGTAACACAATAATAGTGGGGGACTTTAACACCTCATTTACACCAATGGATAGATCATCCAGACAGAAAAATTAATAAGGAAATACAAGTTTTAAATGACACAATAAACCAGATAGATTTAATTGATATTTATAGCACGTTCCATCCAAAACCAGCAGATTACACTTTCTTCTCAAGTGCACATGGAACATTCTCCAGGATAGATCACATCTTGGGTCACAAATCAAGCCTCAGTAAACTTAAGAAAACTGAAATCAAGCATCTTTTCCAACCACAATGCTATGAGGTTAGAAATAAATTACAGGGAAAAAAACGTAAAAAACACAAACACATGGAGGCTAAAAACTACATTAATAACCAACAGATCACTGAAGAAATCAAAGAGGAAATCAAAAGATACCTAGAGACAAATGACAATGAAAACACGACGATCCAAAACCTATGGGATGCAGCAAAAAACAGCTCTAAGATGGAAGTTTATAGCTATACAATCCTACATCAAGAAACAAGAAACATCTCAAATAAACAATCTAACCTTACACCTAAAGGAACTAGAGAAAGAAGAACAAACAAAACCCAAAGTTAGCAGAAGGAAAGAAATCATAAAGATCAGAGCAGAAATAAATGAAATAGAAACCAAGAAAACAATAGCAAAGATCAATAAAACTAAAAGCTGGTTCTTTGAGAAGATAAACAAAATTGATAAACCTTTAGCCAGACTCATCAAGAAAAAGCAGGAGAGGACTCAAATCAATAAAATTAGAAATGAAAAAGGAGAAGTTACCACAGACAATGCAGAAATACAAAGCATCCTAAGAGACTACTACAAGCAACTCTATGCCAATAAAATGGATAACCATTTTATCTGAAATGGACAAATTCCTAGAAAGGTATAACCTTCCGAGACCAAACCAGGATGAAATAGAAAATATGAACAGACCAATCACAAGTAATGAAATTGAAACTGTGATTAAAAATCTTCCAACAAACAAAAGTCCAGGACCAGATGGCTTCACAGGTGAATTCTATCAAACATTTAGAGAAGAGCTAACACCCATCCTTCTCAAACTCTTCCAAAAAATTGCAGAGGAAGGAACACTCCCAAACTCATTCTACGAGGGCACCATCATCCTGATACCAAAACCAGACAAAGATACTACAAAAAAAGAAAATTACACACCAATATCACTGGATGAATATAGATGCAAAAATCCTCAACAAAATACTAGCAAACAGAATCCAACAACACATTGAAAGGATCATACACCATGATCAAGTGGGATTTATCCCAGGGATGCAAGTATTCTTCAGTACATACAAATCAATCAATGTGATACACCATACTCACAAACTGAAGAATAAGAACCATATGGTCATCTCAAAAGATGCAGAAAAAGCTTTTGACAAAATTCAACACCCATTTATGATAAAAACTCTCCAGAAAGTGGGCATAGAGGGAACCTATATCAACATAATAAAGGCCATATACGACAAACCCACAGCAAACATCATTCTCAATGATGAAAAACTGAAAGCATTTCCTCTAAGATCAGAAACAAGACAAGGATGTCCACTCTCACCACTATTATTCAACATAGTTTTGGAAGTCCTAGCCATGGCAATCAGAGAAGAAAAAGAAATAAAAGAAATACAAATTGGAAAAGAAGAAGTAAAACTGTCACTGTTTGCAGATGACATGATACCATACATAGAGAATCCTAAAGATGCCACCAGAAAACTACTAGAGTTAATCAATGAACCTGGTAAAGTTGCAGGATACAAAATTAATGCACAGAAATCTCTTGCATTCCTATACACTAACAACGAAAGATCAGAAAGAGAAATTAAGGAAACACTCCCATTCACCATTGTAACAAAAAGAATAAAATATCTAGGAATAAACCTACCTAAGGAGGGAAAAGACCTGTACTAGAAAACTATAAGACACTGATGAAAGAAATCAAAGATGACACAAACAGATGGAGAGATATACCATATTCTTGGATTGGAAGAATCAATATTGTGAAAATGTCTATACTACCCAAAGCAATCTACAGATTCAATTAAATTACCAATGGCATTTTTTACAGAACTAGTACAAAAAATCTTAAAATATGTATGGAGACACAAAAGATCCCGAATAGCCAAAGCAATCTTGAGGGGGAAAAACGGAGCTGGAGGAATGAGACTCCCTGACTTCAGACTATATACAAATCTACAGTAATCAAGACAGTATGGTACTGGCATAAAAACAGAAATATAGGTCAATGGAATAGGATATAAAGCCCAGAGATAAACCCATGCATCTATGGTCAACTAATCTATGACAAAGGAGGCAAGGATATACAATGGAGAAAAGACAGTCACTTCAATAAGCGGTGCTGGGAAAGCTGGATAGCTACATGTAAAAGAATGAAATTAGAATACTCCCTAACACCATACACAAAAATAAACTCAAAATGTATTAAAGACCTAAATGTAAGACCGGACACTGTAAAACTCTTAGAGGAAAACATAGGAAGAACACTCTTTGACATAAATCACATTAAGATCTTTTTTGACCCACCTCCTAGAGAAATGGAAATAAAACCAAAAATAAACAAATGGGAACTAATGTAACTTAAAAGCTTTTGCACAGCAAAGGAAACCATAAACAAGACAAAAAGACAACCCTCAGAATGGGAGAAAATATTTTCAAATGAATCAATGGACAAAGGATTAATCTCCAAAATATATAAACACCTCAGCCGCTCAATATTATAAAAACAAACAACCAAATCAAAAAATGGGCAGAAGACCTAAATAGACATTTCTCCAAAGAAGATATACAGATGGCCAAAAGGCATATGAAAAGCTGCTCAACATCACTAATTATTAGAGAAATGCAAATCAAAACTACAATGAGGTATCACCTCACACCGGTTAGAATGGGCATCATCAGAAAATCAACAGACAACAAATGTTGGAGAGGGTGTGGAGAACAGGGAAGCCTCTTGCACTGTTGGTGTGAAGGTAAATTGATACAGCCACTATGGAGAACAGTATGGAGGTTATTTAAAAAACTAAAAATATAAATGCACATACAAGCCTATTATTTCCTTTCTGTTTTACAAGCGGTTGATTATTACTCCACGTTCTGCACTTTGATTTTTAACTCAGCAATATAACCTCTTCTGAGCGCAGATGCAGTTTGTTTTACTTATCCTTGTTGTTGTTAAAATATCACCTCTACTTGGACACTTTCTGGCTCTTTCCTGCTGACTCTTTGTCAGATATGATTAGACTGTCATAACTTTTATCGAATAACGTAGCTGCAGACTCGCTCTCGGGAGGGGCGGAAGTGTCTCGGCCAGCTTCCTCTTGCTGCTTGCTGTGCTTGCATTATTATTATTATTGTCATGTGCAACCTGCCATCTCTTGGCAGGAATCTTTTAAAGCTACTTGTCTATTTGCCGAAGGCTAGTTTAGTTAAATCTGAATCCCAGATTCATACACCAATGTAACTGTGCACACGTAGAGTACATAGGGCATGAGACAAGGGAAGCAAGTGAAGGAGAGAGTGAAGATCTCTGTCCCAGGAGCCCATCTGCCATCAGGAACTCTCAGGCCACTTGACTGTGCCTGGCTCACCTGAGGACCCCTTAAGGGCCCAGTGTTAGCTTGTTTGTTAAATGTTACTAACACTTAACATCTTCCTAGTTTTTTGATGAAAAATAAATATAAATAGAAGCTTTAATATTTTCTCCCCATATCTCCATGGATCATCTTTTGCACACCCTGGCATGCATGTAACCTACTTTGGAGACCACTGCTCAAGACAAAAAAGTCTGATTTCTTTGGCTTTAATCATCTATGTATCTATCTATATCTATATCTATATATATATATATATCCTAAAAAATTACAGTATTAGTGCATATTCATTGAAGAAAAAAGCAGAAAATATAAAATCAGTCCTAATTCCATAATCAAGTGATGACCACACTTTATGTTTTGGTTTACCTTCTCCTAGACTTTTTCTTAAAGATGTGTGTATGATTTTTTTTTTAACAAAAATGAGGTCATACAGGACATACTGCTTGTACTTAATCTTATGGTACATCCTTATCTATTTCCTCAGGATAAATCCCTTAAAGTGAAATTGATAAGCAAAGAGCAGGCACTTTGTAAAGATGTGTGATGCATATTTCCAGTTGCTCTACAGAGAAGTTGTACCACCACACACCAGCAGAAAATGGGAGGGCCTTTCCCCATGCATCCTCACTAATACTGCCACCTTAAAACAAAACAAATCCAAACATTGTAAATGTAATGGTCCAGTGTATTTTATTTCATTGAAGTTCTACAGAACTTCAGCAGTACTTTCATGTGTTTATGGCAACTTCATGCTTATCCTTTTGTGGATCGCCTTTTTGTGTTACTTGTTTATTTTTCCATTGGAGTGTTCTTCTTTTGATTAATTTGAAGAGATCAATTGGATTATCAACTAATTTGAATTGATCAGCTGATTAATTTTGTTCCCTGGTTAACTCATGCTGTGTGATGGAGGTTATATCCTTTCCTCCCATTTTGGTTGTATGGACCAGCCATGAGGGTGGAGAACAGAGCTGACCTGTGCTCCTTTGGCCAGTCTGTTTGTATGTCGCTTCTTTTCAAGGCTCTGAGATAAACCGTGATGTACCGAAATGAAAGCTGCATGGGGTGGTAGGAATCAGGAACTGGGAAATGTGAAGTGTTAAGAAATCTTTGACAGAAAACCAAATTCTCAATATAAAACTCCTTTTCCCCAAACCTGAATGTTCAAGATTGAAAGAAGGCTTGCTTATTAAATGTTATTACTTCCTCGTAATAGATGCGGTAATTATAACTGTAACTTTCTGCCATATGTCAACACAGCTTTGGAGTCATACAAGCTTCTGTTGGTGTGGCTCTGGACAGACAGGTCTGGGTTGGATTCCACATTCTGCCACTTCCCAGCTCTGAGACCTGAAATAAGTTACCTGATCTCTCCAAGCCTCAGTTTCTTCCTCTGGAAAATGGAGTTGACCATCATAGCTAACTCACAGCAGTACTGCAGGGACTAAATGAGAAAATGAACACTAAATGTTTTGTAAAGGGCCATGCACATAGTAAACAGTTACTATTTCTGTTATCTATTCTCAATATTATGTTTTTATTATTATTATTCCTATCAGCATGAGATTTGTTCCAGGAACTACATCCTGAGCTCCAAACAATTAATTCACAAGCCCTTTGGGGAATACAGTCCATTTGTTGGCTGGACCACTCAGCGAAAGTTGGTGTTACAGATACAAATTTTGGTGAAATGGCCAGTAAAATATTGCCACCATTAGGTGGCGCCAGTGCCCAGCGGATCCGTGCTTGGACGCCGGCATCACCCAGGCAACAAGGGCAGGCTGGGGCTGAATCTGTACTGCAAAGGGGCAGCCCTCGGTGGGGAAACACTGAGGAGAGCAGCGGTGGTCTCAGGCTCCTGTCTGCTTTGATACGGCCGCACACACGGCCCCCGTGTCCCCATACACCCACATCCCCATTTGCCCTGACACTCCTCAACATGCCCCCAGGCCCTCAAAGTTTCTTACAAGACTCCCCCTCCCCAAGCTTTCCTCCCTTCCAGGGCTCCACATGCCCCCTTCATGTCCTTGGCACACTTTTGACAGCATTCTCACCCTCCTCCACGCCCTTCTCGGGGGGCGGTGCCCATGTCCTGCCACCCTGTCACCGGCGCAGTGTCAGCCTGGGCAATCCTGAAAACAGCACCCCGAATCCCAGACCTCTTTGTTTTTTCAGGTTTTGGGTTGTATCTGTGGGTTTTTCCTGTTTTCCCATGGGGCATGACCCTGGGCTTTTGAGTATCCATTTGAACCAGTGCCCTTAGCTCATCCTGCAGTTCCCAAGTGTCATGTGCCCTTTATCCCAATGGCTGTGACCTTGGGCAGGCTGGCTAGTCTCCCAGGCCTCATTTGGGGTATTAATACATGTACCTTGTGGTGAAGCTTTATTGAAGCAACATATGAAAGGGCCCTTCTCAGTACCTAGGTCAAAGATCAATGACTATCACTCACTTACTTATTCATTCAATTCATGCCAGAATACGAGCTCTCTCCTCTCTGGCTCCAAGGTGCCACTCCACTAGACCTCCCTTTGGTCCTGTGAGGTCCTGACACCTCACTGGAGAGAGGGTCTCTGCTTTTTTCTGCCTACTTTGGGTTTCCTGTAAGATGTGGCTGTGGTCCTAGTTGCTAGGAGTCGTGTTTGGCTTGGCAATATGGGGGCTTTCTGGCCCTGGATATTGCTTTTCCTCCATTTCAGTTGTGGGCTTGGGCCAGGCAGCCTCTGGGGGACAGTGTCGTCTTGGCTCGAAGCTTGTTGTTTTCCACCCCCCATTAGCACCCAGTGGGTAATGTGGCAGGTCAGAGGGGCAGGCCAGAGCTCCCAGGTGCGCAGACCTGACTATGAGCCTGTGTTCAATGGGACAGGGCTGATCTTTAGAGCTGCAAATAATACCAACAATTCGTCTTGATCTTCTAGTGGAGTCTGCAGTCTGTAATGGAACACAGATGTGGACATATAAAATTAAGCTGCTGCTGGGCATCTTGGGGCAGAGCCTGGAGGAGAGCCCCTGACTGGTGGGTTCTTGGTCTTTGGCTTGGCTGCCCCAGGGCTGTGGTCACAGTGGGTGTCGCTAACAGAGATGGAAGGTCCAGCTCCTTACCTGGGGCTTTTTACCTTTACACTGGAGAGCCCCACTGAGGTCCCAGCAGGGAGATACAGGGCACACTGAGACCCACCATTCAAGACCTTGGCTGGTAGGGTCACGTATAAGAGCTAATCAAGTCAACTCACTGCCTTTCTTCTCTTCTCCCTGCTGTCCAATGAGATCAGGCACTGCAGAATGATTTTTTTCCCCTGGAGAGCGCCTAGGAAGATCTGTATGTAAGGGTCAGAAGGGAGCACCCACAGGTCTGATGTACAGCATCCTGGGTCTTCACCCCATTCCTGGTATATTCTTTCCTTGGTGATGTGACTGTGGGGAGGTCACAGAGCCACTCTGAGCCTTGGTTTGGGCCACCGACTGTCTAGGGCTTCATGATCCCCAAGTTCTTTGCCAGCCCTAAAAATCTAATGGTGGAAGGAACAACTGCCCCACGCTGCATGAGGGGCCTGGGGGTGGCTCAGCCCAGCCCAGCCTCCCTGCTGGGAAATAAAATAATTCAGGCTCCCACTGTGCTCTAGTCCTCACAGGCAGAGTAAGGAGAACGCCCATCACTAGAGCTACCCACTTCTCAGCTTGCCAGCTCCAAACCCATGGATGATATCATTGGACAGCACTGATTAGATAGTGCACGTCAGAGTTCTCTAGAAAGCTTTTAAAAAATATCAATGCCTGGGTACTGCAAACCTGTTAAAGTATTATCTCTGGGGTGGGGTCTCAGCATCATAGTGTTTACCATATACCAAGTGATTCTACTGAGTGTCCTGCATTGAGAACCCCCGTGAAGTCACTTTCCTGCTTACAAATTGTATGTATTTAATGGTATAGGTCTCCCTGCTTTCCACGTCCCCTGGAAAGGGCTCTCTCTCACCCCTTCGGTAGCTCCACCTTGTATATTTAATATGTTGAGTTGATTTGACTTGTTGGAGTGTACCCACACCTTTGTAAGGTAACATTTTAGGCCATTTAAAACCTTTTGCTACTCAGAGTCTGGTTCCCAGATCAGCAGCAGCAGCATCACTTGAGAGCTTGTTACCAATGCTACCCCTTCCCCACCTCCTACACCAGCACTGGTGTTTTACCAAGATCCCAGGTGGTTCTTATGCATATTAAATTTTGAGAAGCACTGGTTTAAAAGAGCATTCTTCTCTCTCACCATTTTTCTAAGTGAAAAATTTCAAACATACAGTGGAACTGAAAGCATTTCCCAGTGGATACCCCCAAAGCAGTTCTTTGGTCACAGCCCAGCCTCCGTGGGGGACAGCGTTCTGCGGAGCCTTCCTAGAGGGGGTGCATGTGTTGCTTCTCCACGGTGCCTGTTGTGTGTCCCATTTCAGGGATTGTGGGCTCTGGGGACAGGATGTGTATTAGGGCAACTCTGTACATCCATGATTTTATTATCCATGCAACACAGTTCCATCACTGCTGGTGGTCTGTGTAGGTCTCTGCTTTGCAATTTTAGTCCTCTGATGAATGTTTTTCATCTTTGAATCTCCAGCTCTCTGACGATGCCTGGCACATAGTATGTACTCAAAGTATCTTTCTTGAATGGACTTTCCATCTCTCATCATGAACAACATGGCAAGAGTAATTAATTCAAGGAGCAGAGAGGTTAATTGAGTCACCCGATAACAGTTAATGTAAATTTGGTGGGCTGGAGAGAAACGAAAATTGACTTAGTCAATACAATTTTGTCTTTCTGTGAGCTGTCTGTATCTTCATTTTCTAAGGGCAACTGGCAGGCAGCTCTCTTCCTGGCAGGTGCAAGTCTCCATCGAACTTTGAAGACAAGTGGCTGCTTTGTGCTTTGAAATTGGGTTTGCAGGGCTTCCCTGGTGGCGCAGTGGTTAAGAATCCACCTGCCAATGCAGGGACATGGGTTCGAGCCCTGGTCCGGGAAGATCCCACATGCCGTGGAGCTGCTAAGCCCGTGCACCACAACTACTGAAGTCCGCACACCTACAGCCCGTACTCTACAACAAGAGAAGCCACCCTAATGAGAAGCCCGCGCACCGCAATGCAGAGTAGCCCCCGCTCGCCGCAACTAGAGAAAGCCTGCGCTCAGCAACGAAGACCCAACGCAGCCAAAAACAAATAAATAAATTTAAAAAAGAAAAAGAAAAAGAAATTGAGTTTGCAGAAGAAGAAAATGCCTCCCTTTCCCAGAGCTGGTCTCATGTTTGTATTTGATGGGGATTATATTTGGGAAGAGTGAGGAATTAAGAATCTTGTGAAGGACACTTCTCCACAATCCACCTCTTTCCATTCCTCCTTCTGTCTAGCACAGGGGAGGTGAATACACCATGGGTGTTCTGAGAACACAGCAGTTCCCCTCTGCCCCAAGCCATGAAGAAATGCCCCCTGCTTGGTGAAATCCTTTTCATCCTCTAAAGCCCACTGCAGGTGTCACCTTCTCTGAAAATCATCCTCCAATCCTCGCTCCCTCAAGCCCAATCTATCACCCCTCCGCCTTTCCTCCCAACCTTCCCAGTCTGTGGGGAAGCCCTTGCTGTCTACGCTCTGATTTCTAGGAACTTCTTAAAGGCAGGGAGGATGGTTTATCTCTCTCAGAATCTGGAAAAAAGCAAATGTGGTCCTACCACTAGTCCACCTTCCTTAAGTGTCCTGACTCTCCCTCCTCGCCTGTCTGAATCCCAGGCACCCTGGAACGCTACAGAGGGTCCTGTTGGGAGGCCTCCCCTACCCCAGGCAGCATCTGAGTGCTCATCTTTCCCTGCCTCAAGTCCATTATTTAGGCTTGGTGTTTCCTTGAGCTTTTGCTCATTTCACACAGACTAGTTCACAAAAATGTAAGGACTCTGAGTCAAGGTCCATTGCAAAGGAGACACAGGCCTGTGGGACACAGTTTATGGAAGGACACTGCCCTCTCTCCACACGGAGCCCCCAGGCCAACCGCTGACCCTCGTCTCCACATCATAGCCTAGATGTGGGTGGATCATGTGGATATATATTTCCTGATGTGGATCAGCCTCCTCTGTTTATTTTATTAAATGCATATCTTTCTGTAAATTATAGGCATGTGTTTCCTCTGTTAAGTGCTCTAGGTTAGATAAAGAGAATCTAATAGACCTGCACAAGCAGGAAGTGCACTGAGAGTGGGAAAGAGTGACCAGCCTGCTGGTTGCTGCAGGTACAGCAGCACAACAGGTAGAAAGAGGGCTGCACTACCTACGGGGCTGTGAGTTGGAAAATTGGCCAGACACCCTCAGAGAGCTGACTTGACATTTAAAAAGTTATTTTTACTTCATTGAGATATAATTGACATATAATATCGCATTAGTTTCAGGTATACAATGAAAATTTCTTTTCCATGTGATGAGAACTTTTAAGATCTACTGTCTTAGCAACTTTCAAATACACATTATTAACCATTGTCATAATGCTGTAGATTATATCCCCAGGACTTGTTTATCTTATATCTGGAAGTTTGTATCTTTTGGCTCCTTTCACCCAATCCCCCCATCCCACCCACCTGCCTCTCTGGTAACCACAGATCTCATATCTTTCTCTATGAGTTTTTTTTTTTTCTTTTAGATTCTACGTATTAGTGAGATATACAGTATTTGTCTTTCTCTGTCTGATTTATTTCATTTAGCAAGCTGCCTTCAAGGTCCATCCACGTTGTTGTGAATGGCAGGATTTTCTTCTTTTTTATGGCTGAAGAGTATTTCATTGTGTTTGTATGTACATATGCACACAATGGAATATTATAATATATATATGGATATATATCACATCTTCTTTATCCGTTCATCCATCCATGGACACTTAGATTGTTTCCATGTCTTGGCTATTGTAAATAATGCTGCAGTGAACATGGGGGTACAGCTATCTTTCCAAGTTAGTTTTCACTTCCTCCAAATAAAAGCACAGAAGTGGAATTGCTGGATCACATGGGAGTCCTACTTTAAAATTTTTGAGGAACCTCCATACTGTTCTCCATAGTGGCTGCACTAATCTACAATCTTGATGGCTTGTCTCCTGGCAGATGAAGCCTCTGGATGACCCCTTAATTATAGTGCAATGCTAGGAAGGCCTAGTGAAGAAAATAGCAAAACGAGTTGGGGCATCAGGGTGGAGAGGACAGTGGCTGGGGAGCAGTGAAGAAGAGGAAAGAGGTGGATAAAAGAAGGGATGGTCCCACTTCATTCATGTAAGGAAAATGTTCCTTGTACCTGAGTCTTGGCTGGAGTGTGGCTCCTTTCAGGCCCCCGTAGGGTCAGGGCTCTCAGAGGAAATACAGTGAAAATCATTCCCCTGCAGGACTCTGGCTGGGGAGCAGGGCTGGAGACAGCCTTCTGGGTAGGGTAGCATCGGTGGGGTCCTGTGCTTGCTTGCTGCTTGGTCTGATTCCTGGCCAGGGCCTGGGTAAATAGAGAGCCAGCAATACTCACTTAACGTTTTTCTTATCTCCCTGTATTTTCTCATTTCCCTCCCTCCTAGTCCAACAGGTAGTGGCCTCCATGCTCATTGTCTCAAGGAGACTTGTGGCAGGGAGGGAAGAAGAAATAACCAGCGATTCTTTTTGACCTTTGTGTTCTGAATGCCTCTGTTGAGGGATGAGGCTCTGCAGAGGGGCTGAAAGGCAGTGGTGAGCGGACCTGTGGAAAAAATATTGATATAAAGGTAGTAGGATTTCCCCAGATTGGAAAAAGGTTCCTGTGGCCTTGGTGGTGCTGGGTCAGGGAGGGAGAACAAGAGAGATGGTGGAGGAATGTTCAGCTGCATGGGCCAAAGGGCCAGTTACCCGCATCCCAGGCAGCTGTCCCTGGGCTCTAGCAGAACCCCTAGAGAGGAGCGTTTGGCTCCAATGCCCATGGGAACCAGGGACGTAGCGTGCATGAGTAGAGGGGCCTGCAGCACCCCTCTAAGCCTGCTGATTCCACCCCTCCCACATGGGTGCTATAGTTGATGTTGCCATACACCACCCAGATCCCCCACCAGACTAAAGGACTAATTCCCCAGCGGCCAGGAGCTGCCCTCAGCTGAAGAGACATACCTGGTCCAAGGTCTTGCTCCTTTCCAGGGACAACCTTAGCCAATGACTGGTTGATTCAGGAGTATAGAGGCCTGGCTCCTTTCACCACAACAAAAGGGCCGCTGCCTCAGAGCTCCTCATGAGGCTGGCTGAGGTCACTGTTGAGACTGCGTGGTAGCCCAGCTTCTTCCTCTGCCCAGTTCCATACCCTTCTCTCTCCTTTCCAGGTTCTGATTCCAAGAGCACTTCTCGCTTAACTTCCTGCGTGTTCATCTCTGTCTCAGTGTTGGCTTCAGGGGAACGCACTCTATGACAGGTACAGAAAACGATTTCTCTCCTGTGAGAAAAACGAAAGTGTGCAGCGATGATGCAGGGGTGATGGATGGTAGCTGACATCTGTGGGGCATCTTAGGAACTGGATGGGCTGGAGGACTCAGTCCTCTCTGAAGGGGGAAGCTGCTGCTCAGCCCCAGCTGGTCAGTGCCAAGAACAAGTGGGTCCAGTGTTTCTACATCTTTTAAGGGAAGCTGGAAATTTAGATTTTTTTTTAAATGTGAAATGTCCTGATTAAAAAAAAACAGTGTGTGAGCTAAAAAAAAAAAAAACAAACCCCAAACCTGTCCAGGCCACAATGGGTTAATAGCCTTTTAGTTTGCGGCCTCGGGTCCAGGCAGACAGGGCCAAAGGCAGTCTCAGGAAATTCCACGCCCAAATGCCAAGTGGACAAGGCTGACTGTGGGGCAGCACAAGCCTTGGGGACGGCACTTAAGGAACACATGGGTGCCCTGTCCCAGTAAGATTTCTGTGGACAGGCCCAATGGGGAGGGAGTTAGAAACGCCCAGAAAGACTGATGTTCAATGTTCAGCCAAGCCAGTAGGAAGGGACTGTGAGTTAGAAATCAAGAGAAGTGGTAGGAATTAAAGAAAGCACAACTCTTGCTCACCTGAGTTTCAGTTCAAAATTCCCAGTACACAGATTGATGATACTGGAGATATCCAAAAGCTGAAAGCGGCTCCATTTACGGGGTTTCCACTCCAGGGGGTCTAAGTCATTATCTATAAAATATCAGAGTTTATCAGACCTTATCCAGTTAGATTTAATTGCATTAACACCACTCTTCCATTCTACCAAAGGCATATCTAAGATTTTTTTTTCTAATAACACAAAGAGCTCAAGTCTCGATGAGTTGAAAATAATAAGAGAGAATCTAACTGAATGTGTCCCTGCATGGCACCAAGATCTGGGACATGAAAACTCCAAGTTCATGTTAATGGCATTAAAGAAATGGAAATAAATGGTTTCTTTCTGTTTCCACCACAATTCATCACAGCATCTAGATACTTCTGTAAATGATTAAAAATCAACCTTGGTCCAGCCCTCTGGTTTCAGACCCTCAAGAAAGGCTGTCCTTGAAAATCTGTGGCACGTTCATTTCAAGTGACACATTTGTGTCAGGCTGACATGTACACATGGATCTCATCACTCCCATCTTCTCCATCAAGGGGAATGTGGAGTAAGGTGATGCTGTCATGGGTCCATCTAAGAGTGCCAATTATAAACTAGATCAGTCCTAATTCACCCTTGTGCTCTAGTGTCAACACAGTGCTCAGCAGAGGGAAGGGTTCTCATGAATAGAAACCCCTCGGTCACTGAGACTAGGACCCCAGCTTAGGGTCCTCCTTGATTTCCTCTGTCTTCTTCATCCCCCACCTCCTTTCACTCAGTGATTCCTCCTGACAGATTCCTTGGATCTCCTTCCCCAAGTCTGCTGTTCTGGTTGAGGGTCGTCTCCTCATTCTGCACCTGGACTGCCTCATAACACTCACCCTGCTGCAGGTTATGCCCCCACTTGCATGTGGCTGCCAGCAGGATCTTTCTAGAACACAAAACAGATTTCGTTACTTTCATGCTTAGGAATCTACATGACACTTCATTATTTTCAGGCTGAAGTCCAAACTTCTCAGCAAAGCACTCAGTGTTTTCTGCGCCCAGCTTCACTTCCTGCCACTCACCACCTTCTTCTCCCCACCCTCACACCCCGTGTCACCCTGGACTCCCAGCTGGAGCTGGGAACAGGACCCATCCCCTGAGATGGTAAGGAGCCAGGGCTCTGCAGTCAGACAGACCAGGTGGTGAGTTCTGCTAACCAGGGCAGGTTAATTCTCTTTCTTAAACCTCCCATCTCCTTGCCAGTAAGCCAGGATTGACACTTATGCCAGTCCCCACATCAGTACCACTCTCTCCAATTCTACCTGCCATCCAGGTTTGCTGTGAGGATAAAGTGAGATTGTGAAAAACCTTTAGCAAAGTGCCCGCAAACTGGGGTCAATGGTGAATGAACGCTGGCTGGGCAGAGAGGTCTGGAAGCGGGTATGTAAGAGGCTAACAGTGACTGCCCTGGGTGGTGGGACTCTGGGGGACTTTTCTACCTTCCTCATCATATCTTATGTGAGAATATGTTATGATTTCCTACAACACGCAGGTCTTATCAAGACACAGCTAGAAATGATTTCCTCTCTAGAACCTCCCTAACTTGCCTGGATAGAATGAGTCTCCTGTACCTTCTACTTCCATCAGCACTCTGTACCTGTCTGTGACATAGCTGGCATGGCTGGTGATGGCTCGTTTGCCCTCCTGCATTCCACACTGAATCCATATTTCTGTGGGTCTCTGTTTCCCCAGGACTCTGTCCAGCACTTGGCATTGAGTGTGTGGTGGGCTGTCAGTGCTGGTTCCTTTGACTTGAATGGAGGCCTCTCTCACTAAGAATCACCCCGGCACTGCATCCCCAGGCTTTGGTATTCTTCTATTTAATGTTTATAAGATTTTAGGAAACACACATTTTCAAGAGATACATGTTCTCCCACTGAAAGTCAAGCTGTTCATTGTATGCGGGCAGGTCAGGAGAAAAGAATGCACAGGAAGCCAGGCTTCTCGTGAACCTTGGGAAGTAGCTTCTCTGTCCCTCTCACCTCCCTGGCCCCCTGGGGATTCCCATGTCCAACCAGCTGAGTAAGGACTTTCTGAGCCCCTAAACATGCACAGCCCTGACACCCGGCTGGAGCACCAAGAGCCTGTCAGCCACATGGCTCAGAAGAAAAGGGGGAGAAAAAGAAAGAAAGAAAGAAAGAAAAAAAATAAAATAAAGTTATTAAAATAAAAAAATAAAATAAATATTAAAAAGAAATAAAAATTTAAAAGTAATTTAAAAAAAGAAAAAAAAAAACAAAGAAAGAAAGAAAGAAGAGAGAACCAAACCAAAAAACAAATCCACCAATGATAACAAGCACTAAAAACTAAGGACAGACAGAACCTTAGGACAAATGGTAAAAGCAAAGCTATAAGCAAAGCTGGCATTTGAGGCTCTTATGTAGATTATTCAGTGAGATAGTCCAAGTTAAAAATAATATAAGTAAGCTCCTCTTTTCCAAAATAGATTCTCATATTAAAACTTATTTATTTATTCCTAAAGGAATTAAGATAACTTATAAAGAAAAATAAAATAGATAATAGTGGAAACAAAAAATAGATATAAAAGAAGAAAGAAAGAAAAACAAGGCAAAGAGCCAGAGCATTCAAAATGATAAGGGTTCTTAATATTTGTATTTACAGATTATAAAGTTGCTTTCATTAGCGTTTCTAATTATAAACTATCAATCATCAAGATAACTGAAGCTTGTCTTAATGGACAGACTGCTTAGATAATATGTTCTTATAGAAATAGGCTGAAGTTTCTCCATAAAGATTTTCAGATGGGAAGTGTTCATAAGGGCATCAATCCCAATGAATTGTTGGAAAAGACAAATTGATATCTACTTTGGGCACAACTATCCTGCCTAACAAAATGCAGCAAGCTTCTCTTTACTCCTTGTTGGCAAATGCTACTTTAAGTATGGAAACATCTCTCAATTAGAATTTCTCAAAGGATGATCTTTGAGATTCTTCCTACTTGGAAGTGTTGTTCCCACTGCTGTTGGTTGGTGGGAACAGGTATCTCAAGGACAAGCGACCATGTCCACTGTCTCACCAGGCTATCATTGCACCTACCCTAGTGTCTGGTATGTAACAGGCCACTAGGAAACACTGTTGGATGTTGGATGAAGGAATGACCCTCATTCCTTGCACACAAAAGGAGCTGGGAATTATCTGTCCCAGCACATGGCTCTCCTCCCTCGCCTGCCCTGAGCGGTCTGATAAGAGCTTTCCCATCAGCCTGAATACATCTGTGCACATCTGTTACTAAGTGCATTAACATGCTTCTCAATTTGCTTTTATCACAAAATGTGGTCCATCAGGCAGATTTCTTATGACATAAGTGCTATTGCCTTAACTTTTGGGGGGAAAAGTCTATTTTTCAAAATACTAAAGACACATCTAGGAAACCACTGTGAGGTTTTAGTTGCTTTAATGAAGAGCCCTCAAACTTTGTGTGTAATGTCCTATAAACTACTGGGCACATCTCGTTGTCAGGGTGAAAACAATCCTACTGTTACACTGCGGTTGATATGGGGTCACTGAAAATGGGTCCAGTTTTCTGTATACTTTAATGAACATTCAACCCTGCAGAGGAAACATCTTCAAATCCCCTTTCTCCCCAACACACGCGTTTGGTCATAACATAAATCGCTGGTCAAGATCACGTCTCTCTACTCACTCCCATCAAACAAAAATAAAAGGTCTGCCTGTAAAAATCATGCTCTCACTGTGAAATATCCATCTGAAGTAAAGAGAGGGTAGAACAGTTTCCACTAGGTGCTGCATTGCATCCTGCAGTCCGTATGTCCACGGGCTCCTAGCAGCTCTCCTTGTGCAATAACACAGGTCTCCTGTAGGTGGCTCTGCCTCCCTATTATCTCCTTCTACCCGAAAGTGGCCACAGATCTTTAAGCTCCAGTTCTAGTTCTATTGGAGCTTGAGCCAGGGGCTCTGAAATGTATACCCAAACCTCACTAGCCTGGATGTTACTGGATGCTGCTCATGCAGAAGAGAAAGCCATTAGACATTTAAATGAGGGGACATTGGGAAAATCCACTGGTGGGCAGCCCTGGTCTAGTCTCAGCAGAGCTGCAGCCATCACTTCAGTCTGGTGATGGGAGTGGACTAGACTCAGGTTCTAAGTGTCGGACCAGTATTTCCAAACGTGTATTTTTCAAGACACGAATTTGGCAAAATTCTCAGTGAAAAAACAAGTAGTTAAATAAATTTGGGTAAGGCTGTATACTGTTCTCTTTGGAGTGTTGTAAAGCAGCATCTTAATATTTTAAAAGCTCTGAAAAGTTCTGCAGGAAAAAAAATCTGTTTAGCTTTGCTTAACTCAGGATTTTATGAACTCAGGACCTAAAATATCAAGCAGAGCCACGTTCTGTGGAATGCATTCCTGGAGGTGACTGACATCTACAGTGATTCTGGGGGTGAGAACCCGGGGCCTCTGCACTTTTCTGGGGTAGAAGGAGGGTGCCGCAAAGGCGCTCATCTTTGGCAATTCTGCCAAGCAACCAGCTCTCATGAGAGGGGATGTGTGTGTGGACTGCCCAACACATACTATGGAAACTGCCAATCCTCCAATTGGGAAAGGGGAAATCCCATTTATTGGGCGCTTTATCTGTGCCAGGCGCTGGGCTAGATTCTTTTTATGCACAATGAATGTATTCTTCCTGGCATCTCCTGAGTAGACAGAATCTCCACTTCACAGGAAAGAAGACTGATGAGCAGGGTGGCAGGGTCACCTGCTGAGTTTGCATGTAAGCAAGTGGCAGAGCCAAGACTGAAACCGGCTGGCCTCAAATGCCCTTACTTTGTATTTTGTTTTCTTTTTAAGACATTATACCAGTGACTTATTGAGAGTATTTTAGTGAGGAGGTAATTTGGATTGATTTAACTTCAACAGTCCATGAAGATGTAGAGGAAAGAGTGGACATAACATAAGAGACCCAGGTAAGAATCCCAGGGTTACCACTTCCTGGCTGGGTGGCCCTGGGCACAAGTTATTTAACCTCTTTGAGCTCCAATTACCTCTCTCCTAAAATAAGAATTATTTATGAAGAATTAAATTAGAACTAAGGGTATGGGCTAAGTACATATGTACTTAGCTCCAAAATGTCTGTGTAGTCCCGTGAGCCAGCACTTGCCGTCCCCACCAGCCACAGGCAAGTGGTGGCTGCTCACATTCTGCCCAGAGCTCTGAAGCATTAGGCCTGAAGGGCCAGCAGTGGGGCAACACAACTCAGGTTGTCTCTTCTACACCTCTCTAGGGTGTCGGAGCCTTGGATGTTAGCCAGCACCAGGTCAGAGAATAGACCCGAAGCAAGGTCCCAGTTATCAGAAGTCAAAGCTAAATTTAGGATGCAACTGTGAAAATGAATACTCAACAGGCTCTGTGAAGTAGGGAGGTGAGTAATTATCTGGCAAATTTGATTACTGTAGACAGGCCATGCTGATAATTTGCCCAGTTCTCAGCCAAATAACCCCTCCCTCTCCCCCAATATTTTTCTTCTCTGAACCATCTTGGTCCCCTCCCCTGTGATCCGTTTCATGTTTTACCCTTAGTTGTATGGGTTTTCTTTTGTGGGAATTATTATTTCTCTTCCCTGAGACCTAAGATTGCAAACTGGTGACCTTGGGATGCCATTCAGCCCTCAGAATGTTCCATTTGGCCAGGTTAAAAAAATCGAGGTTTCCTTAGAAAATTTAGAGATTTCACGCAAAAATTTAGAATTACCTATCATATGATTCAGCAGTTCCACTCCTGGGTATGTATCTGAAGAAAATGAAAACACTAATTCAAAAGGATACATGCACCCCAATGTTCCTAGCAGCAGTATTTACGATTGCCAAGATATGAAAGCAACCTAAGTGTCCATCAACAGAGGAATGGATAAAGAAGATGTGGTATATATGTACAATGGAATACTACTCAGCCGTAAGAAAGAATGAAATAATGCCATTTGCAACAACATGGATGGACTTGGAAGGTATGCTAAGTGAAATAAGTCAGACAGAGAAAGACAAATACTGTATGATATCACTTCTATGTGGAATCTGAAAAATAAAACAAACTAGTGAATATAACAAAAAGAAACAGACTCACAGATATAGAGAACAAACTAGTGGTGCTCAGTGGGGAGATGGAAGGGGGAGGGGAATAAGTGGTACAAACTATTGTGTATAAAATAAATAAGCTACAAGGATATATTGTACAGCACAGGGAATATTGCTAATATTTTATAGTAACTTTAAATGGAGTATAATCTTTAAAAATATTGAATCAATATGCTATATACCTGAGACTAATATAATATTGTGAAATCAACTATACTTCAATAAAAAAATTTAGATTTCTGTTTCATCTTGAAAAACTAGTAAGATGGAGCTACACAAGGCCCAGGTTCCCCCATGGCCTACCTGAGAAGGGACAGGTAGCTGCTGCCCCTTCTCAGTGTACCCAGTTTCTTCCTGTCCCACCAAGCCCACCCCAAAGTTCCCACACCAACTGGAACTTGTTAGAAATGTAAAAATCTCAGGCCCTACCCCCCAGACCTATTAATACAGAATCTCTTTGTGGGGAGGCCTAGAAATTTGTGTCTGAAACATCCTCCAGGTAATTCTGATCCAGGCCCAAGTTTGAGATCCACGTGTATAGAGAGATCCCTGAATGATACTCAGCAGTCATGGTTTTGCTTCAGCTTTGGCATCAGACTCTAGTTAAAACTTGGTCTGATTCGTTCAGCCAGGCATCTAATGCACAGATTTACGGAGCACTAATATGTAACAAGCACTGTGCTAGTTGCTGCTGATACAGAGGTGACCAAGACAGACAGTGTCTTGCTCTCACAGAGCACGTAGTCCAGTGAGGAACAGAGACAGAGACCTCAGTTTGGTGACCTGTGCTTATTACTGGGCTCGGTCAGCAGTTTTCAAGATGACCAGTCTCGAGCTCTGCAGAAGGAGGAGGTAGAGAAGGAGGCTAGGGAGGGGCTAGGTCTCACCTTTGGATTAACCTGAGCGTCTCTGTTTTTACCTCTTTTACATTTTAGATTTCCAAATAAGACTGAATTGGAGGGGAAAGGGTGCTGCTGTTAAATACATTGAATGCTACTAGACTAGGCAATCATTTAGGTAGCTTCAGGTCTAAAATGCTAAGAAACACATTGGAGCACTAGCAAAAGTTTTTTTTTTTAGGTGAAGGGCGTGAATAAGCATCCTAAAAGACACAGCCTACATCACACCCATTAGGATGGCTATTATCAGAAAACAACAGAAAACTGTGAGTGTTGGTGAGGCTGTACAGAAACTGGAACTCTTTGTGTATTGCTGGTGAGAATGTAAAATGTGGAATGTAAAACTGTGGAAAACAATATTATGGCTCCTCAAAACATGAAACATAGAATTACCAAATGATCCAGAAATTCAACTTCTGGGTTATACTCAAAAGACTAGAAAGCAGGGACTCAAATATTTTGTACACCAATATTGTTAGCAGCATTACAATAGCCAAAAGGTGGAAGCAACCCAAATGTCCACTGATGGATGAACGGGTAAATAAAATGTGGAATATACATACAATGGAATATTTTTCAGCCTTAAAAGGGTAGGAAATTCTGACATGTGCTACAACATAGTTGAACCCTGAGGACATTATGCTCTGTGAAATAAGCCAGTCACAAAAGGAAAAATATTGTATGATTCTACTTACATGAGGTACCTAGAGTAC
This sequence comes from Tursiops truncatus, assembly GCF_011762595.2. NCBI lineage: Eukaryota > Metazoa > Chordata > Mammalia > Artiodactyla > Delphinidae > Tursiops > Tursiops truncatus. The sequence continues at coordinate 63,812,393 of NC_047042.1, read as the reverse complement.
CTCAAATTCATAGAGACAGAAAGTAGAAGAGAAGTTATCAGGGGCAGGGGGGAGAGAGGAATGAGAATTTAGGGTTTAATGGGTACAGAGTTTCAGCTTGGGGTGATGATAAAGTTCTGGAGATGGGTGGTGGTGATGACTGCACAATGATGTGAATGTATGCAATGCTACTGACCTGTACACTTAAAAATGGTTAAGATGGTAACATTTAGGTAACTTTTTCCACAATAAAAAGAAACTCATCCTACAATTTGCCTATAATATGGCCACCCCACTCTCTCCTCCCTTCATTTTGTCTTCATTCAAGCTTTTTGCTGTTGTTGTTGTTGTTGCTGCTGCTGTTTTGAATAATCTACCACTGGAAGGTCAATGCAAACGCAACAATCTAACTCACTGGGTGGAGGTGGCAAAATACTCCAGGTAGTGGCTGAGAACTGTAGCTGGCATGGGTCACTGGAAAAGGTCCATGCCACTGCCCGAGCTGGTCCTGCTGAACTTGAGGGGAGGATGGGTACGATCTGGAAGACAAAATACCAACGATAATAATTGTAAACACTCCTAGGAGATCCAGGCAACTGTAATCTTCTAGAGCCTCAGGTATTTTCTCATACAAGGTGGAGAGAACTGCTTCATGGCTCAGTAATCTCAGACACACGATGGTTTGACTCCTTTAGCCCAGTGGTCCTCACGCTTTGGTGTGCTTCAAGTTTATCTGGAGGGCTTTGTTAAAACACAGATTGCTGGCTCCTTCCCCCCAGAGTTTCTGATTTAGTAGGTCCTAAGAATCTGTATTCCCAGGCGATGCTAATGTCAGTCTGGGACCACACTTTGAGAACCACTGCTTTAGGCAGCTTAGTTTTCAGCTGAGAAGGAATGAAACATAGGTGGGAGGGAAAAGCTGACAGGGAGGGTGATGGATGTGCATGGTGCAATGGGGGGCAGGGAGGGTAAGGATGAAATCAGCTCAACTTGGTTTCCAGTGTCATTTCCAGCACCTTTGCTGTGGTTTGAGGGTAAGTAACTTAATTTCCTCTTGTTTAAAATGCAGAACTTTCGTGAGGATTAGAAGATCTGTGTGTGTAACTCCTGGCACCATGCTCACTTAAAGGTATCTACCATTTTGTTATGTTACCCTGGTGGGGAGCTTTGGGGACAACATGAGCATGTGAGGGCCTGACGGCAGGGGCACCCAGAAGGGGAAAGGAAGCATTGGAAGGGGACAGGGAGAGGGGAGCAAAAACCTATCCACAGTTTTGCATGGGCCTGGCTTCGTTCCAAGCTCAATAGGTTTTGAATCCCCAGAAAAGCTGGCAATTGGACTCTTAAAGATGTCCATCTAACCACAAACGAGTCCCACTTGCTCTAAATCATCTTTAACGCTTCAGCTGGCCAGAGCACACCATGAGTCATTCACGAGCGTGCTGAAATCTGGAGACTTCCCTAAAGGCCCCAGAGGTACAACCTCTCAGACCCAAGGTGCTCTCAGCTGATTGAATATGATGGGAGCTGTGTTACAATATGTCACCCGGCCCCCTATCATTCACCCAGTCACCATCTCCTCAGTCACCACTGGTCAGTGTCACTGTCATGAATTAGCACTTCTCATCGGCTTGGACATCAAGGGGTGAGTCTGAGGTCCCTTTCCTGGCCTGGTTTCCAAACGAAAGCTGAACACCAGCCTCAGGCCTGTGTTGACACAGAGTCTGGTGAAATGTATTTTCATCAGGGCTACACAACAGGCTTCCGGCTGGTTTGGGGAGCCACCTAACTGACAGTGCCTTGTTCTGCTCCGCCGCCATGGCGACAAGGGGACATGCTGATGGATCAGGGACGATGTTGTTGAGTGACATGGCCATGCACACGTCACCAGCAAGTTCTTAAAAGCAGAAATGCTCACAGGTATTAGATCCCTGTCATTGTATTAAGACTCATTTATTTTTAGCATTTTCTCTAAGGAAAAAAGTGTGGATGGTAACAACAATAATACAACAGCATCCAACCATTTAGATTGTGAAGTGACAAAACCAAGGTCAGCTTTACTGGGGGAAGAAAAATGAACAGCTCCACCGAAGGGTGCAGCCCCAGCCCCAGAGGTCTCCTTCTTGAGCGTTTAAACTGTTTATAGAGAGAATCCAGGTAAACGGGCCCTAGTGCAGCAGTGCTGAGGAGGCTCACAGAGGAGTCTGCTGGGGAAACTTTTGGTTTCAGTGTTTGTGATGGGGCCGTTGTTGCAATGTGTGCTTGCAGAAAGCTGAAAGGAAGTGGTCTGGGAAACACTTTTCTCCAGCCTGCCATTTCCCAGACTGTTCTGCAGGAAAGCAGCTCCCGAAGATGTTAGCAGAAGCACCATGCAAAAGTGATTTGAAAAGTTTGGGAAACATTTCCCTCTCGACCTGTGGTCAGCAGACTTGCTGCACAAAGTCAAGTCAGGAAAGAGACACATTTCCAGGCTCCATTTTAAAAAAAGGAAAAAGATGTTTTAAATCAGGAAGTACAAAATTTGGAACTGTGCTTAGGTGCTCTTTCATTGTCCTCCTCTCTGAGGTGGGGACAGAGGCCTTTTGCTGTTCTTCATGGGGTTGGTAAATTTCTTGCTCCCTTGGTCTGGTTTGCTCCATATGCCCAGCATCTGGAGTCCCACAGGGGCCCTCCCCAGAGGCAGTCTGTGTTCAGAATTTGACCTTGGGACAGCTACCTATCCTTGGCTGGAGGTGACCCAGGGGAGGAAGCAGAGCTGGCCAGAATGTGACCAGGGAGGCCTTTCTAGGACACAATGTGAGCAAGGGAATCAACCTCATTTAATTTAGTTTCTTGCTCCTGAAGTTTCACCAGGGAACAGATCATAAAGCTGGGTGACCATCACGTGCTTATCTCTCTCTATCAGACTGTAAATTCCTTAAGAGCCTTGCCTTGTGCCTGGTGCATGCTATGTATGTTTTATGCATACTTGACAATAATGTATATTCTCTAAAGGCTGGGCATAGTTAATATACAGTCAAGTTGTTCATTAACATGTTTTTTATTTGTTTGCTGATTTCTATCTATTTATTCTATTTATTATTTGCTGATTTTTTTGCTCTGCTTATTCTACTTGTTTCTGTGATAACTGTCCTAAAATCTTTTACCAGTGCAGTGGATTTGACATATTCTTTCTGTAGTTGTCAATTTTTGCTTTGTATGACCCAAGACTATGTTATTACAACCATACAGTTCAAGATGGTTACCTTTTTCTAGCAGAATTGTTCCTTTGATCATTACGTAATAGCCACTTTCATCCCTGATGATGGCTTTTGCCTAAAGGTGCCGTTGATGTTTTCATGGCACAACCCACCTGCTTTCCCAGATGCATCTTCTCCTTCAGGACTAGCAGCACCTGGGCTTGCCAGTTCGTGCTTTATGGAACTCTACTCTCCCTTGACCACTAATGTTACATTCTCCTGGTTTTCTTTCTAAGCTTGTTTATTAAAAAAAAGATATGGATGGCGACGACCAAAGTATCAAATACCTTCATTTAAAATCAGACCAATCTGTTTGTATTTCCTTTGAAAATTAGCTCTCTCTGAATAAACTACCACCTTCTCACTGTTCTTCACCTGCCAGCTCCTGCTCACCCTTCCGTTCTCAGTGTAGGCATCACCTCCTCCAGGAATCCATCCATCCCTCACCCCCATTACAGCACACACACTGGTTAGGAGGCTCTTCTGTGTCCTTTCTGGCTTTGTGTGCAGCCCATCATCTTGAATCCTTTACATTCTGAATGCCATCTGGTCACCTGTCTTCTGAATGTACCACATCAACTTCTCTGTTCTATTACACTTCCGGTCCGGCATGAAGCTTATATTCTGTAAATGCGGTTGAACTCAACAGACAGCTTTTCCTAGCCTCACTTTGGGTACTTCTAAAACTTCAGTTTTCTCCTGAGTTTCCTCGCTCAAACCCCTCACACCTCCTTGGCTTCAACTCACACCTCTAGACTGATGACTTCCTATGTCTGTGCCTTGAATCCTGTCCTCCCTCTGAGCTCTATAGCATATTTCAGAAGCTTTGACAAAATCCCACTTGCCAGTCAGCTATCAAATGCACACTGTCTCAAACCACACACATCCTCATTCTCCACGAACCTTTTCCTTCTCTCAGTGTCTTTATATTTTTCCTGAAGTCCCTCTCAGTTTTGAAGTTATTCGTTCTCATCTTTAGCAGTTGCCTTATTTCAACCTGTGCCCAACCATGCACTAAGCTCTGCTGACTTCTCCTTTAAATCTTAGTTTTGTCTGTCCCTATTTCTCTCTTCTTACTCCCTGACCCTGCTCCAGGCATTCATCCTTCACACCTGGAATATGCACTACCCTGACCTGAACCCCACTCTCCAGGCTGCTTTCATGGGCCCTTTTCCCAGCTGTACTCCGTCCTCACCTCTCAGCCTCTTTTTCACTTCTCCCCAGTGCTGTGTTCTGCACAATCAGGCTGGTTTTCCTGCCAACCAGAACCCTCTTTCTCTCCTCTGGGTTTCTTTCCTTTACTTGAACTTCCTCGTCACACCTCTTCATTGCCACAGATTATTTGATGGGTGTGGGCACTGACCAATCATAATAGACACCACCATGGCAGGGTCGGGTATAGACCAATCAGAACTGACGTCAGCCACACACAAAGGGCGCTGCTCAGTATCAGCTTTGCTGTCTTCTAGACAAAACCTCCTCGGCCTTCAAGATCCCCGTCTGATCTTATCAGTGGCACGGATCAACCCTGGTTGCTTGGGCTTCACTCTTCTCTCTCCTCCTCTGAGTCACACTCCTCACATATAATTAGAGTTCTTTGACGCTTGCTAGAGCTTTGTGTGAGCTCTTCTTTATTTCTTCAAACAGACTAGGAGCTCCTTGGGGCAGAGACCATGCTTGACACCAGTGGGTCTCAAAGTGTGGTACCTGAGAACAGCAGGGTCAGAGTCACGTGGGAACTTAGAAATGCAAATTTTCTGGCCCTACTCCGGACATATTGAATCAGAAACTCTGGGAGTGGGGCCCAGTAATGGTGTTTTAATCACCCTCCAGATGATTCTGACGCACACTAAATGTGGGAACCACCTTGTTATGTAATGTGGGATGACTGACTGAAAGTCTTCATGGTAGGATCTCAATAAAGATTTATCTGCTAATTAAATGTTTATTCCGTCTTTGCATCCTGCAGGGTGCATGGCATTAATTATGTGTAGCACAGACACCTGCGTTTGTATTCAACAAACATTTAGTAATCACTTGGTATATGACAGATTTGGGGCTAGGGACATTTATGTCTCTGATGACTAACAATATTTATGGAATGTGTAATTTGAGCTCTGTTCTAGAGGAGGAATTAAACAAAATATTATTATTCATTGATTGACATTTTAATATCTTTGAAATTAAGATGTATTTTATAACCGATAGCATGTCATAGTTTAATGATGTGTCCTATAATTAGTAGTGTCTTAGATGCAATAAAGTTCAGCGGAAAACGTGTGGTCCTTTCCATTTTGGATAAAATTGAGTGTGTGTGTGTTTATCCACTGCCCCCTTGTATTTACTTGTAACAAACATAACTGTTTAACACTGAACTCTGGGTTCACAGGGGCAAAAATGTGAAATATTCTGGGCCTTTAAGATTCTCCTTGGACATATGAGAGGCACTTTTAGAAGAGGACAAAGAGTAATAATTTACATTCTCCATTTGCCAAAGGGATAACACAGATCCAACCTCCTCGACTTCATTGTCTACTCCTTAGGAATTTCAAAACATACAAAGAAAAATGTGAAGTTGGTTTCACCTTTCCAAACAGTGGCCTGAATCTCACCATGCTTAGTCAACACTTAGAAAAATAACAAGTTTATTTGGCTAGGATTTAAAATAGCAGCTCTGATGATCTGTTATACATTTGCCACTTTGGTTATTTTTCTTTTGAGGCAAGCACATAAATGTGCATAGTGTGTTTGTAACAGCGGAAAGGAGAAAGGATCCATTTGAAGCTCGACCATCCCCACTGCACAATAGGCCCCCAATAGGAAAAGAAGGGCGTGGCTTTCTGAGTGGCAGTCTTAGTTTTGGCAAACATGGGTTTAGGCACAGCACATTCAAGTCTTCTAGTATTTTCTGACCAAGGTTAGAAAAAAATGGTAAATGGGGTTTATTCTGAAATGGGGTTTGGGGTTGGAATGCATAACTCTAAACACATCATTCTCCTCTGTAAACACCATCTATCAACAGTTCCCTTGCTTGCTGGTTTACATACAAACCCTAGCATTTCAGGACTCCACACCGCAACACGCCCACCTTCTGTTTCATCACTTTACACCTCTCCTTCACTGACCTTATTTCTCAACCAAGCTCGGAAAGCTGGGATCTCTCAGCTATGCCTTACCTTTTCCTGACTGTATGGTTTGCAAGAAAATCCCGTATCTCTTGCTATTACAATTCTATCTATCCTTGGACGACCTTATCTCAGGTATCAAACACCTTTTCTCGTGGAGCCTCCCCTGTTCTCTCCAACTGACCCAATCTGTCTATCATTTGATCTTCTCTAACATTTTTTGGCCTTCTATATTTTACCACTTTCTTATTAAACTTCCCGTAATAGCACAGTGCTTCTTGAAGTGTTGTCAATGCCATTTATATTAGAACCCCCTGGAGCCCATTCCAAAGCCACTGAACCAGGATCTGCAGGATGGGACTCAGGAATATGCATATTTAATAAGCTTTCTAGTGATTCCACTGCTTTTTGAGGATTACTGGTGTGGTGGAAAAGGCTCCCCCACCTTTTTTGTAAGTTATAGAAAATATCACACATATTCAAAAACAGAATGGATAAAAGGATGTATCTTCATGAGCCTAACGCTCAAGTTTAGCAACGATGATAACAGGGCTAATCCTGCTTCACCTACACCCTCCTCCACCTTCCCTATAGCCCCTTGGATTATTTTGAGAAAATATCAGTTATTACATAATTTCATCTATAAATGTTTCTTAATGTAATCTAAAAGATAAGGACCATTTTACTTTAAATCATAACCACAACAGCATTACCATTCCTGAAAAATCACTAATTCCTTCGTGTGGTAGGCAGAATAATGCCTCCCTCACTCCTACCCCACTCCCCGCAAGATGTCCATAGTCTAATCCTGGGAAACTGAATACACAGCAAAAGGGGCTTTGCAGATGTAATTAAGGTTAGGAGCCTAAACATAGGGAGATTTTTCTGGATTATTTGGGTGGGCCCAATCTGATCATGTTAGCCCTTAAAAGTAGGCAGCTCTCTCCAGCTGGAAGAGGAGGAGGAAGGCAGAAGAAAGATGAGCAGAAGGGAAATCTGAGGAGATTCCGAGTGTGGGAAGAGTTTGGCAAGTTGTTGCTGGCTCTGAGATGGAGGCACCGTGAGCAAGGACCAGAGAGAGGTCCCTAAGAGCTAAGGATGGCTTCTGGTTAACGGCTAACAGGAAATGGAGATCTCAGTCCTACAGCACAAGAAACCGATTCAGTCAACAAGCTCAGTAGCTTGAAACCAGACTCTTCCCCAGAGCCTCCGTAAAGGCTCGGCTGATGCCTTGATTTTGGCCTTGTGAGACTCTAAGACCGCCAGCCCAGACATGGTGTACCTGGATTCTGACCTGGAGAATTGTGAGATAATAAATGGGAGCTGCTTTAAGCTGCTAAATTTGTGGTAATTTGTTACGGCAGTGATAGAAGACTAATATACCTGGTATCATTGAATATCCAATCAGTATTTAAATTCTCCCATTGTTTAAAAAATGCTTTTATAGAGTTGGTTTTTTTGAATTGGGATCTAAGCAAGGTTTACACATTTCATTTGGTTACTATGTTTCTTAAGCCTCTTTTAGTCCATAAGTCCCCCCTTCCTCTTTTTTTCCTCTCTAGCCATTCATTTGTGTAAGAAATCAGGTCATTTTGAACTGAAGAATTTCACATAGTTTGGACTTTCCCATTTACAAATATGGTGTAGTTTAACTTGTTCCTCTATCCCCTGTTTTTTCCCCACAGGCTGATGGTAAATCTAGTGGCTTGGTCAGATTCAGGCCTGGTTTTTTTGACAACAGGTTGTGTATACATCTTCCTGTTGTATCACATTGGGATCCTGCTTAGGGATATAACTCCCCCTTGGGTTTTTTACCTAATGAGTTTCTCAGTCGTTGATGATTACAACCTAGAACTATTTCTGCATTAGTGGTTGCAGAGTGATGATATTCTAAATTTATCATTCCTCTTTCACTTATTAACTGGAATCTTCCAAAACACACCAACTATTTTGTTAATCCAAGGTACAGTTCATGCAGGAAAGTCAGGATAGCTGCTTGATTCTGAAAAGGCTTTGAAGACCAGTCTGTGCTCTAATCCTGCGTCTGTTATGTAGTGGCTAGTTTGCCTTGTGCAAAATATTGTACCCCTCTGAGCCTCAGGTTCATTATTATAAAATGGAGACAGCATTGCAGGTTTATTACAAGAATTCAATAAATGAACTTATGTAAAAGCACTGTGCCTGTTACAGAGAAGTGCTCATCAAATATCTGTAATTACGGGAAAGTCCTCCTACGATGGCCCTACGATTGGGCCCCATGCACATCTCCGACAATGCAGCTTCAGCTTGCTATCCAGAGCCTGCTCTGGAAAATGACATCTGCCTCTTTCGGGGGGTGGGGTGGGGATTGTTCCTGGTGTGTTTGCAACTCCAAGGCTGCCCTTCCTCCCTGGGGTCCTCAAGGCCCTTTCACAGCCCCTTGGAGCAGCAGCTGTGACTACGAATGGCCTCACCCCAGCTTCTCAGGGGCTTCTTGTGGATGTTTCCCCAGGGTTTACAGTTTGTGGTCGAGTTCATGTCTCACTGCCAACATTTTCAGCAGGGAGAGTGGGGAGCAGTGCAGGTGGTGGGGTTAGGAGAGGGTAGCTTGATTCTCCTCCCAACTTGGCTGTTAGCTGGCTGTGTGGCAAGCTACTAGAACACGGCCCCAAACCAAGGGGAGGGGGTCTCTGAGGCCCCTTCCAGTTTGAACCTGTTTTCACTGGAGTGCTACAAGCTATGCAAGCGGAGCTGGGAGGGTTTCGCCCGCCTCTGTGACTTCCCTCAGCCTGAACCAGTAGAATGTCCTCCAATCTCAGGACTCTCAAACAAGAGTTGTCCTCCCTCCAGCCTGGCTGGGCTGAGTGACCGTCTCTCTAACTGGCTGTGACCCTCTCAGGCCTGTTCTGCATAATCAGAATAAATTGGAGGCTAAAATATTTGTCCAGGCAATTCTGATCAAAAACGTCCCTTGCTTTGATCTGTCAGTCAAAACAAGGTATTCTCCCTGAATTCTGAAGACATTAACCTTGAGCACTTATTCTGCTAGGAAGGCAGGCTTCTCAGGGCTCATTAAGGTCCTTTCTCAGCCGCTCAGCCCTGACCAGGCCCAGGGCTTTGTGCTTTGCCCCCGTAATGTAAATACTTATTGGCAAGTGTAGAGTTTGGTCTGGAAACCCAGTCCTCAGTGGTGCCAACGGCTACCTGCCTTTTGTCTGTGCTTTCAGGATTTGGGTTGAGTAGCCCCAGAAGGGGACAGCTGGAGCATGAGGGCACCAAAGGGAGGGGCAGGACCTGAGTGGTAACACTCTTCGGGAGAGATTATGGGGATGGAGCAATCTTTCTTTCCGTTTATCTGCAAAGAGAATTGGTTCAGGCGTTTCAGCAGTTAGCACTGTTAGGTAAAGGGCTGGTGTCTGCTGGCTGTGCTAACCACAGGAAGCCTACCTTCCTCCCTGCTCTTTCCCTCAGGCTGAATGGGGAATCCCTCAAAACTGTGATTGTAAAATTGGGGGTATGGGTATATGCTAAATCATCTTTCCTGCTTATACCACAGGGCAATGACAGAGCACTAAAGACCAATAGATTGGTTTTTATTATGAGTGTTTTAGATAATCTTACTAGTTGTCTCAGGGGTGGCTGGAGAGGACATCTATTGTATTTTGTTGGCCAGGAGTCCTTTCATTTGGACTGGCTGCATTGTCCTGCGATGCACGGAGCTGCTAATTACTGCAACCACCTCCATCCACCCTTATTCTAGTCATGGGGGTGGGGACATGACCCAGTCAGGCCAATTGTTATCCCATCCTCTGGGCCCGTGATTGGTCCTGAGATGGCAGTGACCCCATCCAGGCCTATCAGAGCCCTTTGGTGTGTTTCTGAGGCTCTCAGTTTCCATGGTCTGCTGAGATGATCTGATATAAGCTCAAGCTACCTGCAGCCATGCTCCTTTCCCCATTACTTCCACCATATGGGGGAGCTATCTGTTGTAGGAGAGATTAGTAAGTACTCAATGAGAAGCTGAACCAAAATATGGAAATGTATCACTAGGCTAGTTTTACCAATGAACTTCCTCAGTTACATGAGTTGAGTTTCCTGGGTTTGTATCACTTGAAAACAAATGAGTTTGGGCTCAGACAGGGATTACAAGTCCAGACTGGGATTCAAATTCCAGTCTGCCACTCACTAGCTGTGTGAACTCGGGCAACTTGCTTAACTTCTCTGAACCTGTTTCCTTATCTGTAAATGAGGAAAATGATATCTACCTCACAGGATTATTATGAAGATTGAATGAGGTAATATACATTAAGTGCTCAGTTCAGCAGCTGGCAAACAGTAGGCATTCAAGAAATTTTTATTAAGTACATAAAATAATATTGATATTTGTTGAATTAATCTAAGGAAAGTTTTAATTCTTAGATAAACTTTTACTTCTCAACATAGGTCACAGGTACTACTGGAGGTGCATAGTGGTGGGCCACAGGCACCAGCAACCACAGAATAAACACACAGCTCTTCTTAGATCAGCAATTAATTCTATATATTTTTATATTAAAAGAAAATGGGTGTATTATGGAATAGAAAATAAAAGTAACTTGACTCTTTAAGTTAAAAGAGAAGAATTCAGGGGAACTCCTTGCATGTACAAGGGACATTGTCCTCTTCCATTAAGTGTGCTCTGAGGACAGGGTTTGCGACACAACACACTGAAGAGGAACAGCACAGTCCTGGGTGCCGGAGGTGGTGGCCCAGCCTGCCTCTGGCTCCCTCTGCCTCTGTGAGGCCTGGGCAAGCCATTCTAACCTCTCTCACATTTTTTTTCTCATCCAAAAATGAGTTTGTTTGTCCTAAAAAGTTTCTTTAAGAGTCTAATATTCCATCTTTGCCATGTGAGTTAGTGAATTCCTTGTCAAGTAGAAATGTTGAAAAGGGGACTGAATGGATTAATTTATTAGTACAGGGTTTATCTAGTTTAATTTCAGGTCCAATTCTATGATTCTATTCTGAACCTTAACCACCTACAGTGTAATAATTTATGACTGGCATGGACATTTTCTAGAAGTGTGGTACACCTAAGTTTTTATAGTAGTAGTTGAAAAGTATTCATTCAGTGTTGATTTTAATACAAATCAAATCTGTAATAATACTATCATAATGCATATATATCATAATACTATATCATAAAATCAATAATCAAGGGGCTTCCCTGGTGATACAGTGGTTAAGAATCCACCTGCTAATGCAGGGGACATGGGTTCAAGCCCTGGTCCGGGAAGTTCCCACATGCCGCAGAGCAACTAAGCCTGTGTGCCACAACTACTGAGCCTGAGCTCTAAAGCCCACGAGCCAGAACTACTGAGCTCATATGCCACAACTACTGAAGCCCACATGCCTAGAGCCCAAGCTCCGCAACAAGAGAAGCCACCGCAGTGAGAAGCCCGTGCACTGCAACTAAGAGTACCCTCCTCTCCCTTCAACTAGAGAAAGCCCACGCACAGCAACGAAGACCCAACACAGCCAAAAAACTAAATTAATAAAAATATGTAAAAAAATAAATAAAATCAATAATCAAATAGTGATTTTAATATTTTAATACTGACCATATGGGTATATGGCAATAGGTTTAAAGCCAAAGGAAAGTTGGCTGGGTATAAACCCAAGCAGGGTAGCCCTCTGGACATTTGTAGGGAGGAGATGAAGGGTTTTTTTTAAACATAGAGGTCAACATAAAACTTTGCTTTGCCTGGCAGAGTTGGAAGGAGAGAAGGGGGCTGGGACAGAGACATTTAATGTTTGCCAAATACCCCTGGTTCCTGGACCTGGTGTCTGTGAGGCACTCTGTGTGGTCCTCCCTCCATCCTTTTCAGCAGGAGGAGAGACCCTGTTGGGAGTGATGGAGAGGAGATTACAGGCTGTGGTGTGGCAATAGGATGGATGGGAGGACCAGCCTCCTGGAGGACCCAGAGCACCAGGACCGTGCAGGATGCTCAGGGAGAGCAGCTTGGGAGGAACACAAGGCTTCACCCATGTTGTCATTTAAGAGTGTGTGAGGTGGACTTAGGAGGCATCAGGATGACTTTTTCATTACAAAGATAATTGTAATGTCTTTGGTAACTTGGAAAATGGTTTAATCCAGGACCGAACATGATTTTTCTTTTCTCCTAATTAATTTATTTTCTGCCAAAGAAATTGACTGTGTCCCTTTAAGTAGCACCAACCCCAGAGCAAGGTGCCCCTGGAGGATACCATGGGATCAATTTTTCAGCCAGGGACAGTGCAGCTTGGCTGTAGGGCTTAAGGCTTTTAATTTGCTTATACATAGAGTGGCTTGAGCTCTATACATCACCAAATCAATGCAAATCAGTTTACTTGAAGCTGGTTCAATTTTAAAAGAATTTCATTAACCAGCAATAAAAGGCCTGGTTTAATATAATTACTATAGGATCCCAAGCTCATCAGGAAGGATTCCTTTTCTATAATGATCTTAACATTTATATTATGGCATTTTCTAAGAAAAAAAAAGGGAAACAAAAAAGCATACTAGAGGAAGATGTTGAAAATAATACTTTTTCTTATGAAATTCAGTGTTGGAACTACCATTAAACCAACTTTTCCCCCATATGGCAAGGGCCTCGAGGCGGGGGAGAGGTGGGGAGGAAACATATTTACGTAAACATTTGTGTGTGGATGTCTACAGGCACATACCCTTAGACACATGTTCGATGCATTATCTAATCCGCACAGAACTGTAACCACTTAAAGGCGGAAGAGACCTTAGTGGCATTTAACACAATCGCTTAATTTTACAGAAGAAGAAACTGACTCTCAGAGACCATAAAGAGTGATCAAAAGTCAGCCATCTGGTTAGCAGCGACGAGGGCCTGGAAATGAGGTCTTTGCTTTCCCCACTGGTGTTGAACCCTGAAATCCCTTGCCCCTCTCACAGCAGGTGGGGAGATGTATGGTGGGAAGTCACCTCCCTGGAAGTGCTTTTAATAACAAAGAAGGAAATCCTGCCATTTGCAACTACATGGATGAAGTTTGAAGACATTCTACTAAGTGAAATAAGCCAATCACAGAAGGACAAACACCGTGATTCTGTGTATCGGGAGGTATCTAAAGTAGTCAAATTCATAGAATCAAAGTGAGGAATGCCAGGAGGGGGAAACGAGGGGTTTAATCAACTGGCATAAAGTTTCACTTAAGCAAGGTGAATAAGTCCTAGAGATCAGCTTGCAACACTGTACCTAGAGCTAACAATACTGCATTGTACACTTGTAATTTTGTTAAGAGGACAGAGTTCATGTTAAGTGTCCTTACCATAATAAAAGATCATTAAAAGTAAATTGTAAAGGTCCACTTGGAGGTAAGGCATTTATATTTTTATATGGAGAGGATAGCCATCACCTTTGATGACTTGGAAAAAGGTTTAGTCTAACATGGAATCTGGTTTTTCTTTTCCCCTAATTAATTTATTTTCTGCCAAATAAATTGAATGTGTGCCTTTAAACAGCACAATTCCCAAAGCAAGGTGCCCCTGGAGGGAAGCGTTAAAGAAGGACCTTGTACTCCATGTCACCAAGATTTCACCCCTGTGCCCATTCCCTGTACTAACTCTATCTTCTCCTGGAAGAGTGTTAATCCGATTTGTCTTGAGACCTGCGTTCCCTCTGGGTCTTGAGTGACTAGTGGGTGGGGCTGGTGAGCTTGAAGGTGGGTACCCTGCACCATGCTCCCCCATGACCACATCGGAGGTCTTACTCCCACGTCCTATGCTCACTTGCATTCCCTGGCAGGCCCAAGCCAGTTCTCCTCTTCTTCCTCCTCTGCTGACCATATAACTTGGTAGATAAGGCAGGCCCGGGATCTATTCTGCAGCTCATTCACCTTAGAGTCAGAGGACAGAGAATGGGAACCCAAGGAAGGACCTTGAGCCTTAGCTCAAGTTTTAATTCAACTTTCATCAAAGAGTCTACGTTAGGGGGCTATCTAGATGTCACCTAGGTACTCATAAAGCAGTTCTTTTGTTTTCCATCTGGTTGGAAGCTCAGAGAGGAAGAGGAGTGAAAGGCAGGGCAGGATCAGACAATTCCTAGGTTTGTTGATCTTCATCTCAGTCCACAATCCCTCATCCAAATGCTGGGGGCCAGGAGTATTAGAGAATTCAGAATTATTCTGTGGTCACTAGGCTAACAAGTAAGTCCTAACATCTGGTCAGCATTGAAAATCAGTGTGGCTTGAAGTAGGGAACACACAATTTTATTCGGATGATGCAGAGTTTAACCAGGTGTATAGATCAGACGCTGAAGTCCTGGTCACTGATGAGCTGATGGGATTTGGATTGTGTGGCCTCCCAGGGCAGCCTGTGCCACCTGCACACATGGCCCTTCCCATGCTATAGAGTGATGGTTACAACCACTAGCTTGGAAGTTCCAATAGTTTGAATCCCTGCTCACTGCTTATTGAAGTTGAGGCTTTTAGGAGAGTCACCTAATCGTCTAATGCTTGGTGCCTACCTTAAAGACTAAGTTATATACCTGCACCCGTATGTTCACAGCAGCACTATTTACAATAGCCAAGGTATGGAAGCAACCTAAATGTCCATCGACAGATGAATGGATAAAGAAGATGTGGTATATATATATATATATACAATGGAATATGACTCAGCCATCAAAAGAATGAAATAATGCCATTTGCAGCAACATGGATGAATACAGAGATTATCATGCTAAGTGAATTAAGTCAGAAAGAGAAGGACAAATACCATATGATATCACTTATATGTGGAATCTAAAATATGACACAAATGAACATATCTACAAAAAAGAAACAGACTCACAGACATAGAGAACAGACCTGTGGTTGCCAAGGGGGAAGGGAGGTAGGGGAGGGAAGGAATGGGAGTTTAGGATTGGCAGAGGCAAACTATTATATACAGGATGGATAAACAAGGTCCTACTGTATAGCACAGGAAACTATAGTCAATATCCTGTGACAAACCATAATAGAAAAGAATATGAGAAAGAATATATATACATATATATATGTATATATACATATATATATATAAATCTGAGTCACTTTCTGTACAGAAGAAATTAACACAACATTGTAAATCAACTATACTTCAATACAATTAAAAAAAAAAAAAGAGTCACAGAGAAGGAGCTTTTCCAGTCCCTCATGGTGCCCAGTTGAAGTCTCTGGCAATGTTTTTGAATAAGCTATTTCTCAGAGATCACTGAAGTATCTCAAAATTCAGTCTGGAACATGATGTTAAATGATTTTGATTTTTCTTAGTGATGCACAGAACGTGATCTGAACTAAGAAAGAATCGGTTCTGACAAGAATATGTAAAACTCTTTGTAACTACAAAAGTAGAATTAAATTGACATGGGCATTAAAAAAAAAGACTGAGTTATCTAGTTGAGTGCAATGTGGACACTGAATGTTACTGTTCAGTCACCCCACTAGGACCTGAGCTCCTCAAGGGCAAGCAGTGTTATCTCATTCATCTTTGCATTCTAAATTGATCTCTTGAGTCTAGAACACAGAGGATGCTCAGTAAATGCTTTCTGAAGGTAGGAATGAATGGATGAAGAGGACTGGTGATTTGCAAAGCAATTGCTCATAACCTGTACTGGGAAAGTGCATGGGGCTTGGTGGTCTCTATTCACCCTCCAGGCCTCACTTCCACTCTCCTCTGCTTTGCTCAATGCCCCCTGGTTTGGACCCCTTCTGAGGGCTACATCCCTCAGGCTCTCCTTGCCCTCTGGCCTCTGGTTGGGCTTGGCAGATGGGAGGCACCAGTGGGAGATAGGAGGATGGAGGAGAGTGAGGTTGGGGCGTTTCTTCCCCTCCCTCCCTGTTTCATTGCCTCGGTTCTTGGCTGTGGGCTTCAACTCTGGCCTGGGAGGCCCTCCTCACCAGCTATCAGTAATAGGATTTCCTTCCTTGTCCCTGCGGACAAGAGATCCTAACTTCCTGCTGTTGCTAGTCCTTGACTGCCTCAAAATCCATTTGGGGTCCCTTTGCCCTGCCTATACCTCTTTAACTGAAATACTCTAAGTGGAATTGCATTTGCTGCCACGGCCTTTGCCTCACATTCCTGAAAGCAGTTCTTTTTAGGGCGTCAACAGACATCAATAGCTTATCCATACCAGTTTGTAGCAGGCTTTTAAAAACAGAAAGCAACCATCCAAAGGATGAATTGGGTCCTTCTGAATTATCTTGAAATTTTAGTAATTGTGTTTTACTGTTCAGAGGAAAAAGGAAGAGGTCTGCAGTGTGCACAGCACAACAGACCTAGGCAGCAACACGCCCATTTTACAGATGAGGAATATGAAGATTTAAAGAGCCACCTGTCCCGTCCCAGGTTGGCTCCCAGCCTCTGGCAGAGGTCAAAGCTGCATTCCATCTGCTACTAACAGTTTGTGAGCAGAAGGAAAACCCAATAAGACTTCTTTACCAGAAAGGCCAGCTGGACCAGCAAAAGCAGATTTGGAGCTTCTGTGGTGGAACCCCTCTTTCTTGAACTACACAGGACAGTTCTGTCCATGGTAACGTTCTGCTCTGGCAAGGGCTGCTTAAATTCTTCAGGTAAGAACAAATTTTCCCCAAGGCCACAACCAAGAGTCACGCGAGGGACCGGCTTCTCTTTTCTGCACCAACCCACTGGAATGGTCTTGGGATGCCAGCAGCATTCCTAAGTGCAGGGAGAAAGGTGCCGATGGTGGGGAGGTCAGCCTTGAGCCATAGTGGAAGCCGCAGAAAACAGGGTCTGATTTAGAGCAGATGTGAGAGGCTGCGAGGGGCCATCTGTCCTCAGCTCATTCAGCCCTTCTGTTGTGTCTGCCTCTGTTTGCTGCCTCAGCCCCCAGTGGCCTGGGCTAGCGCCGCTCTATTTTTAGTTCACATTTCACCTTTCTGTCTACGAGATGCTTTTCCCAGCGTAGGAAAACACACTGCAGCCATGGGCTCAAGCGCTGACCTCCTCACCTCTGCAAGCCCCTGTGACCTTGGTGGAGGGAGCAGCTCCCACTTGAAGCTCAGTGGGGCTCCTTCTGGGGGTCTCAGAGGAAGGCTCTCATGGTCCATGAATTCTTCAAGGCTGCTTAGTAGGAATAGTTGTCAAGAGACCTCAGGACACTATCCTGGCTGCAAACGAATACACAGGGCAAGGGAAGGGCCCCTGGATTGGATAAGTGACAGCCCAGACTTGGTGGAGAAAGGTAGCCTGAGGTTCTCCTGCCCCTCGTGCAGGGTCTGTATGGGGCCTTGAAAAATGCTCCCCCATCTTCTTCATTCTTCATATTCTCAACCAGGATAGGGGAAGGAAAAATATGCATTAAATTTCTATTATCTATTGTTACTGTTGGTAACAATATTTACATGCTAATTAGGGAAGAATTTGAAAATATAGAAATGTAGAAAAATAATTCAACCCATTTGTTACCATGTAGAGACAATCACTGTTAACACATTAATGCACCTACTTCTAATCCTTTTGAGTTACATATATTTTTTACAGTTATAATCAGACGGTAAATACAAAATTGCATGTAGTAGTTGTTAAAAGTCTGTTTTTTTCCTGGTTATAAAAGTAAAGGAATACTGCGTATAAAATTTAGAAAATGTATTAAAAGTAAAGAAGAAAGGAAAGATTTCCAATATCTCATCACCCATGAATAATCACTGCTAATTTATTGGCATCTGTCCTGATAGCTGTTTTTCTATGCATTTAAAAATATAATCAAGATCATATTGCCTATTTGATTTTCAAGCTCTCTCAATAAAGGAAATCCACAGATTCTAGAATGAAGATGACATGAAGAGGAATTTGATGATAGATATCTGCTCTTGATCTTTATCCATTAGAAAGCCCAATGATTCAGTTAATTAAACAAACAACTTCTAAAATGACTTCAGTTCTTGGGCAGTCAGCATCGATCATGTATCCTGCTACACAAAGCTGTTTTTAAGCATTTATTTGAACAGTTCTCCTGACAAAGTGTTCCAACAGTGTAAAATGTTTTAGTGTTGCTAGCAAGTGATGGAACAGAATGACACCCACAGTCATCAAACGCAGTAAGTTTCCATCTGAACAAAGCGAAGGACGTGGTGTCAGAAACACAATTCCTGTTTATGAAAAGAAGATGTACCTTTAGCTGGACTAAAGACTTGAGGGCTACGTACATAATTTATGTAGAAAGTCTGTATGTTTTCTTTTAGCCACATGGCTTAGCAACAAGGGATGGGCTGTGATTCAAATGCTAGAAGATTCTGAGTTAAGCCCTATAAACTGTCCTGTGTGGGAAAGTCTAGGGACAGCCGAGCCAGCAGGAAGACTCAGCTAATGTGAGATAATGCACTCTGGGGCTTCTCCTCCCAGGGAGCAGGTCTCCTTGGAAGGCCTGGATCTCCTGCAGTCAGTAGTAGCACCACACTTCAACCCCAAAAGCCTGCTGTGTAAGCAATTTGACTTCTGTACCCAGATGCCAAGGCAGGTAGGGGGCATGGTTTTCACACTAACCCTGGCAGATGCTGGGAGCCTAAACTCCTGAATGTGAAGTGCTAATGCAGCAGGGCAGGAAGGAAGCCAGAGGTACCTGCAGATGTGTTCATCTTTTATCCAGGGGTTGCACCCTGAAAGCTGCTGGCTACCATGTGGGAAGATGCATGAGGTCAAGGTAAGAAAATGCTTATTTGGACTTCAGGGGATGGGAAGAAAATTAGACCTATACAGCCCAAGTGACTATAAAATTTTCAAGGTTTTGTGTTCACTTTGTAGAATTTTTTTTTTTTTTTTGGTCTCCAGGAGGGAGAAAATTGCACAGGCCAGTCTGCACAGCAATGAAGATCATCTATTCAAATCCCATCTCACTTGGCCATCTTCCTGACTTATGGGAGAAACCTCTCGTCAAAGTATGGATAGCTCTGGGTTTCCTGGAAGAATGGTCTCCCCTTGTGAAGAGTGTTGGAAACACTGTTCAATGTTGTAGATACTGGTATCTGACAGTTGATTTTTACCACAGAGTTATTGAAGCTTGGGAAGTGATAGACTTTATTTGACTATAAGTTTTTTAGAATTCATGATACTATGATAAAAGCTGATATTAATTTACTTCACCTGGTATATGCATTAATAATTTGTGATGCTGCTTATAAAGATTTAAAAAATAGTATCCTATTGGTAACTCATCACAGGATACTACATTCTAGGATACCCTGTTATTGAAAACAACTCCACTAAGTATGATGTACAAATGCTTAAGAAAACAGACTGATGATTGAGGCCAAAGCTAAACAGAAGCATCAACAGACCAGAATAAAGCGGTCTTTCCCCTGCCCCAGGTTCCTGCAAGAGACAAGATATTCAGGTTGCTAGATCTGCAGATTCCAAGCTGATCTACAGGACCCCTTGCTGAGGCGTGCTATGTCACAGCAAATACCCTTCCAGCTGGTGACCTCCCTAGGCCTGGTTCAAGCCCGTTAACCAAATCCCAGAGGAAGCAAGCAAAGGAAGAAACATGGCCGTTAAGAGTGTAGAGACTTCAATTCTAATTCCTGTGGCTTGCTGGGTGGACTTTATGAATCTCAGTTTGCTCTGTTGTAAAGGCAGAGGCATTAAATCAAGTCCTCGAAGGAGCCTCGTGTGAGCTAGCGTTTGGGCAAGTGGAAAGCAGCGTGTGAAGGCTGGTCAGCTCCCTTATTTCAGTCCTTGTTGCTAAACCAGAGCCAACACACGATTTCCCCCAGAGTCTCCAGAGGGCTTCACTAGCCAGTTGCAGGGGTTCTGCTGGAGGTGGTGTGGGCAGGCTTTGGCATTTGCAAGGTCAATGCACAAGATTGGTTCAAAACTGCTGAAGACCTAGGCCTTTGTATTCCATTCTCCTTCCCTGCAGGGTGAGGGCCTAGGCTTGTGGAGGGCCCACTGGGCTGCAGCCACGTCCAGGAGGGTCTCAGCCACAGTGTGGTGCACACACTGAGGGAAGAGTAAGCAGCTGGGGCGGGCAGCCCCAAACCTAGATCATTCTTCTGGGAAGGGAAGATGAGCAGCAAGAACAGAATTAAATGGGGCCAAGAGCTCAGGAGCACTGCATGGGGAAGTGCCCAGAGGTCCCTTAGGAGGACGTGCTCATAGTAGTGTTTTAAATTGCACTTTTTAATGCATCCTTTTTTTTTTATTGGAGTAATGCATTCTTATATTGTATCATGTAGACAATTAAAGGAGTTGAAACTGTCCAGTGATGTAATCCAGAGACATGGACACTTTTACCATCTGTGTTTTCAGCACCCACTTCATAGCAGAGTCAGAATTCTCCAGTTTCAAAACGCGCATGTCTTGAGTACTCAGGCTTCACAAGCCAGCTAGTACAGAGGTGGCTGCATTAAGCTGGCCCTTGAAGGCTGCAAGTTCCAACCAACTTATCTGCAAGCATTCCAGTCTTCCGAAGAATTTTCCTCCCTGGTTCCTGTTGTTTCTTGGAAGTTTCCAGGGATGCTTGCGTGTGTCTGAGAATCAACTCTGGTCATTGCTTGCTATCATGGCCGGTAAACAGATGGTCCTGTAGGTATCTCAGATATGGCCCCTGAGCTGACCTCTAGCCTGCTGCCCAAGCTGCCCATGGGCAAGTTGCTGAAGACCCTCTGCACCACGGTGCTGGGAGCTGGGCCTCTCTGAGTCTCGATGTCAAGAACACCTGGCCACCGTCAGGGCTGCTGTGGCTGGGAGGTCCCGCTCCACTCTGTCACTGAGCTGATGCACTTGGAATCCAAGCTGTTTCCTGGAAGTGAGAACACTGCCCGATTCATCTCCCTCTTTGTGTTAGAGTCAGCTAGTGGCAGAAGAAAGCTGCTTGAGCCTCAAGTGTGACGGCCCTTTCAATTCCCACACAGCTCTTTGTTCCCAGGAAGCATACCTGCCACACAAGTGACCTGGTCAGCATGGGGTGTGGTGTCATTCTGTACCCAGAATCCCACTGACTCCTCATGTGGGGGTCCCACAGCTCAGGCTGGGCCACAGCATCGGATTCCTATGTCCCGTGGAGTGGATTTCTGCTCCAGGGATTGTGTTGCCCCGCCTCAATCTTCTGAGGTGCTGGGGCCACCTCAGTCTGTCAGACACGTCCATAGGCATTTATACCAGAATTCTGGCAGGATTAAAATTTGCTATATTATTATTTTTTGTATTTTGCCAGGAGATGCTTGGCACCTGTGTTAAGTCAGAGATGTAACTGATCTATGGGATGAGCAGTTTTATCACCTGACACTTGAGTGGGAGCATCAGGACTCCACAAGGCCTGGACATGGGGACATGGATGGAACTAACATGGGTCACCAGCACTGGAGGAGGAGACTGGATTGGGTTTGAGAAGAATTATAACCTAGTGGACTGCCATGTCCAAATCACAGCCCTCTCACTTATTGGCTGTGTGACCTTGGGCAAGTCACTTTGTCTTTCTGTGCCTCAGTTTCTTCATCTGCAAATGAGGTATGATAATAGCACCTACTTTATGGGGTTATTGTGATGATTAAATGGCTCAATATATGTAAAACACTCGGCCTGGCATATTATACACATTCTTGCTATTATTCCTGAGTTTTGAGGTCATCAAATGCACCTAAACTCACTAAATATGAAGTCTCCCAGGCCGGGTAGAGCAAACATCTCAGTGAGTATCCCACGGAAGACCCAGGATTTTCTGGTTATTCAGTGACATAGCAGATAAGCAGCACTGACCCACAGCAGTCCTTCTGGTATGGAATTAGGACCAGGATTCCTACCAGGCCCAAAATACGACCTCTGGACCATTTTTTCACTACCTGAATGGCTTGGACTCACAAAAACTGCTCCCACAAGGAGACTAAGACGCCAAGTCCTGGTGGGAAAAAAGCAAATTGTCCGATGGGCATTTGGAGCATTTGCCCTCCTGACTTGTAATTATTTTTTCTGTTATTTGTACAGCTGAGTCAGAGCTTCCAGGAGAGTGAGGCAATTCCAGGGGGACCAGTGGGAAGGGAGAGAGTTAGGGAGAGAGAGGAGGAGACAGAGAGAAAGAGAATCCTGGAGAATGTTTTCTCTGGGACTAATCAATTGATTCAGCAGTTTTGGCACAGAAATTTCAATTTACTGGACATCTTGTATGGACTTTCCAGTACCTTTATAAAAGAATGTCTTGTCCATAGTGTTTTGGCATTTTTACTCCTGGATTTAGCCAAAACTTGAGAGTTTAAAGACCTAAGAAAGTCACTAGGGAGCTCACAAAGCATCGAGGATGTGACTGCAGGCTCTGGACTCAAATCTGCTCTGACTTTTTTTATTAATGGTATCAGATAGTCTGGAAAACTGCTGGAGGCCAAGTTTGTTCGTATGGACTGAGGTAGGCTTAAAGGTTTCACACTGGTCCTTTCTGCTTGAAAATGTGTGGGAGTCCTCCTGGAGGTTAAAGAGGAACTTCACTCTTTTTCTTCATTTCTTCCTTGACTAAAGTCTCCTGTGCTATTGCTCTGAGGATTTTTTGATCATTAAAAAACTTTGCATGGCAGTTTCAGATCTCATTTCATATTTAGTACTATATTACTGGACATTTCTCATCTTCTAGTGTTTTAAGGTAGCAGTTTGTGTTTTAAGAGGTTATTATATCGCTAATTATTTTCAAGTACTCTTCACCCTCAGTATTTATTAAGTATCTGCTATGTTTCCAACCCCTTTTTTGGGCAATTTATGTGAGGCATGTTATTGGAAAGAACATTGCATGGGTAATTCTGTTCCTCTCATTTTACTCTTGAGGAAATGGAGGCTCAGAAAGATCAGGTAATTTGATCAAGGCCACACAGCAAGTGGAAGAGGCAGGATTTCAACCTAGACTAGCCGCATCCCATGGACAGTGATTGGACAATTGATTCCATTCACTCCTTGATGCCCAAGTGTTCTCTAACTGCCCTTTCCAACAAACTTCTTGCTGTTCATTGATTGCGAGTGTTCCCCCCGGTCCAGGGCTCCACCCCGCACAGCCAGGGTCCTGGCAAGAGGCCCCACCCTCATCTTCCAGCTTCCTCCTTTGCCTCCCTCCAGTATATTCTCCAAGTAGCAGCCAGAGTGAGTTTTAAAAAAAATGTTATGAAAAATATCACATGTACAAAAAGAATACATTTTACAGTGAACATCCATATACCAAACCCTAAATTCAACCATGAACATTTTACTAATTTTATCACGGATCTATCCCTCCATCCATCCCTCAATCCATCTTATTTTTTAATGCATTTAAAGTTAGTTGTAGACATCAGTACTCTTCCCCTAAATATCTTAGCATGTATACAGAACAGATTTGTTTTTAAATGAAAGGCAGATCATCTCATTCTCCTACTCATAATCCTCGGAATAAAATCTCAACCCTTGCCGTGGAGCACAAGGTCCTGTGGGATCCAGCTTTTCCTGCCCCTCCAGCCCAATTCCTTATTATCTTTCCCTTGCTCACTTAGCTCCACCCATAGTGGCTACCTTTCTGCTCCTCAAACATGGCAAGAACTCCCCTGCCTCAGAGGTTTTGCACTTGCTGCCCCTGCCATGTTTTCCCCTTAGAGAAGCAGGACACAGTAGGTGCATAATAAATGTCTGTTGAATAAATGGATGGATGATGGAAAGAAGAATGGAAGGAGGGAGGAAAAGAAAAGGAGAAGGCAGAGAGGGCTGGGAGGAAGGAAAAAGGAAAAAGAAAGGAAGGGTGGATTTTCTGCTGGCGAGTTGTATGTCTTTTTCAGGGGTTGCCCCGAATTACATCAGTGAAGGGAAGAGGGTTTTCATCCATGTGGCTCTTTGCTGAAGGCTTTCCCCTGAATCCAGACCTTAATGGAATGTGCAAAGTGTTGTTGTGAGTGTTGGGAGCAAGGCGGGCTGGCATCACTCTGTACCTATTTCCTGCTGCCCCTGTGCTATATGCCTCCTCCATCAAAGCCTGATCTTTTGACTTTACTTCTGAGAGATTTGCAGGGGAAGCTGGGAAGTTCACAATAGAGGAGATAATTTCAGTTCAGAGTCTTGAATTTCTCCTCCTTTGATTCATGAGGTAGGAAAATATTGCCTCTGAAAAACTCTGGACCATCACAGATAATATTTAAAATGCCACATAATCCAAGGACTCCCCAAGCCTTTCTCCTCTGCGCGTTCTTACGGATTTTCAATAATTGTACTCAGCCTAAATCTCCCTGGTCCCTTTGCTCTTGCTGTACACAGGTCCTCCAGACTGGTTCAAAGTCGCGCCCAGTTTGTTCTCTGAGTCTTACGACAGTGCCCAACTAGGCAACCAAGCATGTTCTCAGGGTGACTA
Organism: Tursiops truncatus; assembly: GCF_011762595.2. Taxonomy (NCBI): domain Eukaryota; kingdom Metazoa; phylum Chordata; class Mammalia; order Artiodactyla; family Delphinidae; genus Tursiops; species Tursiops truncatus. Next base: position 63,787,736 of record NC_047042.1, on the reverse strand, counting down.
ATTGTTGCTGTTATTGTATTTTTATGGGACTGAGAGGGTAGGGACAGAATCTGATACTGTAGTAAAAGCATCCAATGGGTCATCAATGGAAAAATAAACATGGCTGGACATGCCGATGTGTATGTTTTGTTCTGTATTGCCTGGAGCTTGATTTACATGGTGTGTGGGGGGGCGGGGTCTGGATAATGACAGTATTCAGAGCGGAGGCCTCCAGAGATCTTAATCTAGCCTTGACCCTGGGGGTGCCCGAGGGGAGTTCATCCTCTTCTCTGGGCTTTTGCATCATGTGCCCTGGTGATGCCTGCTGCCCACAAGGCCACTGAGAGTTGGGCCATGTCTCTGCTGCTGCTGCAGATGCCCCTATAAGGACACTGGCCTTTGTGTACAGGGCTGTTTCCTTGGGTTTGAAAAGCTGCTCCCCTCAAGGTGCCATATTTGAGCTGTGTGCCCAGAATCCTCCTTGGGTTCTATGTTGATGTGAGAGGAACGCCCTGCTCCCCCGCCTGAAGCCACACTTTGTCACTGACTAGGGTGGCTTGTGGCCCCTTATCTCAATTGGTCCCTACCTGAAGGCCTGCAACCATAGAGCTTACCCACAGTTCTGTGCATCCTCACTGGCATCCTGCCCAGGCCCTGTCATTGTGAGATGCCATCCTCAACCTGGGCCTCCCACCCTTGTGTCGAATAATTCACGTAAAAAAAGCCACGGGTTGGCCTGCAGTGTTGCAGCTGGCGGTGTGTTTGACCTTGATCGTTCTGGAGGTGGGGGCTCCTGACTCCGCATGTTTTGACTGCGTCATTGGGGGGCCAGTTCCATGTGTCCTGGAAGTGACTCCTCCAGACCTGATGCTTTCATCAGCACATAATTCCCTGTTTTCAGTCTTTCTGGCCACAGTGCTTTCTGCTTCCTGCTCTGAACCCTGACTGATATGGCATGTCTGCTCCATTTCATTCCTCCTATCTCTTTGAGGTAGGCATTTATATCCTGCTTCCAGAAGAGGAATGTGCATCCCAAATAGGATACAGACAGGGGCCATATATGACAGAATCTGGCTTTGAACTGAATTTTCCGAGGTTCAGCTTTTAACCACTACATTGCTTTGCCTCACCTGAACATAAAGGATGCACGAGGGAAAAAACAATGTTTGGGCAGAAGGGGAGAGGATCCCTGCAATGTTCTCCCTTCCTTCTCTCCCCAATGCCAGGCTTCCTCCCTCCCTGGTCTCCAACACGACCAGACTTCCTGAAAGAATGTGCACCCCTGCCTGTGAAACCTATTCCCTTCCTGTCCTGCTCTAGCACTACAAGAGGGCAAATGGAGATCCTAACATCCCACCAAATTCTAGAAAACGGAAATGCTTGTGGAAATTCTGCTCCACCTCTACGGCTTCATCCATGTGCATCCTTTGCTTGTCCTCCAGGCTCAAATAATATGCTCACCCTCTGGCATTCCGTAGTTTTCCAAGTAGCTCATTTGTGTTTTCAGCAAATCTTCCCTATGGTGTGGTGACTTCTGTGTGCTTCATACCTCTTCTACCAGCCTAGAACTACAGCTTATCACTGGATCCCCCTTCACTTGCCAATGCACATTTAATGAGTACCCACAGTACCAGGTCCTGTGTCCAGCTCTAAGAATCCAGAGATGAACAAGATTCAGTCCTCAGAGTCAAGGAGCTCCCAGTCTGGTGGGGACTGGCAGACACTCTATAATACAACATCAATATAAAAACAGAAAGATGCAGAAGGGGCTGGGGCAGGGGCTGGGGGCAGAGGAAGCCTTCTGGCTCAAGAATGGCTTTCCAGAAGAAATGACTGTGAGCTGAGGTTTTGAAGTCTGGGTAGGAGTTTTCCAGACAAACAAGGTAGGGGAGGACATTGAAGGTAGAAGGGAAAGCATGTGCCTGGAGGAATTTGGGGACGCACAGAGGGAGGAGGCAGGGGGTAGGTTAGGAAGGGGTGGGCCAGGAAGGGCTCAGCAGATGCTTGGCACAGAGTGGGTGCTACGTAAATGCTTTCTGCATGAGAAAATATATATTGCTGCTCTTTTGCAAGGAAAATGAAGGTTTTGCTCTGCGGATTGCCTGAGCTCTGCTTCAGTGCAGAGCTCTCTTTCCAGGCCTGCTTAAGCCATCCATCACAGTGAGAGCATGCCCGTGAATGCCGAGGGAGGGGGTCATGGGGGAGAGATGAGAGAGCCAGAGGGAGGGCTGGCCGCACACGAAGCCTCCAGCAGACAGCCAAGCTGCTCTTTAATGAGGGCTCCATCGATCACTCTGTCCCTGTATTCAATTTGTGGGTCTTGATTTGGCTATTATAGAGCGCTTCTCTTTCCTAATTTCAAAGTCCATGTTTTTATTAAAGCCTCTGAAATCGTTTTCACCCTCCAACTTTGGTTTCTTCCCATAGTCCTTTATCATCCTTGTGAGGAGGCTGAGCTGTGCTCCCTACTGTGGGCTCAGAAAAGTGAGCTACAGCTCGTCCCCCACAGTCCCCCTGGGTGGGCAGAGGAACCCAGGGCCTTGGTGCTCACCACCACCTTACTGTCAGGGCCTCTGTAGGGCAGCAGCCCACATGGAAGACTAAGATGGCTTTTATATTTTGCAATGGCACAGTTTTTGTTTTCTTCTGTGAGATATAAGAACTTCCACTGACCTTAATCCCAATATCTCTGCCTGCCCAGAGGTGGAAGAACATGGGTTTATATCTTACCACCAACGCACACTCTGTGTGTTTGACCTTGAGCAAGTTACAGAGCCTAGTCAGTTATTCAACCAAGTCTCAGTGTTCCTGTTTGTAATAGGATTTACCTTGTAGGGTTGTTGGGCGGATTAGATGTGATACTCTGTGTAATGGGAAGCATACAGGCATGGTGCAACGTGCTGCCTCGTGCTTGCTGCATAATCTTATGCAAAGTACTTGACCTCTTGGGTCTCCGTTTCCTTATCTATAACACGGAGATAAATAATCATTCATCTGCTTCATAGGGTTGTTGTGGAGATTAAAGAAGGTAAAATATGTAAAGTGCTTGGAGCAGTGCCTGGCATGATGCAAGTACCGCATAAAGCTCAGTACAATTGTTAATTTCTTTACTCTCATCACAACCCTACACATCCATTCTATAGAGGAGGAAATGACACACAGAGAAGCTAAGTACATGTCAAAAATCCTTAACTCTGTTATCAGTGCTGCCCAAAAGAACTTTCTGTGATGTGGAGATGTTCTACAGTCTGTGCTGTCCAATCTACTGAAAACTTGAGAGTGTAGCAGGTAGAATCTGCCCCCAGAATGGCCCCTCAAGGATGTCCACAACCTAATCTCCAGAACCTGTGACCATGTTTCATTGCACAGCAGAAGGGATTTGTAGGCATGATTAAGATATGATCTTGAGATGGGGAGATTATCCTGGATTATCTGGGTGGGCCCAATGTAGTCACTAGGGTCCTTGTAATAAGGAGGCATGTGAGTCAGAGCCAGAGAGAGAGATTTGAAGGTGTTACACTGATAGCTTTGGAGATGGAAGAAGGGACTGCTAGCCAAGGAATGCAGGTGGTCTCTATAAGCTGGAAAAGGCGAAGAAACATAGTCTCCCTTAGAGATGCCAGAAGGAATGCAGCCCTGCTAATACCTTGAGGTTAGCCCAGTGAGACCCATTTCAAGCTTCTGTCCCCAGGATTGTATGATAATAAATTTGTGTGGGTTTTAAGCTACTAAGTTTGTGGTAATTTGTTGCAGTGGGAATAGGAAGCTAATACACTGAGGAACTGAATTTTAAAATTTTATTTAATTTTAATTAATATAAGTTAAGATATAAATAGCTACATTTAGCTAGTGGCTACCATTTTGGACAGTAGAGCTCCAGACAGTAAATGATAACCAGATGTTCAAAATATGTTGTTAGTTGAAGAGGTAAAATAAAAAGCAGTTCAGTGTAGAAGATACTATTTTTGCTCCTATCTATCCATTCATCCATCTGGTTATGTAGACATCAGAATGATAATGAGTGGTGGGATTACTAATACTTCTCTTCATGATTCATTCTTGGTAGGTTGTGTGTTTCTAGGAATCTGTCCATTTCATCTAGGTTATCCAATTTGTTGTTGTATAATTGTTCATATTTTGCTTACAATCATTTTTATTTCTGTAAAATTGGTAGTAATGCCCCCTCTTTCATTTCTGATTTTAGTAATTTGAGTCTTCTCTTTTTTTTTTAGTCAATGTAGTTAATGGTTAGCTAATTTTACTGATCTTTTCAAAGCACCAACTTTTAGTTTTGCTGATTTTCTCTATTGTTTTTCTGTTCCTCTCTTTTTTTTAATTGCTGCTGTAATCTTTACTATTTCTTTCCTTCTGCTAGCTTTTGGTAGTTTGTTGTTTTTTTCCCTAGTTCTTTATGTTGTAAAGTGAGTCTGTTGATTTGAGATCTTTCTTCTTTTTTGAGGTAAGTGGTGACAAGTATAAATTTCCCTCAGCACTGCTTTTGCTGAATTCCGTAAATTTCAGTAGGTTGTATTTTAATTTTCATTGTCTCAAGATCTTTTCTAATTTTCTTTGTGATTTCTTCTATGACCCATTAGTTGTTTAGAAGCGTATTTTAAATTTCCATATATTTGTGAATTTTCCAGTTTTCCTTCTGCTGTTGATTTCACTGTTGAAATTCTCATTTTATTCATATATCGCTTTTCTGATTTCCTTTGGCTCTTTGTCTGTGTTTTCCTTTAGCTTTTTTACTTAAAGACAATTTTAAAAGTCTTTGTCTAGTAAGTCTGATGTCTGTGTTTCCTCAGGGGTGGTTTCTAGAGATACAGTGTTTTGTCCTTTTAATGGGCCATGTTTTTCTGTTTCTTTTTATACTTATTTTATTTTTTGTTGGGAATTGGACATTTGGATAATAGTCACCCCTCCTAGTCTTTGCAGATATGTTCTGCGCTATGGCATTCCTCTACTTAATAGCTGGACATACTTTGAGTCTTGAAATTAACCCTAGCTGGAGGCTTAAGAGTTTTACAAATCTTTTCTGAACATGTGTCTTGCCTGGACCTGTATGTGGCTTTTTCACTCCCTTTGAATATACAAGGAATTGAATATTTTTGGATGTTTTAATTTCCCAAAGAGTCTCACCTCAGCTTCTCTCCAGGGATTTAGATGTTTTATTGTTTGCCTCCATTTGCATCTCTTGCCTCAGGTGCCTGCAGATTTTATGAGCTGTACCTGCTGCTTTTTGCCATTTTCCTCAGCCTGAGATGAAAGCTACGCCACTTTTCCCCACAAGCTACAAGTTAGGCAGAACAGAGACCAATCTTTCAGGCAGCTCCCAGACAAGCTGTAACATTGCAAATAAAGTCTGCTTTACTCTCTCTGGTACGAGGGAGAGATCTGGGAGCTGGGCTGCTATCTCCTCCAGACCAAGACTGCTGCACATTAGGGAGGGGATGGAACAAGGGTGAGCAAAAATGTCGCAAAATGTCCTACCATTTCAAATATGCCTTTTCTTGATTGGAAATTTGTTTGGTTGCTTTCAACCTTTGACTGCTTTCCAGAGCTCCTACACAGTTACTGTAGCCAGTCACTAGCTGTTTTTTAAAAAATGTTTCTGTGGGGGAACGAGAGCCTGGCGCTTCCTTGTATGCCAGTTTGCTACTAATACTTTTAATTTTCTTCTTATTGATACCTGACTTTACAAATTTTATGTAAAGAACAATTGTTTCTTTTATAAGAAAAGGTAAAAATTACTGAGAAAGAGATGGTTGTAAGAAAACATCTCACAATAGCAAAGGAAATATAAACTATATAATAAATAAAAGAAATATAAACTACCTAGTAAGCTTAACAACAGGTGCTTGTGAACTAGAGTGGAAGCACCTTTTACGTAGGCGTTAGATCACAGACTGAGCTCTCAGCTAAAAGCTTATATAGTCAACATAACCTAGTATAACACCCAGCACCTTGAGATGCTGACACCACGAACAGTGCCAGAAGCTGAGGCTGATCCTCCATTCCTGTCCAGAATGTGCTCAGTAAGTGAAAGATGGGCAGACTCAGCCACACTCTCTAAACTCTTTGTCCTTCAGATACATATAGTTTTATTTACTTCGTTGTTTGAATGTATATTTGTTTAGGCTCAGTCTCTATAAATAGAATTACAAAAGGATATAAAGGGATAAAAAAGATGACTTAAATAAATGGCAAGACATACTACATTCTTAAATGAGGAGTCAAGTATCATGAATATTTCATCCTTTCCCATTAATAGACTGGCAAGATGCAATTTCAATAAGATATATACAGGATGTTTCGCAGGAAACATGACAAAAATAATTCAAAATCTCACATGACATAAACCAAGAATATGAAAGATGATTCTGAAAAAGGTGAGTATAGGAGCAGGGGGTGATGCCGCTTAGCTCTTCTTGCTATTAAATCACACTGTAAAGTTACAATAGTTTTAACTTTACGGCACTGATTCAACAACAGATACATCGATGGAAGAGAGTAACACAGAAATAGTCTTTTATATTTAGAGTAAATATTTGATAAAATAGGCATTATAAATTAATCTGGAAAAAGGACTAACATTATATATAAATGTGTAGAATAACTGGTTAGCATTTTGTAGTAAAGTACTATTTAGATCGTCCTTTTTATTATGAACCAAAATAAATCCGAGATGAATTTATTTTCAAATATTAGAAAAAGTTGAAAATTTGAGTTAACTATTTATCAGATCTTTTGTGGAGGAAGAATCTTTTTTTTTTAAAAATAAATAAATTTATTTATTTATTTTTGGCTGCATTGGGTTTTCATTGTTGCACACGGGTTTTCTCTAGTTGTGGTGAACTTTGTTGCGGTGCGCGGGCTTCTCATTGCAGTGGCTTCTCTTGCTGCGGAGCATGGGCTCTATATGTGTGGGCTTCGGTAGTTGCGGCACGTGGGCTCAGTAGTTGTGGCTCGCGGGTTCCAGAGCACAGGCTCAGTAGTTGTGGCGCACGGGCTTAGTTGCTCTGCAGCATGTGGGATCTTCCCGGACCAGAGGTCAAACCCATGTCCCCTGCACTGGCAAGCGGATTCTTAACCACTGCGCCACCGGGGAAGTCCCAAGAATCTTTAAGTTTGAAAATAATAGAAAAATTTCACAGATGGAGAGTGCAACTGATTTAACTCAAACAGTTTTAACTGCCATTAACAAGATAAATAAGATAAAAAGAAAAAAAAACACTGGAAAATATGTGTCGTACAAGTGGCAGTACATTTAAAATTGGGAGATTTCACATATATACCCAAATCTCAGGCTTATTTGAAAAAATGGAAAACCCAGTATCCTGTATGTAACCTGCCTTGTTTAGGCTGTACAGTTTATCACGGTGGTTCCCTCACTGTGTTACTTCTTTTTTGCTTCACTCATTCACCCATGGGCCCTGGAGATTGCTGCTCTTTGCTCAGAACAATTACACCAGTTGCCTGACCAGTACATTGGGTAGATTTGCTTTTCTGCCACTTCAGTGACCTCTCCTTGCCCTCAAGAGCAACTTTATGATCTTCTTCAGACTCCCCTGCAAGGGCCAGTGGGGTTGTCAAATCTTTGCGTCTCTGAGGCCAGGAGAGCTAGTCCCTTCCTGGAAGTCAGCAGTTCTAAACTTTCTTCCTTGGCCTTTTCTACTGCTCCACCAAATCTTCTGTCTCCTGGGTCACCTCTTCTATTTTCCCCACCTCTTCCTTCGTGCCCCAGGCAAGTGGCAGCTGATTGGCCTTCTCTTGGCAGGTACAAGTGGGTGCTAATGAATGAAAGAATGTGCTGTCCTTACACCTGATAAAGAGGTAATTGACCCCCACCTCCTCTCTCCCCACCCTCAGTATTTCTTTTTCTGTGCAATAATCTGCATAGGCAAGACAGAGATCCTGGTTTAGACCCTAGTTTAGAAATTACACTTGACCTGAGAGCTCACAAAATGCTTAGATGTTATTCCAAGGTGCAAAGTTCCCAGTGGTGTGGTGATTGACAACATTATTTAAATAAGGCTTTGAGACCTTTGACACTTGTAGGACACAAGAGATTAAATCAAAGGACTGAGATATCCACCTGTCTGTCCATATGTCCTTCCATCCATCCACCCCTCCAGTCAGCATTTATTTAATGCCTACTCTCTGCCAGGTTCCTTTATGTACCGTGTCCTCAAAGTGCTAAAAGCTGAGCCCTATTTTACTGATGAGAAAATGGGCTCAAGGGGTTAAAATAGTTTGCTCAAGTTTGTATAACTCAGAGATAAAAATCAAACTCTAAAGTTCAAGACCATTACAGTTAACAGTTCTGCCCTGAAGATCTAGCAGAGACTATTTTAGGTGTGATTGTTATGAATGCATTCCAAATTTAAGTTAAAAGTTCCTGCTGTTGTCTCACTTATCTGGATGTTTTTGCCCATAGCACTCAGGAGACCAAATTATTTGAATAATTACTAGTAGACACAGTATCAGAATGTGGAGTGTCTTGCAAGAGGGAAGAGATATGGGAACATATGTGTATGTGTAGCTGATTCACTTTGTTATAGGGCAGAAGCTGGCACACCATTGTAAAGCAATTATACTCCAATAAAGATATTAAAAAAAAAAAAGAATGTGAAGTGTCTTACTTAGTAATGAGTTACCAAAGGCCTTCCAAGTGGGCACGGGTGGATGACTTCATGGACAAACTCATTTGTGTTTGGTCTCTCTGGATTTTCCCTCTCTCACATTTCAAACAAGCTGTCAAACTCTTAGCATTTCCTTGCCTTGGGGAATTTTTCTGGGACAGTAGTAAACAAAACTGCTGGAAGTCTATGACTCCTCCTGTATTTTGTTAATGCTTCTGGCAGATTAGGCTGTGTGTTCAGAAAGCAGATGATGGGGGAGAGCAGAAGGACGCTAAGGGTCAAAGAAGGACAAGAGAAAGTTGACCCCCAGCCTGGGGAGTGGTTTCTGGTCAGTGAGTTGCACACATGATATGGGATCCACTTCCACTCTATGGCAGTCCCTGGGGAGGTGGACAGACCTCAAGGGGATGACTTTGTGGGACCCCCTGGAGGTTTGTCAGTGCAAGACTCTGGGAACAGGGGCACCATTCTGGGTGGCAGCCTGGAAAGGGGAATTCTCAGCGAAGGCTGTGAGTCAATCACAGTGATGGCTGTGAATCCGTCTCCTGCCAGCCCAGTGGATTAGGGCCTTACTGTCAGAATGTTGTTGATTACAAAAAAACCCCCAAGACGCACATGGAGTACATGCCAGAGTTTTCTTTCCAAAATGCTTAGAATGAAGCATTTTTTCTGCTACTTCTCCTTTGCCTCCTGAATCAAATTTTTCAGGGCAGTTTTCAGGTCTTTCCCACTCCTGGGCCAGTCTTCATTTCCCTGAATGTCCCTGCCCTCAGCACTTTGGACCCCATGCTCCAGCCACTATGAACTGTTGGCAGATGCACTCCCTGCCCCTGCCCCATACTCTCCTGCCTCCAAGCCTTTGTGCCCGTTGTTCCCTCTGTCTGTAGAGTTTTTCTCTGTTCTCTGGGAAGCTCATCTTTCAAAGTCCTGGAGGTGCCTTCCCAGACCCTCCTCCCCTAGCGCACACACACATACAACACAGAAGAATTAATCATTTCCACCTTTCTGCTTGGCGGCATTTTATTATTTGATCAAAGTTATGGATTTAGGGCCTGTCTCCCCAGTTGGCTGGAAGCATCTTGAGGTTTGGTGCTATGAGGTCTGGTGCGGATTCATCTCTGATTCTCCAGGATCTAGCACAGTGCCTGGCACGTAGAAGGTGACCCAGCAAATGCGTACGGGATGAATATGTCGGAGAATGAGTGAAAGCACTGAAGGACACAAAGAGCCACCAGGATATAGAGTGGACATCTGTGTACCATGCCCAGTGCCTGCCATGGATGGCCAGCTTTGAGCAGGGCAGAGGAATCCTATATCAGAGAGCACCGCCAAGCTGGAGTCACACAGCAGAAGTATGTGAAGATCTTAGGTTTGAAGATGATTCAGGTATTCCCTGTACTCTTTTATTTCATACTATTTGCTGATTTTTGTGGTTCTACTAACCTTGAGGCTTTTATAAGCAAAGAACCGGGCATTAATGAAGCAACCACTAGGTGTTTGGTTCAGGGTATTTCACAACACTGTGGGTTGGTATCACTGGCCTCATTTTACTGATGAAATCAACCTAGTCTCACAGAGGTTAAGTAACTTTCTCAAGTCCTTACTGTGAATAGAGGTCAGATGCAAACTCAGTTTTGCCTTATCCAGCAGGCACTAGTGTTGATGTCCCAGTGGGAAAAGGGATCTTCAAGTAGGATAATTTGACGAGTGTTTACTCACAAAGACACTAAGTACAGAGCTACAGGTGGGGAGAGGGGAGCCAGAGGGGCAGTGCAGGAACCTAGGCTGGGAGCAACACAGTTGTCAGCGGGGGGAGAATGAACGGGAGCAGAAGGCAAGAAGGAGAGGTGGTTGTGAAGTGCACACCTCCTTGTGCAGAACCCAGACAGCCTGAGGCAACCTCCTGCTCTCTTCCCTCCCATTATCTGGCTCCCATCAACCAGTGAGCCCATGGGCAGGGTCCATAGGGGCCCGCCTCCATGGCAGAGAGCAGGGTGGGGCAGGAGGGAAAATGGATCTGGAAGGGCAAACAGAAGACAGGTATACCAGCAGCATCTCACACAGGCAGGCAAGAGCAAGGGGACATGAAGGGTGGAGACACCTGATCAGGCCACCTGGCACCCAGGGGACATTCTTACAAAATTCCAATGACCAATGACCGTGGTCCTTTTACCACAGGTCATACTCCCACCCTGCACAGCTTTCCACTCTACTTGGGAGGCCACACACCTCCACAGCTCCTCATGGCTGGAGTCAGCCCAAGACCAAGTGATAGAGACCAAGGGCCCTTCCTTCTGTGACCCTTGTATAAAAGAGACAGTCACCACAGGAGAGTATCTGACGGCCTTTGTGGGTCCCATCTCTTTGCAGCATCTGATTTCCCTTTGAATGAGAAGAGCAATGGGCAGCAGGCCAAGATCTGCCTTTCTTCTCCCACCCCCGGCTCTTCACATCCCATCCCATTTGAGAAGAGAAGGGCAGTGCTGTCTTTCCATCAATTTCTCTCATGCTTGCTTCCCTCACCTTTTCTCCTTCTTAATCTACCCGTGGCTCCTAAAAGGATTAATTAGAAAGATGTGAGCAGGGGTTGGAACGTCAGAAAACAATCGTCACTTCCCTATCTGACCTCTCTCACCAGCTGCAGAATTAACAAATTGAATGTCCTCAGCAGACAGGAGTGGCACATGATACGAAGTTCATTACGAGCCTCGCCAGGGCCTGTGTGCGAAGCCCCATTTAAACAACTCTTGCTGATTAAATTCCTCCCAGGCACTCCCGCCAGACACTGTTAGAAAATACTCACATCCAATGGCTTTTTAATTTTTTTTAAACATGTCCCAATTATTTGCCTGCTATCTGCAGGTGCTGGCAAGCATCATTGCCGGCCTCACTGTCTACACTCTTATCCACTCGGCGCCTGCCTGGGGGCTCATGTCGTCAGGAATAGGACCCTGGGCTCTGGCCTGGGCTGTCAAAAGCTCTCCAGCCACCCTCCAGGACTGGCCTGCCCCGCCCCCAGCTCCCAGCCCCACACGTCTCACCTTCTGAGGCTCAGAGCTCTCTCGAATGTTTCAAGGTGACAACACAGACCCGGGTGACCTGCTAGAAGTGGGGCCCAGAGGGCCAGGCACACATTTGTGCCTGGGCCGGTGCCAGCTGCCTCCCAGCCAGGGTGTGCTTCAGACCTGGGCCAAACAGGGACATATAATTGCCACCTCTGGGCACAGGAGGAGGGCGGGGAAGGGCAGTGAGATCCTGCCTGGGAAAGGGCTTGGCACTTGCTCACAGGCCCCTTTCAAATAAGTTTCAGAATGCCCTTCTCTTCCTGCTCTCACTTCAGCTATCCTGATGACTTAGTTCACTCCTTGTTTGGTGCTTAATTAAAGCCAATGAGTTCTTAGCAGTTTAATAGGTGCCAATTAATATCCAAAAGTGAGGGTTCAAAAATATAAGCAAAAGAATTTTTATCCTGTTCATATTTTTTTTAACAAAGGTAATAGAAAAGTTTTACCAATAACAGGTTTTGCAGCTGTGTTTCACTGTGACCCACTCCCCACCCTCGACCAGCTCCGGGGATGGCACCTTCCTCTTGATTTCCCTCCCCCTGTCTACACCTTTGGAATTCACTTCATTATTAGCCTGTCTAGTTTTCTCATACGAGAGGGCGTCTCATCTCACTGATGATAGCAGCTCTAGATCGGAATAAACACTTCCTACCCATCTTCTTTGGAAAGTCCTGTCTTGCCCTTGGATGACACACCAGGCTAGTCAGTGGGCATCCTCTCCCTGCCACTTTCACCTTCTGGCACTTATGAGACCTTGGTGTTCCTGCTTCCCATTAAATGAACTAAGAACTGCCATGAATTGAATGACAGAGCTAAGTAGTTACAAGGAATTGCAGGAGTGATTGAAGGAACTGAACATGTTTATCTCAGAGAAGAGAGAACTTGGGGTGGGGGAGGAGCACGAAATCTGCCTTCAGACACCTGACAGGCCTTCGTGTGGAAGAGAAGACAGACTCGGGCTCTGGGTCCGTATGTGGGAGACCCAGCATCAGTGGCAGGGAAGTAAAGGAGGAATACATTTTAGCTCAGTATAAGAAATGACCTTATAACAATAAGAGCTACACCAAGAGGTGGTAAGCTCTCAACCACTGGAGGTGTTCAAACAGAGGGCCAAGGACCCCTTGGTGAGTAGGTGAGAGGTGGGGAAGGGGGTGGAAGGGTATCTAGAAGAGCACGATGACCAGATTAGACCTTTTAACAATTTTCTTCCAAATTTGAGATTTTATGATTCCCTTTTCAGAAATAAGCATAGTCCTTTCCAGCCACAGCACTTCAGAGGCTTTGCGTCAGGAAGGACAGGGTGGCCCTAGAGGGAATCCAGAAGGAAAGATAGCCCCAACCAAAGATTAGGGAGGAGAGAGAAAGAAAACAAAAGAATTTTTAGAAGTGCAATAGATTGGGGCCATTTAGTGTAGGGACACTATTTTATATATTTTAATAGCCTAAAAAGGATCACTGTGTTAAGGTCCTGCACAAATTTGAATATTTATAATGGCTATCTAGTTAGGAAGAAAAGTTAAGAATAAAATTCAGTGAAATTTTGAATTCAGAAGTAAGGATTTCTGATTTAACTTTGTGTATAATGCCTAGTATAGCCCTCCCGGTTCCCCCATGGCAGTATAAATATCCTAAAAATGCAAAGAAACAAGCAGGTAATAATCCTTTAACAAAATATAAGGAAGTTATACGTTAAATCAAATTCTGGAGATAATTGTTATTGATGACCTCATCAACAGAAAAGGATTGAGAAATAGTTTTAGAGCACACTTCCTCCGATTAAAACATCCCAAATCCAAAGAGAGGAGATGAAATAAACTAAACGCCTTCCTACTAATGTCCCTATCTTCAAGTCACAGGGACAAGGATTAGAAAAACAAGCTGTCTCCCTTCCTCTCTCTTTAGAGCTAGCCAAGACGCTGGAGCCCTATTTTTCCCCAGGTTGCCACCCACCATCCCTCTGCCTCTCACACCATTGTCTTCAGATCATTCTCCCTTGTATCCATTCAAAAGCCACATTTCCCACAAAGCAGGGGGGAACTGGAGGAAGCACACTGCATCTTGGCTCACTTAGATGCCCAAAGAGAAGCATCAGAAGCAGGGTAGAGGTTCTGGACACAGTTCTGGATAAGGGGCGTCATCTTTCGTGTTCTAAACTATGTATAAGAGGAGTTAAATCTGCATCTTGGGAATTCCCTGGTGGTCCAGTGGTTAGGACTCCATGCTTTCACTGCCAAGGGTGCAGGTTCAATCCCTGGTCAAGGAACTAGGATCCCGTAAGTCGTGCAGTATGGCCAAACCGCCCCCCCCCCCCCGAAAACAACAACAACAAAAAATCCCAAACAAACAAATAAAAAACCCTCTGCATCTTACAAATTGACCTAGTGGCTGGTTCTTAGCTCTGTACTTTAGAAGGGTAGTTACAGCACCAAAATGTGCAGTGATGGGGGCTGTGGGAAACTCCAGGCTTGGATAGCAATCTGTTCTCTCAAGGATGAATAGAAAGAAAAGGTTAAAAAGAGGCCTATAGAAACGTACTGCAAATTATGGGCGACTTTACTTCATGATTCATGGCTCTAAATTGTTATTCTGTTAGATAAAGAAGAGACTTGTGGAATAAACCTTCTCGCTGTCTACGTTTATGAAACAGGAACAAGAAGCTACAAAGTCAGAACAGGCTGAGATGAAGGTAGTGTGCAAAAGTAGTTTGCTGAAATAAGAAAAGAATGCAGGTAATTCCAAATGCAGTAGCAGGATTAAAATCTAATTGAAGATGGTAAGTAAAAGATAAGATCTTGCAGAAAATTATACCAGAAATGAAGAGGAGAAACTTGAAGAAATCTTGCTGACCATAGTGGAAAATGATTAAAACATAAAAATGGTGATGGATGGCAGATCTTGAGACTTAAGGATATATAGCAAACCTGAGAATTACACATGCCACAGAAGATAAAACCAAAGTCGAATACTCAAGATCACCTTCAAATTAGGGCTTCCATGCCAAGATGAGAGGTATAAACATCTCAAATAAAATACTAGCAAATTGGGCTTCCCTGGTGGCGCAGTGGTTGAGAGTCCGCCTGCCGATGCAGGGGACACGTGTTCGTGCCCCGCTCCGCAATGGGAGAGGCCACAACAGTGAGAGGCCCGCGTACCGCAAAAAAAAAAAAAAAAATACTAGCAAATTTGATTTGACAGATTATTAAAAGAGTTATCTATTATAATGAACATAGGTTTAATTTCAGATATGTAAAAATAGTTTCATATTATTACAAATTTCTTAATCAATGATTAGTTAGTAATCAATGGTTCAAAAATAAAAACCAATATGATTATTTCAATATATAAACTTCAAAATGTTTGATTAAATCTAATACCCTCAGGTTCCAAGCTCAGTCAGACTTTTAGGTTGCATATACACATATTTTCTCCTCCTCCAATTTTATTTTACCCTTGGTCCTATCATGGGATTTACTTTTTTCAGTATTCCTGGTGTTTTGCAAGTAGTAGTATGACTTTAGTTTAACCACCTGAGTAAATATGAAAACCACTCCCTACCCCTCCTAGTCCGCACCCACAGTGGCCCCTGCATTTCCCAAGTGCTCCACTATCCCTCTTCCAGGCCCCTCCTAGCCCCTCTGCACTCCAGGGTTTCCATCAACATTGTTTCTAGGCTCAGCCAGTCTGTAGCTCCTCCAGGGTTGCAGGTTGGGTACATGAGGTGGCACTCATCTGGAATGTCCCTCACACTCGTGCCTTGATCCCTGAAACCCCTGTAGAAGGAGATGCAGACTTTCATTCCACATAGCAAAGCCCTAGTGGGGAACACGAGGGCTCAAATCAAGTTGCTATCAGAGGAGGGGGAGGTAGGAGGGAAAAGGGGGTTCTAGGACATCTGGGGCTGGGGAAGGGAGCAGAAGAGACAGAACAAAGAAACAGAATCAGTCATTACCCATTTCATAATCTGTCACTATCTTCTGTCCTCATGGGTTGGTGGTGGTGGGATAGCAGGAAAGGGTACAGCAAAGTGCTGAAATTCTTGGCTACGTAAACATGGGAGTTTTGAATCTCACTGTGGAGTTCCATGTCAGCCCTCACATCTTCCAGTGAATCCACAGATTTATGAGACATGGATTGAATAGCTGAAGAACTGGATCAGCCTAATCCAACAAACATAATTCTTGCATGCTTCTGTGCCTTTGCACATGCTGTTCCTGCTGCTTGGACTGCCCACCCTGCCCTGGTCCACCAGATAAACACCAGTGCAAATCTCTCTCAGACAGAGGGAGGGACACCTTTCCCTGTGCACATACGACAACCACAGCACTTACTCCATGGAACCAGAACGAGCTGCTCCCAGGCCTGCCTCCAAACTACAGAATGTGTTTCTCCAAAGAGGCCGTGGCTTAACCATTTCTGTACCCAGAGCCTTACATTGTTCTTGCTACATATTAAGTCTCAGTAAATATCAGTTTGATGAATGAATAAAGAAACATAGAATGGGGAGGCGACAACTCTGGGTTAGAGAGGCCCACTTTGAGGAGCAGATAGGTGTTCAAGCCCAGCCAGGGAACTCTATTTTGGACATTCTTGGTCCCCAGTGGCTGACTGGGCTTGGTTTTTTCTCTGAATAGGCCAAACTGAGGATGGGGCTCTGGTGAGCATGTTCGGGCCCTCTGGAATCACAGATACCATGAGCTTGTGGAAGCTCAGGCCATCTGCATGCCTCCTAAGGTCTTCAAATTTGGCTGTACCCCATACCATCAGATTCACACAAATCTCTTTCTTCCATTGGAATACAGATTTAAAGGGCCATCTGCATCTGATGGCAGACCACAAATGACTCCCGCTAGAAGGTCCCTGGCTTCTTAGTCTATTAATAGCCAATTGCACCCGCACAGCTGGGAGTCCTTAGGTCCACAACAGACATGACTGTGGGACAGCCTGGGAACAGGAAAGATCACAGATCTGAGAGTCAGGAAACCCAGTCCTTCACATTGAAAGACTGATATCCTTGAGTCAGTCTTTTAATTCCTTGGAGTCTCAGTTTCTTCATGTATTAAAAGAGAGCACCGGATTAAATAATCTCTTAAACCCAAAATTCTGCATTATTTTAATCAGGTAAATTCTAGTCAATTGTTTAAGCCAACCACTGATCAAGGGATGGAACAGAATGCTCTGCTTTCTATTTTAACACTTTCTTGGCTAACTGACCTCTTGATTGCAGAGAAAAGTCAGAAAATTCAAGCTCTTCCTCATGTTCTTTGCAGTTATATCAGTTGGACAGTCATTTATATCATAGCGGGGTATTAGAAAGCTCTAAACTTGCATCTTACACCTTGGTGAATATATCAATTAAGATCAAACATTTGGACTCTATTTATAGTGGACTGCCTGTTCCCTATCTTGAGTCCCAGGGTTGGAGTATGAAAGACTGTTTGGATTGGACAGCAATCAATTAACTGACATTTATTAATATCTACTGCAGGGCCAGCACTGTGCTAGGGACTCATTTTGCAAATCTCATCTTATGCAGCACTTTCAACACACTTGATCTCTTTTAGTCCTCACAACTGCCCTCCACCTTCCTACGAGCTGTGCTCCCACCAGAGAACAACACAGACCACTTAGAAGTGCTGTGTTTGGAAAATCATTAGTGGGGGCTTCTCCCTGGAAGTGGAAGATGTCACTCTGCCCAGAGAAGGTGTGACTCTCCAGCTCTTCCCCGACCCAGAGAGCACCCTGAAGGACAGCCACTTGTTCATAAACCTTGAGTTTTCCCAAGACATAGCCTTAAGCTTTACAAGAACAACCTTGTGGGATTTCTTATCCTTCCAACTTTAACTTGGCCAGAAATGCCCTGAGACCAGGCTTTTCAGCTATATTTTAGCACTTCTGCCACTGGCTTCAGCAGCAGCAATATAAGGATAGAGAGATGTGAGACACTAATAGTATTTCACCCACACACCCTTGAAATAACCTAGGCTTCTTGGGAATGGTAGGTGTTAGTTTTGCTTAAGTTTCACATGAAGGTGAAGCGGCAATGGGTCTCCTCAGCTTTTTCCTTTTCTGCACAGAAGCCATCAAGTCAACTTTTTACTCTGACAAGAATGCTAAGCACCTGGGAAATCAGGAGATGTGGGCTTCTTCATTTATCCTTTGCAAACATCTTTTAAACACCTTTATCATGAGAGACATGGATGGTTCCAAGGTGAAACAGACACAGTCTCTGTTCCTTTAAGGAACTCCCAGTCTGCACCAATAAACTGATACATGACAATACCGTGCCATGACAGACATAGCTGCCTATATGCTTAATGAACAGCCTTTCTCCTTTCTTTCTTGCTAACAGAATGCCAATTTTATTCCCATTTAACCTGCTCTGCAATGGTGGATCTGTTATGATGGGTCTGAATCAATCACTGCAAGTCTGATGCCCTTTTTCAGTGACCAGCCCTAGGATGGATATGCGACTCAGTTCTGGCCAGTAAGACTTCAATGGGGGTCTTCAGGACAACATTTGAAAAGGATATTTCTCCCTGATAAAATGTATTACAGGGATAAAACTTTTTGTTTTTGCATCCATTCTTCTTTCTGGGAATGATGTTGTGTAATTATGTGATGCTTAAAATTGGAGAAGCCATGTTGTGACTCAGAGGAGAGCTACAGACAACAATTGTGGATGACAAAGTACAAATCTTGGTGCTTGGGTCCTTGATGGCATCACTGAACCACCAAAGCCAACCTAGGACCATATATCACCTGGTGGAAATACATATCCTTTAGTTTGAGCCATAGTTAGTTGAATTTTTTGTTACTAGTAGCCAAAAACATTCCTAAATGTTAAAAATGAGAAAAGGACTTTACCAAGATATATGCTACTAAATTCCTGGGGGAGGAGGAGTTCACCAGCTGGGGAAAGTGAAGAAAAGCATTCCAGGCAGAGGTATTGGCTGGAACAATGGAACAGAGATGTAGAAAGGCATGCTGTATTTGGATATGGCGAGAAGTTCAGACTTCAAGGGGGGCATGATGAGAAATAGTGCATTCGGAGTCAAGGCTAAGGTTGTTTAACAAAACGTAGTGGTTTAAAGAATGTAAAATCTTACTTCTCTCTCATGTAACAGTCCTAAGGGGTGGTCAGGGTAGTATAGCTCTGGATGGTCATTCAGGGACCCAGGTTCCTTGCTCTATTGTTCTGTCATCCTCTAGGGTGCTGCCCTCGCTGTATGATCCAGGGAATCTCCACATTCTGTCTTCAGGGAAGAGGATAAGAAACCCAAAAAATGTGTG
This sequence comes from Tursiops truncatus, assembly GCF_011762595.2. NCBI lineage: Eukaryota > Metazoa > Chordata > Mammalia > Artiodactyla > Delphinidae > Tursiops > Tursiops truncatus. The sequence continues at coordinate 63,768,760 of NC_047042.1, read as the reverse complement.
CTGGGTGTTTGAAGGCCCACAACTGGAAGTGGCATGAACACACTTCATTTTTGCTTACTGTCAATTTGCAAGAATTTAGGGGCCACAGCTAGGTGCAAGAAAGGCTGGGAAATGTAGTCACTGGCTGTGCAGGCCACTATCCAGCTAATCTTTATTGCTAGGGAGACTTGGGTCTAACTATGAAAGGTCCTGTGCACTAAGATAAAGAGTTTGGAAATGCCGCAGGCAAAGAAATCACTGAAGAGCTGAGGAGTGACATGACCAAGGCACATTTTAGCTCAGTGTAAGGATGAAGCCTTCCATAATGAGAACTGACCAAAAGTTAAATGACCTATTTAATGATGAAGTCAGTTTCTCTTCATCAGAGATATTTGAATATCTCTGGACCAAATGCTGGACCTACTATCCAGATGCGTTGTTAAAAGGACAGATGACAAGAGAGTAGGCTGGACTAAAGGATCCCTGAAGGAGCCTTGCAATGTCTAAAACCCTTGGACTCTGCTCTTTCTAAATCTCGGTCTCACGATGGTGGCATGATACGATGGCTTGGGCAGCCTGATCCTGCAGGCAAGGAGACCAGTTACAAGGAAGGATGAGCCAAACTGAGGTGGTGCCAGTGGAAAAATAGGAAAGAATAGTTGTGAGGGACATGGTAAAGGAAGAATCACCAGGACTTAGCGTCTGATGGGCTTGGGGGCAGGTTTAGGAAATCAGAAGGTTTAATAATGACCCCAAGTTTTCCAGTCTGCATAACGACAAAGATTTCACCAAACCACTAACAGAGATAGACAAGAGTAAAGCAGGATATGAAGGAAAGATGTGTTTGAGGTTCCTGTGGGATGTTCATCAGGAAGCTGAAAATGCAGATGTGGATTTGGTAAAGCAATCAAGGCTGAAGGATTAGATTTGGGAATTGTCAAAGACTTATGACTTAAAATAGGAACTACTGAGCCTGCACTCTACAGCCTGAGTGCCTAGAGCCCATGCTTTGCAACAAGAGAAGCCACCGCAATGAGAAGCCCACTCACCGCAACTAGAGACAGCCTGTGTGTGGCAACAAAGACCCAACGCAGCCAAATAAATATATATATACACATATATATATATGTATATAAATATATATATATATATATTTTAAAAAGTAATTGTCAGGATCACCAGGAAAGAAAGTAAGGAGCAGAAGTGGCATTTACAGACTTTTATTGGGTTCATGAATGGGCGTGTGTGTGTGTGTGTAAAAGAACCTGTGACTCAAAGAAATGGTAAGAATCACAGCTGTAGATAGAGAATGTTCTGTCAGAAAGAAGAATTTGTTGAAAATATTATTCACTAATTATTCCAGGTGCCAAAGGGAAGATTCACTCCAGGAAGAGGATATTTGTCAATTTCAGATGCTACAGAGATGTCCTGTAGAGGATGGAAATTGAGAAATAGCCTCTGGACTGGATAACCTGTGACCGTTAAGCAAGCCAGCTCGGTAGATGGGAGAGGTCACAGTTCAGATCTGAAGTTGTTGAGAAGTGAGTAGGAAGTGATGGCTTAGAGGCAAGGAGTCTGAGTGCCCTTCACAAGAAACTTATTTATGAGAGGGAGTGACGGGGCAGGCACTTAGGGATAGCTGGCTATTTTACCTCGCCAAAGACAAGTAAGTCAGCATGTGGAAGAGAAAAAATCATGGAGAGGGACAGTGAGAGCCGAAGATTCTGGAATGGTTCTTAGAGTAAGTGGGCATGGCCCAGACTGAAGGTACAGTGGGCGTGTGAGTGAGAGGTGGTCCTGAGGGGCTCAGTTTAGGCAAGGAGAAGAAAAGAGCCAGAATACACAGGCATACTGATGAAAAGAGGATGGAAGCATAGGAAGCTTTAGAAAAATGGCCTTGACCTCACCTGCTAAGAATGAGGGGTCAGAGGTGTTCTGGGGCTGACAGTGTGTTTGGAACTGCTGGTGTAAGGGGTTAGCTGGGGGGTGGAAGCATCACTGTCTGCAGAGCTCCGGTGAGGGCCCACGACACTGACTCCCTCCTCCCAACCTGGGCCTCGCACAGGCACTGCGTGTTGACTGGTTGGTGCAACAAGCCCTGTCCCTTTCCTGCCGCCTGGCTGTTAAGGCATCGCTTTGGCCCAAACATGCATGTGGCCCCTACACCAGTTCCTTGCCCGTGATGTGATTAAATGAGACCTGTGCCTTTAAGGAGTGCCCCATTCCTCGGCCCTTCCCCCTCCAATTACAGCACTAATTTCAGTAATGGAGCATTAATAGAGTAATGGGCGAGTGAGGCTGGCCTGAAGGAACTGTGGAGCTCAGCACAAATTGAGTAAATAAACCATATATTAGATTTCTAAACAATACTTTTAGTCTAGTCTCCAGGGAAAGAGAGTCGTCAAGACTTACTTAAGTCATCCCTGCAAAGTGTATGTAAAAGAAGCCTCCTTTCAGAGCTTGGTTGTTTGTAGAAGCTGGAAATCTTTCTCTCTTCCAGGGACTGGAGAGATAAGATAGCTGCTGTTCCCACATGTTCCCATCCTTCGTTATTTCCCAATTTCTCCTACTTTGACAGATGTATCAGAGGTGAGAATCCCCAAGAATGCCTCCCTCCTGGGGACCCTCACTGGACTGGGGGTCACTGGATGCCTTCCAGGGAAAAGCAGCCCAAGGCAGGTGGTGCTAATGGATGGGAAGTGGGAAAGGGACAGGGGCTAGGGAGCAGAGGAACTTGGGGGAAGAGAGGGCAAGTTATTAGCAGATGACCTTACTATGGGAGACTGACCCTGCTGTTGCCACTACTTGGCAATGTTTTAATAGGGATCCCTTTTAGAAGACTAAAGAATAATAACAACGTGTTACAGTAAGAACTTGCATCTGTATTGCTTTAATGGATAGTAGAAAAGAACAAAGGTCTAAGTGTCAGAAGATCAAGGAGATGGTCTCAGTTCTGTTAAATACTAGCTGTAGGACCTTGGACAAATAATATTATCTTTCTGTGCCTTAGTTTCCTTGTCTGTAAAATGAGAAGAGCAGTATCTTTCTGCTTGCTTCCCAGGGAATTATGAGTGACAAGGAGATGTGTTCGGCCTGCCTACAGTAGCTGGGCAGGCCTCATCCTTCTGGGCCTCTGCTGCCCATGCAGCCCAGCTCCAGCCTCTGAGGGGAAGAAGGGGGCAGTTCTGGGCTGTGAGGTCTGGGCAGTGGTAGGAAGTCCCTGGAACATTAGTTTAGGACCATGAAATGTTAACACATTGAGCACCTGCTCCATGTTGGTGATGGTGACGCTCTGAAGCTGTAAAGTAGGATTACAGGATTTCAGTATGGTTGCTAAAATCTGTTCTGACTTCGTTTGCTCCTATTGCCTAAGCAAGTCCTGAACGTGGGAGAGAGCCAGGGTCGAGTGCCTGAGAAGAGCTCCCCTCTTCCGCCAAGAGCCTCTGACTCCAGGAGGGCTGATTCACAGAGTGACTTCCAGTGGCTGTGAAGAGTCACTAGGGCATTGATAGCCAATAGCTGCTCTGCTAAATCTTCCAAATGTTCTGCATGTTCCACTAGCTAGAGAGAAACTACTGAAAGCAAATTCCTCATGAATCTTTTGTCTACATAGGGTGGGGAGGCAAAAGACAATAGAGAAGAAGCAAGGGGGGCGGGTTCTGGTGTCTTCCCAATCTTAGTGGTTAAGAGCTTGGGTTCTGCATTCCAAGTTGGGCTCAAATCCTTGTCCTGCTAGTTACTGGCTATGTGACCTTGGGTGAATTTCCTGTCACCTCTAAGCAGCAGTTTCCTAAATGTTGGTGTGTGTGGCATACCTCTCTTAAAGGTCTGTGGTAAAGATTCAATGACCAATACAGGACTTACATCTTACAAGTTGCTGTCTTTTCATGTCTCTGTCTTTTTAAGGTTGGGTATCATGTTTTAAAATTTTTCCCCCTAAACCTAGCACCTACGTGCGCATAGAGAAAGAAGGAAGAAAAGGGAGGGAGGGAGGAAGAAAGAGAGGGAGCGGGTAAGGATATCTGTCTGATTTGGTGGGGAGGGGCCTGGATTTCTAGGAATCCCTCATGGCCTTCAGTGACATTAGAGCTGGGTTCACAGGTGGTGGGGCTCAGGGTTCCTACCCAGGTTCTTGAGGGCAGTATCTGCTATAGGGAATGTGGATAAAATAGGATCCGTGCTCTCTCCCCAGGCCACACCCTCTCCAATTGTTCCTCTTTCTGAGATAGTCATTTGAACAGATGTATATCTTATAAACAGTCAAGGGAATTGACCATCACTCAACTAGAATGACAGACTGCTTTCTGACCTGGGGCCCCGGGGGCCCAGGTATGGGTCAGGGAACCCAAAGTGAACACAAAGGCCCCCAAAGCACTGCATCCTGACACCTGCTGGGTGGCGATCACCTCTGGGCATCCGTGAGAGTAAAGGACCTGGCCTTGTCTGAGAGGCTACTCAGTGAACGCCACCTTGGGGACTTCAGGTGCTATAAATGTACAATCAAGGCACACAGAGAAAGAAAAATGGCTGGAAAAACAGGGTAAAAGTGAATGGGGGAGGAGAGGCTGTGTGCTAGACTTTCAGCTGGCATCCTGACCTTGTTTCTACTCTTGCCATTACCAAACTCTGTGACCTCTGACAAGTCACCTCATCTTTCTGAGTCTCTTTCTTCATCATCACAGTTAGACAGTTGGCTGTTTTGCATCTGACAGTCCATGCTTTTCATGCAAGAGAGTCAGGCTTTAGGCCAAAGGAGAAATGAACTTGATTCAGAGGTTCTGCCTTTGGCCTGGCCTTGGGGACCCCTGGCCACCTGCAAGCATACACTCAAGTTTCTAGAGGGTAGATATCAAACCATTTCTCTCACAGTGGCTGGTTTAGATGGGGCCCCAGGCAGGCTGGGGTCTCAGAGATTCTCAGGCATAAAAATAATCATGAACCTGGAAGAAGATGCTTTGCCATGTACGTTACTTTTGAAAAAACCAAATCCAAATCTATATGGTATTTTCATCGTTTACAAAACAATTCAACCTGAAGGTATTTGCTCTAATGGGTTCCTACTGAGTAACAGGCCCTATGAAACAGCAAATGTACACAATGAATCACCAATAATAAATATCATATAGCAACTTTAGAATTTTACTATTTCACTCAAATTTGCCTTAGTAAAATCAGAAGGTTTGGTTCATCTAACCTGGAAAATGATATGCTCGACAAGTCACTGTGTATAATATTGGCTTTGACAGTTTTCATTAATTATTTTAGAACTTTTGGGAGAGGGTGCATTAGGCATTCTTTAGGGACATCTTGTATTAAAACTCTGAGAAGTCTCCCCTTTAGGAGAGAAGGAAAAGCCATGTGCTCGAACTGTCAGTCTGAAATTCTAACCACACCTGGGCTCAGAGGTTTAAAACATAGGTAGACATTTAGTAACTGTTGACTTGGATGGGATCTAAAGTGTACTGCCACGTGCAGGATGAGGGCTTCTAGGTAATGTTTACATTAATGGGGCAAAATGAGAGAAGGCCACCTTCTGGGCTCATGACCCATGGGATGATTTGAAGTGGCTGCCACGGTGCCTCAGAGCAATTTGAAAACCTCTGACCTTGACAGTGTCTGAGGCTTCTCCCAACACTAAATTTATCCAGTTTTAAAGGAATGAAGAGCCAGGTGGAGACAGGTGTGTATTTCAGGAGAACTGTGACACAGAGAACCTTGTATAAAGGGAGAAAGGTGGGTGGGTAACATCATGAGAAACACGGCTTGTCTGAACAGGCTTCCAAAACCCCCAGGTCAAGACCCTAGAGGCACCTATGGTTCCATGACACTGACGCAGGGAATCATCTCAGATTCCTCCCTCAACTCTCCTTCATGTAGGTCTCTTCTCTGGTTGATGGCCCAGCTCCATCCTGCAGCCGCATACCTCACCCTGCCTAGACCTTCAGAGAAGCCTCGTGTTGGGATGGATGTCTGGTGTGTGGCTTCCATTTGACCCCTGGTCATTGTCTCAGCTTTCCGTGTACTCTTCAATCTGCTTCTCATGCCAATCCCAGCTCCTTACCCCCCACCCCGTATATCCCTAGCCCTCTGCTTAGCAACCCAACCTCTGCCATACAACCATGCATAGAACTTTAAAGAAAGAAAAGGAGAGAGAGAGAGGAGAGGGAGAGAGAGAGGGAGAGAAAGAGGGAGAGGGGGAGGGGGAGAGGGGGAGGGGGGGGAGAGAGAGAGAGAGAGAGAGAGAGAGAGGGAGAGAGAGAAGGGAGGAAGAGTTTGGGTTTGACACCTAAGATCAGAAGTTAGTCATATTCCTTGGCCATCATCAAAAAATCTACAAACAATAAATGCTGGAGAGGGTGTGGAGAAAAGGGAACTCTCTTGCACTGTTGGTGGGAATGTAAATTGATACAGCCACTATGGAGAACAGTATGGAGGTTCCTTAAAAAACTAAAAATAGAACTACCATATAACCCAGCAATCCCACTACTGGGCATATACCCTGAGAAAACCATAATTCAAAAAGAGTCATGTACTACAATGTTCACTGCAGCTCTATTTACAATAGCCAGGACATGGAAGCAACCTAAGTGTCTGTCGACAGATGAATGGATAAAGAAGATGTGGCACATACATACAATGGAATATTACTCAGCCACAAAAAGAAACAAAATTGAGTTATTTGTAGTGAGGTGGATGGACCTAGAGTCTGTCATACAGAGTGAAGTAAGTCAGAAAGAGAAAAACAAATACTGTATGCTAACACATATATATGGAATCTAAAAACAAACAAACAAAAGGTTCTGAAGAACCTAGGGGCAGGACAGGAATGATGACGCAGACATAGAGAATGGACTTGAGGACACAGGGAGTGGGAAGGGTAAGCTGGGACAAAGTGAGAGAGTGGCATGGGCTTATAAATACTACCAAATGTAAAATAGATAGCTAGCGGGGAGCAGCTGCATAGCACAGGGAGATCAGCTTGGTGCTTTGTGACCACCTAGAGGGGTGGGATAGGCAGGGTGGGATAGGGAGGGTGGGAGGGAGACACAAGAGGAAGGACATATGGGAATATATGTATATGTGTAGCTGATTCACTTTGTTATAAGGCAGAAACTAACACACCATTGTAAAGCAGTTATACTCCGATAAAGATGTTAAAAAAAAAAAAAAGAAGTCATATTCTTAAGTGATGGCTAAAACTCAATCTGGGTCAACTCCAGACTAAGAGAATACAGAGTGGAGATTTAAAATATGTGCTCTGTACTCAGGTGGCCAAGGTTCAAATCCTGGCTCAGCCACTCACTACCTCTGTGGTCTTAGTTGACCATTTCATCTCTTTAAGCTTCAGTTTCTCCATCTCAAAAAGGGAAATATTAATCCCTACCTCACTGGACTCTTCTGAGTATTAAATGAGATGAAGCAAGCCTAGTGCCTGGCACATAGAAGAGACTCAGCAAATGTTCATTTTCTTCCCTTTGTTAGACTGGTATCGAGAGATGGCCTCCATGATACTTAAATTTTAAAGAGCCATTGCAGGGGAAAAAGCAATATCGACTTCTTCATTCCCATTAAACATGTCAACCACAGAAGACCTGATGGGTACAGGAGCCAATGGTTTGAAATAGTTAAGTTTACTTTAACTTTTTAGAGATTCCCAGATAGTCATGCCTTAACTGGCTTAATATTGGATTGGCCAAAAAGTTCGTTCGGGTTTCTGTATGATGTTACAGAAAGGCCTGAACGAACTTTTTGGCCAGCCCAATATTTCAAGTTTTGGACCTCCTCCCTGGTGATAAAAGTTCCAGAGCATTGTTCATGGGGTCAAGTAATATCACAGCATATGTGTGGTCATGAGCCTGGACGTGGTATCCCAACTGGTGCTTCCCTTTTCCTTTAACTTTTTATCATGGAGAATTTCAAGCATAAACAGTAGTCAAAAAATATTATAATGAACCCTATGCACCCATCACCCAGCCAATCTTGTTTTATGCATATTCTTACTCACTTGTTCTCCTCCCAGAATATTTGTAAAGCAAATCTCAGACTTCATATTATTACATACACACTTCAGAATTCAGTATTCAGACAAGAACTATTTTTCAAACATAACCACAGTACATTGCCACCTCTAAAATTATTACAATAATTCCTTAATATCATTCAATGTCTAGTCATTTCTCCTCTCTTTCTCCCACCCCACCCCCTATATATAGTTTGTTCATATCAGGATCCTGATAAGGTCTATACATTGTAATCGGTTGAGTTTTCACATGGGTTGCTTTTTTAAATTAATTAATTATTATTATTATTTTCTAAAAATTAATTAATTTATTTTTGGCTGTGGTGGGTCTTCACCGCTGCACATGGGCCTTCCCTAGTTGCAGCGAGCCAGGGCTACTCCTTGCTGCGGTACACAGGCCTCTCATTGCGGTGGGCTTCAGTAGTTGTGGCACGTGGGCCTCAGTAATTGTGGCTTGTGGGCTCTAGAGCGCAGGCTCAGTAGTTGTGGCGCATGGGCTTAGTTGCTCCGTGGCACGTGGGATCCTCCCGGACTAGGGCTCGAACCCATGTCCCCTGCATTGGCAGGCGGATTCCCAACCCCTGCGCCACCAGGAAAGCCCCGGGCTGCTTTTTTAAAAAAAAATACACTTCATTTTTTAGAGAAGTTTTAGGTTTGCAACAAAACTGAGTGGAAAGTACAAAGAGCCCCCATGTGGTCCCTGTCCTCACACACTCACAAACTCCCTTCTATCAGCATTCTGCACCAGAGTGGTACCTTTGTAACCTACACTGATGTTATCATTATCACCCAAAGCCCACAGTTTACATTAGGGTTCACTCTTGGTGTTGTGTATTCTATGGGTTTTGAGAAACATATAATGACGTGTACCCACCATTATAATATCATACAATTATATGTATATTATAGTATCATATGGTACAGTTTTACTGCCCTAAAAATCCTGTGTTCTGTCTACTCATCCTTCCCTCCCCACTAATCCCTGGCAGCCACTGATCTTTTTGCTGTGGCCATAGTTTTGTCTTTTCCACAATGTCATATATAGTTGGAATCATACCAGAGGTAGCCTTTCCAGACTGGCTTCTTTCACTCAGTAATATGCATTTAAGTTTCCTTCATGTCTTGATAGCTCATTTCTTTTTAGTAATGAATAGTATTTTGTTGTCTGGATGTACCACAGTTTGTTTATTCATTCAGCTACTGAAGGATATCTTGATTGCTTCCAAGTTCTGGCAATTATGAATAAAGTTGCATGTGGACATACATTTTCAACTTATTTGGGTAAGTGCCAAGGAATGTAATTGCTAGATTATATATTAAGAGACTGTTTAGTTTTATAAGAAACTGCCCAACGTCTTCCATTTTGTGTTCCCACCAGCAATGAATAAGCGTTCCTGTTGCTCTACATCCTCACCAGCATTTGGCGTTTTCAGCATGGATTGCTTTTTAATTTATAGGCTTCTCCTTTATCTCTCTCTTTTCAGCTTTCTCTTTGTTGAAGAAATCATTCGTCCCATAAAGTTTCTCACAGTCTAGAGTTTGCTGATTGTATCCTCACAGTGTCATTTAGCATGTTTGCATGTTTCCGAATTGCTTGCAAATCAGTATTTAAATCTAGAGTTTGATCAGATTAAAATGTGGTATTTTTGACAAGACCACTTTATAGATGGTGGTATGTACTTTCATCAGGAGGAACAAAATGTTTGATTGTCTCTCTATGACATTATGATTACCATTGCCTAAATAAATTCATTAGTATTGCAAAATGGTGACAGTCTATCATCCCTTCTGCATTTATTAGCTGGAAACTCTAAAGAGAAATCTCCCCTCATCAACAATTTGGTTACTATGAAGTACAGTTCACATTAGAGAGGTTATTTTACTTGCCATTATTTTCACTTAAAAATAATGAATTGATTCCCTATAATACATTTGATGTATTTCAATCCATTGTAGCAGTTATTATCCTAATTGATACTCAGATTGCCCCGTCTCTGGCCAGTGGGAACCTCTTTTAGACAGCTCCTGATCCTTTTGCCTTGACCCCAGTGGACTGTGACAGCTTCCTGCTGTCTGGTATTACAAGGAGCTCCAGATTTATCCCACACCAGACCTGGAATCAGCCAAGGAGCCCTGTTACTTGCAGTGAGTGACTGATGCTTTCTGCATTATGTTCTTCAATGTCAGTAAAAATGGAAGCTTAGAAAATTAGCTAAGCATAGAATCTTATTGGGGTTGTGGAATGTTTTGCATCTGGGGCAATCTAGGATATCTTGACATAGGCATCTTGATATTCTGAGAGACATTCTCTGTCTTGGCCATGAGGACGGCCTTTTATAAAAACTTGTTTGTCAATGTTTCTTAGGTACTCCCAGTCATACAGGTCTCCTTTTATCATAATAGTATGTGTGTAATAACAACCATTATATTAATCAAGCTCTAACTATGTATCAGGCCCTTGACATACATTTCTTATCCTCCCAGCAACCCCATAAAGTAGGTAATTATTAATCCTCTCTCTTTACAGATGAAGAAACCAAGACAGAGAGACTGAGTATCTTAGTCAAGTTTACAGAGAGTGAATTGGCAGTGCTGGGGTTGAAGCTTGGATAGAAAGCTTCCCAAAGAGCACTATATTCTTAGCAGCAAGAATGCATTGTTTGGCAAGATGTGACTACAGGGAAAGCTGTTTTCATTGTGGTTAAGGAGATTTCAAATGGAAGACGCATATGGAAGATGTGGTGGTGAGAGAGGGAAGAGGACCATAATCCAGAAGTTGATGAAATGTCTCAGCTTATTTCTGAACCCTCAATGGCAGGTTGTCCTGGGTGGTTCTTTGATCCAGGAGCTTTCCCAGCTTTGACTCTGAGCTAGCTTCAGACCTCTAAAGGGGGAGAAAGGCTAGAACGGGAGAAAATGGACATGGGGGATGATGTTACACCATGCTTGCCTTAGTAGATGGGTCAATGTTTTAATTTAATTGATGGCTGCTGTCCCACTAGAGCCCATTGCAGTGTCAGAATGGCATTTGTTGAGCCCGTCAAAGAGACAAACCATGTCTATGTATACTTCTCAGTCTCTGAAGCCAGCACTTTTTTTCCTTAATGGCCCTTTGATGTGTTACAAGATCCTAATTAGAGCAGTTCAGTAAATCAGTCCCTTGGGCATTGACACTTCAACACAGGCCTAATTTGCTAAGCACTGGTGGACATTAACCAGTTGTTGGAAATTTTCTGTGACATTCCTCCTAGTCTCATATAAGGATCCTAGTCCCACCAGTGGCATGATTCCAGATTCTGTCCCTGAGTGTATATTCCTAAAGGTTGATTTCAGATAGTCCATGACTAATAATACCTCCCCCAGGCCTTTAGTGGATTAGGCTATTGCTTGCTATTGCTTGCCTACCACTCCAGAACAGACAGAGATATGTAAGTGTTAAGTGGTGGCCTCATGGCTCCAAGTTTCCTGTGGTTACTGCCCAGCCTTCAGGATTAATTTGGGGACTATCTCTGTAGAGAGTCAACTGTCCTGTGCAATCCTCATTCATAACTTCCTGCTACATCTGGCGAGACGCCAGGACACTCATTCTTTGTCTACTAGGCTGAAAGGGGGAAAAAAGAGGGGGTGGAGAATTACGGAGGAAGCAAGGGCATTAGGGATGCCTTATCTTCAAAGAGTTCATCCGCTCCTTCTCTGCATAGGATAAGGATGGCAAGTCAGCCCCAAAGGGTCCTGTGTATCCCAGCCCGGGACTGCATAGAAAGGATGTGACACATTTGGGGGAGGGATACTCCCACCTGACAGGGGTTTTGGACCTAGCACCTGGGAAAGTAGAATGATAATACCAACAGTTTTTTGAGTCTCTCCTAAATGCCAGGCCCTGTGCTCATGACTGTAAAGGCAATATTTTATTTAAACTTCCCTGCAGCCCTATGGCTTTCTCTGGGGTAGAAACTCTTATTATTTACATCTTAGAGAAGATGAAATTGAGGCCAGAGAGATTAAACTCCCTGGCCATCAGGCAGCTGGCAAAAGGCGGATGTAGTCTGACCCTGAACCATCATGCCATGCAGCATGATGCAGGTTGGAGGAGCAGTTTCCAACCTGTCCCAGGCAGCTGCAAATATGATATTCTCTGTGTTGAATCCACTCTTGTAGTAGACGCTGGGTCATACACAAGCCCCAGTTATGGACCAGTTATGGGACTGGCTCCACAAAGTCCTGTGAAATAAAGTGTGGTGGGGTGGAGTTATTACTACAGGGGCAAAACCTGGAACTGCGCAAATGGATGTTTAAAAGGTAGATGATTTGCACTTCGGAACTCTTAACTCCTACCAGCCAGATGTTCCTATATTCTACCTCACGGCTGATCATGGTGTTTACCTGTGGATGTCTCCATCACTCCCCAGACATGCAGTGCTCAGCTTCCTACTGTGATGTCAGGTGTTGCTTTGGCTTTGGCCTCTGCCGGTCTCTCTTCCGTATACAACTCTTAGGTACCTGCCTCTATGCCAGGTCCTGTGCTGGCTGACGAGGATACCGAGAGAAACAGGCAGTGATTTCTGCCATTGATGTGAGCCCAGCCTGGGATGTGGTCAGGAAAGACCGTGCTTAAGAGCAAGGGCCTGGGTCAGATTGTTCAACCCCCAGTTCTGCCATGTATCTTAACCTCAATGAGTCTTGGTTTCCTCATCTGTAAAATGGGGACAATAACAGGACCTATTTCACGTGGAAGAGCAAAGATTAAATAAATGAGATCATTCATGTAAAAACTCGACCTAGTCCCAGGTATGTAGTAAGCTCAAATAGACATCAGCTGTTATTATTTCCTGACTTTTTGGGTTTACCCTCTTTTCACAACAGCCGGGTTTCCCGGTTTAGTGGCTCTGGCTCTTAAATCTGTGTTTGGTTGCCGACTCCTTGACAACATGGTCTCAGTTTTAAATTGGCCCAAGTTACAAGATTGCATGGTGGCCCATGCCCCCAGCGAGTGCACAGCTGGGGCGGCTGGCCTGGGTTGTATACCCTGACCAGCCTTGTCAGGCACCACAGTGTCTTCATGTCAAGTAATACATTTGCAGTTTTTTTCAGGATTGGTGACATATTTTTACGTTGCCTGAAGTATTTTTGCTATTTCTTTGATTTTTCCATTTCAAAACAGAAAGATCACTTTTTTTTAACTTGAATGTTAGAGAACTGGACAAAACGTCTATTTTACATACTAACTCGATCACATCAGGCTTTCACGATATTTGGCTCTGTATGAAGAACACAGTCTGTAGTAAATTGGTCTCCCTTCTGCCATCCTCACACACTTTGCTTCCTCTGGCCTCTGTGCCTCTGTTGGCTGTTTCCCTATCCTGGACTGCCTTCCTATGTCCAGTGTTTTTCATCCTTCAATGCATATCTCAAGATTTTACTCCCACTGTGGAACTGTGGGGCCTGCAGCTCTTGCCTGATTTTTTTCCTCCCTGAAGGAGTGAAGCACTCATTGTCTACCTACAATTTGGCATTTTCCCAGATACTTTCTTATATTCAGATTATTCATTAAACGTTCAGCAAGCCTCCTAATATTTCCAAACTCTGTGCTAAGTACTTTTCACATATATTACCTCTTTTAACCCTTTCAACAATCCTGAAAATAGGTATTGTTAATTTTCCCACAATGTATATGCAAAAATTGAAGTTAGACTCCAGTAGTTTAAATAATTTGCCCATTAAGAAAATGAAAAGACAAGCCCCAGATTGGGAGAAAATATCTGCACATCATATATCTGGTATGGAATTTGTATCCAGAATATATAAACAACTCTTACAACTCAACAATAAGATAAACAACCCAATTAAAAATAGGCCAGATTTGAATAGACATTTTGCCCAAGAAGATAGGTGAATGGCTAATCAGCACATTAAAATATGTTTAACATCATTAACCATTAGGAAAATGAAAATCAAAACCACAATGAGATACCATTCATACCCACTAGGATGGCTATAATTTAAAAGACAGATAATAAGAAGTATTGATGAGGATGTGGAGAAACTAGAACCCTCATGCATTGCTGATGGGAATGTAAAATGGTGCAGCCTCTTTGGAAAAGAGTTTGACAGTTTCTTGAAAAGTTAAACAGATACTTATCAGACAACCCAACAAATGCACATCTATGTATCTACCCAAGAGAAATGAGAACATACATTTATACAAAGATTAACCACTGAATGTTCATAGAAACATTATTCATAATAGGCCAAAACTGAGACAGTCCAAATATCCATCAGCTGGTGAATGCATAAACAAAATGTGGTATATCCATAAAATGGAATACAGTTCAGCAAACAAAAGGAATGAACATATGCTAATACACACTACAACACGGTTGAAGTTCAGAAACATTATGCTAAGTAAAAGCAGCCATATACAAATGAGTACATATTGTATGATTCCATTTATATGAAACTTCTAGAAAAGACAAATCTATAGAAACAGAAAGCAGGTCAGTGGTTGTTTAAGAGCTGGGATGAGAATAAGGTTTGACTGGTCATAAGGGAACTTTTTGGGATGATGGAAATGTTCTAAAATTGGATTGAAGTGATATTTGCACAGCTCTATAAAATTACTAAAAATAATTTTATTTAAATGTTTACTTACAATGGGTAGGTTTTATGGTATACAAATTATACCCCAGTAATGATGTTAAAAAAATAAATACTTGTCCAAGACCACACAAATAGCAGAATAGGGATCTGGACCCTATTTTCCTTTTGTGCTCTTTTTCTAGCCTTTGTCATTTTTTCTTGTGTATGGCTTGTCTGCCTAGCAGATGGACAACACTTTGAGAACAAGGAGAATGCCTTTACATTTTTGGGACTCCCTCACAGTGTTCTCAACGAATCTGTGCAATTGAGTTGATAGCGCATCATATTCTAACAGGGTTATTCTGTACCAGAAGGAGCAGTGTAGGGCTGTTGTTTCTCCAAATGCTGCCCCGAGTGTTGAGACATAGGGGCAGATAGTCCATCAAAGGCACGCCGCCTGAAGAACAATGTAGTGACAGGGCTGGCTGACAACAAGAGACAAAGAGCTGTGCTGTTGAACACTGCCCAGAGCAACCCATCTCTTCCTGCTCGGCCCAGCAGACTGTTAAAAGGACCACAAAAGGCTGCTGGGGAGATGACAAGAGCTTAAGAATTTGCTGAATGTGCTACCCTTGATAGCAAGAGTAAACCCGAATGACCTTCCCAGGACACACAGTAGAGATTATTAGAATAGAGGCCAGACCTGAATCCAGGCAGGGAGGTAGACATGCAGGGGGCTCACATATATTTGACCCACTCAGTAGAGTTAATGACTTTTTTGGAAACCAATATTTTTTTTTTCACAACTTAAAAAATCAGGAAAAATTGTCCAAAACTTGAAAATGGGCAAAAGACACCACTGAGTGTCTTCTCAGTGGCTTGCTGGGCATTGCCTAGCATATGCTATAATGTGTGCACTTTTGACTGGCTTCCTATTGATTAGGTTATTTTCCAACCATAGAGGTAGCAGTAACTTGTAGAAAACGTGATAATAATGCAAATGATTCTTGTCCACAGCAAAGCAAATGAATCTCATCCAGTGGCTACAGAAAAGATAACCCCAAACATTACATTTTATTGCCCTTTCAGATATTAACCAGTTTTGCATTTACTAGCAGTTCTTTTCAGCATTTCTGATTGCCTATAGGTATCTCTGTTCTTCAAATTCTCCATTGAAAAAGTCTTGACATATTATAGGTTCTCCCATTAATTAATGTCACATAAAATCTTTGACACATTCCTTTTAGATTTGCACAGAAGTCATGTTTTTAACTTTTTGAAGATTATACTTCAGTAGTGTGCAAAAGACAGTTCAGGGCCACCGCCATGATTACCAAACCTGGTAGCCTGGCATTGGGCCAGACGACTGAAGGCGCCCCTTGCCCCTCTCCCTCCCCTTTTGAACCCACCTGTGCCTTCTCCATCAGCCCAGCAGGCACCATCTTCTCCATCAGGAAGCTTGCTAGCATTTAGAATGGGCTAGAGGTCTTTGTCCTGTGCCCTCACAGAACATGCTCTCTGGACTTGCTTTTCTCCTAACACCACAGGCACATCCATCTGAAAATGGTAAAAATCCAAAGATGGGCAACAGTCAGAACAGCCCCATGTCTGGTTTCTGAAGAAGCAGTGGGCAGAGTAGGCTCTGCTACCAGTTTAGACCATGGTTAAGTACCAGGTGTTAGGGAGTTTATCTTACTCAGTTACGAGGTAAGCTCAAGGAACAGGTGGGCAAGCATGGGTTGGGTACCAGCTTGGAGCCAACCTACACATTTTCTAAATTTTATGGGCAGCCTATTTCCTCCTGCAGTCAAACTGCTCAAAGTTCAGTTGCCCAAAGCTGGTCCAAGGAGCACAGAAACCAGTGATGGTAACTTTTACATGAAGACTAACAATACTGTATTGTACGCTTCAAAAATGTGTTAGGAGTGTAAATCTCATGTTAAGTGTTCTTACCATAAAACAAAACAAAACAAAACAAAAGGGCACTAAGAAACTTTTGGAGGTGATGGATAAGTTTATTGCTTTGATTGTGGTGATGGTTTCACAGCTCTATGCCTATGTTCAAACTCATCAAATTGTATACATTAAATATGTGCAGTTTTAAAATCATTTATATATTGATAAAGCTATAAAATTTTTAATATGAAAAATTTTTTTAAAGATTAATATTGTTAATGTGGTCAAATAGCCAAGGATCTTGGGCAAACAGAGAGAACTTGTGAAACCAATTCAAAACTGTTGCAAGTATTCAAATAAACATTATGCTTATTCTTATATAGCAACTAGCTCTGTGGTCCTTATTTCCCTTCTTTTTCGCTATCTACACCAAGTCTCAGGGAGAGAATGTCTTGCATGCATTTTTAAAAAGTGAGTTTGCACTCTTGAGAAGTATTGACACTTCAGCTGGATTTACTTGGCATAACTGTTTTTCCAAAGTCAAGCAAAGATGGATCTGTACATTTCTAAAGAGCCTTGCCTATCTGCAAATGGGAAAATTTCAGTATTTATAATATGCTATTATTATTTAAAAGAACTGGAAAAGCAGGTGCACACATATTTATATGTAAGAGAAAAATGAACACAGTAAGTACAAGATTATTAAATTCACAATAACTACTGATTTCTAAACTCACATCACAAAATACAAAGATATTTAGATTTAGTTAAAAATAATTTATATTCTGTTTATAAGAGACACACAAAGTGACACTGAAAATTTGAAAATAAAATGTTAAAGGGAATAGGCAAAAATATGTGCTAAGACAAGGAGAACAATGTTGGCAAAAAGAACAATGTTGGCAATATTAATACCAGACAAAGAAAAATTTAAGAGAAAAAACTAAGTGAAGCAAATACCTGTTTTATACGACATTAAAAAATGATCTGCAACAAAACACTGCCTTTCAGACACAACTGGTGGGCAGATGCTCTCATCACTGTGTAACTATTCCAATGACACTGAATGAAAGTCAATCATTTATGAGGACATTAAAGAGAATTCAAGACATTGCAAAGAGTGGAAGTTGTACAGGCTATGTTCTCTGCCTAGGATGCAATAAAACTAGAAATAAAAGCAAATATTAAAAAATTTAGGGCTTCCCTGGTGGCGCAGTGGTTGAGAGTCCGCCTGTTGATGCAGGGGATGCGGGTTCGTGCCCCGGTCTGGGAGGATCCCACATGCCGCAGAGCGCCTGGGCCCGTGAGCTGTGGCCGCTGAGCCTGCGCGTCCGGAGCCTGTTGCTCCGCGGAGGGAGAGGCCACAGCAGTGAGAGGCCCGCGTACCGCAAAAAAAAAAAATTTTAAAGCAGAATGTTTTAAAACTTGAAACTTTAAAAAATACACTTACAGGGCTTCCCTGGTGGCATAGTGGTTGAGAATCTGCCTGCTAATGCAGGGGACACGGGTTCGAGCCCTGGTCTGAGAGGATCCCACATGCCACGGAGCAACTAGGCCCGTGAGCCACAGCTACTGAGCCTGCGCGTCTGGAGCCTGTGCTCCGCAACAAGAGAGGCTGCGATAGTGAGAGGCCTGCGCACCGCGATGAAGAGTGGTCCCCGCTTGCCACAACTAGAGAAAGCCCTCGCACAGAAACGAAGACCCAACACAGCAAAAATAAATAAATAAATAAAGTCCTACCCCCAACATCTTTAAAAAATAAAAAATAAAATAAAAAATAAAAAATACACTTACAAACATAAGAGAATGAAAAGAATAAAAACTGTAGCTGGAGACTACTTAAAAAATTCACTGTAAGACTATTAACTCTCCAACTCTAGGACATTGCCAAAGTTTTGAGGTAGACTGTATTACTCTTCCCAATTATTACTACCTTCTCTGTGATGTACTGTCCCACCCCCACCCCCACTTGATATTGATTTGGCCATTAGAATGTGAATGGGAGTCATGTGTGCTCTATCCAAGCAGAGGTCTCAGCTACTGTTCTTTTCCTTTTGCCATGAGAACAGCATGTCCCAGATATGAAGTTGTTTCTTCAGCTTACATCTCAGAGTGAAGAAGACATTGATCAGAGCTGCAGTGTCTTGAAATAATGTGTTGTTAATGTGAAAGAGAAATAAACCTTGGATGTTGGAAACTGATGAGATTTCAGGGAATATTTGTTCCTGAAGCATAACTTAGCAAAAATTGACTAACACAGCTGTGTGCAATAAACAAAATCAGAGCCTCAAGTATGTTTATTAATAAAACAACAAAATCAGAAATAATTCATTGGTTCAAGATGGTGGAGTAGAAGGACATGCTGTCACTCTCTCGCGAGAGAGCACCGGAATCACAACTAACTGCTGAACAATCATCGACAGGAAGACACTGGAACTCATCAAAAAAGATACCCCACATCCAAAGACAAAGAAGAAGCCTCAATGGGATGGTAGGAGGGGCGCAATGACAATAAAATCAAACCCCATAACTGCTGGGTGGGTGACTCACAAACTGGAGAACACTTATATCACAGAAGTCCACCCACTGGAGTGAAGGTTCTGAGCCCCACGTCAGGCTTGCCAACCTGGGGGTCCAGCAACGAGAGGAGGAATTCATAGAGAATCAGACTTGGAAGGCTGGCGGGATTTGATTGCAGGACTTCGACAGGACTGGGGGAAACAGAGACTCCACTCTTAGAGGGCACACACAAAGTAGTGTGCGCATCGGGACCCAGGGGAAGGAGCAGTGACCCCATAAGAGACTGAACCAGACCTACCTGCTAGTGTTGGAGGGTCTTCTGCAGAGGCGGGGGGTGGCTGTGGCTCACCGCAGGGACAAGGACACTGGCAGCAGAAGTTCTGGGAAGTACTCCTTGGAGTGAGTCCTCCCAGAGTCTGCCATTAGCCCCACCAAAGAGCCCAGGTAGGCTTCAGTGTTGGATCGCCTCAGGCCAAACAACCAACAGGGAGGGAACCCAGCCTCACCCATCAGCAGACAAGCAGATTAAAGTTTTACTGAGCTCTGCCCACCAAAGCAACACCCAACTCTACCCACCACCAGTCCCCTCCATCAGGAAACTTGCACAAGCCTCTTAGATAGCCTTATCCACCAGAGGGCAGACAGCAGAAGCAAAAAAGAATACAATCCTACAGCCCGTGGATCAAAACCCACATTCACAGAAAGATAGACAAGATGAAAATGCAGAGGGCTATGTACCAGATGAAGGAACAAGATAAAACCCCAGAAAAACAACTAAATGAAGTGGAGATAGGCAACCTTTCAGAAAAAGAATTCAGAATAATGATAGTGAAGATGATCCAGGACTTCAGAAAAAGAATGGAGGCAAAGATCGAGAGATGCAAGAAATGTGTAACAAAGATCTAGAAGAATTAAAGAACAAACAACCAGAGATGAACAATACAATAACTGAAATGGAAATTACACTAGAAGGAATCAATAGCAGAATAACTGAGGCAGAAGAATGGATAAGTGACCTGGAAGACAGAATGGTGGAATTCACTGCTGCGGAACAGAAGAAAGAATAAAGAATGAAAAGAAATGAAGACAGCCTAAGAGACCTCTGGGACAACATTAAACACAACAACATTCACATTACAGGGGTCCCAGAAGGAGAAGAGAGAGTGAAAGGACCAGAGAAAATATTTGAAGAGATTATAGTCGAAAACTTCCCTAACATGGGAAAGGAAATAGACACCAAGTCCAGGAAGCACAGAGTCCCATACAGGATAAACCCAAGGAGAAACATGCTGAGACACATAGTAATCAAATTGGCAAAAATTAAAGACAAAGAAAAATTACTGAAAGCAGAAAGGGAAACACGACGAATAACATACAAGGGAACTCCCATAAGGTTAACAGCTGATTTCTCAGCAGAAACTCTAAAAGCCGGAAGGGAGTGGCATGATACACTTTAAGTGATGAAAGGGAAGAACCTACAACCAAGATTACTCTACCCAGCAAGGATCTCATTCAGATTCAATGGAGAAATCAAAAGCTTTACAGACAAGCAAAAGCTACGAGAATTCAGCACACCAAACCAGCTCTACAACAAATGCTAAAGGAACTTCTCTAAGTGGGAAACACAAGAGAAGAAAAGGACCTACAAAAATACACCCAAAACAATTAAGAAAATGGTCACAGGAACATACATATTGAAAATTACCTTAAACGCGAATGGATTAAATGCTCCAACCAAAAGACAAAGCCTTGCTGAATGGATACAAAAACAAGACCCATATATATGCTGTCTACAAGAGACCCACTTCAGACCTAGGGACACATTCAGACTGAAAGTGGGGGGGATGGAAAAAGATATTCCTTGCAAATGGAAATCAAAAGAAAGCTGGAGTAGCAATACTCATATAAGATAAAATAGACTTTAAAATAAAGAATGTTACAAGAGACAAGGAAGGACACTACATAATGAAAAGGGATCAATCCAAGAAGATATAACAATTATAAATATATATGCACCTAACACAGGAGCACCTCAATACATAAGGTAACTGCTAACAGGTATAAAAGAGGAAATTGACAGTAACACAATAATAGTGGGGGACGTTAACACCTCACTTACACCAATGGACAGATCATCCAAAATGTAAATAAATAAGGAAACAGAAGCTTTAAATGACACAACAGATCAGATAGATTTAGTTGATATTTATAGGACATTCCATCCAAAAACAGCAGATTACTCTTTCTTCACAAGTGCGCATGGAACATTCTCCAGGATAGATCACACCTTTGGTCACAAATCAAGCCTCAGTAAATTTAAGAAAATTTAAATCATATCAAACATATTTTCTGACCACAACGCTATGAGATTAGAAATGAATTACAGGGAAAACAACATAAAAAACACAAACACATGGAGGCTAAAGAATATGTTACTAAATAACCAAGAGATCACTGAAGAAATCAAAGAGGAAATCAAAACATACCTAGAGACAAATGACAATGAAAACACGATGATCCAAAACCTATGGGATGCAGCAAAAGCAGTTCTAAGAGGGAAGTTGATAGCTATACAAGCCTACCTCAAGAAACAAGAAAAATCTCAAATAAACAATCTAACCTTACACCTAAAGGAACTAGAGAAAGAAGAACAAACAAAACCCAAAGTTAGCAGAAGGAAAGAAATCATAAAGATCAGAGCAGAAATAAATGAAATACAAACAAAAAAAACAATAGCAAAGATCAATAAAACTAAAAGCTGGTTCTTTCAGAAGATAAATTTGATACACCATTAGCCAGACTCACCAAGAGGGAGAGGACTCAAATCAATAAAATTAGAAATGAAAAAGGAGAAGTTATAATGGACACCACAGAAATACAAAGCATCCTAGAGACTACTACAGGCAACTGTATGCCAATAAAATGGACAACCTGGACGAAATGGACAAATTCTTAGAAAGGTATAACCTTCCAAGACTGAACCAGGAAGAAATAGAAAATATGAACAGACCAATCACAAGGAATGAAATTGCAACTGTGATTAAAAATCTTCCAACAAACAAAAGTCCAGGACCAGATGGCTTCACAGGTGAATTCTATCAGACATTTAGAGAAGAGCTAACACCATCCTTCTCAAACTCTTCCAAAAAATTGCAGAGGAAGGAACACTCCCAAACACATTCTACGAGGCCACTGTCACCCTGATACTAAAACCAGACAAAGATACTACAAAAAAGGAAAACTACAGAACAATATCACTGATGAACATAGATGCAAAAATACTCAACAAAATACTAGCAAACAGAATCCAACAGCACATTAAAAGGATCATACACCATGATCAAGTGGGATTTATCCCAGGATGCAAGGATTTTTCAATATACGCAAATCAATATGATACACCATATTAACAAACTGAAGAATAAAAACCATATGATCATCTCAATAGATGCAGAAAAAGCTTTTGACAAAATTCAACACCCGTTTATGATAAAAAACTCTCCAGAAAGTGGGCATAGAGGGAACCTATATCAACATAATAAAGGCCATATACGACAAACCCACAGCAAACATCATTCTCAATGGTGAAAAACTGAAAGCATTTCCTCTAAGATCAGGAACAAGACAAGGATGTCCACTCTCACTACTTTTATTCAATATAGTTTTGGAAGTCATAGCCACAGCAATCAGAGAAGAAAAAGAAATAAAAGGAATCCAAATTGGAAAAGAAGAAGTAAAATTGTCACTGTTTGCAGATGACATGATACTATACATAGAGAATCGATGCCACCAGAAAACTACTAGAGCTAATCAACGAATGTGGTAAAATTGCAGGATACAAAATTAATGCACAGAAATCTCTTGCATTCCTATACACTAACAACGAAAGATCAGAAAGAGAAATTAAGGAAACACTCCCATTCACCACTGTAACAAAAAGAATAAAATACCTAGGAATAAACCTACTTAAGGAGGTAAAAGACCTGTCCTCAGAAAACTATAAGACACTGATGAAAGAAATCAAAGGTGACACAAACAGATGGAGAGATATACCGTGTTCTTGGGTTGGAAGAATCAATATTGTGAAAATGTCTATACTACTCAAAACAATCTACAGATTCAATGCAATCCCTATCAAATTACCAATGGCATTTTTTACAGAACTAGTACAAAAAATCTTAAAATTTGTATGGAGACACAAAAGACCCCGAATAGCCAAAGCAGTCTTGAGGGAAAAAAACGGAGCTGGAGGAATCAGACTCTTTGACTTCAGACTACAGTACAAAGCTACAGTAATCAAGACAAAATGGTACTGGCAGAACAACAGAAATATAGATCAATGGAACAGGATAGAAAGCCCAGAGATAAACCGCACAGCACCTATGGTCAACTAATCTACGACAAAGGAGGCAAGGATATACAATGGAGAAAAGACAGTGTCTTCAATAAGTGGTGCTGGGAAAACTGGACAGCTACATGTAAAAGAATGAAATTAGAATACTCCCTAACACCACACAGAAAAATAAACTCAAAATTGATTAAAGGCCTAAATGTAAGACCAGACACTATAAAACTCTTACAGGAAAACATAGAAAGAACACTCTTTGACATAAATCACAGCAAGATCTTTTTTGACCCACCTCCTAGAGTAATGGAAATAAAAACAAAAATAAACAAATGGGACCTTATGCAACTTAAAAGCTTTTGCAAAGCCAAGGAAACTACAAACAAGATGAAAAGACAACCCTCAGAATGGGAGAAAATATTTGCAAATGGATTAACTGACAAAAGATGAATCTCCAAAATATATAAACAGCTCATGCAGCTCAATATTAAAAAAAACAAACAACCCAATCCAAAAATGGGCAGAACACCTAAATACACATTTCTCCAAAGAAGACATACAGATGGCCAAGAAGCATATGAACAGCTGCTCAACATCACTAATTATTACAGAAATGCAAATCACAACTACAATGAGGTATCACCTCACACCAGTTAGAATGGGCATCATGAGAAAATCTATAAACAACAAATGCTAAAGAGGGTGTGGAGAACAGGGAAGCCTCTTGCACTGTTGGCGGGAATATAAATTGATACAGCCACTATGGAGAATAGTATGGAGGTTCCTTAAAAAACTAAAACTAGAATTACCATATGACCCAGCAATCCCACTACCCAGAGAAAACCATAATTCAAAAAGACACATGCACCCCAATGTTCATTGCAGCACTATTTACAAAAACCAGGTTATGGAAGCAACCTAAATGCCCATTGACAGATGAATGGATAAAGATGTGGTACATAATACAATGGAATATTACTCAGCCATAAAAAGGAATGAAATTAGGTCATTTGTAGAGGCGTGGATGGATCCAGAGACTGTCATACAGAGTGAAGTAAGTCAGAAGGAGAAAAACAAATATCGTATATTAACATATATATGTGGAACCTAGAAAAATGGTACAGATGAACTGGTTTGCAGGGCAGAAACAGAGACACAGATGTAGAGGACAAACGTAAGGACACCAACGGGGGAAAGCGGTGGGGGGTGATAGTGGTGGTGTGATGAATTGGGCGACTGGGATTGACATGTATACACTGATGTGTATAAAACGGATGACTAATTATACATGCTGTAAAAAAATGTAAATAAAATAAAATTCAAAAAACAAAAACCACCCCACAAAAATAATTAAGCATTTAACTCGATCCAGAAAGAGAAATATAAGAGAAGCAGGAGGAAGGATGCATAAAGTTTAAAGCAAATTTAATTCATTAAAAAAGTGGAGAAATGATGGTAAGTCCAAAATCCATTCTTTCAACAGGGCTAATTACATTGGCAAGCTCCCCTCAAGCATAATCAAAGCCAGAAAGGAGAGAAAGAGAACTAACCCCCAAAATAAAAAATCCAATATAAAATATCAATAATGAGAAGTGGATTTAAGCAAAAATACAAAAGAAATTGTGAAAACTTTTAAGAAAATATAATTTACACCTCTATGTTGATAAATGTAAAAATCATGATTAAATGAAAATTTTAAAATGAAAACACAAATGGCCAAGTTTGTGTAAAAGAAGTTGACAGTCTACACAGAACAAAAAGCATGGAAAGGGTAAAAGACCTACTGTTAAAGTACTGGATCCAGAGAAATTTATTAGCAAGTCTTTTCATATGTGTTCATCTTTAAGGAACACGTAATTTCTATGCTATGAAACTTATTAAAAGGGAGGAAAATAAAAGCTTTACAGTTTATTTTACAAAACTAGTATAGGGCTTCCCTGGTGGCGCAGTGGTTGAGAGTCTGCCTACCGATGCAGGGGACACGGGTTTGTGCCCGGGTCTGGGAAGATCCCACATGCCACGGAGCATCTGGGCCCGTGAGCCATGGTCACTTAGCCTGCGCATCCGGAGCCTGTGCTCCTCAACGGGAGAGGCCACAACGGTGAGAGGCCTGCATACTGAAAAAAAACACCTCAAAAAACAAAAAAAACTAGTATAATCTTGGTACCAAAACTTGACATATTAGAGCCTTAAAGAGGGACAACTATAGACTAAATGTATAACTATGAATATAATATGTATGAAATATTAGCAAATCAAAACTAGAGTTATAAAATATACTATGTCCAAGTGAGTTTATTCTAGAAGTATAAGAATGATATAATTTCAGGAAATTTATTAATATAATTAACCATATTACTAGAACAAGGAAAATATTAAGGTCAAAATATCAAAAATACTGCTGTCGAAACATTTGGTAAAATCCAAAATCTATTCCAGATTTTTTAAAAACCCTCTTAAGTAGAAAAAACTTAAGAATCCTGAAATTAATATCTTGAAATAAATATCTCCCAAATAAGAAGTATTTCTCTTCAAGTCAAAAAACAAGACAAAGATACCACTGTAACCACTACTATTAGGCATTTTTTTGGAATTTAAAGAATAGTAATAAGAAAAATGAAATGAGACGTATAAATATTGAAAAAGAGAAAAAGAATTTTTTTGCAGAAGACATTTGCCTATCTGAAAAAAGCTAAGAAAATCAAATACACTATAGAGTAAAATAAGGTACACATGATTCAAAATGTAAAAAATAGTTGGAAAAAAATGTGTACACACACGCACACACACACACACACACACACACAGTCCTGATATATGTAATATCCTGACACAAAGAGGGAAAACTGATTTTTAAAAACTTGTACGTAGCAGAGAATACAATAAATAAAGCTGACAGGCACATGATAAACTGAGAAAAATATCTGAAACCCATCCTAAATATTAATTCCTTTGATAGCTAAAGAACTCTTAGAAATTGTTGGATACTTTCATTCATTCAACAAATATTTATTGAGTCCTTATTCTTTGACAGGCACTGTTGTAGGTGCTTGGGACATAAATGAACAAAAACTCATAAGTCTCTGCCATCAAAGATCTTACCTCTTCATGCAATTTATTTAACAAAATGCAAATACTAATAAAAAAATGAACAAAACCTTTACCTCCATTAGCATTTAAAGAAATGTGAATACAAAACTTTTATCTTTATTTTTCACTATTTAAGTCAGTAGAGATTTAAAAAATTATTACACTCAATGTTGTCAAGGGTATGGGAAACACATACTCTCACACACTTCTGGAAGGAGAATAAATTGGTAGAAACGTTCTGGAAGGCTATTTGGCAATCTTAAGAAGGTTGACTAGCAATTCCTCTTTTAGGAATTTAGACCAAGTAAATAAACAGATAATTGCAAAAACAATTTAACCACAAGGATATTTATTGTAGAGCTATTTGTAAGAGCAAAAAAGTTGGAAACAATCTAAATTTGGCATATACACACAACATAAGAAATTATATTGTGCTCATTTCGGCAGCACATATACTAAAATATTGGAATGATACAGAGAAGATTAGCATGGCCCCTTGCACAAGACAAGGATGACATGCAAATTTGTGAAGCGTTCCATATTTTTCAAAAAATGGGCAGAAGACCTAAATAGATATTTCTCCAAAGAAGACATACAGATGACCAATAGGCACATGAAAAGATGCTCATCGTTGCTAATTATTAGGGAAATGCAAATCAAAACTACAATGAGGTATCAATTCACACTGGTCAGAATGGCCATCATTAAAACATTTACAAATAAAAAATGCCGGAGGGGGTGTAGAGAAAAGGGAACCCTCTTGCACTGTTGGTGGGAATGTAAATTGGTACAGCCACTATGGAAAACAGTATGATTTCCTCAAAAAACTAAAGATTGAGTAGCCATATGATTCAGCAATCCCTCTCCTGGGCACATATCCAGACAAAACTCTAATTCAAAAAGACACATTTGGGCTTCCCTGGTGGCACAGTGGCTTAGAGTCCGCCTGCTGATGCAGCGGACACAGGTTTGTGCCTCGGTCCAGGAAGATCCCACATGCCGCAGAGCGGCTGGGCCCGTGAGCCATGGCTGCTGAGCCTGTGCGTCTGGAGCTTGTGCTCCGCAATGGGAGAGGCCACAACAGTGAGAGGCCCGCATACCACAAAAAAAAAAAAGACACATGCACCCTATGTTCATAGCAGCACTATTTACAACAACCAAGACATGGAAACAACCTAAATGTCCATCAACAGATGAATGGATAAAGAAGACGTGGTATATAAATACAATGGAGTATTACGCAGCCATATAAAAGGATGAAATAATGCCATTTGCAGCAACATGGATGGACCTAGAGATTATCATACTAAGAGAAGTAAATCAGAAAGACAAATACCATATGACATCACTTGTATGTGGAATCTAAAACATAACACAAATGAAACATATCTATGAAACAGAAACAGACTCACAGATACAGATAACGGACTTCTGGTTGCCAAGGCAGGGTGGGGATGGGGAAGGGAAGGATTGGGAGTTTGGGATTAGCAGATACAAACTCATGTATAGAATGGATAAACCACAAGGTTCTACTGTATAGCACAGGGAACTATATTCAGTACCCTGTGATAAACCATAATGGAAAAGAATATGGAAAAGAATATATATATGTATTACTGAATCACTCTGCTGTACAGCAGAAATTAACACAACATTGTAAATCAACCGTATTTCAATAAAATAAAAAAGAAATTATATTGTAGAAGAATATGTAGTAATACAGAAATACTGTTAAATGAAAACGCAGGTTGTGTTATATACTGAATGATTCAATTTTAAATGAAAAGTATATATATGTATGCGTACATATATATATATACACACATAACACTTTAAAAAGATGGAATGATAGACATTAAAATATTAATTAAGGTTTTGTCTTAGTGGTACAATTTTAAATGCTTTCAATTTTCTTTCTTGTGATTTAGGTAGTATGGATTTCTTAATTTTAAAAGGAGTACTGTATCTCTTTAAACGTATAGATTAAAGAAATCCATATACCTTAGAGAGTTTATATGTTGTTGGATCCTACTTAATTATTACAAATACATCCCCCACATTTTAAACTAATCCCCCTAACACTGCATTAATTCTCTCAGGCCTGAGCGCTGCCAGGAAAAATAGGATGTGACAGGTCTAGGATTAGGGTGAACCAGGTGAAGTGAGTTGTTGAAGTGCAGAGTTGGATCCCATCTTTATTTTTGTTAATTGTGGATATTTTGCATTAATTCTGGTTTTAAAAAATATTACATTAAAGTATTACTCTTCTTGAGTACTGAGAGTTTTGGCAACACCCCCGCCCCGCCCCCCAATTATGCACCCAAGGTGAGTGCCTCTTTCACCTCACCATATTCCCAGCCCTGCTCCCTGACAGCCCTCTGCACTCTCCACGTGCCACAAACAGCATCTTTACATGTGCTGCTCTGCCTCTTGCCTAGCAGCTGCAGTGCCCTCCTGGAAACCTCGAAGCAAACACTGGTGCTCTGGGTGGAGTGAGGAATGGCAGCAATCCCAGCCATTCATGGAGCACTTTCTTTGGCCTGGCCTCTGTGCAAAGCACTTTACTAGAATTATCTGAATCCTCACATAGCCTGATAGGTTGGGTAGCGGAGAATCCTATGCATCCCCCAATACCATTCTTTCCTCTCAGTAACAGACTTTCCTAATTGCATCTGGGCACGTGCCCATCCAGAATACAGATCACATTTCCCAGGCTCTCTTGCAGCCAGAAGTGGCCATGTGATTAAGTTTGGGACAAAAGAAAGTAAGAGGGCTGTGCAATTTTGTGGGACATGTCTATAAAGGGGAAGGCCATTCCCTTCTTCTCACTTTGCCTGCTTCCTCTATGGAATATGTGTGTGAGGACTGGAGCTGCAGCATCCATTTTGACCCAGATATTAAAGCCACCATTAAAGATGGTAGAATGACTATGTGGTCATGTGGGATCTCCATACCAGGCCTGGACTGCTGGGTTACATGAGAGAGAAACAGACTTCTATCTCATTAAAACTATTGTTATCTTAGGTTTCACGGTACTGGCAGATCAACCTAATCCTAATTCATTCTGACAGATATTCTGATGAAGTTCCCTTTGTAGATGAGGAAACAATTCAGAGAAGTTGAGCACCTTTTCCAAGTCTGCACAGCTATTTAGTGACAGATCAAAATCTGAAACCAAGATGTCTGACTCCCATGCCCTAGCTCTTAATCCTACGCTATTACAGTTCCCTGTTCTAGGAAGATTTCCAAACCTGAGCAAAGGGCTTGGAATCCTAGATTTTAGATGCTCATTCTTATGCTTTTCTCCAGATAAATCCTAAACCCTTCTGAGGCTTTAGCAGTTAAAAATGGCTCAGCAGGAGAACAAGAATTCCTTGTAAATGTCTTTCAGTTACTGCCCATACCTTGCTCTGTCCTCAGACCACTGAGTGACAACATCACTGTTTATTTGCACGGGTCCTTAAGGATCAGCCATTGTTGTTTCTCAGGACAAACGTTACTCTGCTCTTCCTACAATGAGTGGTGGGGCTAGGGATGGGGAAGGGCTGCATCTCGGCAGACACTTCAGAAATCCCACCACCTTAAGACAGTCTAATGGAAACCCAGTCCCAACCTTGGAACAATGTGTAGCCCTGTGGCATTTTGACATTGGGTGTCTCTGCACTGTCGAAGTAACACAGCATGTTGCCATGCGTTTATCCCCTTGGGTCAGGTCAATGCTAAAGTAAGTTCATCGCCTCTGCTTCTTCAATAAATGATGTCTGATGCATCAGTTGAATGCATTTCAGGCTTATAAGCGGTTCCCTGGATCTGCAGGCAAAAAGCTTTCACCATCTCTCCCCTCCCCCCACTAGTGACCAGTATCTCAGCATTAATGCATCTGATGGCACTGAGCCTCTGTGGCCTGAGCAAGGACAGTCGCCAAGCAGGGGTTGAAATCACATTTTTATATACATTATTACTTTCCCACAGCTTGGTTTCTTGCAGGCTTTTGATCTATTAGGTCACACCATTTAGTCTGGACTGAATCCTTGAATTACTTTATTTTTTCTTCCAAGACTCTTGTACTCATTAATCAAAATATTCATCTGTAGTGTTAATATAGCAGGTCTAAAAGTGTAACATTGCTTAGTGTGGAAGACAATATACATTCTCAACTGTAGATTTTGTGATTCTTTTGTGAATAATAATCATTGTTATTTTAGGAAAACCCTGAGTTTATCCAATTCTTGTTAGAATTTCCCTACCATAAAATGGAAGTGTGAAATCCAAACCTTCTTGTGAAGTAAACTCATACTATCATTTACACATGTCCAGTCATGGCATTAATAAAAGCAGATTGTCTTGGATAAAACACATGGTTAGCCCTTAAAATAGATGTGAAAATAAGATTATAAATAATTGCTCTTCTTTACTGTGACTATTGGGTTGTATTTAGTGCCAAACTTTTTTTGACAGCTTCTAACGAGTAAGTGTATTATAATTGTTATCCAAGTACAAGCTGCCACTTCTGTGTCATGGCATTCCTCTTCCACAAACTGATGAAAGAAATGAAGCCATGAGGAATCTAAGTAGAACCAGAGGGATTTGTTAGGACAGACATTCTGATTCCTTCATTCTGCTTCTCACTTATTGTCAGACAACAAGTGAGTAAAGACCCACTAAAAAAATCAAAAGATCCATTCATCTTTTGACAAATAAAATAGCAGTTATCAGCACAATAGCTTAGTTTTGCAAGAGCTGCCCTAAATGTACTACTAACTGGTAAACTCTAAATTCCCTTGTGTATATTCCAAGAGTGAGGGACAGGAGGAGGATGAAGAGAGTGAGGCCAAGCTACCTCCACTGTAACTGAGGAGGGGCTCAAGGACAGCAGGAGGGAAAGTTAATATCATCTCTTCCTGGACCAGCTGGGGTGCTTGTGTATTACACAGAATTTCCCAGAATTCCTTTCCCTGTGTGGTTCTGAGTTAGGATGGGCCACAAGAGACATCTGTGGCAATGACACTGCAGCCATACATTCCAAAGGCAGCTTGTGTCTCCCTTGCTGATGATCCGCTGGTTCACCTTGTCAGAGAAGTTCAGCTGCCAAGACAGAGGCTCCAGCTCCCACGGAATCTCCCTCTTCAGGTTCTCTGAGCCCTGGGCCATGAGCATGTGCAGTTTTGAGGGGAGGGGCACTGTCTTCTGCAGATCACCTGTGTCTACCAAGATTACAGGTGTGAGAGACAGACATGGGTCACCAGTTCTCCCTGTGGTTTCCAGCTTGTCCTCTTTCTCCTCTACTTCACAATCAGCCTTTCTCTCCCACTGCTGGCCCTGTGGCTCAACAGCAACGTCAGGCCCATCCACTCCATATACAAAGGCAAGCTCCATCTGGAGATTCCTTCACCAACCCCCCCCCCCCCCCCCGCCAATAGGGTGAGATTTAATCCTGTGCTGCCCAGTATAGTAGCCACTAGCCATTGTATGACTATTAACATTAAAACTGATTAAATTATATACAATGAAAACTTCAGTTCCTCAGCTGTGCTTCTGCCATATTTCCCATGCATGCCTAGTGCCTATGTTATAAAACAGTGCAGATACAGAACATTTCCATCACCATTGGAAGTTCTATTGAACAGTACTGGTATAATTCTTTTCATAAATTCCTTATTTCATATCACTCTTAGGGATTCTTTTTCTCTGATCAAACCCTAACAGATACACCAGCATTTGGTAAAGACTGGTCTAGTCAGTGATTTTCAATTTTTTGTTTTCTTGAGCACCTATGATTGATAATGTTCACATGTGTGACAAATTTCCATGGCCCAACTCATATTTTGACAAAATTTCTAAAGAGGATTCCAAGAAAGAAAAGCAAATAGGTGAAATAGATGCAGCACTAATTAAAATTCCCTTAAGACACTGATGAAAGAAATTGAAGATGACACAAACAGATGGAAAGATACCGTGTTCATTGATTAGAAGAATTAATATGGTTAAAATAACTATTCTATCCAAGGCAATCTACAGATTCAATGCAATCCCCATCAAAATACCAATGGCATTTTTCACAGAACTAGAACAAATAATTTTAAAATTTGTATGGAAATACAAAAGACCCTAAATAGCCAAAAAAATCTTGAGAAAGAAGAGTTTGAGGTATCATGCTCCGTGACTTCCGACTATATTACAAAGCTACAGTAATCAAAATAGTAGGGTACTGGCACAAAACCAGACACATAGATCAATGGAACAGAATAGAGAGCCCAGAAATGAACCCATGCATTTGTGGTCAATTAATTTATGACCAAGGAGGCAAGAATATACAGTGGAGGAAAGACAGTCTTTCAATAAGTGGTGCTGGGAAAACTGGGTATCTATATGTTAAAGAACGAAATTAGGACAATTTCTAACACCACATACACACACAAAAAAAACCTCCAAATGGATTAAAGACCTAAATGTAAGACTGGAAACATAAAAGCCCTAGAAGAAAACATAGACAAAACACTCTGACATAAATCATAGCAATATTTTTTTTGGATCTGTCTCCTAAAGCAAAGGAAACAAAACCAAAAATAAACAAATAGGACCTAATTAAACTTAAAAGCTTTTGCACAGCAAAGGAACCATTAACAAAACAAAAAGACAACCTAATGAATGGAAAAAATATTTGTAAATGATATGACCGATAAAGGGTTAATATCCAAAATATATAAACAGCTCATGCAACTCAACATCAAAAGAACAATCAATCTTATTTAAAAAGCGGGCAGAAGACCTGAATAGACATTTTTCCAAAGAAGACATACAGATGGCCACAGGCACATGAAAAGATGCTTAACAGTGTTAATCATCAGAGAAATGCAAATCAAAACCACAGTGAGATGTCACCTCACACCAGTCAGAATGGCTATACACAAAAAGACCACCAATAACAAATGTTGGTGAGGATGTGGAGAAAAGGGAACCCTTGTACACTGTTCGTGGAAATGCAAATTGGTGCAGCAACTGTGGAAAACAGTATGAGGGTTCCTCAAAAAACTAAAAATAAAACTACAATATGATCCAGCAATTCTACTCCTGGGTATATATCCAAAGAAAATGAAAACATTAATTTGAAAAGATACATGTATCCCAATGTTCATAGCAGCATTATTTACAATAGGCAAGATATGGAAGCAACCTAAATGTCCCTAAACAGACGAATGGATAAAGAAGATGTGGTAATACACACACACACACACACACACACACACACACACACACACACACACACACACACACACAATGGAATACTACTCAGCCATAAACAAGAATAAAATTTTGCCATTTGCAACAACATGGATGGACATGGAGGTTATTATGCTACATGAAGTAAGTCAGACAGAGATAGATAAATACTGTATGACATCACTTATATGTGGAATCTAAAAAATAAAACAAACTAGTGAATATAACAAAAAAGAAGCAGATGCACAGAAAGCGAGAACAAACTAGTAGTTACCAGTGGAGAGCGGGAAGGAGGAAGGGGCAAGATAGGGATAGGGGAGTAAGAGGTACAAACTACTATGTATAAAATAAATAAGCTACAAGGATATACTGTACAGCACAGAGAACATGGTCAATATTTTATAGTAACTATAAATGGAGTATAACCTTTAAAAATTGTGAATCACTGTGTTGCACACCTGAACCTATATAATACTGCACATTAACTATACCACAATAAAAAGTTCTTAAAAAAATACCAAAATGTGAATGAAAAGAACATTTCATTGATTTGAAATCTTTCTTCTTTTTAAAATTTAGGCATTTACAATTACAAAATTTACCTCTAAGCACTGATTTCACTGCATTACGTCAATTTTGGTATGTGGTACTTTCATTTTGAATCATTGCGAAATATTTTCTAATTTCCCTTGTGCTTTCTTATTTGACCCATTGGTTATTTAGGAGTGTGTTGGTTAACTTCCATATGTTTGTGAATTCCCCAATTCCTTCTAGTCATTCCACTGTGGTCAGAGAACATATGTATAATCCAATCATTTAAAATTTACTAATACTTGCTTTATGGCCTGATATATGATCTATCTTGGATAATGTTCCATCTGTATTTGAGAAGAATGTGTATTCTGTTGTTGTTGGGTGGAGAGTTCTACAGATGTCTATCAAGCCTAATTTGTTTATAATGTTCAAGTCTTCTATATGCATCTTGATCTTCTGTGTAGTTGTTTCATCCTTTACTGAAAACGGGATATTGACGCCTCCAACTATTATTGTTGAACTATCTCTTCTTCAGTTTTGACAGTTTTTACTTCATGTATCTTGGGGCTCTGTTATTAGGTGCATAGATGTCTATAACTCTTACATCTTCTTGATAGATTTTTTCTTTTATCCTTGTGAAATGTCCATCTTTGTCTCTAGAAACAATATTTGTATTAAAGTCCATTTTGTTTGATATTAGTATAATGACTCCAGATTTCTCTGGTTAGT
The DNA here is from genome assembly GCF_011762595.2 of Tursiops truncatus. NCBI lineage: Eukaryota > Metazoa > Chordata > Mammalia > Artiodactyla > Delphinidae > Tursiops > Tursiops truncatus. Next base: position 63,733,850 of record NC_047042.1, on the reverse strand, counting down.
GTTTACATGGTACAATTTTTCCATTGTTTTACTTTCAAGCTATTTGTGTCTCTAAATGTAAAGTGTCTTTTTTGCAGTTTTTTAAAATCCATTCTGCCAATATCTGCCTTTTAATTGGATGGTTTAATCTATTTATATTTAATATAATTACTGATAAGGTAAGATTTGTATGTTATTTTGTTATTTGTTTTCCATATGCCATATATATAATATAAAATATATATATATAAAAATATTTTGACACTCTATTCCTTCATCATTACTTTCTTTTGTGTTAAATAGGTATTTTCTTTTTTTTTTTTTTCAGCACGCAGGCCTCCCACTGCTGTGGCCTCTCCTGTTGCGGAGCACAGGCTCCGGACGTGCAGGCTCAGCGGCCATGGCTCACGGGCCCAGCTGCTCCGCGGCACGTGGGATCTTCCTGGACCGGGGCATGAACCCGTGTCCCCTGCATCGGCAAGTGGACTCTCAACCACTGCACCACCAGGGAAGCCCCTAAATAGGTATTTTCTAGTGTACCATTTTAATAGCAAAAATACAATTTTTTAGTTATTTTCTTAGAGGTTGTCTTGAAGATTACAATTAACTTCCTATAACACCTTAGCTCAGATTAATATCAACTTAATTTCAACAGTATATAAAACTTTGCTCCTATATAGTTACATTCTCTCCTCCCACTTCATGCTGTAATTGTCATGCAATTACATCTTTATACATTGTATGCCCATTAATATAGATCTACAATTACTGCTTTGTGCAGTCTTCTTTTAAGTCAGATAGGAGGAAAAAAGTGTTATAATAAACAAAAAATTTGTATTGTCTTTTATATTTACTAATGTAATAACTTTTACAGGTGTTCTTTATTTCTTCATATGGAAGAGTTTTTTACTATCCTTTTCATTTTGGCCTAACATTCCCTTTAGTATCTCTTGTAGAACAGATTTTCCAGTAGCCAGTTCTTTCAGTCTTTGTTTATATGAAAATGTTTTAATGTCCTCCTTTCATTTGAAGGATAGTTTTGCTAAATACAGACTTCTTGGTTGACGTCTTTTTTCTTTCAGCATTTTGCATATATTTTCCCACTGACTTTGGCCCCCATTGTTTTTGATGAGAAATTAGCTGTTAATCTCATTGAGGATCATTTGTACATGATGTCACCTCTCTCTTGTTGCTTTCAAGATATTCTCTTTGTCTTTCGATTTCAGTAGTTTGATTATGATGTGTCTAAGTGTGGATCTTTGAGTTTACCCTACTTGGAGTTCACTGAGCTTTGGATGTGTAGATTAATGTTTTTCATTACATTTGCAATGTTTTTTGCCATTATTTCTTAAAATATTCTTTCTTCCCCTTTCTCTATCATTTTTCCTCTGGAACTCCCTTTATGCATATGTTGATTCAGTTGATACTATCTCACAGGTCTCTAAGGCTCTGTTAACTTTTCTTCATTCTTTTTTCTTTCTGTTCTGCAGACTGCATAATCTAAGTTGACCTATGTTCAAATTCACTGATTCTCTCTTCTGCCTGCCCAGATCTGCTTTTAAGACCCTCTAGTTAAAATTTCAATTCAGTTATTATACTTTTAAACTCCATAATTTCTATTTTTTATATACATAATTTTTTTTTTATATTCTTCATTGGTGAGCCATTGTCCTCCTATCTTCCTTGAATTCTTTAGACGTATTTTCCTTTACTTCCTTGAACATATTTAAACTAGCTGGCTTAAATTTTTTATTTAGTAAATCCAACACCTGAGCAGTTTCTATTGGTTGCTTTTTTTCCATGTGTGTGCACCACGCTTTCTTGTTTCTTTCCATGTCTCATAATTTTTTGTTGTTGAAAACTGGAAATTTAAATAATATAATGTGGCAACTCTGAAAATCAGACTCACCTTGCTCCTCAGCGTTTATAGTTATCACTGTTTTTTGTTGTTATTGCTATTTGTTTAGTGATTTTTCTGAACTAATTCAGTAAAGTTTTTATTCTTTGCTATATGTGGCCACTGAAGTCTCTGCTCACTTAGCTTAGTGATTAGCTAACTGCTGGACAAAGATTTCCTTAGTTACCTGGAAACAATGTCTCTGAATCTTTGCCAAAGATTTGTGCATGTTGGGGCACACCTTTAACTCTCAGGCATGTTACAACTCTCCCTTACCTTTCACTTTCTGCTTGTGCAAAGCCTCAAGGTCAGCCAGAGGTGAGAGCTTAGCATGCTCACAAACTTGGGCATGTGCACAGCCTTATATACTTGTGTGACCTTATAGATTCCCTTGAATATGGTGAAGTTTTTCAGATCCCCTAAACCATCTAATTTCCCGTATTTTCTTTTGAGGCTTTTCATTAGTTGATTGTTTGCCCGAACTATTTCGCCTGCCTCAGGCAGTAATCAACGAATCACCCCAGTAATTACTTTCAACAAATGCCCACTGGGGAAAAATTTTCTGGTCAAGGGGAAGAGAAGGGGGCTTTTTATACTAGGTGAACTCCAAGTCAGATCAAATCAAGACAATCTTGCAAGGGGTGGGGTGGTTCTTTCAGGAAATCACCAGACTGGTCAAAGAATGACAATTCTTAGGGAATGATGCTTTGAAAGAGCTCCAGCCTCCTTCTGGTGGCTGCCAGGCTGCTGGTTTTCACTGTAAGTGTGGATTGTTATTTTTCAAGGATCCTGCCAAGCAGGGAGAGAGGGGAATAGAACAAGCTAAAATGCCACAAAACTTGCTTATTCAGCTGTTTTTCTTGAATAAATACTCCCCTGGTTACTGCAAACCTTTGGTTAATTTCCAGAGGTCTGAAAAAGTGGGTTCTGACAAATTTTTACCAGTTTTTCATTGCTTTCATGGAAGGGAGAAGTTTTGGAGGTCCTTACTCTGCCATTTTCACTGAGATCACTCTGAGAAAGAAGCTTTTCAGGAGCTCTGTCCCTTTTTTGCCCTCTGTGGTTACTGCCAGGGGGCAGAAAAGGGACAGAGTTGCTGGTTTTCAAGCCTACCATAGATCTGGGGAGAGGTGGGTAGAAATAAGGCAAGTTAAGACACTGCAAAGCTCATTGTTCTTACTGAGGCTCAGGCATTTTTCTTGAATAAAAACTCCCTAAATTGCTATGAGTTTTTAGTTCATTTCCAAAGTTCTGAAAAAGCTGACTCTGACCATTTTGACTAGTTTTCTCATTGCTTTGATGGAAGAAAGAATTTTCAGAGGTTCTAACTCCATCAATTTCTTAGACATCACCCAAGGATTAAGTTTTATACAGATAACTGTAAATTATATTCCCCCCCCCGAAAAAAAGAAAAAGATAAAAAGAAAAGAAAATCACTAAACCACCGATTTAGGTGTTGCAACCTTAGTTACCTTAGTGAAATAAGGGATATTAATTATGACACACAACTGTGTCACCACATGAACACAGAGGAATGCAAATTTAAATGTTTCCTTAATTATTTGAATTTCATGAAGGCTACCTGCTTAGGATCAATGTAGATGGCTCTTGAAAAAATATTAAAGACACTTAGACAAACAAAGAGGGATAGTCCTCTCTTTGGACAGAGATGGGCACCACACACAAGCTGTCATCAGGCCCTCTCCAACATTCACTCTTTCTATCAGGCATGGGACCAGTCAAAGCTTTGTGTGTGGAGGGGAGTAGAGAAGATGCTGTTCTTCAGCCTTCAGTGTTTCTCCTTCTGTGTGCCATCTCCTCCATGCCAGCTGGTCCATACAAAGGAGGGCAGGGCAATACCCACAAGAAGAGGCCTGAAGTGACCACTACCATGTTCTGTGCAATAGCACAAGAGCTTCTGCAGGTGGGAGAGAGAGAGAGGCATAGTTGTTGTTTACTTTTCCTTAGGTCTGGTTGTTTTCATTTGAAAATCCTGGTTTTGTTAAGTGGGTTTTTAAAAAATTAACACTAGCAATAAAAATTATCTGCTTCCCCCTCCAACTTTAGTAAAAAAAAAGGGGGCTGGGGGGTGTGGGGGAGAAGAAGTTTTACCTTGCTTTCCAAAATAGAGTTTTTATGTAATAATCCATGGAAAATTTCATTATAAAGGTTTATTTCAAACTAAACAGAAGTAGTGGTGACTTTTAGAATTAGCTTCTCTAAATCAGCCTTAATTTAAACAATTTAGATGAACACAAGTGTTATGGGATGAACTGTGTTCCCCTCACACCCCCCCACCAAATTCATAAGTTAAGATCCTGATCCTTACTGCCTCAGAATGTGACTGTATTTGGACATAGGGCCTTTGACGAGGTCATTAAGGTAAAATGAGTTCGTTTGCCTGGGTCCTAATCCCATATGACTGCTGTCCTTGTAGGACTGTAGGAAGATGAGATTAGAACACACACATGCACCTGCACAGAGGAAAGAACAGGTAAGGACACAGCGAGATGGCTGCCATCTGCATGCCAAGGAGAGAGGCCTCAAAAGAAACCCAACCTGCTAACTTCTGATCTTGGACTTGATATTGGACTTCCGGCCTCGGGAAGAGTGAGAAATAAATGTATGTTCTTTAAGTCCTCCAGTTTGTGGTATTTTGGTATGGTAGCCCAAGAAAACTAATACAAAGGCACTGCAGATTCATAAAACACGAAGGTTTAATCTGGTGTTAAAGCTGGGAACCAAAAGGTTCAGTCCTGGGAAACAATCATTTGCTTATTCCAAATCAATGTTCTCTTAAATAACAGGAAGCTCAGAATTAACTTCCAAGCAGTGTGATTAAATATAGTATTATGTCCAACAAAAAAACTCCTCTAACCATATTACAACAAAGAATTGCTAGGACTGCTGTATGATTACCAGTTTGATTTTCCAGCTCACTGTTCTGGCACATGCAGAGAAACGCAGAGATCACCCTGGACTTCCTAGATAACATACTCTGGGTGAATGTCAAGATTATTTTTATGATTGGATGTCATCTGTTGTAAAGGTCCATGTTCTTAGTTACAAAACAACCAGAATCCACTCTGACTAGTTTAAGCAGGAGAAGGACTTTTTGAAGGACGTGAAGGAACTCACAGAATTGGGGGGATGGCTGGAGAAAGGGGCTGGAAGCTCAGTGCCTAGCACCAATGCCCAAACCCTGCAGAAAAAAATGGCCTGATATGGAAATCACTGTCTCTGCTGCTGCCAAGCACGAAGCACCAGAGATTTACCTTTACTGCACCAGCTTATTCCAGCTGTTTTAAAGCCATTTCTGCAACAGGATCTTCTGTATGGAAGTCTTGCCCTGATACCCCTGATTAGTGGACACCCAGGTCACATGCTGTGTTCTAGCTGCAACGGAGGCAAGTAACTTATACTCTGGGAGACATAGGTATTTCAGTTAATAAAGGGAGGTCATTTGAAAGTTGATGGGCAGGCAAGAATATGACAAATGTCCACTATAGCCCTTAAGTTATTTATGACCTATGCTGTGCTTTCTTTAACAACTAAGCTTCTAAAATGACAAAAGATCATGTCAGATAAATAAAAGTGTGATGATGAGAAAGACAAACAAGTCAAATATTTTCAATCAAATTTTCACCAGAGCATTCAATAACATTTCCTACAATCAATACAGGTTGAATATTCTCAGAATATTTAATAAGTGCTTGTTAATAAGTGAATAAATGTTGTCAAAGTGGTCTTTTCCCTTAGTGAGAACACCAAAAACTATTAGAATCTAAGTTATTGGGTTGTAGTTCTAGCTCCTCATTTTCACACCCTCTAATGGTGTCGTTCTTCTCATTCAAGAACATAGTTTATCTGTTGCTATGGTAACTTTGTTTTCCAACAGGAAAACTGGGACACATGAATTTTTTCGGTATTTGTTTTGGGCACAAGAAGCAAGCTCACAGATGCTGCTTAAATATTAAAATGGACATTTTGATGGTTGGTGGGAACAAAAGAACAGAATATTTCAAGTTAGGACTGTTCCAGAAAAGTATGATGCGGTCACGGTACAAACTCATGGTAAAATGGGTATAGCATTTGCTTCAGGGAGAAGTTTTATAGGCATTAGTTAATTCAGTCATGCATTCATTTTTTTATCTTAATACACATTTCTTGAGCACTTACTATGTGTCAGACACTGATCTGGGACTTCATGTTATGTTCCACAAAGACCTTGCAGTTCAATAGCATGAGACAGATAGGTAAGCAAAACAATACAGTAAGAGTTTGAGATTCTAGGACAGAAATCTACAAGTCTGATTAACACACACTGCACTATAATTACACAACAAAATGTGAATATAACTCCTCCCTTGTTAAACACAAAGTAACTACAAAAAAATCATATATTAGTGTCTCATTCCCAGTGCATAGGAGATCTCCACTGAGAGTGTTTTGAAGTCAGTTACATCTGCTTTTCTGTTTAAAGACTGTTAGTTTCACTTTGAAGCAGTAAAACATCACTACACATCCAGAGCCCACTAGATAGATTTCAGTAAATACAAAGGCAAGTATCAAGATTACATTAGCTCATGTACAGAACAGACTTCTAATGAAAATCAGTCCTTTCCCCATTCTCTCTTAGTCAGCTAATCAAAAGAAAACAACTTAAACACTAAAATCTTCTGTGAAATCTCTAAGAAAGACCTCTCTCCAGTGTTCCACTTGAATTTCATTCATCTCTCTATGGGAGCAGGCATCACCTTATTTGATGGTATAGTATTTATTTTTGTCTGTCTCCCACCCTGCACTATGCATTCTTTTCTATCCTTGGCATCTAGGGCCTGGAAGATGAGCAATCATCTTGGAAAGAATGTATAGATAATGGAATAGGTGAGTGCATCCCCTTATCAACCAGCAAAGCATGGAGAGCAGTTTTCTAGTTGGGACTATGTGTTTAGGAGTTAGACAGGCAGCCTTGGGTTGGAACCTGTCTCTGCTAGTTATTGGTTCTATGAACTTGAGCAAATCATGTAATCTTTCTTGGCCTCAGTAGTTTCATCTGTAAGATGGGAATAATTAATAAACCATGACTCACAGGTTTGTTGTGAGAATGAAGTGGGAAAACGCTGTAGAAGACTGAGCACACACTCTGCAACATAATGCCAACCCCATGGCTGATGCTCAGTAAGTGGTGGAAAGAGTCATCATGATTGATATTCCAGCGGATGATGGTGTGCTTTACTGCAGCTGGCACCCTCATGTTTAGAGACACTGAACTTTCTGGGTAGAACAAATTGTACAGCTGGCCCTTGGCTGCTATTTGCCTTTGTTTCATATCCCTTCAAAACACAGAATCAGCACCTCTGCCTCTTCCAAACCCCAGTGCATTTTTGAACCTTTGAGAACACAGCTTATTATTATTATTGTTGTTGTTGTTGTTGTTGTTGTTGTTATTTACTGCTGTAGCTCAAACTTTTCTTTCTCTGCCCCCCACTGCCCTGGAAGAGTGTTTGATAAGAAAATGCCCCCAGCTTAATTTGAAAGACCGGCCTCTTAATTCATCATGAAATATAGAAATCTGATAAGCTGGCCTCATTATATTAAGAGCCCAATATCACTGCACTGCGAAGTTTGGGGAGTAGAGGAAGTGTGGGCAGACTGGGTGGGTGGTGGGAAATGGCAAACTATGCCCCCACCCCCACTCCAAACACAAACACACATGCAGTCTTAAAATAGCCAGAAATGTTTTTTCTTTTTCTCATCAGCTGGATGCTCATTATGAAATTGGACCACGTGGAAAAACATAAAGCCCTTCCCACTTGTCCAGCTTGGTAACATTAAATTGGGAAGAAGCCTGTGATGGGGGTGGGGTGGCTTCATAATATAGTAAGTGGAACCTTTTAGCTTCAGTAAGTGAGTCTGACTCAGGAATGCAGGCGATTGTATCTCCAAAAAAATCAATATTAAGATGCACAATTGCTCCCCTGGTATCGAAAGAATTAGTTGATCTACATGCTAAATGACAAGCCTCTTGATAACAGGGATTATGCGACCTGCCTTTTCAGCCAGGGCTGCTGGGGACTGTCCCTTAGGTCCCTGAGGCAGAGATAATCTAATTAGAACAACAAAGACCAGATCCATTTGAGGAGAAGGCAACGTGGGGTGGGCAGGGGGTCTCGAGGGATGGTGGGTGTGTGGGATCGTGTTGAGTCTTGTGTTGGCAGGGAGGGGCTCCCTCAGAACAAAAGCATCTAGGTGGAAAGTTGCTGGGGAGCAAGGCCTGGAGGGGAGAGGATGCCTGCAGAAAGGGTGGACAGAGGTCACTTCTAAAACATGACTTAATCTCCACTTTGGCTCCACAAACACTGCCACGCTGGCTCCCAGACTCTGGCCAGACTTGACGGAACTAGTGAGTGAGTCTCCAGACATTCAGACACTCAAGAGGCCCTCCAGCCAGTCACAGAAGAGAAGGAAGGGCCTGGGAAACGCACGTGGGGCTGTCTGACCCAGATCCTCTGGCTCCTCTGTGACTCCCCACCATGCCCGAAGACGGAAGGTTCCAAGGAGCAGACCCTGGTGCAATGTCCACTTGTCCATGGCAGAAGAGAAAAGCAAGGCCGTGTGTTGCATTTTTCAGGAAATTAAACCTCTGTCATTTAAAGGACTGTCCTCTCTTCTTATATTATGTACCTCTCATGTTTTTGGTGGTACTTTTTTTGGTGGTAAAGATTCCCTTTGAAAATCTATGAAACTGTCTTTTTTTTTTTTTGCGATACGCAGGCCTCTCACTGTTGTGGCTTCTCCCGTCGTGGAGTACAGGCTCCGGATGCGCAGGCTCAGCGGCCATGGCTCACGGGCCCAGCCGCTCCGCGGCATGTGAGATCTTCCCGGACCGGGGCACGAACCCGTGTCCCCTGCATCGGCAGGAGGACTCTCAACCACTGCGCCACCAGGGAAGCCCTGAAACTGTCTTTTTAAACAGACTTCTCAGCAAATGTTTTAAAAATTTTATCCTCGTGGGTTCCTTTTTTTCTTATGGAAATAAAAAAATTGGCCCAAATAAGCTTTGTTCTTAGTTCTTATACCCTCCATAACTTCTTGCTTCCAAGGTAAAAGGTGTTTTCAGTACATGGAATTCTAAGGCAGTGAGACATTCATTAGGCTGATAGTTTTCCCATTGTTAAAAGAAGGGCTTTAATGTAATCAGGTCACTCAGAACCTCAGTGTGTATGTACCATGCTGTGGACTAAGGCAGAGGAGCTCTGACTCTGGGGCAGGGAGAGCTCAGAACCTTGTCTTCCAGGCCTCTTCTTTAGATGCCCTGCCCCCATCACCCTGGCAGAGCCTGGGTCCTTCATGTGTCTCTGGGCTGTGGGTGTTGGGTGTGCTCAGTTCTGGCCCAGTCAGAGAGGACCTGCTTTCCTCTCTCTGGCTGTTCACTGTGTGGGGAGGTTGAACTGGCCCATCACTTAAAATAAGGTTTCAAACCCTAAAAAGCTGAGTGTACGTGAGGCAAACCATCCCAAATCCAGGACAGTGGACGGGTGATTTACCATGATTTGAGAGGACCTTCTTACTCATCTAGGGGAGCATAGGTGGTGTCCATGGAAGCAGCTCAAAGGTTCTCTTGACATTGTCACTCAAAGTGGGAAATGCAGGAATGTTGCTGCGGAAAGGGGGTGGATGATGGGGAGGAAAGGGCTTCCATTATCTACGAACCATTTCTACTGGCAAACAAACACTACCAGTCCTACTCAAAAAGAAAGTAGTGAAAGACATGAGGCCTTAATAATGGTAAAAGAGCCTGAATAATGGTAAAAGAGCCTTATTCTTCCTGCTCCTACCCTCTAACATAAATTTCTGAGTTTTTTAGAGATGGCCACTGTCTAAACAATACATTAATTTACCAATATCTTTATGCAAAATAATATTAGTGATAATGGTTGTATTTTCTTTCTTTTTGGTAAGAAAAAACATACAGGTTTTTGCTAAGGGGAAGAGTTTACAAACATTTTCGGATGAAGAGCTACAGCAAAAAATCTTTAGGGGTATTATCTATATCTGACTTCCTTGTTAAGTTCTGAGAACCGAATCCTAGAATAAATGACAGTTAACATCTGCTTAGCTTGAGCTAAAACTGTACTTGGAAGGCTTAACAGTCTCTCTCCTTGACTTACTGAAGTGCCAAGAATTTATATCAAATGAATTTGCTTAGGCAAATTACACTTACGTTTGGTTTTTAGAAAATTCTGCTTTTGTCACACCTCACCATTATTGAGTTTAGAAGGAGGTCATGGCTGAATGAACAAGAATGGAGGAGGTGAAGGAGAGGGGATCCCCAAGTCTCACTTCTCTTCTGTCATAAAATATACATGTATATTTAAAAATTAAAGTTAAATTGGCTATTCACATTGAATTCTAATGTCAATTATTGAAACTTACTGCATCTCCACTATTCTTGGGGGTAATAAGTAACCTTTCCTAATTGGGGAGAAAAGACGTGCAGGAAGGAAATAACACAGGCACAGAGCCAAGCAACTTAAATGTTAAGTGGCATGGTCCTTTACAACTCCATTGATATCTGTGTGGGCTGCAGTGGTCAGGAAGGCTCTGTAGAGAAATAGGCCTTGTGAGAGAATCATGGAGTGTATCGAGGGCAGGAAAACACAAAAGAAGAAAGTTCCGAAGCAGAGTTAAGAGAGACACAGACGTGGTTCAGTGGGAAGGCTGAGTCAGTTTCTAACCCCAGCAGGGCTCTTGCTTGAGAGATAGGAAAAATGAAGTTAAATGAGTAAGATGAGGCCAGATTATGGTAGGCCTTCCTCTCCAAGACAGTGGCTGTTGGCACTTCTCCACTCCTTTGTCCAAAAAAGTCACCACTGATCACTCATGGCTCTCTGTCCTTCTCTGTACAGCTCCCCAGGTAGCCACGGACAAATACTCAGCTTTGGCTTTCGAGATGAGATCTATGTTCTATTCCCATCCCAGGCCAACTTCTTTAGACTTGATGTATAGGAAATGGGGAGCTGCTGAGTGAGGAAGAGTTGAATAAAGAAGACATGAGTCCCCAAACTTCCCAGTTACCACTGGTGTCAGCCTTTCCTCACCCAACTATGTTTTGAAGTGGAGTTAAGCATCATGGGAAGAACACTGGACTAGAAATCCTAGGACTTACATTTGAGGTACAGTTCAGCCACTAACTTGCCCAATCTGCGCCTCATTTTCCTCATCTGTAAAATGAAAAGACTGAAATAGGTTGATGGGTAAGGTCTGTTTTGACACTGAAGTTTTTTTTTTTTTTTTTTTTTTTTGCGGTACGCGGGCCTCTCACTGTTGTGGCCTCTCCCGTTGCGGAGCACAGGCTCCGGACACGCAGGCTCAGCAGCCATGGCCCACGGACCCAGCCGCTCCGCGGCATGTGGGATCTTCCTCGACCGGGGCACGAACCCGTGTCCCCTGCATCGGCAAGCAGACTCTCAACCACCGTGCCACCAGGGAAGCCCATGACACTGACTTTTTAGAACACTACAAATGCTAACAGGAAAGCAGCCAGGCTGAGCCTTGCTCAACGGCCTCCTCTGGGGAGGAGCTGGAGGGCGATACAAGCCAGGCCAGCCCTGGCAGGGAAGAGGAAGCTGAGGTTCTGGCTAACCCACACCCTAAATTAACAGCTCCTGGATAACTGAGGGTCAGAGTCATTAGATGCTGTTTGTGTTAGATGATCCATATGGTACAGAATGTGGTTTAGGCGCCTTGAGGTCTCTTGGTAGGAAGTTGATGAAAGGCCTCATCTGGAAACAGCTTTCTCTAAGGATCAAGGCCTGTGGAAAAAGTTTGTATATCATTGTTTCCTTCCCTCTGGATCACCATAGCCATGTCTTCAGCTTCGCGTGGACAGTTTGGCAGATGTCCCCACTCAAGGGGACTTCGCAACAAAGCAGCCTTTCTCGCTGATATGATGTCTCCTGCTTCCCTGTTTGCCAGCTTCTTTGGCCTCTGAGGGATGCATTCTGGAGACATGAGTTGTGGTAGGATGAAGTCATGGCTCCATGCAAAAGGGCAGGAAAACTGTGCTTTCCTTCATGCATGGAGCTGCACACCCTTTACCTGTGGAGCAGATCTGAGGGTTTTACTCCATTTGCCATCTCAATGTCAAGAGATCAGCTCTTGGGAGTGATCAGCTTGCCAGTGGCTGTGGCTGAACTTCAAAAATGTTGAGAAGCTTAAAGCCATGCTATTTTAATGGTCAGCTAGGCACTGTGCAGGCCTGGCTTGGCCTAATTTCCTAATTAGTTAGTATTCAGGCAGGGACATGACAAGATTCTGTGTTTACCTCTTGAAATGTACCTTTTGTCAAGTTCCCTAAATGCCCACCCAGGGGCTAAGTAACATGGCAGGAATGATGTCTGTCTTTCAATTTGCCGATTTTTAGAAAGCTCTTTGATGCTTAATAAAATAAATGTCCTTAGTCTACGGTCACTTTTAAAATAAATCTTGAAAACATGTGACTGAGACAATAAATGGACAAACTGTGTATTCCTCATTGATAGTTTACATTTCATAGTTCTGGGATGCCCAGGAGTCCATGGCCAGAAATGAGGAGTTTGATTTAAAAGGAGCTGAGCTTGTTTCTCTTCCTCTCTTGAGTTGGGCTTTTTCGTATCCATCCAACCATCCATCCATTCATCTGTCTTTCCTTCTGTCCACCTATCTGTTCATCCATCCATCTATGTATCCATCCATTTATTCATTCAGTTGTTTAACAGACATTGCCTGAGGGTCTCCTCTGTGCTCATCACTGACTTTGCCGTGGTGGACAAGACTAACCACCTTCCGCCTCTACAAGCCTACAGTGGGAGGGGGCCCATGTTTGTGGGGAGCTGTGTTAGCAGAGGCTCTCTTGAAGGTGTTGGGTGGCAGGGGCAGCTGGTTTTCTGTAGGCAGGCTAGACTCTGCCCGGGTGTGCACTGCTTGCTCTTGGGTTTCTGATCTTTTAAAAACCAAGAAAAACGTTCTTGTGGCCATGGAGTTTTTGATTCTGTCTTCAGAATTTGTATATCTAATTTGGGGAAAAGAATAATGAACAAGCTGGAGTCTCATTGACCCTTCTCTCTTTCTATGTGGTGAATAGAAGCATTTGGTTTGGAGCTGTCCAGCTGGGCACTCACTCTGACCTCCTCAAACCTAGTTCCTCCTTCCCTAAATTGCAGATGATAATATTCTCTCTTCCGTGTCATTACTGTGAGGATTTCATGAGATAAAGCACACTGAGTGCTTAGCACAGGGCCTCCCATGTTATAAGCCCTCAGCAACTGGAAGCTTTCAAAGTTATTCAACCTACTAATGAGTTAGGACAGAGCTCTCTTGCTTTCACGAGGGTTGTTAGTAGCTGTCAGTAACTAAGATTTGGACTTATGTATTTACATTTCTTAGCAAAAATTGAGTTTGTTACCATGCTTTCACATAATAACAAGCAATCAAGGCAGGGTTTTAAGTACAGTAATGATTGTCTTTCATATAACTTACAGATAGGACCCGATTACTTTGTAATGGACATTAGCATTCTGTCTGTGTGTGTGTGTGTGTGTGTGTATGTGTGTGTGTGTGTGTATTTCTGGGATATAAATATGGCTAGGTTCCCCTTAACATTTTACCTAAAATAGCACTGAATTATACCTTAGTTGAAAGTAGCATTGGCTCTGAGTATAAGGGAGGGGGAAAAAAAGGAGGAATAGAAGGGTTTTGTTTCCTAATAAACAATGAGCTACCCAGCTTTGACACAAGAGATCAACAACTTGTGTCCACTAAGCAGAAAAGGCACAAGTGTGGGCCTGCTGTGGGCAGAGCAGTATTTGCTGCCCCAGCACCTAGTTTTCCTCTCTGCAGTGGGGTAGCACTTCCCCTGAGATCATGCACTCCACTCCACAAGACAGATGTCAGCAAGTGGAGCCCCTCCCCACCTGCATGATTTTTCAGGGAGAATATGAGATGATCTTTCATTTTGTGAGAAGCCCCAAAGCACCCCAGAGGGAGTGTGGCTGGAAAGTGTGTGTAGTTCCCTGTAGGACCAGAACTGGGCAGTGATCAGATCCAGCCTTCCTCCACCACAATAGCAGTGGCCTCCTTGACAAGCTTACTTTTTAAACTTGCTTTCCTCATAGTCCTCAAAACCCCTGAGGGTAGTCGTACTTTTACTCTGGGTGCTTCCCATAGTGTGGCTTCCCCTATTGCTATCGTTAACAAATTACCACAAACTCAGTGGCTTAAAACACATATGTTATTTCACAGTTTTCAGTGGTCAGGAGTCTGGGCATGACTTAGTTGGGTCTTCTCCTTGGGGTCTCAAAAGCTTACAAATCAATGAATTGACTGGGTTGTGTTCTCATTTGAAGGCTTGACTAGGGCAGAATCTACTTCTGAGCTCATTCTGGCAGAATTTGTTTCCTTGCAGCTGTAGGACTGAAGGGCATGGCTTCTTGCTGGTTGGCAGGGGGAGGCTGCCTGCAATTCCTCCACATGGCCACTAACTTCATCATGATGGTAAGAAGAATCTCTAGCTAGTGGACTCCACTAACGAGACAGTCTTTTATAATACAGCACAGTCATTGGAGTGATATCCATCACGTGTGCCATATTCTACTGGTTGGAAGCAAGTCACAGGTCCTGTCCACACTGAAGGGGAGGCGATTATACAGGTGTGAACACTAGGGGGCAGAGGTCTGGAGCCATCTTAAAGTCTGCCTCCCACTGTGGCCTCCATATTTTTCATTTTTCAACAGATGTTCTAGCAGAAAAGAACAGTTGCAAACTCTCATAACACTAGACATATAAGTTGTCTCCAATTTTTGTTTTTATAATGAATACTGCTTTTCATTTTCATATATAATATTCTCTACTTGTCAAAAAATTTAATTCTTTCAATTAAATTTTTCCTTATTAAAAAAAAAAGAACAGTTGCAAGCTCTTACCCCAGGGTCTCTGCCTCAAACCTTGCTCCTTCCAGATGGAGTCCTCACCTATTCCCAGCCTCCCTTCTGCAGGACCTGGCCCTCAGCCTCACCTCTCATTGTCTTGTCCACAGACAGTTTCAGCCACTCTTCTGGAACCACCTTCTTTCTACTCACCATGCACACAAGACCTTCTGACATCACCCTTAAGTCTCTCCCTTTCTCCTTCAGTCATGCAATTTACACCTCGAGTCACTGTGCATGGCAGCCTGGCTCAGTGCATGTGTTCTAGAACCCAACTCCTCACTTCAAATCCTAGCTCCATTACTTACAACTCACATGACCTTGAACAAGTTATTGAGCCTCTCTGTGCCTTAGTTTCTTCATCTGTAAGATTGGGTTAATACTAATCATCCTCACAGGGTTATAGCGAGAGTGAATTAAATGATGTCTATAAAACACAGAACAAAATCACTCACATTCTAACATCATGAGCCTTCACCAAACATTAGCTACTATCATTACCTAAACTTAATTTTCACCTCTTTGAGAGGTCATCGATGTGGTTATCATCTTCTCTGGAATTGGTCCTCCTCAGTTTGTGAATTTTCAAAAAGGGTATCAAGATGAAAAAAAGAAAAAAGTTGCTAATCTGCTTCATTTTTCTTTATTTTTATCTAATCTGCTTCATTTTTCTATGGATGAGTGTAATAGGATGAGCAGTATCTCCTGCTTCTGATATTTCTTTGAAAAGAAAATCATTGTCCCAGAATCTAAAGGTTTATCTGAACTGAAAGATCCTCTTGACCTTCTTATGCTAGGTTATTTCCTGATATAGATTAGTATCTTTGAGCATAGGCTGAATTCTCCCCTCTGCTGTAGAGGTTTGGCGTTTGTTTTTCCTTTGTTCTTTGCTGGACAGTGTGAGGGAGGTTTTGATTGGTTGACTTGGGTTTCTCCTTCCATAGGGTTCCTTGTAGGGACATCCATGGGCCAAGGTCTGAGCTGGGGTGGGGGGGTGAAGACAGACTGACACTGTGCTGTGTGGCAGGAGGGGGAATGGAGGAAGATGGAAGGAAACCACTGGGGAAAGGGTCTTGTAGAGACAGAGCCACTGAGCAGCACTGACAGGTGCGTGACTGAGGGTGCCGGGCCCTTTCTGATGCGCTCTGCTCCCCTCCCATTCCCAGGAGAAGGGAGCTGGAGGAAGGGACTCGATTCTCCTGGAGGACCTGCTCCACCAACCTCACGAGAGGGTCTGGGGAGGGTGCGCTCCTGGACTTTCTCTCCCTCGTCAGCCCTGTGAGCTCGTGGTATTATCCCCATTTCACAGATGAGAAAGTTGTGAACTTTCAAAAATTGTGCTATTATTAAAGGGCCAGAAATGGGTTCAAACACAGGTCTCTCAGACAGAATCTGTATTCCTTGCAGCTGAAAGAAGAGTTTTAAAGATCGTACACTGTTCAATGCAAGCGTGGGAACATGCACACATAGCGATCCTCTTTCTGGAGGTCTTGGGACTGTCACTCTCACAGGCCACCAAGATAATTTCCTAAGTACTTGGTAGTTGTTAGAGGAGTTTAAAAAAGTCTGTTAGACAACTTTTCCAAGGAAAGGCTTATCAGCTAAAATGATTTGAGATAAGGGTAAGCAGATGTCAAAATAGACCACCAAGGGGATGAGAAGCCTGAGGCAATCTGGAAGGATTCTGATAGGCAGTAGAAGGGGAAGATAGACTTAGATTTAGGATGCCACAGGCAGTACCCACATCTGTCAGACAGGTATAATTGCTCTAACCCATTCCTTTAAAGTCAGAGATTCTCAAGAAGTTGCATGAAAAACAACTTCACTGTATAAAAGGAGAGGCAGCATTCTTCTTCACTAGGTTTTTATTACTCTTCACTTTCAAATAGTGAAAGGAAGAAATGGGGAGACAGGCTAACTTCACTCCTTGCGGGGTGTGCTGCTTGGCTAAGAAGCATAAGCTTGTGTGATGACATGGAAGAAGGTGTGTGGAAACATCCCCCTGTGTGAGCTGCAAATGGATCACACAGCAGCTTCTGGGGTGAAGGGGGCTTCAAGCTCCCCTCAGTTGTCAGCACAGAACAGAAAGTCTTGAAGCCAGAGCCTCCAGGCAAATCTCTCACTTATATTTTAAAAAGCCTATTACGTTGGTTTTAGCAACTAGTTAAGTTTAGATGATCTCTATACTACATGGCAGCTTTGCATCATGTATACATTTCTATATACATGAAGGAGTCTACTTATAGAATGACCAAAATGACCAAGACACTGTGTGTCTGTCATGACCAAGACGCTAATAGCTTACAAAAGTGTTGATATTTCTGCTCTCACACTCACGATTGAGTTACTCAGCTGCTTTATTCAGGGCTCTTACCAAAATGAAAGGATGTTAAAAAGAATCCATCAGTGAGTCCCAGAAAAAATTTTATCAGCAAACACAATTTTGAAGTACTGACTAACCACAAATCAGATGACAATCATGAGTTAAACTTCAGTGGGATTGTTTAAGGATGTGTCAACAGAAACACAAACTATACTATAATCAACTTCAGTCAACTAATGAACATGAACTACAACATTCATTTATTAATTTAACGTGTATTTATTGAAATATTTTAAAATATTTAAAAATTTTAAAGTCCTCATAATACTTTCTCCCAAATTACATAAGCACTGAGACCTAGCATAAATTGTTGCTTTGAAATTTAAATAGATTTTCAATTTAATTTCTTGGAAAACTGGGATAATTTCATGGGCAATGTTGTGTCACCATGCTATTACTAACACCTAACACGTATTGGGTATTCAATAAATGTGTTAAATTAAACTGAGTCTATTTCAATTTAAGCAATATTCATTGTGTGTATAAATTTATGTGCACAAGCGCGAAAATACAGCCAAGAATTAACCACTTCTAAACTTTGTGTATATGTCTTAAAGACCCACATTTAATTTCCAATTAAGAGTATAGGAGAGGGGAAGCAATTTGACTAATAAAACAGAGAATCACAACTTGTCTTTGATTGACCAATGAATTGTGACTTGGATCAAACTGTCTCTGCTGTATTATTCTGTCACTTGCATACACTAGAGTTTTACTGTGCTGGAGGATTGGATGGTGTGGAAAGAACTAATAAGAAGAACATAAAATATTTGACCTCAAACACATTTCTTAAATGTGATGGTGCCGATAGTCCTTTTTGTTAAGTTTTGGCCCTGCATCTTCCCTTTATACTTTTTTTGAAGGACAGGAATGGCCAAGTGATGATAGCTCTTCATCAAAATCTCAGTTTTTGCTGGCATTACACGTGTAGATTGCATTGTGAGCGCTTTCATCTGATTCCAAATAACATACATTAAGAGGTTTGTTGTCAAGTTTCCAAAGGGAGGCTGGAGATGGCAGGAAGCTTGTCTGTTTTAATTTGATTGATTAGTGACCTCCATTCTAAATGGTGCACCTCTGAAAACACAGAAAATCACCCCTTCTCAGGTTAGAGATTACCAAGAAAACAGCAAGCTGGAAAGCCACGAATAGTTACTAATTGGTTAACCATAAGTTAATTGAGCTGTTACTAGGTTCAGGCTTTTACACATAAATCTCAGGAGATCCTCACAACCACCTTCCAAAGGGGGCATTGTTCTGGTTATCTATTGTGTAACAAGTTACCACAAACTCAGTGGCTTAAAGGAACATGCTCCCTCACTTTTCGTTTGTTTTGCTTGAGGCCACTTCAAGTGAGTTGTCATTGACACACAACTGAAAAAATCTTGCGTGCAGATATGAACATGCCGGGGAGGAGAAGAAGATAAAACATACAGATCATTACAGCCAAGGTCTTAAAAGCTAGTGGAGAAATAAATGGCTGGATGAGGAGCTGAGGAAGAAGAAGGGGTCCAGGAAGGCTCCATAGAACATGCAGAACCAAATGTTGAAGAAAGTGATGTCTGGCTGACAAAGGGGAGCGGGCTCCAGACAGAAGAAACAATGTACAAAGAAACAGGGAACTAAGGGATGGAGAGAATTGGGAACTACCCACTGAGAGGTGGTAGAGGCAAAGTACACTCTTGGAAGGGACGGGGGTGGAGGCATGGGCACCATTCTCCTCAGTCTCCATGTCTGTAAAGTGGTGAAAATACTTGCTTTTTTGGTTTGTTTCAAAATGAGGAGGAGAGATAATGTCTGTGACACCCCTCTAATAAATACAGAAAAAAATGACAGATTTTGTTATCCTATAATAGTGACAGGAGATAAATACAGCAAGAATTAAGGGGTCATATGGAGGAAGCCTTCTCTCTGGACTTATTCCTGCTGTCCCTGATCCCATATTTGTAGATCCTGTTCCTCTAATAATTCCTGGAAGTAGTAATGGGGACCCATTACGGAAGTCCAATACAGAAAGCACGCATTTGCTCATGATATTCACGCAGGCTCACTCAGTCATTTCAAGTGGGAAGTTTTCCAAATTTAAAAGGGGGCAGTTTAGGAAACACTGCTGAGGACAACGTGAGAGGTATCATGCAAGGTCTGCACCATGGGAAGATCACTTCCCGTTCTTTCCATCTTCATTCAACAGCCAAGGCTGCTGTATTTGTAGAAATGCAGTGGGAAGGAAGATAGGGCCAAAATGAAAATGGGACCCCTGTGGCCTGCCAGATCCACAGAAGAAGGGTAAAAGATGGGGTGGAACTTCTTTGTTGCTAAACCTGGCTTTTCTGAGTTTAGGAAGAAACAGTGGGAGAAGACATGATATGTCTTTTCTTGTTTGTTTGTTTAAACAGTCTCTATTTCATTAGGTTAGATCCGGGTGAGTTTTGCTTGATTTTGCAGAAACATTCTGAAATGAATGCCATCTGTCTCTCTTGGTTGTTGGTGTTGAAGAGTATTTTCTCTCTTCTCCAGTTTCTGGTGGGTGTTTTCCTGGGAAGTTGGGAGAGACTGTATCACACTTTGCTAACCAGATGCCGTTTCACTCCCCAGATTCTTTCCAGCCCTCTTCACTCCTCCTGAATCCCTTTGCTGAGAGTGATTTCCAGTGTAGATGTGGCACAGAATCAACTTGGGAGGGTTGACCACACAGCTGAGAGCTCAAGCCAGAGCTGACAGAGTTAGTTTCTGATTGGAACCCTATCCATTCCTCCCTTGGGAAGCCCGAAGCTTTGCTCCAAGGAGTGAACCAGACCTGTAGGCTGCAGCCATTCCTGGGCAATCCCAATTTGTGCATGGCCATCCAAGACCTCTAGATGCTCTTGGTCTGCTTATGTGAGGAGTGATCATGGACCACAGGTGGGAGGGGAGGGTGGGCAGTGAAGGATAGGATTGGTAGCTAAGGGTCAATGGGGTTTTCCATTCCAAACGTATCTTTGTTATCCCTGAGACTAAAGGGATAAACACCCTTCAGGTAAACAAATACATACTATCCAGTTCATGTTCTTCTGTCTTCCTTTATGCATGGAAAAAGAAATTTCTTCTTTTCTTTCTCTCTTTCTTGCTTCCTTCCCCCTACCCCATCATATTCTCCACCACCACGCCACCGCCCTCCCCACCCCCCACCCCCGCCCCCCGCCGTCTCTCAGTCTCATTCTCTTCTGTTTTGTTATCTGATGTCTCTCCTCTTAAAGAAAAAAAAACAAAACTTTGGTGGAAGGCAAAAGAATGTAACCCAGGTCCCTGTGAGAGTCTCTCACTCCACACTCCTTGCTCCTTGACCTGGTCTCCATTCATTTGGGCACAATTTGCCACTGAGAGAAAACACAGAGTAATCCTCAGGTACTTAACCTTGATCTACCTGTATCAATGGCCCCACTTGTGAAGAGGCCTGAAGAGATCTGGCACATAGATAGGGCCCCCTGTGGGTTTCAAGTCTGCACAAGCTCACCGAGCTCCCAGGGACTTCTTGGGAGTGAAGAGGGCCGGAGAATGGAAGCAAATCCCCATCATACTCTGCCTCCTTTTCAAAACATGTATTCCAAATCTCAACAGGCTGAAACCAAGTAGTTTCAGTTCCAAGTTGTGCACCTTCAGCAGCGGCCCTGCACCTTCACTCATCGCTTTAACACAGAATTGATGCTTTTCTCACTCAGGCAAGGGCCCTGATGTTTTAAACCCTGTGTAGATTTTGTTCTGATACCAACTTTGCTCTCCACATGTGTGCAGCTGCTCTGCCACAAAACTGGTGGGGTTTGAGAGGTAAACAATGCTATTAAAACCCTGAGCTTGGGGCTTCCCTAGTGGTGCAGTGGTTGAGAACCCGCCTGCCAATGCAGGGTACATGGGTTCGAGACCTGGTCTGGGAAGATCCCACATGCCGCAGAGCAACTATGCCCGTGTGCCACAACTACTGAGCCTGCGCTCTAGAGCCCGTGAGCCACAACTACTGAGCCCACGTGCCACAACTACTGAAGCCCGCATGCCTAGAGCCCATGCTCCGCAACAAGGGAAGCCACCGCAATGAGAACCCCGTGCACCACAACAAAGAGTAGCCCCTGCTCACCGCAACTAGAGAAAGCCCGCGCACAGCGATGAAGACCCAACGCAACCAAAAATAAATAAATAAATAAAAATAATAAAATAAAATAAATTTTTTAAAAAACAACAAAAAAAAGTCCTGAGCTCACTTCCTGGGTCCTGGCCCAGAGCTAACCCTTCCCTGCTCCCCTGCCTAGTTCTCTAGTTCGTAAAAGTACTCCTGGCTTTACATTGAGAGGCAGACCCGAGTGCCCTGGCTCACAAGGTGGCTCTGTCACTACCTACCATGTGATCCCTGGCAAAGCACTTTAACCTCTCTGGGCCTCAGCTTTCTTATCTGTAAAAACGGGGTCAGTGAACTAAATCAGCAATTTTCAAATTCTCTTCTGTTGACCCTGAGAGTCTCTACTTCAAGGAGAGAGAGAAGAAAGAACCTGAGAGGGTGGGCTGTGGGCCCCTCCCCTGCTTCACCTGGGGCAGCCCTGGCTCCTGCAAACATTTCCTTTGCAGAAGAGTTTTGCTGCTAAAAGGAATTCTGCAAATCACTGGCCTAGGTCAGGATTTGCCAAGCTCACCTGGCCATAAAAATATTCTGGGGTGAGGCTGGTTAAAAATACAGAATCTCAGGTTCTTCTCCTGGAGATTCTGAGTCAGTGGATATAGAATGGAGTCCTCTTCCCAGGCCCTAAGAAGTTCTCACCCAGCCTGAAAGCCCACCACAGTCCCAGGTCCCTGCTCTGAGAGGCTGAGAATGGATGCCCTCCCAGGCCCAGGAGCCAAAGGCCAGAGGACACTGCAGCCACCCAGTGACATGTTGCCTGGTGATGTGGTTGCCTCCGGGCTTGCCAGCCCTTCCTCCGTCTGCCTAGCAGCCAGCCCTGGCACAGGTCCCACTTCCCTTGCTTGGAGCGTGACTCAGCCTATGACACAGGGCCCCTGTCTGGTGACTCTGGGTCAGTCTCTGTAGGGGACTTCCCTGCTTGCATCTGTCCAGGGTCTCAGGCCAGGCTCTCCTTCCTCCTCCTCCTCTCATCATGCTGCAGTCTCCAGGTCCAGCACTCAATACTATGGAACCAATACACTCATGACCAGCTCAGCCTAAGGTAGAGTCAGGCAGTCAGGTAAGCTTGGCCAGGCTGTGTCCTCTGCACAAGGGTACCTCGTCCAGGGACCACCTTGGGAAGGTTGAAATGCATCCACAGCGCACCCTGACACAAGGTTGTGCCCACCCAGAGGGAGCAGCTTTTTTAAAGTGGGCTGCAGACGATAACTACTGAAGAGAAACTGCCAACTTCCAAGTTATATGGAATTTGTCTTATATTTTTCAAGTCCATAGCTAGTTCTTTCTGGCAGAAGGTGAGGCCAGATGGCAAATACAAAGCAAGGACCTGAATGAAAGCAAGGTTGGTCTAGAGAATATGAAGCAAAGAGTATGATGGGAAATGAAGTAGTGAGTTTCAAACAGGTAAGCTGTGAGCAAACTGTCCTTTCTTGTGCCCTTTGCAAGGACATTGGGGCAATGTCAAAAGTCCTGGTAAAATAAGAAAAACATTTCTAGATGCTTCCTATTTTTAAAAGACCTTTCCAAATTTTATACCATGACATTACAGATTTTATAGGGGGAAATGTCATTGTATAAAAAGATCTGAGCAAGCACCTGGGTCACAGCATGTCTGGGTGTACAGTCAGTTCTACTAGAGCACTTGTTTTGAAAATGCAAATTTATTCCAATGCAACTGAAATACTAGGGAACAATCTGAGCAGAGCATGTGTGATTTTGGCCATGAGAAACACTAGGCAAAGCAGAAATCTGTACCTAGCAGAAATGAGCTGTGTAGGAATACATAATCACACACGTGAACACACCTCAAACATCTACCAACCACCTGGGCTCACCATGTGTGTTATGGAACACACACATCCACATCTGATATTACAGCTTTCCACCCAGCTTCAGATAAACCTCCTTCCATCACTTCTCACAAGTTGCAATCCCTCTCATACCCACCCTCACAAGCAAATTTCAAGTCCCTTTCAAGGTAAAGCGCCATATTTATTGTGGTATTTCTATATATTTTCAATCATTTATCATGTATAAAAGTGTGCTATCATTTTTTACTAGGTTCCTATTGGTTTTTTTTCATGTGTCAGTTGTGAAGTTGTTGAGTATTGTGCCCCTAAACTTGTTTCCCCCATACAACCTGTTGTTTTTATCGTGTGACTCTGCATGGTGTGGTGAATTTTAGAAACACAGATGTCATGTTGAAGCAGATCTGATTGTACATCAAACCGTTAAGTCCCATGATGAGGATTTCAATGTTCTCAAGAGCATTAGATAAACATACACTCATGAGTTGCCACCCCAAGCTGCAAAAAATGAACACTATTCCATCCCAGCACTGCCTCTGACTTGGGATATGCTTTCCTTTGTGGGAAAGACTGGATCACTAGTCTGGAACCGGATGCTGGAAGGGCAGGCCTTTGCAGTGAGGAACATCTGTATTGTGCTCATGATGGCAGGTCCCAGCTAGAGGCTGGCCGTGCTTGCCCTGCAGTTTGGACACATTGAGGCACTTGTCAGGGTGGGTGGAGAGGTCTTATGGGACTATTTGCCGGAGGAAGTGAGGAGCCTCGTGACAAAGAAGCTACCAAAGTACAGAGAACACATGAACTTGGTCCAGGGTCATGAAGTCAGTATCAGAGGGGAGGAAAGATGTTAGTGGAGAAGGATAGACATATTCAGGACTTTTTTCTCCATCCATTTTTCTCCAAAGGGAGAACTGGGAAGAGGAGGGATAAAAACGTCTTTCCTTCCTTCCTCTCTTCTTTTCTTTCCTCCTGAATTCAATACATATTTATTGAGTGCCTATGGCCCATGGTATAGAATGTCACAGAAGGTGGGGTGTGGCAGCAAGGAGGGGGTCAGGGCACCTCACTTGACCACACAGCCTGACCATCCTACACCTGGGAGGAAATGGAGTTGTGGCACCCACAGGTCCCATTCTCAAGTCCATTTCCCCCAGATGGGGAGAGGGATGTTTATACGGAAATCTACAAGAGGCATACCCGTGGAAGAGCAGAGGAGAACAAAACTAACTCCTTCAAGTGATAAAAGGAGGAGACAATATCAAACCAAAGCTCAAAGTGTGAGTAGGAGTTCACTAAATGAAGGAAGACAAGAGGGGTATTCCAGGAAGAAGGACTCAAAGATGCAAAGGCAGAGAGGCAGTTGTGTGGGCCCACCAAGGTAAACCCTGGGAGAAGAGGCTGGAAAGGACACAGGGGTTACTCACACCAGAGCCCTAACTCCAGACACTCGGGATGGTTGACAGGAAAGGATGAGCTCAGGCAATGGCTTGGAGGAGAAGCAAGGTGCAATGGAGGCTTTTGGGGAAAGACATTTTCATGTCTCTAAGGTAAAAAAGTCATATAAGAAGGGGTGCTTAGAGTCCAGGAGCTGTCGGGGTAGGTGAGGAGAGGAAGGGGCCCAGGAGGGAGGGGTGGTGCCTTGGGAAGGTGAGCTGAGCACTGGGTGGGAGGAGCCTCTGCAGAGGTGGGAGGAGCCTCTGCAGAGGTGGGAGGAGCCTCCGCAGAGGTGGGAGGCAACTGCAATGACCCAGTGAAAAGTGCAGCCACACTCTGATGCAAAGACAAATAATGCAGGGGATGTTCACAAAGTAGTGTATTTCTCCTTCAGTTTTATAATCTAATAACACCATAACTACGAATTTTAAATTCTTATCTGAAAACTCACTCAACAAGATTTTATCTGGCTTTAGGTAAGTTGGTTAGCAACAGATTCTGGGTTTGTGACTTTTTCTTGAGCACCAAGTCAGGCATCATCTAGGCACTTGACACCAGTTAACTCTGATCTTCACAACAACCCTTGAAAGACAGCCATTAAACCCTCTTTACAGGTCAGTAGACTAAGGCTCACGGGGACAAAGTGACAAGCCCTGGGCCACATAGCTCCCCCTCTGACTCCAGTTTTCCCCCTTGGGGGGCAGTGAGAAGAGGTGGGTTGGGCCAGTTGCCTTGTTGTCTT
Organism: Tursiops truncatus; assembly: GCF_011762595.2. NCBI lineage: Eukaryota > Metazoa > Chordata > Mammalia > Artiodactyla > Delphinidae > Tursiops > Tursiops truncatus. Next base: position 63,708,495 of record NC_047042.1, on the reverse strand, counting down.
CACTGATTTGCTATCAGCTTAGGGATACAACTTCCTTATCGTAGAGCTGCCCCCAGTGTCTGATGCACCTGGGTGGTTACCTTGGGCCCCTTCTCTCCTCTACTAACCTCAAAACATTTCACAAGTCCTCCAGTCTATCCAAACTCAGTTCCCTCATCTTTAAAACAGACAACGCTGGCCTACCTACAAGTGGGAAGGGTTGTCAAGCTCAGACAAAAGCAAGGAATTGCTTTGTATATTGTGAACTACTCCATATGTGTTAAAGAAAACAAACAAATGCAGCTTCCTGAGTGTTGTTCCATAAACCAGCACCAACACCAAAGGCAAATGGGGAAGGACTGATCTTTCTCCTTATATACTCGCACACACACACACACACACACACACACACACACACACACACACACACACACACCAAGTTAAAAGTTTCCGTTTTGATGGAACTTTTTCGTCTCAAAGTCATCCTTGATGCTTAAATAGTCTGATCTTGCCCACATGGAATGTCGGGCAGACAAAGACATACATGAAATAAGAGCTATGAAGAGAAATAAAGCTGATTAAGGGGCAGAGGGTGCTAGGGGTGCTGGTTCATGTATGGAGACCTGGGAAGGAAGGCCTTTCTGAAGAGATGCTGCTTGGGCTGAGATTTTCATGAAGTGAAGGAATCAACCATGTCATTTTCTGGGGGAAGTGTCAGGCAGAGGAAAGAGGAAGTTCTGAGTGCCGTGAGGATTAAACAAGATTGTGCAAAAACCCCTCAATATGCAGCAAGCTCTTATAACAAGAGATTTACTACACTGGAAGCCTAGCCCAACACAGATCGGTGGTATGTTTTTGAATGGAAATTTATGCGTAGGGTCCATTAAGGTATGTTTTCTCATTGTTTTTTCCTCTTCAGATAGCACATCTCCGAATATATACAGTTGGTCTAGTGTTACCACTTCATTCCTGTCTCTGGGCTGCTGATGAGTTTACTTAGTTCTTCCAGAATGTACCTACTGTTTTCAGGTCCGAGCAGAACAACTTTGAAAAACCTGGGGCAACCTTTAGTCCTGGCCGTCAACCCTTGGCTACGAGAGTTACATTGTCAACCAAAGTTCCCCTCCTGAAGATGATCCACATATTTAATTTTTAACTTGGCCTATCCATTGGTTCTATGTGGCCATTCTATTGTGAGTCCCAAATTGAATTTGTATGGATCGCTCACACAAAAAGCCTTTTAGAGAGAGTGGTGGGCAGACTGGTGGGGGTGAAAGGGAGGTTTGGCCTGTGATGAGTCTGACTTTGTATATACTCTCATTCTTTCACTCTCTCTCCCTTCTCGTCACCCCATTCCATGAATGCCAGAGGTGAAATGAAAGTGGATTCTCTCTGTAGTGGGCATTTCAAGAAGCAGGTTGGATAGCCAAGGACTTAAATAAAGTCAGAGAATCAAAAGGACATAACCCTTTGCTTTGGGTTATCAAAGGCTGTTGATAATGGGAAAGTACCAGGAGCCTCTACACCTTTCCCTTCTCTCCCCACCAACACACACACTCGAGAAAAACACTTCTGTTTTCTCTCTCACCAAATGTCCATGGTTCAGGTACATTATTGCATTGTGACTGCTGGGGGCTCTGGTGGGAACTGGTGAAAAGGCAGCTGGGCAAAAGAGTAAGGCCCTAAGATGAGTACCCACAGGGAGGACAGGCCCATAGGGAGGGTGGGAGAACAGATCTCCATGGGGAGATGGTACAAGCTCCGAGCCAGCCCAAAAAGGTGGAAGTTTTATTTCATTCAATTGCTCCCCAAAGGGAGTTTCTGCTGCTGGGGCAAGAAAACATTTGTTATTTTGACACCTTTCCATTGCTTGTCAAGTCTTAACAGCCCTCTTGGGCCTCTTCACGAATCTTCCTGCTTCAAGATGTCTTTGCCTCTGGAGGAAGTCTCATCACTACAAGCTGTTAGGAAATATTGTAGAAGCAGCTCAGGTCCAATTTCTGGAAAGTACAAATTCTTTCATCAGGGAGCATAATGGGAAAAGCACAGAAGTGTTGTGAGTATGGGTTTAAATCCCTGATCCTCACACTTCATTGGTTTGGGCCTCAGTTTACAGACTCTGTAACGGGCTGTAAAGTGGAGAAAATCATAGCTAACCCTTAGCACTGTCCTGAGGACTGAAGCACAAGCCAGAGTTCCACACACGGCAGCTGTCCGTCTTATTGATATTCCAATTTCTCTGCTTCTTGAATAAATATCATACCTGTTTCATCAGATCAAAATGCTCCTTTAAAGAAGGCAGCAAACCCAAGGCTATATGCAAGGAGGCAGCTCCTAAACCTTTCAGGAGAGATTGATATTGGGCTCCAAAGGAGTATGTGGCAAGGGTCCCTTGATCACAGTTTGTAACTTCCCAGGGGCTCTCAGGAAGGGTTGCCAAATTTAGCTACAAAATACAAAACAAAACAAGACAGGGCAATATTTGGGACATATCTGAAATTCAAATTTAACAGGGCATCCTATGCTTGATTTAGTGGTCCTAATCCCAGAGGATGCTGATAGCCTCACATTTGGCCTCCTGTGGTCTCTGCATTAGTGTGTTGTCTTCTGCTTCATCCTCTGCAACAGCAATGCAAATCTATCCTGGAAGAACTTCATAACGTGGCACGATTTCGTACATAGTCTGGCTTCATCCCTCCCCAGCTGTGGACCTGTGGGCATAGTACCTAACCTCTCTAGCGCTCAGTCCCCTCATCAGTAAAACCCCTTCCCTGCCTACTTAACAGAGTTGTTAGAGGAGCAAAGGAGACGTAAGATCTGACCCTTTTCACCATGTGGGTTGATGCATTCGTTATGCACAGATGTTTGATGTTCTCCAGGCATCAGCACACACGGTCTTTCTCTGTTTATGGAGGGCAATGATATGTGAGGCACAGCTGAACGACTTGCAAAGTCAAGACAGATTGCAGGGATGAATTCTAATCCAAATATCAGGCCTGTTAATTAGATTGGCCTGACAGTAAGCTTACATTTATGACATGGTGTTGGTTGTCATTGAATCTAGGACAGCATCTCACAGGTAGTAGGGTCCTCAATAAATATTTGTTGAATGAATGAATTCATAAGAAAGCAATGTTAACTCCATTTCCTGTTCACTTCTACGTGCCTGCAAAGTAATTTAGCATTGCTTTTTCCTTGCCAGGGGTTTTCTGGCATAGGGACTGAGTTTAAAGAAAGTTACCTCGAATTACTCAACCATCCCACATGGTCTGTTGTACACCTGGGAGGGTCTCTTGGGGGCTTGGGTCACAAGTCCTCACACTGTGTAAGTCAAACTGTGTTCATGATCTGATGTAGGAGGTGGCGTCCAGCCCGCTCATGCCTTTTCTCCGTTTGGGTTACCTACCTTCCAAATCTTTCCGTTGACTTGTGAGGTGGCACAGATAAGATGACATGAAAGCACGCTGAAAAGTGTAAAACACTGTATGCTCTTAAGGAATGCTCATTCTTTGTTCTCATTTTCAGGTTATATTCACAGGCTAAATGAGCCTCCCAGACTCCAGCAGTTTAGGAAGGGGTTGTAGTCATTTCTTCCCTTTCTTTCCACCTAATAAAGAGATAGCGTTTCCCTTTACTCTCCTCTTGTGCCCCCTGAAAGGTTATATCTCAAATCCTGGTTCAGATTTCCTGACTTCCTTGAACTTGTCTTTCTGATTTCTTTGTCCCTGTTAATGAGTCCATTTTACAATTTCTCGGCCACTTTGGTGTGTGTCTCCGTTCCTGTGACGCCTAGGGTTTGCTTGCTGTCTTTCATCTTCCACGTCTTTTTTTTGGTGAATGGTAACAATGAAGGAGCTTTGTGAAATTTTGTTCCTGCAAGAACACCTGGCCGTCTCAGGGCCCCTGTCTGACCCTTGATCTCCTTTCTGTGGAGGCTTTTCAATGAATCCCTTAAGTCTGTTGAAATCCCCTCTCTTGAAATCCATTTACTTGATTTGACCACCTTCCCGTCTTTGCTGAGCACTCTAGCCTGATCAGTTGGGCAGGCTGGTCCCAAGGCACCCTTTCATTTTTATATTCTTGTTGTCCAAACTCTTGCTCCCTGCAGGAAAAGCCTCAAATTAGAAGAAATATCAGCTTTTTCTTTCCATGGGCTTGAGAATGGCCTTACTCTTGCTACCTTTTAAGGAACTAGCAATGGAAAGTCTGCTCACTTTCTGGTTGCATCAAACCTCTCATAAGTATGGGTCAGACATTTGAGTTCAAGGAAATCCAGAGCATCATTTCCCAAATGATTTAATTTTATTCCTAAGAGTCACAAGGAGCCCAAGAGATGATGCCTTGCATTTTAGATTTTTGGATTTTAATATGGAGGACATGCTTTAAACAGATTGCCTTCTTCCTTAAAGAAAAGCAGGCATCAATAACAACCCAAGCAGCTCCAATTTGGTGCAAAGCTGCAATTTCATAGTTCATCATCAGTTTCCATCCTTGACAATAGAATGAGCTGCCGTCCGTGACCTCCCTCATCTTCCCTGTAACCTCACACACACTCACCACCATATGTTCACACAAGATGCCCATAAAATGGTGCTGACACTGGGCAGCTGAAACTCACACACCAATCTGTTCTTCATGTGTCCAATACTTGGCTTTCTTGGGGTGTGTCACTTTGCTTAAACCCCCTGCCTCTGGAACGCCAGGAGCCAGGAGACTCTCCAGATGAAAGTCTTATTCTAAGAGCTGTGCACATTTCACACACAGAAATACCTGGAAAGTTTACAGAGGACTTGCCCTCACTGGAAGCAATCAATTTGTAAAGCACAGAGCAATGCTATACTTTGAGAAGCAAATCCCATCTGCATTTGCATAATGTTCCATCACTTCTGAGCCACCACAGCTGATCAAATGCCAGGTTGGCATGTGGAGGACAAGTGAGTTAAGATGAGGCAATTGCCCAGTCAGTATTCTTCATCAATACCTATATCATCTCAAGGATTTTAGTTCCTTGAGTTTTTCCCCATTTGGGTGAAATAATCACACTGGAATTTGAGGGGATGGTAAGACTATGTTCAGTTTTTCAGCAAATTTTTCAAATGAACAATGTTGTCTATTTCTTCAGCAATTTTCTCTTGTTCAGATAGGGAAATCAAGAATACATGAAATAACACTTTCCATTACTTCGTGTTTGTCCCCCTCCTCCAGTCTCCCCTTACATCCTTCCCTCCAAGAAATTACACTTGTTTTACAAGTTAGGTATTTGGAATCACCTTATCACTTTCAGGACACAAGGGTATTATTAAGGAGTTGACCCATGAGTATGCTGGGTATAATTTTGCAGTGTGAGGATACCTCTTCTTTGCCATGCCTGCCTTAGCGAGTACACTGTGTTGCACACAGGGGAAGGGGTGTCCTGGACTGGGAATGGACAGCCCTGGCTTCTAGCCCGACTCTGGCTCTACCAAGCTGTATGGCTTTGGGCAAAGCCTTTTAACCTCTCTGGCCCAACTGTCCTCCTCTAAAAAGTAAGAGGTCATTGAAGACAATGACCTCTAAGGTTGTTTTCAGCTTGGATCATTTACTTTCCCATGATTCATGTGTAATAGTCATAGTTAGTGGGTTCGGAGAAGGATGACTGAATATCCACTTTGCCTGGAACATCCTAGGGTCATTATTAACAGCACCTCCTTTTACTCTCAAAGATGTTCCAGTTTGGACAACAGCTGTAAGTAAACCAAAATATAGGAGATGGAGCCAAACTTTTAGTGTAATATGAGCAAAACTGCCGAAGCTACCACCTAGGCCAGTGTACTTTCCATAGCAGCCTGTTTCAGAGGCCCGGTCTCCTGAAAAATTAAAAAGCCTATGATCACCTCTACTCCACGTTCTGAAGTCAACTCTAACTGTAAGAGAAAACTATGTCATTTACCCAGTACTGCTTATTGAGTATCTATTAAATACTTGTCTATATTGAAATCCACATCAGTAGAAATGCATGTTTTGCATTCCCTGCTGCTGGGAGGAAGCAGGGGCTTCATGGACTGACTTGATTTTTGCCAACCAAAGGGAAAATATAACTTGATCCATTTACAAATGGAAGTTGGTGCTATGAAGCAGGAAATCTGTTCTGATAAAAAACCAACTGGATAGGAGTTTCTTTAATCTCCAAGGAGAGGATGAGAGGCCACTTGGTACAATAAATATCTGATTGCTGCAACCATCTTTGGACAGACTTTCCTCTCTGACTGAAAGTTCCTTTCTGCAGTGCTATGTTATTTTGACTTTCCCCAAATGAGTAGATAGGTAGTGTGTGACTGAGGCAGTAATCTCACTGTAGCATTATTCTCAGTCTTTCTTTCAACCATGCACATTTGCACATACCGGTCAGATAACTGCAAGCAAGTGGCCTGCAGCAACCACGTCACCCTCCCATTCCCCGCAGTGGATCCTCAGTGAACATCTGTAGAACTGCACTGCTCACCCAATATAAAAATTCCTTCTTTCAAAACTCTGACAGGAAATCACACTTTCTGCCTCCACCACACCCTCCCAGTGACGAGAAACTCACCCCTTACAAGGCAGCCAGTCTCTCATTGTCGGGCCAGGTAATGCTAGGGCATAGGCCCTGATGCCTGGGAAAGTCTCCTTGCAAAAACTAAAGCCTGTGCCCAACCAGCCTGCATTTCCCAGGATGGCCTGAGGAACTCAGGATTCTCCCAGGTCCCTCCTGTACCCACAGGGCAAGGTGTGAGGGTCTCCTGTTCTGTGGTGATACAGCAATCCACAGTCTCAAAAAAATCGTCCAAAACTAGAACAAAAGGGTTTCCAAACAAACTGATATTTGAGGTTTCAGGGTAAAAGAGTGGGCACTCAGCTAGGACTCCTGAGGGAAATTCCGGTGCAGCCATTTCTTTATTTTTGCTGTTTTCTTCTGGATGAATGTGCCAATCTGTTTCCTTGGGGTTGGACTCAACTGTGTCCCACAAGCTGGTTTCTGCTTGAAGCATCCCACCACCATCCCATATTGTAAGCCACTCTCCCAGGCTGTTTGGAAAGTTCTTGAGTGAACATTTAACTGTGACTAATATGCTGATTTACAAGTTGTAAGCAACCCCTAACCAAGGAGAAAGGCTGGCAGGAGTCTCTGTAGAACTACATAGCGATGCGCTTGTGCCACAGGATGCCCGAAAGCCATTAACAAGGCGAGGTGACAGACACATGGTTAAAAGGTGAAAAAAGAACCTTGGGGAAATCAGCCATTAACATCAGAGAGAGGGAGAGAAGGCAAGTGTGAAGTGTTATAGCTGGGCAGGGTTCAGTGGTTCAGCCCTCTATCAGAGTTGTCCTGAGTAGCCTCTGGGTCCAGACAAGTTGGGTCCAGTACGACTGCCCACTGAACATTTTGGGGCGTTTTTGCTTGGATATGATGGCTAATGAGATAAAAAAGCCCAGAAATTCTAACTCTGGTCATAACTTGCCAAATGGCTTCAGAATTTTAAGGATTTTAAAATATTAACTTCAGGTCTTCCCTGGTGGCACAGTGGTTAAGAATCTGCTTGCCAATGCATGGGACACGGGTGTGAGCCCTGGTCTGGGAAGACCCCACATGCCACGGAGCAACTAAGCCCATGTGCCACAGCTACTGAGCCTGTGCTCTAGAGCCTGTGAGCCACAACTACTGAGCCCGTGTGCCACAACTACTGAAGTCCGCATGCCTAGAGCCCGTGTTCTGCAGCAAGAGAAGCCACCGCAATGAGAAGCCTGTGCACCGCAACGAAGAGTAGCCCCCGCTTGCTGCAACTATAGAAAGCCCGCGTGCAGCAACAAAGACCCAATGCAGCCAAAAATAAATAAATAAATTTATAAAAATAAAATGTTAACTTCAAGAAAGCATTGTTCATACAACTCAATGTCAAAAAACCCAAACAAACAACCCAATCAAATTGGATCCATCTCCTAAAGCAAAGGAAATAAAAGCAAAAATAAACAAATGGGACCTAATTAAACTTAAAATTTCTGTACAGCAAAAGAAACCATCAACAAAACGAGAAGGCAACCTACTAAATGGGAAAAAATGTTTGCAAATGATATGACTGATAAGGGGTTAATATCCAAAACATATAAACAGCTTATACAACTCAACATCAAAAAACCAAACATCCCAATTAAAAAATGGGCAGAAAAACTGAATAGAAATTTTTCCAAAGAGGAAATGCAGATGGCCAACAGGCACATGAAAAGATGCTCAACATCACTAATCATCAGGGAAATGCAAATCAAAACCACCATGAGATATCACCTCACACTGGCAGAATGGCCATCATCAAAAAGAACACAAATAACAAATGCTGGTGAGGATGTGGAGAAAAGGGAACCCTCATACACTGTGGATGGGAATGTAAATTGGTGCAGCCACTGTGGAAAAAACTAAAAATAACACAATAATAATGCAAAAAACTTAAAACAGAACTACCATATGATCCAGCAACTCCACTCCTGGGTATATAACTGAAAAAAACAAAAACACTAATTTGGAAACATACATGAACACCGATGTTCACAGCAGCATTATTTACAATTGCCAACATATGTAAGTAACCTAAGTGTCCATCAACAGATGAATGGATAAAGAAGATATGTTTTATATATATATAATGGAATACTATTCAGCCATAATAAAGAATGAAATATTGCCATTTTCAGCAACAAGGATGAACCTAGAGAATATTATGCTTAGTGAAGCTAAGTCAGAGAAGGGAAAACACTATATGATATAGCTTAAATGTGGAATCTAAAAAATAATACAAATGAATCTATATACAAAACAGAAACAGATTCACAAACATAGAAAACAAACTTATGGTCACCAAAGGGGAGAGGGAGGATGGAATTAACAGACAATAACTACTATACCTAAAACATATAAGCAACAAGGATTTACTATATATAGCACAGGGAATTATACTCAATATTTTGTAATAACCTAAAATAGAATATAATCTGAAAAAAACATATTTACTGAATCGCTCTGCTGTACACCTGAAACCAACACAATATTGTAAATCAACTACACTGCAATTAAAAAAAACATGTTCAACTCAGAAGTTGTTGTCCACCAGGGACAAAAGCAGGATAGATCATTTCAGAGTTTGCCTGAAGCGATTCCACAAGGCCCTTCCTTATGTTCTAACATTTAACATCACTGACTCTTGGGAGAGTCTTCCTTATGTCAAACTCAGATTACTCCAAACGTGGTTTCAGTTGGCTTCATTTTACTAGAGAAGAAGTTGGGGGTGGGGGTGGCAGAGTGGCGGAGCTGGGTAGACCTGAATTCCTAGAAGTTACAGCTGTGCAATTTGGAACAAAATAATTAACCTCTATGAGTCCTGGTTTCCTCTGTAAAATGTGGATAACAATAAGCATCACTGAGGGCTGCCGTAAGAATTAAGATAAAGTTCAAGGGAAAAAAAAAAAAAAAAAAAAGTTCAAGGGAGTTGCTTGTGCAGTGTGTGACACAGAGAAGCCACTCAAAAGTAGCAGTTAATAAAGCAGAAACTAACACACCATTGTAAAGCAATTGTACCCCAATAAAGATGTTAAAAAAAAAAAAGTAGCAGTTAACTTGGAATCTCTTTTTGAGTCTTCAACATGAATATATATTAAATGAGATATGAGGTGCATTGGATGGTGGGGAATCAAGGTGATTTTGGGGGGGTAAAAGGCTGAGACAGGGTAAGGGGGACTCGGACACTCTGCTCTCAGCTAGGATTCTGAGCTGGAAAAAGACTCTTGGATCCATATTAGGGTATTTTCTGTGGAAACAGCACACATGATTTGGGTCTGGGACAACCATGATTTATGAACTATAATTGAATTTATATATTTCATCCCAAGAAGGGACAATTTCTCCCCCTGCATTTTCTTAGGCCACCTATACTCTGGCATGTAAGACATGGCTGTATATTATTTTCTCTGAAACTTCCTACAGCACTTAAATGAATTAGATGATTTCATAATCCTACAGTGTTTTCATTAAAAATGAATTTAAGAAAAAAAAAAAGAAGTTCTGGGAATTCTCAACCTGGTGTTGCTTTAATGGTATGTAAGAAGTTGAATTTGAAAGTGACCTTCCTGAGAAATATCATTGAGTGAAGGCAAAAGCCTAAAAATAAAATAAGCATGGGAAACTCAGTTCTTATGAGGTATTCCAATAAAAGAACAAACGAGGCAAGCCAGCAGTCATGGAGCATCTAACGCAAAATGTAGTGTTCACTGTAAAGAGAAGAGTTCTCAATGTTGAGCATTCCTTCCACAAATATCATAGTTTCACAAATTATGATTTTATTTTCACAGCCATATCTTTCCTCTGAAACCACTGGGGCTCTGACATGCAATTTACTTTTGCACAGGACATTGTATCATGTCCTGTCATGATATCGTGTATCTTTGAGGACATGATGTCACACTTCAGAATCAATTTTTCTTAATGGGCATTTCAACAGTCTTTCCATGGGGGTATCTCCCGAAGGCCAATGCATGGTGGGAGGATTAGAAGGGAACCTGACTTCGTGGGGGTGAGAAGTCTGCTTCTCTTTGGGCTCAATCACACTGAGAACATTCATTAAGGTCTCATTCTCCCAGCTCATTCATCTGTGAAATGGTATGAAAAAATATACTTTTGGAAAAAAAATTTCTAAAAATTTTCTAGCTCAGGGATCAGCAAACATTCTCCATAAAGGTCCGGACAATAAATATTTTCAGTTTTCAGTCTCGGGTCTGCCCAAAAACACCCACAGGATGATACATAGATGAACGGATGAGGCTGTGTTCCAAAAAAACTTTATTTGTGGACACTGAAATTTGAATTTCGTATAATTTTCATGTGTCATGAAACGTTACTCCTCTTCTGATGTTTTCAACCATTCAAAAATGTAAATTTGCAGCCATACAAAAATTGGCCATAGGCCAGATTTGACCTGCTCTCTGTACTTTGCTGACACCTGCTCTAAGAGAAGAAAAACTTACGTACCCAAAACTCCATTAACTTCGCTTTTTTCTACGCTTTTTTCAGCATAATTCTTGTGTATGAATCATTCAGACTGTGGCTTCTCTTTCATGATGTCACTAATAACCCAAAGAGCGATCACAAAATTGGGGTGGGATTTTATCTCTCTCTAAAGGCACAGACACCCTTCCAAAGGAAACAAGAAGTTGGGGGTGCATGTATGCACATGCCTTGGTAGATGTTTGAGCTCCACATATGTATAAGCCATGTGTATACATGGTAGGGAGTAAGATTCAAGTAAGAGAGAGGGTTCTTTTTAAAATTATCAGAAGCAGCTGAGTTATACTCCCTCTGTTTAATAATCACAAAGTCAGACTTACAGCTCTTATCAAACCATTTCGGCAGGGTCTGCATCATTTCACCAATTTCAACAAACTGTCCCAGCGAGGAGAAAGATTAGACCGTGTATGTTTACTCTCTGTGGAGTTATAGCTGTGTTCTCTTCAAGAGAATGAGATATGGAAATAGAAGTTTACTTAGTCCAGTCTTTGATGGGTTCCCATGACAAGAAAGTTGGCCACCTGTGCTCAGGTGAATGAAAGTGAAATTCTACATGGTACCCTTCCCTCTGGAGATGCGAATTCTTCAAGTGGTGGGGGGCGAGGAGGGGCCCTGTGAGCTCTCTAGTTTTAATTGGGGCCGAGGAGGACTACAAAGCTCCACTTTGTAGTGGAGAAGAAGGGGCGGCCAGCATGGTGAGCATCCCACAGTGTTGGAGCTGAAAGAGGTTCTCGCAAATGTGCTTCTCCACTTTGACAGGGAGACAGAGACCCCGAGGGAGGAGAGTGATTGCCCAAGGCCTCCCAGGGTTATGGGACCAGGGACAGACCAAAAGGCCAAAACGAGGTGGACCAGCTGAGGGCCCCTTCCATCACTCTTCACTGTATTAGGAGTTTAGAGACTGGCTTGGTCTCCATTGGCCACACACGGAGGTGACCCCTGACCCCTCAACTTCCCCACCAGTGACCAGACTCCACTAGACTCTCCCCAGGCACTCTCATGGGCCAAGCCTGGGGGTGCAACTGTTGAGCCTGTTCATGGATCCAGGGCTCGAGTTTCACTTACTCCCCCAACCCACAGTAGCCAGGATGCAGCCATCTCACTACAAGTCAAAGGGCATGGCGGGCGGGTGCAGGGGGGATGTATGCTAGATCCACAACAGCTTTGCACAGAAGTGTATTTTAGCAAAAAGCTGAGACTGAACACTCTAGTGGAGACCCAATCTTGAGAACAAGAAAATGGGGAAATAGGAAGAAATTTTCCTGAAGCCTTAAGAGGCAAGGTATGACTGCTCTAGAGGCCGGGGTGGATGAGAACCTGAGTTCACCCTGCTGCATCCCCTTGTGAGGGAGTTGGGCTTAGGCCTGTGCCCACGACTCCCCCTACACCCCGAGGTGCTTCCAGGGACAAAAGACACACGACTAGGCTTGGGGTCAAGGCCCCTAGCATCAATTATGTCCTCACTTTCCCTCCTTAGGCCTCAGGTTCCTCATCTATAAAGGGCCCAGGGCTGAGTGGGATGATTTTGAGATCTTTGCCATGCTAGCATTCTCTTTTAAGTGCCGGGCACTATTTACTTCTGATTATAGACAACTATGCTAATTACATCACAATTTACTGTGGAATGGGAAGATAATGCTAACCTGACGAAAGGAAGAATTGGCAATCTAGACGCATATATCAAGGCACTGACTTCAAAACTCTTCATACACATTGATTTTTTTTTTTAATTGCACTTACTCCTTACTCCAAACCAGGGATTTATATACATTTTCTCACTGAATCCTTATAAGAACCATGTGAGAAAATGAAAGCTGAGAGAGACAAATTTGCCCCAAGTTATAATGCCAGTAAGTGGCAGAGCCAGTGTTTGAACTTGGGTCTGTTTGGCTCTAAACTCTCTGTTATGCTATAAGACAAATTAACCTTTCTTTTATTTAAACCTCCTTTTCCCCGACCAAGATAAAGCACTCCAAAACCGAACTCTGTTGTTCTTTCTCCTACTGATTATGTCTTTCCTTTAATCTCAGGTGTCCAGGACTATTTAGTAGCAAAAGTTTCCTTTGCAACCCAGATAAGGATCATAGTACTTGAGGGATATGCTGTGTTAGCCAAGGATCTCAACACCCACAGGGTCATCCAATAGGCATTAGACGTGGCAGAAGGTGGGCTTGTCTAGGGCTGCATTTCAGAGGGTTTCCCTGTAATTTGGGCTCTGCTTTGTGCTTCTCTCTGTGCCTTGGCCTGAGCTGGCCATCAGTGGCCAGGGCCTATTGCTTCTTGGGTTCACAGGCCATTCCCAAGTGCTATTAAGGACATACATTATCATCAGGAACCTACTGCCAGGAAAGACCAGATGAACATTGTCAATGTTGATGCATAATTGTGTGTGGGAGTGGGGCACAGAGGAAGGACAGGGAGAGATGGTCCCAGCCCTAGGGGTTCATGTGTGTACGTCTACTGACACCAAATGCCTTGTGCCTCCAATCTGTTTCCCACTGTCACAGGGAGCTGGTGAAGAGCTACAGCTGCCCTGGGTCAGTGTCAGCGAGGCCTGAAGAGAAGCTCATGGCTAGAATTGGAGTACTGTGTGGACCGGGAAGATGGGTGTGGGTGGGAGAATGTGGCTGTGGGGATCCTCAGGGGATGGTTCTGTCGCAAGATTTCAGTTTATCTTGGGTGGAAAAGGAGTTCCCCTCCAATGGCTTAGCCAAGAATGTTGATGTCACAGGGAAAGGGAATAGAGTTTGATTGTGTGTCACGTAGAACTGGGAACAGGCTGCCGTGCTCAGAGGGACACCCTTATCAATTAGGTAATGTCTGCTAATGATTGAGGAACTGTGTTAGGCAGCGTTCCAGCTGTTGATATGTTAGCAAACATCTGCAAAAAGCACTCATACCTTGTGGGAAAAGATTTTCTAAGACTGGCTCCCACTGGTCTGAGCCCAACAGCATCACAGGGCATCTGAAACAGAGCAGCATGGCCGAAATGTGGACTGGGCATAGGAGGCAGCCTGGTTGGGATTTTGGTTCTATCTCCAGGAGGTAAAAGTATGTTTGTGCAGAAATGATGCCTATAACCAAATTTTCTTCCCCTTCTCCCCCCAGCCTTGCTTCCTTCCTTTCTCCCTTCCTTCCTCCCATTTTCCTTCCCACCGTCCCTCTGTCTTCTTTCCTCCCTCCCTCCTTCCTTCCTTTTCCCCCTTCCTCTCTCCCTTGTCTTCTCCTTTCTCCCTCTTTTCCTCCTTTCCTCCCTCATCCCTGTCTTCCCTTTTCCACTCTATCTGCCCCTACCCCTCCCTCCCTGCCTGCCTTTCTTCCCTCCTTGAAATACTAACATTCAATAATGTCCTCAATATATAAAGTGCTGGGCACACAAAGGAATAATGAATTGAGAATTGCCCTCAAGGGAATAGTGGCTAAAGGCACAAAATGAATGTGAAAACTGATCCATGTAAAAAATGTGTAAAAGAATACAATGTTAGAAGTGTATGAGCTCTACCATAGCCAATGCTTCCGTTTTTTTTTAAGAAAATGTAATTGGTTCTATTTAATGTTCTCTTTCTTTTCTCTCTCTTTTGAAAAATCATGCAACATATTATAGGGTGTAAAATATAAAAGATCAACAAAGTCATCCACAATCTCACCAATTAATAATGGAAATGTCTGAAGAATATGCATATGTAATATATACATGTCTATACATGACATACTTTTAAACAAGAATGGGATATTACTGTTTATACTGTAATGTGCTCTTTATGCTGAATATGTTATTAGCATCTTTCATGATTAATAAATATAGGTTGCTACATTATTTTTCATTGGTTATACAGTAGTTTATCAAACAGAGGGTCCATAATTAACCCTACCAATCCCCTGTTGCTACAAATTAACACTGTCCTCAATTCAGGAATATGATTTTTTAAAAACATAGCAATAATCACTGTAACTAAACAGTTACACATTGGTCAGATTTCAGATTATTTCCTTGGGCTAACTTCCTGGAAGAGGAATTTCAGTAGAAGTGTGTACACGTTTTTAAGACTTTTTTGATAGATACCCCAACTATACCCCAAAAAGTTTATATAAAAAGATAATATTATTTTTTAATGTTTTCCAATTCAATGGGCAAAAAATATATCTCATTTTTAAATGAACATATCTGTTACAACTTAAAAACTCCAAGTATTTCAAATATATGCATTTGACTTTTGAGATTGCTATTCTATTAAATTTGCTTCTATTTATTTTTATATTCTTATATTTTATGTATTAGAGTCATTAATATTTCGTCATATTTATTAGAAATATTTTCCCAATTTGTCATTTGTCTTTTACCTGTTTTTCCTGTATAGGAGTTTTGGTTTTTTAATATGATGCAATTGATCGATTATTTCCTTTGTGGTTGCTGCTTTTGATGTCATATTTATAAAATGCCTCTCTACTATAAATAAATATAAATATTTACATATATTTTATTTTTGCACTTTAATCTATCTGGAATTAACTTTGGGTTTGGTATGACTAAGAATTTAACTTTGTTCTTTCTAAATCATTAACGAGTTACACGGTACTATGATCAAGCCTATGTGTAAAATTTGAAAATTTGTAATTATATTATGTTCCTATTTTTAATATTGTATATTTGTCACTTTTCTTAAATTATAGTGATTAGACATTTGTTGACCATGTTTGTTGGTCTTTTCAAAGAATCAGCTCATTTCTCAATTTTATTATTTTTAATAATATTTCTGCTTCTATCTATGCTAAATATTTCCTCTCTTTTCTTATATTTTTAAATTTTTTTTATAGTTTCATGATTCAAATTCATTATTATTTTACTTCATTTTTGTCTGTTTAATAATTTAAAAATTGGGGCTATAAATATTCTTCTCATTATAGTTTTGGCCAAATTCTATACATTGCTTTCTAAATAATTGTGTTGCCATTTTATTTGCTCTCTGACAAAAGAATTTTAGAAAAAAAGTTTTCATTTTATAAGCAGTTGGGGATTTAATTTAAATAAATGTCTTTAATTTCTGATTTACTGCATTGTGGCCAAGAGTATGGCCTGTAGATTATTTTTTTGTTAACTTCTGAAAACTTTTGAGACTTTCTTTGAGAAAGTCTGGTCTCTAACTGGCATTTCATTTAAAAAAGGTGAGTGGGGGAGGTCAAGTCTGGAATTCTAATTTTACTTGTGTCTCTCTTGAGCATTTAAAAGAGACTTTTTGTAATCTCCTGTTTTAGAGAACACTCGGCTCTCCTACTCTAACGAAATCTCTCTCGGCCACTGTCCTGAGTCTTTATCTCGGTGCCTTTCTCCTTCTTGCCTCATATAATCTGCCACATGTTCCTGACACATCAGGTCTTACCATGTCCTGTCCCATGTGGAAGATAGTTCTTTGATTTTCTTCCTCAGATCTGTCCTTGAAACTGTGATCCATCTCCAGAAAGTGGTAGGGGAGAGAGAAACTAAGTGGACGGAAGAGGAGGGGAAAGACTGTAACCTCGTCCACTGGTCCTTTTGATTCCTCACAATGAAAACTGTGACTCCCACTTTCTGTTGGTAATCATATGCTATACTTTCAATTTAAGCTTTATTTTAATGTATTTATATGTTTGTCTCTAAACTTCAATGGATTTTTCCACTCCGTATGAAACTATTGACCTATTATTAGACAAGCTTAACCTACTTACTTTTATTGTTATAATTTACTTATTTCATCTTAAATCTGCCTTATTCTGTTTTGATTTCTGTTTTTCATACTTCCTTGATTTTTCCTTCATTTTCAGTTTTTTTTTTAATGAAGAATATATTCTATTTCCTCTTATCACCCTAAGTATAGCATTCCATTTTAAATTCCAATAGCTATTACCATGATGTTTTTCAAAAGCATTACTCATTTTCCAAAAGGTGAGGGCAGTTTAAGCTCAGTGTTGTCAACAGATAACCCGTGCGGATTGCCCTTGGCTCTATGTTTTATCTACTGCTGATGGTTGGTTCCTGTTCTTCATTCTATGGTTGAAAGGTGGATTGATGTTCACAGCTTTCAATCTAGTTTCCAGTATTTCTCAGCCTTTTACTAATGGATCATTGCCTTGCTCAGGAGGCATTCTTTTCTTTCTGGCTCTACAATACTCGGAACCACTGGAATGTGAAAAACTCACAACTAACTCCAAGAATGTGTTGCTTCTAAGGTTCTTGCCACCATCACCCCAGCTGTTCTTATTTCTATAGACTGTAACCCCCCAGAATGTCATAGGCCATCACCCGTTCTCAGTTTTTGCTCTCTGATGTCTTGTATTCTAAAAGTTGACAGAGGGGCTTCCCTGGTGGCGCAGTGGTTGAGAATCTGCCTGCCAATGCAGGGGACACGGGTTCGAGCCCTGGTCTGGGAAGATCCCACATGCTGCGGAGCAACTAGGCCCGTGAGCCACAACTACTGAGCCTGCGCATCTGGAGCTTGTGCTCCACAACAAGAGAGGCTGCGACAGTGAGAGGCCCGCGCACCGCGATGAAGAGTGGCTCCCGCTCCCCGCAACTAGAGAAAGCCCACGCACAGAAACAAAGACCCAACATAGCCATAAATAAATAAATATTTTAAAAATGAGTTTAAAAGTTGACAGAGGAAGACACATTGGTTGCTAACACAATTTTGGCTGCTTCAAAGGTCAACAGTCCTATGGGGAGAGGAAGGTGCTGAGTTTGCACATCTGGGGAACTCAGAAGCTGAATGACCCTTCATAATTGTCCAGAGTAGGCGATGGGTCAAACGGCACTAAATGTGGATTACCCTGCGACCGGGCGTTAACCTTGGGGGAGGCAGCTCTCTTCAGTTAAGGAAATCCCTAAAAGGTTTGGGCTGAGGGCTGTGTTCTGGCAGAACTCTCAGCAGCTGGACAATGACTTCTGTCCTGAAGGGGGATTTGGACAGCACTTCATGGCATCTATCTCATAAGCATATCACTTATTCATGTAAGTTGTGCATATTTTCTGTCTTTCCATGAGACTGTGAGCTCACGGAGCCATGAGAGAGAAACTGTCCGTCTTGTTCAGTGTACATCTCTGGTTTTTAGTACACACTAGTTGAATAGGTGATAAATGAATGAATGACACATCTTAAGGTGTGTAGGCAGAAGGGCCAGGGAGGAGAGGGGAGAAAGAACTGTAGGGAGGAGAGGAATCCCCCATCTCACATAAGAAAGATGTCATGAGAGACAAGAAAACTATTGAAAGATCTTTAAGTCCACGCAAAAAAGGACAAATTAGAGACTGTAGAGTAATTCCCCACATCCCACTTGAGAAATACAGCTGGAAATTGTGGGAAGAATATTTATGACCTTCAAGTCCGCAGAGGGACATAAAATAGTTGTCTGGTGCAGTGATTCCCACACGCCTGGGGCTTATGGCACACTCTCATGATTTCCTGATGTATCCTGTATCCAAATACACCCTGCTACATGGTGTTCATGTGTGCTTATTACAGTGATTTGAAATTAATTTGTGACAGATAAATGATAGATAGATAGATCTCAGTATGTCTCAATATTTTATGGTTTTGAGAAATTTGGAAATGCCTTGGAGTACCTAGAAAATCAGATTGTGGGAGGCTGTCCTGGAATTTTAACCAGTCAAGCCCATGAAGGGCCTCTATTTGGCTTCAGTATCCTTTAGCTCACAAGCAGAGCTGCTCCCTCTGCCTGTGAGAGTCTCTGGTATGCTCAAGTTGGTACTAGGACCTGGCTCCAGACACATTTGCATCTTGTTTTCTCTACTCCCTGGCCTAGCCCCTTTTCCCTAAAGATTAACTTAATGAGTAAAGCAAAGAGGCCATAAAACTGATAAAGACAGCAAAAGCTCAGGGAGATTTCCACCTCTCAAACGGCACCCTGGGCAGATTGCACTTGCCTCACCAGCCAGGAGGCCTGAGTTGTGAAGTACAGATTCCCTAGTGGGCCTCCTGAGATGGGAGAATTACACTGTGTCCTCCCCATAAAGAGAAATGCACATAACAGCTTTTCTTAACTAGAAATGTCCTCATCACAAACTCCTTCTCAAGCAACATTGTTCCTGGTTCCATGTTAAAGTGCAAAGTTCACAGATGTCCACCCCAAAGAGACTGTTCCTTGCTTGCACTGCCCTGGGAGTCCTACCCTTCTGAGAGGAAAGATACCATTGTATATTGAGTCTCTAATTTGGTTTAATATCCAATCTTCACATAGTCCTGTGGATCAGCATGTTTATCTCCCTTTTATGTCTAAGGAAGCTAAAGTAAAGAAAGGGTATGTGACTTACCCAAGGCTATCAGCCAATAAGTGGCTGCAGCTGGAATCTACCCTTACTTTTTTTTTTTTTGTCTTTTATTCAGCAACTCTTTATTGGCCCTCTTTGTACTGGGCCAGGGTGCTCTCTGGAGAACTGGTCATCAGCAACAACATTACCACCTACCTCCATCTTTAGGTATTGGCAGCTGGGACCCTCCAGCCTAAGACCTTTAAGCAATGGCCCATAGCATCTCCTGAAATTCCTAGAGAGAAAGAGGAAGGGTGAGGGAGGGGAAAGGATGGAGTTCTCAGAGGTCTTTGCAGTCTCATAACCCTCTGTGAACTGTCCTTCTGCAGACCCAGTTGAGACCCGACACTAGCATATCCCAGTTTGTACCACGGCATATTGGCATCTAGGCCAGGCATCAGTTGGATGGTAGCTAAGCCAAGTAAAGTCTGCCACCATGTGGAACTTTGATTGGATATTGCGCCCCAGGATATTTCTGGAGTTATGCACATGTGTACTTGTGTGTGCTACGGCAGCATGATGAACTGTGTGTGCACATGTATGTATATGTGTGCTTGGTGCTTTTGTGTGTGTGTTATGTATGCCTACTGTGCCTTAGGAGTTCCTTAGCATGGAAACTGAACATCTTAATGGCCAAATTTGGAAAGCAATTTACCTCTAGCCTTCTCCAAAACAACAAATCTTCTCAGGGCTCTACCACCCCAACTCTCCAAGCCATTTGGAAATAATAATCATAATAATAGCCAATACACATTGACCACTTAGTCTTTCAAATACCGCTCTAGGCGACTTTACAAGAGCATTAACACTTAATTCTTAGGACAACCCAATGAGACTCAACTTCCATTACTCCCACTTTAGAGATGAGGAGACTGAAGCCATTGGAGCCCACGCTCAGTGTCCCTCTGTGTGGAAGCTGTGGAGACGGTTTGGAATTCATGCCATCTGGCCTTAGACCTGCTCTCCTAAGCACAGCAGCAGCCTGCCTTGCCCACCTGCTTGCTTTACAGAGTTACCAAAAGTTTCTTCCTTTATCGGTTACAACTGGAAGATGCAAGTTGAGTGTTTGGGCCTTACAGGTATTTCCCAGGTTTCTTCTTCCCAAGGTCAAGTTATGGGGTCAGAGTAACCGTGGAAGGCTATTCCTGACAATGGTTCCATTTAGAATCTCTAGGGTTCCTCTGCCTGCATCCAACATCAGGTGATGTTGACTGCTGTAGTAGAGCCAAAGCATCCACAGTCCCTGGAGTGAGGGAACCACGGAGGCAAGATCAGAATTGAGCAAGAATGGAATAATGAGAAGGCTGGAGGAACTGAAGGCAAATGGAGACCTGGTCACCTGCTGGGGCAAACCAAGTCAGGTGTCAGGGGCAGGACAGCATGCAGGACAGAAGGTCTCCACAGAACCGGGCTTCTGCGGCCACCTCCTCTCCTCCTTGCCTCACCCTCCTTCCCCTTGTAGTAGATAGTTGCTTCTAGAAGTTTCCTTTGGTCAGTTTGCAAGGAAAATCAAGTCCCAGGATAGGGCTTGGCTGCTAAAGAAGTAAAAAACTAAATGGACTGAAAATTCCTATACTTTTATTTTAAGGAAAATCATACTGAGACTTAAAAGATTCCTGGATTTTGCTTTTTAGTAAACAGGAGCACTTTTCGCATTAGATCTGCTTTTCCCTTCGCACAAGTAAACTGTGAATTGCAAAAACCAAAACAAAAACAAAACATCCTCCAGCCACAGCTAATTGCACAAAGGAGCTGTTAGCTTGTTAGCTCAGAGCTGACCCAGTGACCCGAGAGCTGGGTGGGTGGGGCTTGTTTCTCAGCCCCCTCCACCAGGCAGGCACCCTTGTACAGGGCACAGTCTGCACAACCATCCACAGCAGGCTCTCACGCGGCACGCGCTCCTCAGGCAGTCTGCACAGCAAGTGAAAACACACATCCTGTGCGTATGGATTTATTCATCTTTCCGGTATCAGTAAGGAGGTGGAGCTACAGCACATTAAATATTTACAATTATCAGAGACAAGACAGCACACAGCACTGAACCAAGATAAGGATACAGTTTATAAAATATTTACAGTGAACACATCTTGCTCCTTCTGGTTCTTCTCTTTAGCCTGGCATTTTAGGTCTCTGATCTCTTTACTGTATTTTCTTTTCAGGTCCTTTGTAGTTTGAAAATGTCTGACAGAGCCTAATGACTAAATCTTAAGAGGACTATCATATATATGAGAGATATTCAGGGAATTTTATTCGCGTGCCTCCAAGCAAAGAGAGCATTTTTGCAGTCTTTTAAGCATGTGTCTCCTACATATGCCTGAATCAAGTTTGTGGGTGGTTCTTTTTATGGTCCTACCTAGAACAAGGCCAGTGAAAGGAAATGACATGCTACTGAACCTGTATTAACCACAAGAAGCAGTTTGCATTGGTCTCCTGAATATCTGAAGTTATTTTAGAAACCAGAGTTAACAATATGCTAGGAATGGACTGGTTTATAATTACTTTCATTAGTTCAATCCTAAAATGTTACACATTATTACACTCAGAAGCATGATTTCATTGTGTTTGATTTTAACGTTGATTCTTTCTAGATCTGGATACTACCAATGATCAAAAGCAACAGAATTTCAACCTGAATGGAACATTAGCAACACCAGAGGGAATAAAAATATTAGAAAAACAAAGATAGGAAAGGTGATTTGGCCCTTTGTTTAAGTGCAAAGAATGCAAAAGAAGAGTCAATTGTAAAATATTTGGCTATCCACAGAGATGAAAGATCTCCAGCATTTGGGATGGGGTGCCCGAGAATTATCAAGGATCACAGTCGTTCTATTTGATGAGTGCCATATTTGACCTTGAAGCAGTGAGGCTGGCACTCCTTTGGGTCCTGAAGATCTCCTGACGTCCTTGCTCCCTGGAGGTATCTGCCCTCAGGCCTCTGAAGGATTCGACTGTGAGTATGAGGCTGTGCACATTTCTAGTGTGTATTTATATCGAGGTGGCTGTGTTGCCAAGGAGCTCTGAGAGAAAGCAGAGCGGAGATAACTTCTAATCCACCTTTCTGTGATAATGTGGCGCAAAGTGAAGAGACCCAGGGCCCCATCCCCTGGTCTGGCATTGCCCTGGGAGGGGCGGGCCCAAGGGGCGTTTTTAGCAAACCCAGCAGGCACTGGGGGTGGGTGAGTTTTGCATTGGAAATGCTCATGACCACGCCAGAGTGTTAACTGATCTCTGCACAGCAAATAGAGAAGACCAGGAAGAGAAGAAGAGCAGAAGCAAAATGTAATTTGTAGGCAGCAAGAAATGGATTTGAGTGACCATTCAGGAGATTCGGGCAGCTGGAGAATGCGACTCCCAAGAGGGCACTGGGAGGAGAGAGAGGAAGTCCCGTGGCCAAGATCACGGGGCAGCTGGCGACAGCAGGGCCGTACTGTAGCCCAGCCCAGGGCTCTTGGCTCCAGAGCCCACTTATTGAGTGTGCTCCTAAACGACAGTGAGGTACTTTCCTCATCAACACAAAGCTGGACAAGGGAGCTGTCCTGTGACGATTCTCTCCCGATGGGCCATCAGTTCCACCATCAGAGGGTGGCAGGAGAGTCTGGGTCTCTGCACAGGAGTGCAGTCAGAGGATATGGGGTGCACACTCCATCTTAGGCACATGGGTGGTGCGTTAAGATGAAACATGGGGGAGGGGACACAGCAGCATATCTGGCATCAGACAGACCTGGCCTTGCATCCTAAGCTCACCCCTGCATGAACCTGAGTGACTCATTAAAGTCTGGGGTACCTCTGGTTCCTCACATTTAAAATGGGGACCAGGATACCCTTCTTCACAGACTTGTTGTAAGGCTCACATAAGAAAATAGGCATGAAAACCCTTTGCGATTTAAAATGTGCTTTACAACAGAGAGTTCTGGTTCCTGAGGAATTGGCCTTTAGTGACTCCTCCTTATTAATAAGCATCTGCATTGACAGCTGGCCATTCTTAACCCTTGCCATCTTTATCTTTTCTATCTCTCCCAGATTATTTCTCCACCTCAGTGACAGCTTGAGCTGGGAAAGAGAGACATGGGGTGGCTCACAAGCCCGTGCGAAGCGCCCCCACACAGGACCTTTCAGGCAGGGCTTCCTTACTAGGACCTCACAGCTGCCCCCACCACCCCGCCACTCCAAGGTGGAGCAGAGAGGAGCTGTGAGGTCCCAGGCCTTTGCCTTGAATTTCTGAGGTCTCCATCAAATCATGGCACAACCCACCCCCGCAAGACGGAATGGTCTTTTCGCAAGGAGTTTTAATACAAGTCAGTGGAATAAGAAAAAAAAAATACAGAAACAATTCACAACATAAAAGAAGCCACATTAACAAAGCAGCCATGATTAGCTAAAGAACTGAGCTCTTTGGGGCTCAGAATCCCAGCATCTTGGACTTATATTTCTCAGCAGCACTGGACTTGTAAGGTACTGGGTTGGATTAGTAACTTGATTTATCCCAGGCCCAACAATCCAACATAATCCTTCACAGGCCTTGAAGAGGTTTTGTGGTTTGTTTTGTGTGGGAGATACTCTCTGAGAATTCTGGCTACAACATGCCCCTGAGATGTTCTGGGTTCTGGAATCTGTAGGATTCCTCTAGCCCATCTGGCTGATGGCCAAGGTCAGGCTGTGGTACCAGCAGGATAGCCCCTCTGGCCTGTGGATGTCAGCAGCACCTCCCCGTGAGTGCGCAGACTTAGGAATCTATCTCCAAGGCTCTCAAGTGGCCAGAGCCCCTGAAGAGCCAGCTGTGGGCCTAGTGGGCAAAGGAGGCCAAAACTTGGCTACCAGCAATGCATCGGAGGAGAGAAACTACTGTTCTCTGAACACAAACAAAATGATCCTTTCCTCCTTGTGGAGAATGCCTTCCCACATATAGCCACTTGTCTAACTGCTCCCACGCTCAAGCCTGATCAGGTTTCACCTTCCCCATGAGCCCATTTCAGCTGATAGAAATGTAATGAGTGTCTACTGTGTGCCCATAAGCTGTTTTAACTCATGTTGACATGTTCTGAAGCTGAGTAAAGGCCTTGGTCTGGGTTGGTTTCCATATTCAAGTAGAAAAAGGGCAGTTATATCCTAGTCCCCAGTCTGCTAGGAGCAGGACTTCAGGCAGTGGTGAGGGGTCAAGAGACAAAGCGTGAGAATCGCAACTCCCAGGCAACTTGAGGCGTCAGGGCCACAGCCGGGGTCTGGTACAGGAAGGCCACATCGATGGAGGGTCTGAGTGTGGGGCAGGAAGCTGGGAAGGGGCTCTGCTGTATGTATGATTCTTCTCTGAGGAGCTCTAAGAAGGTGCTCAGAGCCTGAGATCCAGGCTTGGGGCGACAGGACTACTGCAGTTCCCATCAGGAGTGACCCTGAGACAGGGCACAGCTTGGCCGGCAAGTAGAAGCCTGAAACCTTCAGCCATAAGGGACTGAGCCGAGTTCCTTCTCTTGGCCTCTCTAGATCCCATCCTCCTTCAAGGTACGGCTCAAGGCTACATCCTAAAAACAAAGTTTCCTTGGTCTGTTCCCACCACAGAGACCTCTTCCTCTTCAGATTTCCTGAAGAGCTTTCCTTCTATCTGTCTCACTTGGACCCAGAAAAATGTCCTGCTCCATTTCTCTGGGGTACCCCCTCACATCCAAGCGGGAGCTACTCAGAGGTAGGCACTAACTAAAACCCTCATTAGACAGGTTTAGCTCATCACACCTCACCCCGACATTACTGTGCATCAGATAAAGTACTTTCCGGCGGATCACTGCCAGCCACCACGCAGTGTGGGCATCTGAGGTCCTAGCCGCCACCAGCTCAGGGGGAGCTCTCTGGCTAGGAGACACGCTAGGTCTCTGGCTAGGGTCCACTCAGCCAAGGCTGGGCTGTTCCAGGCAGTAGACCAGTGGGAGCCGTGCTCCTATATTTGAGAAGATATTTCTGAGGTGACTCATTTTAAGAAATACAGTTTGCTTAATGACTTTTGGAAAGTCAAAAAGGGTGAGAAAGAATTCAGAAGCAAGAAAAAAAGAGATTCTACTTGGGAATATTGCTTATGATTGACATTTGCGTTTCCTCCAGATTCATTCTTGACGGCATCCCGTCCACAGAGTGACACTCTGCCAGCCAGACATTGTCACCTGCTGGGCGACTCACTCAGGGCTCCTTGGCGCTGTCTGGAAAATCTCTCCCTCTCTCTCTCCCATCCTTGTCTCCCATCCCCCTCCTCCCAGCTCAGAGCCTTTGTTGACGTTGACAGCTCATCCCTGGGCTATCATTCATCCTGCCTATGGCAAACTTTGGGGAAAATAAAAAACCCTGCTCCCTTAATCTCATTAGAAGGGCTGCAAATTGAATTTAGCCCCTCTCAGTGTCCCCTCAGCTGGCTGTCATTAGGAGCAGAGGCTGGGCCTTGGCTGAGACCCAAAGACCAGCTAACTGAATTTGAGATGCTGTGGTCCTGACAGGCCAAGGGAGGTAATTGAAGAGCCGTGGGGCTCCTGGTAACATTTCAGGCTGGGATTACACCGGGGATCCGAAGCCCCCATCTGCACTGGTGTTGCGGGCACTGAAGAGCCGCCCACCGGGCTTCCAGGGGTCGGATTATTGATAAAGAGATCATTCCCAGTGGAAGGTGTGGGAGCGATGGGGAGGCTGCATTTGGTAACAGTGCAAACTGGGTGTTATAGGTGGGGGAGAAAGGGAGACCCTAGTCAGTGAGGGTTAGCAAATCATCCAAAGTTAGAAATAATTTGCAAGGAGTGTTGTCTAATGAAACAAAAAGGCAGTTTGGGTAGACTGATGAAAACAGAATATGAGTAAAAGAAACACTGACTTTTAAATTATGGGCCTAATTTATATGTTTGTATAAATCTTCATTTTTTTTAACTCTCTGGATCATTTTAGCTTTATTTTTTCACCTCAACACTAAACCCCAAGCATAGGGGGGCTTTTCTGTGATTGAAAAATCATACTTCTGTGAAAAAGCAATGTACACACACACACAAAACTGCATCCATGTAAGTAAGCATTTAACAGACACTGATTTAGATTTCTGAGACCTCCTTAGTTCCCAGATCCATTGTAATGCTTTCAATGCAGGTGAAAATACAGTGAAATCCTGTTTTAAAGAGGAAGAATCTGACAATAATCAACCATCTACTATATAGGTGCCAGGCACAGTGCTCATCCTATTTTGTACATCCTCTGAGTCTGCAAGGCAGGAGAACAAGACAGGCATTATGATTATTAGTATCCCCACTTCATTGATGAGGGGACTGAGTCTTGAAAAGATTAATCAGTCTCTTGCCCAAGGTCATGGGGATAATAAGCACTGGGGCTTGGATCTGGACATAGGATTGCCTGGCTCCACCACTCTGGAGTCCTCCCTGGCTTAGGATAGTGGGTTTTCCTACTCTGTGTCATTTTCCTAAAAAGCCACAGCAACTGGATCTGTCACTCCGAGGGAGGGTGACTGGGAACACAGGCTCCAAGCCAGACAGGCTCAATTCCACCGAGTACTAGCTGTGTGACCTTCAGCATTTCCAGATCTCTCTGTGCCCTCCTGGGAAATGGGGATAGTATAAGAACTTGCCTCAGTGGTTTGCTATGGGGATTAAATGAGCCAAGGCACATCCAGAGTGCACTGCATAGTGCCTGGGACATTGTGAGCACTCTCTACATGATACTAAATTGTAATTATTGTTGAAGTGGTGCCATGAAGAATGTCCATTCACTTGCATACCTAATGGACTAAATTTGAAAGACTGTCACCCAAGTGTTAGACCATAACATCAAAAGACCCCTACTTTCCTGGCCTGACATTCCCAGATCCAGAGTCAGCACACCTCGCATTTACATTTATGGAGCTTACTCTTAGGTGCAATTTTTGGTGAGGAGTAAAGGATGATGCTAAGGCTTTTCTTATGTTGATTATATCCATGTTTTTTCTCCATTCTCTGTCCTTTAATGTTGGGTGAGGTATGAGTTCTAGCCCTCCCATACCCACTATTGTTAAGTACTCGCTCTGCACTAGCATTTTACAAATTTTATCTCACTTAATGCTCACTTTTACTCCTTTTATGCACAGGTATCATTTCCATTTTTTAGATGAGAAGAGTGCGTTTTCTTTATGTTTTCCATATTCCGTCATGCCTACAGCATTAACTACAGCCTTAAGGTTGATCTGAAATGTCACAGACTATTAAGATATGGGTTTTGCTACATTTGACAAGACATTTAGGTAACTAAAGGCTTCCCTGCCTGTCACTGTATATCCCAGTGATGCTCAAGTTTCAGATTCAATGAGCCTTTACTGAACACAAATAGTGTGCCTGGCTCTGGGTTGAAAGGTTTTTCCAGGTTGTCTCATTTAAGTAACCAACAATTCTATGAAGAAAGGCCTCATGACTCTTGTTTAGCAGACAGAAAGGTGATTTCAAGAAATTTAGGAGCGTTTTCAAGGATCACACACGTACTAAGTGGAGGATCTGGGATTTGAACCCAGGCATCTCTGGCTCATTCCACCTCCAAAGAGTTTCCCATCACAGGACACTCTCATCACAGTGTGAGGACTCTCCAACACAAGCCCCTCTGGGAGCCACTTCCAGTCAGTGAAGTTGGCACCAATGATGAAACCTACTTCCTTTCTTTGTGGATGAAGAAACCAGGCCACAGAGAGGTTAAATGTCTTGCCCATGGTCAGTCTGTCCTGTGTGAGCCAAGACTGTGTTCTAGTTCCTGGTCTAGTCCCATTGCATGTTCTAGTTCCTGGTCTAGCTCCCACACTCCACCCCAACTACCAGCCTTTGAAACTTCATTCCTCAGGAGCCCGGTCAGCTTGGGATTTTTAGTAGCCTAAAGCTGTCAGGACAATTTCTATTCTGCAGAAAAGGGAGTTTAGTTCCTTTAGTGATGGTTCCTTCTCTTAAGCAGATTCTGGGATCGAGTCACAACTCAGGAATGGTTTCAAGGTTATAAGTCACAGCCTTGATAGAGGTTGGGGAGAGCCTACTTCCCAGGGCTGAAAGGTTTGTGGGGATGTTTAATATTACCCCCAGTACCCTTGGATTTCTTCTAAAGACCCAGATGCCACATTCCCTGTAACTCAAGTACTTAAAAATTGGCTTCCCCTTGGTTTGACTTTTCTGAGGAATCTCTGGAGATTTAACTCATGTTTTAAAATTCTTGAGAAATTTTAGAAAGGGACAGTCCAACTGCTTGTGCCCCAAACTAATATAAGCACAAATGTAGGGTGAGATTATTTTCTTTATGGTTGAGAATTAGAAACTGCTCAAGTCAGAGGGGGCTTTTGAAAGAATATGGCCCAACTCTCTTACTTTATAGGAAGCCAAGGCCCAAGGAGGGGAGTGAGTTACTTAAACTTACAGAGCAGGTCTGTAGCAATTAAGGGCTCAAGAGTCAGACTGCCTGGGTCCAATGCCTAGTGCCCCTGCTTACTGGTTGTGTGGTGTGGGAGAGGTAGCTACTCTCTCCCTAAGCCTTGGTTTCCTCATCTGTATTTGGAAAAAGTCATAGTCTCTATGGTGGACTGGAAATGGCCGCAAATTCTTTGACACTTTTCTACTCAAGAGATGCCACCTATTTCTCCTCTCCTTAAATCTGAGCGGGCTTGTGACTGTTTTGACCAATAAAGCCTAGTGAAGTGTCATATGTCAGTTCCAGGCCTAGTCTTTAAGAGCATTGTCAGGTTCTGCCTTGGTCTCATGCAGCCCAAACTGCCACAGAAGAGGCTGCCATGCTGTGGGGAAGCCCAGGCTAACCATTTGAAGATGCTGTGGATTTGGGGAGAGAGAGAGAGGGCCAGACAGCCTCTAGCTGTACTGCCTCCCGCCCTTGGAGTTATCCTGAGGCCTAGACATTAGGGAGCAGAGGTAAGCCATCCAAATTCCTGATCCACGGAGTCATGAGATATAACAATAAATTGTTGTTTTCAGCCACTAAGGGAAGTTAGGTACACAGCAATAAATAACCAGAACAGTGCTTCTCAGAGGGTTATTGTGAGAATTATAAGTTGGTATACCTGTAAAATCTTAGGGCAGTGCCCGGCACAGTGAGTATTCAATAAAAGCAAGTTACTACTCATTCTACAAACACTTATTAAACATCAGGTTGTTCTATACCCTGTATGAGCTGGAAGGGATGCAGAGGTGCATATGACCTAGTCAGACCCTTGTGGAATTCAGGATTGACTAGAACCTGGTCACACACTTCTGTGAAGGGAGGAATGTGTTTCCACCACCCTGGCCCCCACATCTCTTCTGACCTGGGAGAAGTAGAAGTCTCCAGCCTCTCACTGCAGTAGGATGCCTGCCTGGTCTCTGGATGGGCCTGGAGGGGTTAAGCCCGTGAATGCTGTCCAATCTCTGTGCATCAAAATTCAGCTGCTATTGATTCCCGGTAAGCACTGATGCCCTTCCCAGGTCAGAAGAGAAACCCAAACCATTGTTGAGTAAATACAGTATTCTGTTCACTACATCAATTAGGCTGACCCTAGGGGCTCTGGGAGCCCCCTCCTTCCCCATTTGCAATGACAGCTGCCATGCTAATGAATCCACATTGACATGATAATTAAACAATTACACAAAGTGGGGCTTGCCCAGTGCCCTAAGCTTTAGCTGGGGAGCCGGTGTGGCCACGGCTGGACAAGGCCTGGGGGTTGTTCCAGGGCCGTGAGGTGACATGCAGTGCCTGGGTCATTCCCAGACTGCAGCTGCTGCCTCTGGCGCTGATGGCTGGGGTGGGGCAGATGGGACCAGGGTGAGGATGGGGCCCCAACCTGTTCTTCTTCTCTCTTTATCCTCCAGAAATCCTTAATTGGGTAATACCTGAAAGGAATCCCCCACCCCTTTATGCAGGGGGTGGGGTACCCCAACAACTCCTGATTGGCCTAGCTAGTCTTCTCTCTGGAAGACTTAGAGACATCCAGGGGCGATGGGCAAATGGGGATAGCAAAGGCCATGGAGCCATGACTTCCTGGCATCAGAGGGAATACCTGGGTGATCACCCTCCTCACCAGCCCTCGGGAAAAATTACTCTTTCTGTAAGCAGATGATCACAAATGCAGAAATCCTTGACTTCTTGGTGCAACTGCCCGGCTTACCATGACTCCTGTGATGCCAACCAGCCACAGCCCCCTTTGCAAAAGCACAGACTTGTGAGTCAGGCAGACAAAGCTCACAGCCTACTCTGCAACTTAACTGTGTCATCCTGGGCAAACCAAATGAACTTTCTGAGCCTCCATCTCCTCCACTATAATATGGACTCATAATAACTGCCTTGTCCAACTGTGCTTGAGATTAAACAAGACAGTTTATGTAAAAGATCTAAGATAGCATTTTACATAAATAGTAAAAGACAGAACTTTACTGACAATAGTTAAGTTTCTCCATAAAGACCAGTTCCATCCACAGAAACAAGCTAGTTGACTGAATGGAGTCTAGAATGCACAGATAAAAACACTCCTAGAAATGCCTCACAACCAAGTGAGTGCTGCCCTTGGGGACCCCTTGCAGATGAGGCTGTGTGCAGAGTGTGCTCAGTATAAACAAGGGAAGAAAGAGAAACAGAAAATGATCTATCTGGGGCTTAGAAAGAGGCAGAAGAAGAGTGTCCTTGCTAAGGACTACCAGGCATTACTCTATGAGAGGTGACTAATCAAGCATTTATCCTCCCATCCATCATTCATGCAAGAATAAACACATATATTAGGCGCTTATGATACAAAGGTGAACACAGGCCAAACCAATGCCTGGTCTTATAAATATTTGGTCAATAAATGAATGAATGGACAAGATGCAATCCCTGTTCTCATGATACTCTGCACAATGAAGTGTGAGCCTCTCTCATCCATGTGTGTGCTGCCTCTCTTACCTTGAACTCAAGACAGTTCAGCCTGAGCTGTGATTTGCAGGGGGCAAAGGGACACTGGGTTACAGTTTTACAAGAGAATTACAAAGCAGGTGATAACCTGTCAAGTATATGCTCAGATGGACATGCTCAGAAGCATAAGCGTTCACCAGTGGGCAGGTGAAGAAACCCACTGTTGGATTTAAACCCTAGCTTTCTGAAGTCACATCTACATTTAGCAGGGAAAGTACCATGATTGATTAGTGCTGTCTGCCATGGACACAGGAATGGAGAGAGATGACTCTCTTTTCCTGCCAGGTATTTGTCATTTTAGGATTAGGCAAGGTCTAAGATTATCTTCTAGTTTTAGAATTTTGTGATTTTTAAGATAGGCTAATCCAACCCTGTTCACCTCACACTGTGAGCAACCAGTATTACAGTGTGTTCCAGAAACCACAGTTTTGGTTCTTTTCTTCTCCTTACCTTCAGTAAAACCACTCGAGCTCACAAAACCTGTGCTGTCATGCAAAAGAAATTTGACTGCCTTAAGAAAATCTAATTTGATTAGTCCAAGTAGTAAAAAAAATAGTCAAGCTTTTTGTTAATTAGTTCAACATTTACCAAGTACCTACTATGTTAAAAGCGTTGGGAATAAAGAAATAACGCAGTTTCCTCAGGTGCTCAGTGTCTAGTGGTTGTGTGTGTTGGGGTAAAGGAGGGTAGAAAGAGGCAGAAATACCTGCAGACATGCTCTTATATCACCTATCTAGAAGGGAGAATAGACAGTGAAAGTAAATTCCATATGGCTTAAGCACTCTTTGAAGGAAGCCCAAGCATGATGTTTTATGGCTGCCCTCATCTATGCTGTGGGAGCTGATGTGGTTCTGGAGATCAAGCTAGAGGTTTAAAATTGAGCTCTTGGAATTTCAAATCCCCCTTCAGCCTAGGCTGCCTGGAGGAGGCTGCCCCATGCCAGGGAGTGTCCAGGCAAAGGCTGTAAGATGAGAGGAGGGGAGGAGAGACCAGAGAATCCCTTTGGACACTAGGATGTTCAGAGCTCTTCAGTTTCTGTTAGGGTGGCCTATTCACATCTTTAAAAAGATGAGATAGAACATGCTGGAAAGACTGTTCAGTGCCTTTTGCACTAAACTCTTGGTACCCAAAGTGTGATTCCTGGACCAGCAGCACCAGCATCACCTGGGAGCTTGTTAGAGTACAGCATCTCATGCCCAACCCCAGATCTACCAAAGCAGAATCTGAATTTTGACAAAATCCCCAGCTAACTCCTGTGCACGCTGCATTGAGAACCACCGGTTTATATCTGTCAGAAATGATGTTCATGCTTTCTGCCTTGCTGGGTGGTCACAGCGGGCCCTCCATAGTAATACCTCTTCTCTCTCTTTTTAAACTTTCCTAAGTGCTCTCTGTAAGTTGGCTCTACCCTTCGTTTCTAGGCTTGCATGTTCTTTTGTCCCACTCTGCTACTCTGTTTTTTTGGCATGAGGAAGGGCTATCCATTCCATAGCCAAATGGAGCCGATTGGCCATGGCTCAGTGATAGGAAAACAGTGCATTCACCCTGCTGTGTTAACCATGTCCAGTGGATTCCATCCCTTTCACATTCCCTCTGTAGGTTTTCTAAGAGAAAAGAGACAAAGAGATATCCATTCTATCATGGGAAAGTGAGAGATGGGAGAGAGGCAGAGGAAAGGGACATGAAGGGCATGGTGGGAGGTGAGGGAGCCAGGAAAGTTACAAACAGAAGATGTTGATCTGGATCTTAAAGAATAAGCAGCGGTTATAGTTGAAAAGTGGGATTACTTTTATCTCCCCTCATTGTTTTTCTGTTTTCTATCATTCAGTCTTTGACCACTCATTCAGCAGACATTCACTGAGGTGCCCTTGTAATGCCAGGTCCTGTTGTTAGGTGCTGAGAATACCAAGTGAAGTGAACCACACCTGAAGCATAAGTGGGTGGGGAAGACATTCACGGACAAGCAGGCTGCAAAGGCCCTGGCCATATGCTGGCACGGCAGGCCTGCCATATGCCATGACTGAACTGGGCCTCCCCCTCCCCTGACTGTGCTATCTAAATTCTAAAGAGATC
Source organism: Tursiops truncatus (assembly GCF_011762595.2). Taxonomy (NCBI): domain Eukaryota; kingdom Metazoa; phylum Chordata; class Mammalia; order Artiodactyla; family Delphinidae; genus Tursiops; species Tursiops truncatus. Next base: position 63,675,172 of record NC_047042.1, on the reverse strand, counting down.
TAATATATAAAAACACTCTATATAAAGCAGATAAAGTGGCTGGAGGGTCCTCTGCTTTACCAGTTATTTTCTTTAGGATTAATTTAATGAGGTGCATGCATTCCTGGATGCTTTATGCACAATCTCATTTAACCATCACAAGCCTGTGAAATTGGTAGCAGAATGAGGAAAAAATGGGCTCAGAGCTGCTGAGTCAGCCTCTGAACCCAGATCTTTGCTGGCTAAGCCTATGTTCCCAACCACTTAATGAACAGAGGACTAAAGGGCAGCTGGTGGCTAGAGGGATACCAATGGGACATTTCTGTTTTGAGTTGAATTTCTGAAACTGGATTAAATTCATTTGAAGTAAAAATATTTTGCTGGCCTCAAAAGAGGAAAACCACCTGGACCCGCCTCTCATGGTAGGTACTCTATAAACACTGGCTGAAATGAATGGTGAACCTGGAGACAGCCAGGATACTGAAGGGTTACCCAAGCTTGGGGGCCCCCAGAACATCCAACTCCACACTTGAGGCTATCGGCAACATTCCGTTGGGGGCTTGGCTTTATTTGTCCCTCCCCCTGTGTGAAATCCTGGGGACTGTCAAATAAATGACAAGACTCATTTTACAAGTAGACCAGAAGTCTGCAGTGGCGAGTCCGAGCTGATTGCCTATCTTATCTGAAGTCATCAGTCTCATTCAGGCTTCCACAAACAATTCTCAGCCCTGTGCTTGGGAGCACGGGCCTGATGGAGTGGGCATTTCCCAGGGCCCTGGTCTATTGTGAGCTGTGTGCTGAGGGGAACTTGGCTAAGCCGAGGCTATGTGGCCAGAGCAGCAAGAAGGCTTGGGAGTTGAAGTTCTGGGGATGGTCTCTAGGTTCTGAGAATGATGGTGATGTGACCATGATGACAATGATGATGATGGGTAAAACATAATTTGGGTTTATCATATGCCAAATTCTGAGTCATGCACTATTCATGCATTACCTCATTTAACCCTGACAACCGTTTTCTGGGGATAAAGAAACTGAGGTCCAGAGATGCTGAATAACTTTCCTGAGTTCATACATCTACCAAATGGAAGAGATGAGACTTGAATCTCAGGATGTTGGATTCTAGAGTTTCTTACCCTCTTGTCTGGGGCAGGAAATCAGTTACAAAAGCAAATCATAAAGACTTCAAGGATTAGCTCCAGAAGCATTCCCTGTAGGAGGATGGAGCACCCACCTTTTACCTCTGTCTCATATTCCCCTTGGGATCCTTTCACTTCTTTTTTTCTGCCACCCCTATGCTGGTTAGCACCAAAGCCACTGTCTGCAACCTAAAAAAATTAGATGATGCAGAACAGAATACAAGAAACATTGAATCAGCCAAGTTTTCACAGAGCTGTACTGTTTTCCTATCTTAGCAGACATAGTTCTTTATTCCTAGGGAGCAAGGGGGTGTCAAGAGACAGGGCTCCAGGACCCCACCCCACTTAAATGAGAGGTTTTACAGTGGGGTGGAGATCTTAGCTCTGGAGCCAGGCATTCCTGGGCTACAAACCTGACTCCAGGACTTCCTGATTCTCTGATCCTGAACAGAGAACCTCAATCTTCCATGGTGTCCTCATATGTAAAACAGGAATTCTGGTAATCCTTGCTTTGCTGGGTTATTAGAGGATTAACTGGGACAATGTGCATGAGCGCTTTGCGGGGTGTCTGGCATAAATACGTGCTTGATAAATGGAGTCTGTTATCTGTTTGTGCAACAAATATTAGCGTCTATTTTATATGTCAGGCTTCAGCCTGAGATTTCATTTTGACCATCTTCTTTTAAGCTCCTCGGTAGGTGTTCTGGTTTTCCTCATAGAGATCTTACACTTAGCTTATAAAGATTATTACTGGCTTTTGAAGTTTTGAGTTGTTATTTAAAATTGGAGCTTTTCTGCTATAGCTCCTTTAAAGCTTTTTCAATTTTGAAATGTTTCAAATATACTGAAAAACTTTAAAAATCAGCATTTTAGCCTCAACTAAATTGGTTCACTCCAGTCTTTTCTCCATGAAGAGCACCTCTCCTAGGCAAAAGGACCCCTCTGTCAAACCAAGGGAGTCGTTCTCTCTCTGCAACTGATTGAAGGGCAGTCCCTGCCACTTCCTTTTCTGGAGGACATAGGTGCCCCCTCTTCACTGTGCTGACCTGGCTGTTACATTTGTCACCCTAAAGTTCTTATCCTCCAATGAAGACCCTACCCTACACACACAAACACAGGCACCCACCACAAGTACACAAACTGATAATATACTGATTACTGTCTTGTATGCTTCCTTTTAAAAAACAGAAATAAATGTATTGAGAGCAATAAATATCAATACTGAATAGTTTTCCATTTTAGGATACAGCTGTATTTATTTAGATAAAAATATACTAACCATTTAAAGTTGTTTCTGATTAGTTTGCATTGACAACTTCACGGTTATTATGAACATGGCTGATTACATCTTTGAGTTATTTTCTTATTATTTGAAGATATATTCATATTATAAGTCAAAAATGTTTCCACATTTTAATAGTTTTTAATACTGAAATACTGTCCTTCAAATAAGTTGATCTCACATTTCACTGGAATTGATTAATATCTAATCTTTGAATACTTAATATTTTGTAATACCCTATATGGGAAAAGAATTTGATGTGTATAAATGTATATATATATAATTAAATCACTTCGCTGTACACCTGAAACTAACAGAACATTGTAAATCAACTATTCTTCAATAAAAAATAAATTAATTAAAAAAATAAAATAGAAAAAAATAAAGTTAATAGATCATTGCTATTTCAGTGATCTATTTCTGGGCTATTTCTGCTTTATTCAGTGAATAAATATTTTTTAAGTGGTTTTTGTCAAAGTAATACACATAGGTCAAGAAGTCAAACAGTATTCGACTACAAATGAGGCTTCTAAGAAAAGAAGCATTTCTTTGTTCTCTCTCTCTGAACTTTAGTGGCTTTTTCCCCCAGAAGTTTCAACTATATTAGTTGTTTCTCTTGGTATTTACTACAATCATATTTCTTGGCTCCTTATGATAAATGATTTGACTTGGACTTCCTATTATGATAGATGTGGATTTAGCTCTGTAACACCTTCCTTTTCACACCTTTGTAGTAAAAAGTTATTAAATTTCTATAAAGTTTTATAAAAAATCTAATCTTTGCGAAGTTATTTAAATCTTTTTGGTTTCTCATAAGAGTGTATTTCTTTGTTCTTAGTGACAATGAATTTTTTTTTCTACATTTGTTATTTGCATTTTTCTTGAAAGCACTGCTGTGTCTTGTCCCTTTTGTATGGCAGTATTTATCTTTTTCTCATTGTTATAAGGCCTGTTTATAATATAAAGAATAAAAACTCGTTGCTGTCTTATTTCACAAATACTTCTTCTCAGTTTGTCACTTTTTAATTTTGTTTTAAAATTTTATTTAAAAATATTTTTGGATGTGAACTTAAAATATTTTACTTTTTTTTTTTTTTTTTTTTTTTGCGGTACGCGGGCCTTTCACGGTTGCGGTCTCTCCTGTTGCAGAGCATAGGCCCCGGACGCGCAGGCTCAGCAGCCATGGCTCACGGGCCCAGCCGCTCTGCAGCATGTGGGATCCTCCCAGACCGGGGCACGAACCTGCATCCCCTGTATCAGCAGGCGGACTCTCAACCACTGCACCACCAGGGAAGCCCAAAAATTTTACTTATTTTAATCCTTGTTGAGATGTTACTAGTTCATCATTGTTCTGAAGTAAAGTTTTCTATTGTGTTAATTCACTTTATGTACTTATTTTCTTATTGATGAATATTGATGAATATACAATATTTCATTATTACAGTGTTTCATTCTTCAATGTAACTTCTGGTACACTGCTGTGAGAGTTTCTGTAGATATATGCCTATACAGGGAATTGCTGAGTCATAGGTGGATTAGTTTGCTAGGGCTGTCATAAGTGAGTACTACACACTGGGTGGCTTAAACAACAGAAATTCATTGTCTCACAGTTCTAGAAGCTGGAATTCCAAAATTAAAGTGTTGGCAGAGTTGGTTCCTTCTGAGGGCTGTGAGGGAAGCATCTGTCCCAGGTCTTCTCCTTGGCTTGTAGATGGCTGTATTCTCATTGTGTCTCTTCACATCATCTCCCTCTATTCATGTCTATATTTGTGTCTAAATTTCCCCAATAGACACGAGCCAAGTGACTAATGGGGAAATTAGACACCAGTCATATTGCATTAGGGCCAACCCTAAAGACCTCATTTTAACTTAACTAGTCACTTCTGCCATGACTTTATTTTCAAACAAGCTTGCATTCTGAGGTACTGGGCCTTAGGACATCTACATATGGATTTGGGGAGTGATTTAATAACAAGATTTATGTGTCAAGATGCCACCAAATGGCCCTCCAAGTGGTACACCAACCTATAATCCCACCTGAAGTACATGAAACTGTCTTTTTTTTACTTTTTTCCCAACAATGGTATTCTATTTTAGGATGTGTTTTTTATTTTTTATTTTATTTTTTTTTGTGGTACGCGGGCCTCTCACTGTTGTGGCCTCTCCCACTGCAGAGCACAGGCTCCAGATGCGCAAGCTCAGCGGCCATGGCTCACGGGCCCAGCTGCTCCGCGGCATGTGGGATCTTCCCAGACCGGGGCACGAACCCGTGTCCCCTGCATCGGCAGGCAGACTCTCAACCACTGCGCCACCAGGGAAGCCCTAGGATGTTTTAATAAATAAATAATATTTATTTAAGTAATAATATACAAATAGACTTTTAGGTTTTTTTCTGACTTTTGTTTTTGTTATTGTTGCTATTAAAAACTGCATTGCCATTCAAGTTTCATTTCAATCTCTTATTCCTGTCTACAGTAGTTGGGATATAAGTAAAACTGGTATAACAAAGACCTCCACATTCAGGGGCTCAAATAGCAAAGAAATTCATTCTTCTCTTGCATAATAACACAGAGGTAGGTGGGCAGACCAGGATGGGTAGGCAGCTCTGCTCCAGAAAGTAATCCAGGGATCCAAATTCCTTCTGCTTTGTTACCATGCCATCCGCTGGGGTATGGTCTTAGTCCACCAGCTGACTCATCGACTTCAATTAAGTTTGCATTCTAGCCCACAAAAAACAGAGATGGGGTAGAAGTGGACTGCAAACAATGGCTTTCCTAAAACATATGACTAGAATAGACACTTTGCTTCCATTAACATCTGATTGGCCCAGATGTAGTCATCTAGACATACCTAGTTGCAAGGAAGCCAGAAAATGTAGCCCTTAGCAGCATAGCCAATTATATAGCTAAACTCCAGACATCCTATTATTATATGGAACAGGGGAAAAGGACACTAGGGGAAATTAATATTCTTTGCCTATTTTTCTATTGAGTTGTATGTCTTACAATTATTAATTTTAGGAGTTCTTTATATGATTTATATACTAATCTTCTGAAGGTTGTATACATACAAGTATCATTTCTCATTCCTATTTCTCTATATAAATATAATATCTTTTAGTTATATTTATGGTATATTTCTCCATACAGAAATATTTTAATCAGTGAAATTTATCAAAATTTAAAAAATAGTTTCTGCTTATGCATTTTAAGAAATTCTTTTCTATAACTATGTCAAAATTTTTTCTTCATTTTTCTAAATGTTTCACTATTTGCATTTAGTTCTTTAATTCACCTAGAATCTATTTTTGTGTATTATTTAAGGTAAGGATCCAATTTCTTTTTGTATGGATAACTAACTGGCCCAGCAATATTCATTGAAAAGAATATCTTTTCTCCAGTAACTCATAATGCTACATCTTTCATAGACAATGTTTACAGGAATTTGTGGGTGTCTGTTTATGGCTTGCTACTATAATCTATACAAATACTATGCTATCTTAATTATGATAGCTTTATAATAAGCCTTGATATCTCTTTTGGAAAAATTCCCACACTTTCTTCTTCAAAAATGCCTGGATATTCTAGGCCTTTATTTTTTAATACTTTTAGGCTCTACTGGCATGTTATAGGAAAATATATATACACTGAGTGTTCTGTTTGGAATTTCACTGAAGTATCAATACATTAACTTGAGGGAAAATTTACATTTTTATGATATTGATTCTTCTTGCCCATAAAGACTGCATACCTCTCCATTTATTTGAGTTATTTTTCATGCCATCCAGTAATGTTTTATATTTTCTTTAAGATTTTCATATCTTTTGTTAGATTTACTTCTGGCCACCTTATAATTTTGTTGCTATAATATTACATTTTATAGTATATGTTCTAATTTGTTGTTTCAAGTATATAGGGATATTGTTGATTGTTATATGTTCATCTTGTATCAAGTGATTTTGTTGAAAGCTTAGTTGTAATAGTTTGTAACTCTCTTCTGTTTTCTTCTTTTTTTTTTTTAAACATCTTATTGGAGTATAATTGCTTTACAATGGTGTGTTAGTTTCTGCTTTATAACAAAGTGAATCAGCTATACATATACATATATCCCCATATCTCCTCCCTCTTGTATCTCCCTCCCACCCTCCCTATCCCACCCCTCTAGGTGGTCACAAAGCACCGAGCTGATCTCCCTGTGCTATGCGGCTGCTTCCCACTATCTGTCTACTTTACATTTCGTAGTATATATTAGTCCATGCCACTCTCTCACTTCGTCCCATTCTTCTTTTTTTAAATTTTATCGAAGTATAGTTGATTTACAATGTTGTGTTAATTTCTGCTGAACAGCAAAGTGACTCAGTTATAGGTATACATATTCTTTTCCATTATGGTTTATCACAGGATACTGAATATAGGTCCCTGTGCTATACAGTAGGACCTTGTTGTTTATCCATCCTATATATACTAGTTTGCATCTGCTAATCCCAAACTCCCAATCCTTCCGTCCCCCTTGGCAAGCACAAATCTGTTCTCTATGTCTGTGAGTCTGTTTCTGTTTCGTAGATATGTTCATTTGTGTCGTATTTCAGATTCCACATACAAGTGATATCATATGGTATTTGTCTTTCCTTTTCTGACTTACTTTGCTTACTATGATAATCTGTAGGGCCATCCATGTTGCTGCAGACAGCCTTAGTTCATTCTTTCTTATGGCTGAGTAATACCCCATTGTATATATATACACCACATTTTCTCTATCCATTCATCTGTTGATGGACATTTAGGTTGTTTCCATGTCTTGGCTATTGTAAATAGCACTGCTATGAACATAGGGGTGCATGTATCTTTTTGAATTATAGTTTTGTTTGGGTATAGGCCCAGGAGTGGGATTGCTGGATCATATGGCAACTCTATTTTTAGTTTTTTGAGTATCTCCATACTGTTTTCCATAGTGGCTGCCCCAATTTAAATTCCCACCAACAGTGTAGGAGGGTTCCCTTTTCTCCACACCCTCTCCAACATTTATTATTTGTGGACTTTTTAATGATGGCTATTCTGACTGGTGTGAGGTGGTATGTCATTGTAATTTTGATTTGCATTTCTCTAAAATTAGCGATGATGAGCATCTTTTCATGTGCGTATTGGCCATCTGTATGTCTTCTTTGGAGAAATGTCTTTAGATCTTCTGCCCATTTGTTTTCTATTTAATCTACAAATAACGGTAATTTGTCTCTTTCATTTCTTATATCTTTAATTTTTCCCCCTTGTCCTATTGCATTGGCTAGAACACCCAGTACAATGAGGACTAGGAGAGGTAATAATAAGGCCTCCTTATTTGTGCCTGACTTTACATGAATATGTCTAATGTTTCACCATCAAGTATAATATTTCTCCTTGGTTTTTGACAGGTTAAAGAAGTTCTCTTTAATTCATGGTTTGCTAAGGGTTTCATAGCATTAGTGGCTGTTAAATTTTATCATACATTTTCCTGAATTTAGGGAGGAAATTTGTCTTCATGAATTAGAAGAATATCAGTTTGTATAAAATAAGAGTTATTTGTTCCCTGTAAGTTTTGTAAAACTTTCCAGCCACACCATCTTATGTCCTTTTTGCCAAGGAAGTTTTTGTCTATTGATTTAGTTTTTTAAAGAGTTCATAGTGTATCCAGATTTTCTATTTGTTTGTCCATGTTCTTAATTTACATTTTCTAGAAAGTTGAGGACTTCATTTAAGTCTCTCTTAAGATTTTTAAAGATTTTTAAAGTCTTTACTTTTTCTGTAGTTATGGCCCCCCTTTCATTCCTACAGCTGTTTAGTTGTCCATTACTTGTTTAAGCCTGTTTGAGTTGGGATTTGTACAACTAGAAACTAAAGGCATTCTGAGTGACAGAAAGAAAGAAATAGGAAAACTTAACGTACACTGGTACAGCAGCAGTTGACTCAAAACTATTTTCCATCCACATGACTTTGTTCCTGCTGTCCTTTGCTTTTCATCTATTGTCCTTCAAGACTCATCTAAGCTGTTAAATCCTCCAAGAAGCCTTCCTTGACTGTCGCCGCCCCTGGTGAGTATGGATGTTTTCTTATGCTTTTTTTCTCTATAAGAGCATTAATCAGTCTGAGTAAAAATTATCTGTTTCTCCCATTAAATTGAGTGCTCATCCAGAGCAAGGAAATCATATTCATCATTGCATCCCCAGAGGCAGGCAAGTGCCTTGCACATAACAAGCACTCAACAAATACTTTCTGAATCAAGCTGCAAAGAGAGCAGTGTGGCATACATCAGGAAGAGTAGACTGAGACCAGAGGTGCTCCAGAGGCAGCACTTTGCCCAGAACGCATCAGCCTCAAGCTATGAAAATACAGCAGCTACTCACCCACTTGGCCAGGGAGCTCTCCCTCTGCCTATCCTTTGGCTCTTACTCTGTGAGTATTAGGCTGAGGCTGGGGACATGGCAGAGTGCCTCATGGCAACAAGTCCTTGGCTGGCACAGCAAGGATGACCTCTTCTTACTCTAGTTTCTACCCCAACACACTCCCCTCCCCCTTCTCCTCTCTACTCCTACCCCTGCCAAGAGGCAGAGAAATAAGGGAAACAGTGGAGAAGGCTGGGCTTTGGAGCCAAATAGTCTTCAGTTTAAGCCGTGCTTTTATTCCTTCCAGGCCAAGCAATCTGGGCAGTTTTCTTCTCCTCTCTGCACCTTGGTTTCTTCCTTTATAATAACAATACTCAGCTCCCAGATTTGTGAAATTCCTGCCACATAGTGGATGCTCAACAACTTTACTATGCAACACTTCAAGCCCTTCTGATGTTCTAAAGTACAAGTATTTCCCTCTCTGTTCCCCATGCTCAGCCCTAAGCTGTGGACGTTTGAGTGCCCAGGAAGCTACATGTACCCATTCCTGCGTCTCCTGTAGTTGAATACAGTTCTGTATTCAGCAGTGGGATATAGGTCTCTGCTATTCAGGGCTTGTTATCCTTTCTGCTCTTTGCATATCCCTCCACAATCTTACCTGCCATTCTCATTCTCTCTCTCTCTCTCTCTCTCTTCATTTTCTTTTGACTAGGTAGAGGAGGCCCCTGGTTAGGAACATCCCAGAAGCAATTCCATGGTACCCTTAATCCTTTTGTTGTTTTCTAACCCTGAGAGGGCAAGAAAGCCAGGTGCTACCCTTGGTCTTCATTGGTAACTTGATTATAAGAATTAAAAGGCTTTGGTTACATTATTTATTTTGAAGCTATGTGCCTCTCATCCAGTAAGGATCCAAGAGAGCCTCGAATGCAGATGGTCTGTAGACACACTCTACCTCCTGGACAATCCCACATGAGATAATCTTTAGAACTCCTTGCCCATTTCCCTGGCACTTCCAGGACCCTCACAGGACTCTCAAGAAACTTTCACAACAACCTTGTGAAGTGAGAAGGACAGGTTCCTTTTATGCTTTGGGTGCTCTCCCAGGGCACTGGGATCTCAGGGGCTCAGTCAGGTAAGTGACTTGCCCAAGGTCACAGCCAGGTAGTTTAGTGGTACAGCAGAAACTAGAAAAGAGCCCTGGAGACATTTAGGCTGGGTTCTTTCCACTACACTATGCAGCATGAACAGCAACATTTGGGTTGGCACTACACTGCATGGGCCTGCTTTCCAAAAACGACCACAACATTCCATCCTTCTCCACATTCACGTCTCTTCTCCAATGTGCCCCGCAGCAAGCAGTTAATTACCCTCCCCTTGCATCTGGGCTGCTCTTAGTGACTTGCTTATAACCAGGAGAAGGTGGCAGAGTAAAGCTGCATTACTCTTGAGGCTAGTCAGGGAAGGCCATGCAGTTTCTCCCTGGGTTCTCTTCATTCAGTTGTTCTCCACATGCCCTCTTGGAATGTTCTCTCTCTGTAACCAGCTGCCATGATGTGAGAATCCCAACCCACATGGAGTGTGATACCAGTCAACAGTCCCGGCTGAGCATAGTTTTCAACTCTGACCAGCCACCAGACATGTGCATGAAGAAGCCTCCAGATAATTCCAACCCCCCCCAGTCATGTCGTTTTCCCAGCTGAGGCCCTAGACACTTTGGAGCAGAAAAAAGCCATTGCCACATTGGGAGACAACTCTCCATGGGTCTTTCACATTTCTGCATGTCTTGTAACGAAAAGCACAGACTGTCTTTGTTCCAGACCATCTTTTACCATAGAAGAAAGAGATTGTACCTCCCTCTGAATCAAAGGGCAGATTTACTTACAGCCTTGGAAAACACAGAGTGGCCTGTATTATAAAGGTAATGTCTTCCTCTGGAGTTTAATGCAGGCATGCTTACTTCCCATTATAAAAGATTCAGCTTCCCTAAGCTTGAGGCTCCTCTCATATAATGTTACCCACTATGTGCAGGTGTCACCTGCTCTTGTCCCATCACTCCATGGCAACTAGGTTTCAAGGAACTAACACATGAAAATACTGATAGTTAAACTACTGTTATTGCTGTGAGCAATAAAGTCATTTGTCTCTGACCCAGGAGTCTCATGCTTTCTACCTGCATCATAAAACTGTGGCAGGCTAGCTTGCTAGCTTGCAAGTAAGTAGGGTTCTTAATATCCTAGCGTGCCACTTGAATTCATGATCTCCAGAATCCATGAGCATAATAAAATGGTTTTCGTTTTACACCACTTGGTTTGAGGTGGCTTGTCATGCAGCAAGAGATAACCAGACAGATGCAAACGTAATCAAGACCTATTTCTTTCCTTCAGGGAGCCTACAGTCTAGGAGGAAGAATTAGACCAATGTATTGATATACAGAAACTATATGCAAGGCCACCACATACAGGGTGCCCTGGATGGTCCAGCGCAGGCACTCAGATGCTCCCTCCATGTCCATTTGTGTCCACTGATTCTTAATGGCAGCTGAGGAGACTTCAGGGAAAAATATCTTTGTGGTTTGACACATATAACATGTCTGCAGAGTGGCGATGGCCCTGGTGGAGGCTGAGAACATGGAACACAGCATGGAAGAAGTGACCCACCAGCTTGATGTGTTTGCATCTGGAGGAAGGGGTTGCATGCATGAATCCAAAGAGTTTTATCTCTAAATGCTATCATCCTTTGGTGCTCAAGAACTTTTGCTTCTGGGGCGCAGTTAACTAAGGTAACACAGAGACAGGGAGCATCGGTCCCACTTTACAGAAACACTGCTGACTGAGGTGAAAGGTCAAGAATGAGTACCCAGGGACTATAGCACTGGGGGCTCAGGATACCAGGGCTCAGTAAGAACATGATCTACAGAGTTGCCAGGACTGTGGCTACAGATGATACCAAAAGCATCAGCAGATTTCCAGATCCACTGATGATGAACAGGCAGCAATAATGGCCAAGGAGGACTTACAGCATGGAGGAACAGCTTGCCAGACAATCAGTGCCTGGATCTGTAGCCTTGGTGGCCAGTGTAAGATCTTTGTCCCTTAATCAGTCAGAATAGGCTGGCCTATGTTTTAATCTCAAAGGACTGCAGTGGCTTAAAACAACACAAATGCTCTTGTGAGTCAGTACAGAACTAGGACTGTGGGGGGCTTTGCTGTATTACAGTGGTCACTCAGGGACCCAGGCTGATGGAGGCTCCACCACCTTATCTCTCTGTTATCTCCACAAGAGGTCCCAGGATTCAGTGCAGCAGTGGAAGACAGAGTGTGTACCAGCTCTTAAATGCTTCCACCAGGAACTGACACACACCATTTCCTCCCACACTTCATTGGCCAAAGCAAGGCAAATGGCCATGGCTTTTGTCAAAGTGTGAGGGGTGGAGTGTGGTCCTCCATGTGCCTGAAGGGAGAGGCAGGCTGGATGTGTGGTCACAAACTGCTACCACAAGACTACTTGGATGCTTTGGAGCTTGGACCACTTTGCTGGGGATCCCTCTGGACTGGATAAAGATGATGTCCTCGCCATCTCCCTTTGCAAGATCAGCACATAGATCACCTAAGCTGAGGACCACCAGGGCCAAAGAAGCCTCACCACCCACCTAGGGCTCTTTAAGCTTCCGAGCTCCAGCATTCTGCCATGCTGTTTCAGTTTTGTGATGTAGGAGAAAGACCTGAGAAATGGGCAATGCAGCAGTTCCTGAAGTGCAATCATAAGCAAGGCATTTCCTGCTCTGTTCTCTTTCAATACTTCTGATTATGTCCAGGAGGAAAATTATGGACAGAGTCTAATAGGTCTCTAACATGTCTATAACACTCGTTAACCTTTCTTTTTAAACAAGGAGAAATCAGGTCTATGCCTCAGACTCAGGTAATAATCTTTTCCTTATATTTATTTTTATCATTATCTTCTAGTTAAGAGATACTAGTTTTTGACCTACCTTCTGATATGTTTCCTTTTTAGACAGACTGATTTAAACTTCCAAAACAAAATGTTGGTTCACAAAATGTTCTAAGAAAATAATAGTACTGATTGTATGAGAACTGGCCAAAAAGTTTGAAGGTGTTAAGAAAATGACTGAGGTTTGGCAAAGAGGAATCTAATAGCACTCTCTCATTTTCCCAGTAAGAAAACTATGACAGGGCAGGATTTCAGCTTAGGCAGTTTGGGTCCAGAATCTGTCTTCTACATGTTTAACTGTCACCTGCCAGCTGTGCAACTTTAAGCACAAATCATGTGAAGTTTCTGGGCCTCGGTTTTATCACCTATAAAATGGGGATAATAATGGTGCTTATCTCATAAGGTTAATGTGAACACTAAATGAGTTAGAACATGCACAATAACTTGACCAATATCAGCATCAATAACTTGATATCAGTTATTACTGTTATCACTCTTGCCGTCACTCGTGCTCACCCAAGTCCAGATTTCCCCAGCTGTCTCCCTTCTGCAAATCTGATTTGTGACTGAAGTTCCCTGAAAGGAGGCATTTAAGTCTCATAGTTTATTCTGTTTTTATTTACTGGAGACAAACATTTTCCTTGAAAATTAAGTAATTGAGTTAGTGATCACCAAACTAGGCCAAACTGAGTCTGGCCTTTCCTGCAATCAATTATTCCAACTACAGTTGCTGTTTAAAAACAGACAACTTAGCTGGTGCCCCTCCCCCTCCTCAGCCCCCCAATTCTCTCTATTCATTTCTTTGTTCAATAATCTATTTTACTTGGTCATGTTCGATGGGGGTGGCTGGCTGCCTGCCTGTGGCAGCTTCTTTCTATTAATCTGAGGGGTGGCGGAGCTCCAGGGAGAAGATGAAGTATAGGAGACAGATTGTTGGGTGTGATGTACCAGAACCCAGAGCAGCCCCTGCAGGAGGGCAGGCAGACACCCGAAGCTGGTGCTGAGCACGTCAGTCATGAGGGATTGGCAACCCCGGAACAACAGCTCCCAGTTGGCTCCTGGCGCCAGCACCCTTTCCTCAGGACTCCAGGCTGAGATCAGACACAGTCCCCCAGAGGCCCAGGCTTCCCACTGTGTTTTCTGTGCCAAACTATGTAAAGGTTAAAGAGCCTGAGCTTCTGAGTCACCAAATGTGGTGTTGAAATCCTGCTCACCAGCTGTGTGACCCTTGGCAAATGATCAAATCTTTCTGAGCCTCAGTTTCTTCGCTTGTAAAATGGGATCCAATACATATCTTACAGTGTTGTTGTGAACATTAAATGAGATCAGGTATGTGATACAAAATAGGCCCTGATCCCATTTCATAATGCTTCCCATTGTGCGGAAGGCTATGATGTAGAAAACTGCAATAATTTAACGAAACAAATATCTATGCTTTCATCCATTTTTTCTCTTGGTCAAACATACCTGCCCACATCAACTTGCTACCCGTTTTTCCCTCACAGATTGCTCTTGTTTTCCCTTCCTTGAGTAACTTTTTTTTTCTTTTCATTTTCCCATATTGGTGCCCTTAAAATGGTAGTGCTAGCATCACCTGAAGATAATGTAAGTAGTTGGTTACCAGATCTTTTTTTTTTTTTTTTTTTGCGGTACGCGGGCCTCTCACTGTTGTGGCCTCTCCCGTTGCGGAGCAAAGGCTCCGGATGCGCAGGCTCAGTGGCCATGGCTCACGGGCCCAGCCACTCCGCAGTATGTGGGATCCTCCCAGACCGGGGCATGAACCCGTGTCCCCTGCATCGACAGGCGGACTCTCAACCACTGCGCCACCAGGGAAGCCCACCAGATCAATCTTTGATGGCTATTTCTTTAAACTATTTTTCACTACACACACACAAGCCGTTATGGTATTCTGTGGCAGCATGTCTCAAACTGTTTTGTTAAACAGTAAATCCATGGGATATTAATACATGTTACTCATACAAAGAGACCGTGAACAAACAGATTTGGAAAATACCGGACTAAGCAAAGTTAAATAAATTTACTTTAGGACTTTCCTAAGCCTTTAGTAGGCTAATACATAAAAAGAATAGGATAGGATTCAGTGTTTCCCAAACTTTTTTTGCCTGTAGAATCCTTTTTGCCATGGTAGAGCATTTGAAAGGACTAGTGTCTTGTAGAGCAGTGCTTCTCAAACTTTACTCTGCACATGAATAAGCTGGGGGGCTTGTTAAGAATCAGATTCTGACTCAGGAGGTCTGGGGTAGGGCCAGAGATTCTGCATTTGCGATGAGCTCCCAGTAGATACTGGTATCACAGATCTGTACAACAGACTTGGAGAATCAAGACTCTAAAGGAATATCACCTGAAATATAACTTGAGGAAAATTCACTTAGGGACCTCATCAGAAGAATGTGGTCTCAAATCAAGCTATACTTTGGAACAGCAAAAAATGTACTGACTGGCAGTCAGAATTGTCCAGTTCTAAGTGAAACAAGAGAGTTGGTCCCAGCTGGTTGAACTTGAAGATGACATTTTACATTTTCAGGTCTCAATTCTCTCATCTATAAAATTCATCGAGTTTGCACTAGCCCCATAGAGTTGCTATGAGGATGAAATTAAACTTTGTGAAAGACCCCTTTGTAAAATCCCCATCACTTCCACCTTCTACTGGTGAGAAGGTTAAGGCACCTTTACATTGAAGCTAGAACTCTGTGTTGGAGTCACGCTTATTGTTGCCACAGCCCTTTTAGTTTTCCACAAAATGCGTGAACCAGCCATGTTTGGCCCAGACTCACCTGCTTCCCCCAGCCAGCCATTGCCTACGTCAGGGTGACCAACACTGCTCATCATATGAACTAACGAATTGACAGGCTGTCTGGAGCTCTCCACTGATAAGGACTCTCTTGGCTCTATGAAAAATAGCTCCTTGGTCAATTAGCAATTTCTGCTATGGGTGTTAGTGGAATAGCACATGTAGCCCACTCTTGCCCTCCCTGTCCTGGGGCCTAGCTCTCCACTTTCCTTATAATCACTCAGCCTTTATAAACGGAAGGCAGCCCAGGGATGGCTAACAGCTCCTCGTTCTCCAAAGCACAAAGCCAACAGGTAGCATGTGAGTAGCCAAGAGTAGCCATAGACCCTGTCCTGCCCAGACACTCCAGTCTGTTCTAGGCATCAGGCCTATGTTCTGGGGCCAAAGGGTCACTCTACTCTAGGAAGATCCTAGGAGGTCCCCTAACCCTCAGGTTTTCCTTAATCTCACAGATGCCTGATTGCCCCCAAACTGTCCTTGTCTGTATTCAAACTTCTACTTCACTGGGATTGAAAGGATCTCCAGATCACTTCAAACATGGGTGAAGTCATAAATGCCATGGTCAATGATAGCAATCTTTGGCTGTTTCTCCTCAGCTCATATTGCTCTATATTAAAAATGTTCACAGTTCAGTAAATTGTAGGAACCTTAACCTCCCATCCAGAGAAATGGTGCTACATTCTCTCAGTCACTCAGACCAGGAGCCGCACTGTCATCACTGACTGTCCCTCTGCCTTTCCAACTCACCCCTGGCCAGTCCACGTCCAGTGGCATCAAGTTTGGAGAGGACAGACACCCACTAGGCTAATGCACTTCACAATTCCCCTCCCCAGATCCAGAGGGGAACCTGGCACATGTGGACTCCCCCCCATTTCCCTCCTCTTGGGGTCATGATTGATTGGCTCAGGGGTGAGCATGCACTCCAGTTGGGCCAAGCAGAGTCCCCTCGATGGGAATTTAAAATGGGAGAGAAAGAGAGAGGGCCATATTAACTCAGAAGCTGTCAGTAGCCTTGTTTTCTTCTCTGGAACACAGGAATGCAGAGGAAGCCAATATTTAGATACAAAAGGAGGATGATGAATTTGAGGGGAAGGAAAGAAAGAGGAGAGACAAAGAGCACTGACTCTAATCTCTTCTGAGCCCCAGTTCCCTTGCCCTGTGTTCTGTCAGATACCACTGTGCCCTTATAATAAAGCCCCATTTTGCTTAAGTGAGCACCTGGGTATTTCTAAGTACAAGAATTCTAATCATAGGATTCCACCAATTCTTCCCTGTCTCAAGTGAGAGTTTATTTCCATCTTAATTCATCCCCTTCCAGAATATCACCTCTCCATATGTGGATGGTTGCAATAATCGCCTAGCTGGATATTCATCTAGTTTGTCACTTTATTAGATGATTGTTTTCTAAAATAAAACAAATATAAGACATTTGTACTTCATCCTCCTACTCAGAGCATCCTAATTCTCCAGTTAAACTCTGAACTCCTTTACCTGATATTCAGGCTCTTCAAGATTTCTAAAAAGTGATCAATATTCACTAATTAATGCATAAGTTTCAAGTAACATAAAACCCAATATAAACTGGCTTGAAAGTAGCACAAGTAATACAGCAGATGCTGCAAACTGACTCACTCAATAGTCATTCCAATCTTCTTCTTGGTCTTTCCAATACTGGAGAGGCTGGAAAATCAAAGGCTGCATTTCCCAGTGTTCTGAGTGCTGGGAAGGAAAAGCATGGCCTTTCTGGAAGCACCTTATACCTCAGCATTTCCCTCTGTACCTCACCGTTCACTTCCTTGGCCCTGCCTGCCCCCTCATACATATCTACCTCGGGCATCATCTCTTAGGCCGTATGGCCAAGGCCATAAATCTGTGCCCTTGTTTAGTGTGGCATGTCCTCTACCTCTAATCCAATCTCCCCTCTGTGCGTTCTCGGTGCTTGCTCATTCAGTTTGACAGCTATTTAATAAACTTATTTGCTTTCCTTTGACATGAGGCAGAAGTGGTGGGTGTTGAAGAGCTGTGAGGCCCTCGTGGACAATGAAACCCTTTCCCACTCAACACTCTTCCAGCTCAGTACAGATAAATTGTGGAGAACTTGAAATTAACCCAAGCTATCTTCTTTTCTTAAGAAAAAAAAAAAAATCACTGGAGACTCAAGAAGCAGAGCAAGTGCAGTAACTGAAAGGAATGGCAGAAGAAATCACATTTCCTGGCTCCAAGGGCAGGGGTGAACCCAGATCAGGGGCCTGTGAGTCTTCCCTCAATCTAGCTTTTATCACTTCAAAGCAGAAGGTCTTAAAAAAATGCCCTTGGGCTTTCCTGGTGGCGCAGTGGTTGAGAGTCCGCCTGCCGATGCAGGGGACATGGGTTCGTACCCCGGTCCGGGAAGATCCCACATGCCGCAGAGCGGCTGGGCCCGTGAGCCATGGCCGCTGAGCCTGTGCGTCCAGACCCTGTGCTCCACAACGGGAGAGGCCACAACAGTGAGGGGCCCGCGTACCGCAAAAAAAAAAAAAAAAAAAAAAAACGCCCTTTATGACTGATTTTGTCTTCAAAAACATGAAAGAAAAAGCATATTTTCTTAAGTCCACTAGCTGGGAGCCAAGTGATTTCTCCAAGGTGCTTGGGCCACAAATCTTTGCAACCAGGATACGATTTGGGGTGACAGAAACAGTACTGGTTCCACAGTCAGCAGACTAGGCTGGAATTCTGACTCCCCCTCTCAAAAGATTCATGACGTTGGATCATTCATCTCAGATCTCTGAGCCTTGGTTTCCTTCTCTATGAAATGGGCATGCCATTCACTTCACAGGGCTGTCATTAGGATTAAATGAGAGAGTAAAGGTGAACATTCTTGATACATAGTAGTTGCTCAATGAATTGTAGCTAATATTATTTATTGCTAGTAGTAATAACATGCGAATCTACTATCTAGTCCATCTTCGAATAACTGTGCATTCCTGCTTTTTATTGGTGTATTACATAGAATGTATTTGTTTGGTTTCCATTCGCATTGGTAGGTCCCGGGAACTATTTCCTCTATGTTTTCAGCCTTAACCCTTGGGTACAATATCATTTCTCATATTCTAGTATCTCTTTAAGCAAAGACAAAAGATATGTATGCTAGGTGTGGGTTGTCTTTGAATAGGAAGGTTGTACTATTGGGCTGAAGAGTGTACAGTCTCCCCTAGGGGCAGCTGCGTCCAGCTGGGTGGGCGAGGGTCAGGGTTAGGGTCTCAGGTCCACAGCCAGATGGGTTGAGCAGTTACTCAAAACAGCTAAGGCTGGGAATAGTCAATGGGTTTGAATCCAAGCTGGTTTTCATGGAACAACAAAGATCCAAGTTGGGAAGTGAAGTTTGGGTGGCTACACCCAGGAGCAAGAGTTATGCCAACTACTAAGAATGATAATTCCAATTACACAGTCAGGGACTAGGGAAATAATAATGGTGGTTTTGTAGGCCCAAGAAGCCCAGTGTTAGCTGGACTAGGTTCAGGGCTTTAATTATTACCTGGCCACTATATGCCCCAATTCTAACAGGTGAGCTGTAGTTGCTTTTGAGCCCTTGGGCATCAATGTCAACTCCTGAGTCAAGACTCTAGGGTGTCCAACAATTCCTGAAAAGTGTGTAAATATTCCCCTTTGCTCAATGCATGGTTATCTGAATAAATGGCCATAGGGAAGGACTGGGGGAATTGCTACTGAGTATACATGCTGTGGGCTTGCAAAGTTGCTCCTCCTGGTGACCTGATTTGTACTTCAGTCAGTGGGTTAGAAGTCTGAGAACAGTCAGGAATCCTGAATTTTTCTGTGGCTGCTGTCCACAGGCTCCTGACCATTCATCCTCAATTTCTTTGGTTGTGCATATTAAGCAATGTTTTTGTTGATTGCCCAACCTTCTTAGCCTAAGGAACAATGTATTCTATCAACCATCTCCATCTCTCTGTTGGTCCATCCTCCTCGGTCAGGTTTCTGCTCTGACCTTGCTGCTTGTTGTAGTAATTGTGCCCACCTGGCATCCATTATTTCAGGTCTCTATCATACCTAGTGCTATCAGAATCCCAGTTCTGTAGTGGCATCTCCTGCCAGCAGCCCTGGTTTATGAAGACAGCCACCAGTGAGCTGCTAAATAATTCTAGTGCACGCTCACTAGCACATTCTCTGGGCCCTCCTGCAAAACTTGGCCAGTTGATGGGTTTTCTGGCCTTATGAAATATCTGTTCTAGCATGCCCACTTCTCAGAGCCTTTTGATTCCTTCCTTCTTGTTTGCCATGGCAGTTCTGCCATTTCTGCTTCACTTAGTGGAGGGCCATCACTTTTCTCAAGCTTCTAATAGCCATTCTTGCAGCATATTAGCCCCATCTCCAGGAACTCTGTCATGGTGTTAAATTCTAGATCACTAGAGAGTTTCTCATATCAATAGATGCTCCTTTATCCAGCTTTATGTTCCTCTCTCTTGATCCTGCATGCTCAGGGCCCAGACCCATGCAGGTACTCTGGGATCTGTGGTACTTATTAGCTAGATCCTGTCGCTCCTTGATGTAGTAGATACTTGGCAAATAGTCCCTCTCAGAACTTCGCAGGCCCAGAACCTTTGCAGTCAGGCTGTGCTGGGCTCTCACCCTTATTACTGGTTTTGTTGACAGTAGGGGTATGGTAAGGTGGGGGGAGATCCTGAGTGGGGACAAACATTGTCTTGTAAGGTACTTATTTCTCTTGTGATTTCTGCATAAGCTTCAAGCAAGGGAGAGGGCACTATTTTTTTAATAAGCAAGGGTTGGCCATTTATAGCTCAGCAGGTTTAGAGTGATTTAAGAGTTCAAGATTCTCAGTAGCATCTACTCAGGTATCCTAGACCCAATTCTCAGGGTCCCCTTGCTTCTGAACTAGAGTTCCAGACTCTGTGAAATCAACCTTCTTTGAAGCTCCACTATTCTTTGATTAAGTTCTGTACCTGATCCTTCACACTGTTTTTGTTTTGACTATAGATTAGTGTTTCCTTAAACGTTGCCTGGGATGTCCTCTGAGCTTCATAGTTTGCCTTGAATTGGTGGCTAATCACCATAAGACAGTCATTATCTTTGTTTAATGAATCTACGTGTTCAGTAACAGCCACTCAAGCCCACAATCCTTGTGGTTACTACTTCCTTCATTCCATCTAAGTGCACCACCTAACACTTCCCCTTCCATTGATAGCCCAACCATGTCCACGTTTTAACAACCACACCATACAGCATGCTAAGGACTCTTCACGGAGTTCTCATTGCCAGCCAGTTGGCCACTTATTCAGCCCCCAAATCCTATTTTAGAGTCCATTCCTAGGACCATTTTGGTTCCATTTTCTGGAAACAGATGCTGAAGTGGAAAATTGGTACATAATGTTTACTGGTACATACTCTCAAATGATAGAGTAAGCAAGGCAGAGCTAGGAAGAGAGAGGAGCTGACCCACAATGTTGTTGCAACTGAAGCCTTGGCTAATCCTATGGGGAGGCTTGGAGAAGGATTGGGCCTTTAGAGTGTCCCAAGGTGAGGCAAGGGGTCAGGCCTTTGAATCTCTGCATTGGACAGTCATTAGTCACATCCACTCCGAGTAAGGAAGATAATTGGGCAAGGCAGTTCTCTGCAGCCAAGGGCAATGCCCAGTAAGGAATGCAGATATGGGTTATCCTGGCTGATATTCCCAGCGCTAGGGCATGGGTCTGTCAGTCCTAAAGAGGGCATCTGGGTAGAGCACCACAGTATCCTCTACATCATGTAACCAACATCCCACTTAAGATATTAAAACATTTTCATCACCCCAGAAAGTTCCTAGTAGCCTTTGGAATCAACCTCCTTACCCCACTCCCAAAAGAAAACCATTGCTCTGATTTCTATTACTATAGATTATTTTTGTGAGTTTTAGAAATTCATATAAATGGAATCACAAAGAAAGTAGTCTGCTGTGTCTAGCACCCACAAGAGTTTTTAGATTTAATCACATTTTTGTGTATATCAGAAATGTTTTTATTGTTACTAATATTCCATTATATGAATATACCACAGATTGTTTATACATTAACCTACTGGTGGACATGTTTGCTGTTTTCAGTTTCCCGCTGTTAAGAATAAAACTGTTACGAACATGCTATTTTTTGCTTTCATTTCTTTTCTGTAAATACTTAGAAATGAAATGGTGGTCATGGGATAGGTGTACTCTTAACAGTAAAAAAATAAGTGCTAAACAGTTGCCCAAAGTGGTTATACCATTTGCCCTACAATCAGCAACATCTGTGAGTTCCATTTTTCCACGTCCAGTTGATACACTGTTGGTGCTGTCAGCCTTTTTAATTACAACTATTTGAGTGGCTATGAAGTGATAACACCTTGTGGTTTCTAAATTGCATTTTCCTGCTGAGTAATAATGTTGAGCACTCTGCATGCGTTTAAAGAGCATTTGTACGTTTAGAAAGGGTCTGTTCAAGCCTTTAGCTTATTTTTTATTGGGTTATCTTTTTATTACTGATTTGTAGGTGTGCTTTATATATTCTAGATGCAAGTTAGATATACATATTGTAAATATTTCTCTCAGTCTTTCTTTTCATTTTCTTTTTTTTAAATAAAATTATTTATTTTATTTATTTATTTTTGGCTGCGTTGGGTTTTCATTGCTGGGCACGGGCTTTCTCTAGTGGCGAGCGGGGGCTACTCTTTATTGCGGTGCACGGGCTTCTCATTGCAGTGGCTTCTCTTGTTGTGGAGCATGGGCTCTAGGTGCATGGGCTTCAGCAGTTGTGGCACGGGCTTCAGTAGTTGTGGCTCATGGGCTCTAGAGCGCAGGCTCAGTAGTTGTGGTGCACGGGCTTAGTTGCTCTGCAGCATGTGGGATCTTCCTGGACCAGGGCTCAAACCCGTGTCCCCTGCATTGGCAGGCAGATTCTTAACCACTGTGCCACAAGGGAAGCCCCTCATTTTCCCGATAGTGTCTTTTGATGAGCAGAAATTTTTAATTTTGACAAGCCCAATTTACTTATTTTTTTATGGTTAGTGCTTTTTGTATACTAAGAAATCTTTTACCTATCCCCAGGTATGAAGGTGTGAAGGTATTCTTAATTTTCTTCCAGAAGCTTTATTGCATTATTTTAAAAGTCAAGTCACTTTTGATGCCACATTGTGCTGTTCAAACATAAGAAATCTTTAGTAACAGTGAGTAGTGCAGAAAGTGGGAAGGAGGTGGCAATGGAGCAGGGAGCTGAGGCCAGCAGAAACAAAGTGGATGCCCAACCCAGACAATCAAAGTCTCCTGAGTGCCAGGGAAACCTGCTCCTCTCTGGCTGTAATCTCGAGGCTGCTCCTCTCCATTAGAGCTGGGGAGGTCAACTCTGCCTTTTAAAAAGGGGACCTGCAAATGGAATTAACACAGTGCCATGACCCCTGATGTGCAGCATGGTAGGCTCGGCCCGATTCGCCTCCAAGTGCACATCACACATTCACAGCTGAGAGCTTGCCTTTCCTGCCCTCTCACACCCATCACTTCCTGGCAATTCTGCAGCCTGCTCTCCCTGACAATGTTTTGATACGTTGGGCTCAGCCTCTACAAGAGCTCTAGCTCACTTTTGGTTCCTGAACACACTTATTTCAAGAAGGTCAGTTCGCTGTGACTTTGACGTCACCTCTTCTAGACTTTGAAGACTGAAACCAGGAGGTGCTGGTACTTTACTATACAGCTGTGACCCCCCAGTCCCCTGAGTCTCCACACTGGCCTTTTATATCTAAAGCCCTTTCAGAGGAAGATAAGGGAAGCATGTGCCCTGGAAACCAGGTCGTTGCTAGCCCTGCCCAAACCCTCTTCACAGAAAATCTGCCTGGCACCCAGTCCTCTGCTCTCTGGACCATGGTTTGTGTTCTGAGATACCCGAGCCACAACCGATTTGGTCAATTCGAGTCACATGACCCAGGACCACATGATCTGGAAGCACCAATCAGAGGCTGGCCAACAATCTCGCAGTGGCCTCATGCAAAGATAAGATCCTCCTATGATCAGATTCTTTCTCTTAAGAATTTGAACTCAAACACATGGGAAGAAATTTCCAGTATGCAGTCAAAGGTGAAGCAAGATGTAGCAAGACAAAGGTCACAGGGAGCAGTTATGTAGACAGAGCCAGAGGTACCACGAAAGGACACCAGGCCTAGATATGCATCTGGTCCAGATTCCACAAACAGGTTCCTGCTCAGGAATCTGTCAACCCACCATCAACCCCCACAGCTATGGGGTATCTTGTGAGGGTCTTTACTTTTATCACCAAACAAGTTTGGCCAAAACAGTGAGGGGAAGAGAGGAGCGGGGAGGGAGTGAGGTCAAGCAAAAGGAATAGAAGGAAAGTACGTAAGGTGGTTACCATTCACTCTTCAGTGTAAATATTTCCTTTAGAAATTGGGGGGTGGGGGCATGTTTAACAGTTACCTTACTCCATTTCCAGTGACACCCTCCCATCTCAACTTTCCTGTGAAGGTCAGTAAGGAGACATCTGCTATTCCTGTGATGAAGGTAAACACATTTTCAATAGGCTGGAGAATCTGTGCCAGTGAACAGCAGCTCCTGCCTTATCAGGCTTTTTTAAAGCCAACTCTTAAGTGCTTACTTCTAGAAGTGTGTTTGGGCAATAAGCACTCAAAGGAACTGAAATGTGACTTTTAAAAATGGCTGTCCCGCTGGGATTATGGGACACATAGAGCATTTTTGCAAAATTCTACAGTGTCAATCCTAGGAGTAAAGTGCTTTTGGTAAAAACCACTTATTAAGGGAGTGACATCCTGATAAAGGCAGTGGACATTTATGCCCACAGAGCAACACCCACAGAGAATGGGTATTTTCCAGATTGTGATAAGGGAACATAAATCACAGTTGCAGGCTTTGGACAGTCAGACTTCACACTCAGTTATGCGCATGAGCTGACCACAGGGACGTGGTCAGTGAGGTCTATTCACACACACACACACACACACACACACACACACACACACACACACACACAGACACACACACACACACACACCGTCCCCTGAAAATGGAGGCTATATTAGAGAGGCTCAGCAACAATTCGTTCATGGGAATTAGCTCTTCAGAACATAGCTCAGAACTCACTGGGGATGGAAGGCGGGGGAACGAGGCGTCAGCTGATCAGTGAGAAAACCACAGCAGCAATGGGCAAAGGAGTGTTCTATCACTTTCCTTTACATTGCAGAGAATTGGGACATTTTGTGCCCTGGTATAGGGCAAAATGAGGAGAAAGGCCAAATACTGAAAGTAAAGGTTGGTGTACGAAGGCCAGGGTAGACACTGGGACCCCACAGAGTCTTCTGTCTGTGTGGGGAAAGCATCCCATACTCACAGAAAGTTCGAGCTGGAAAAAACTTGAGCAACACTAGCCCAAGTACCTCCTTTAATATGTGAGGAAGATGAGGCACAGAGACCTTTATGCAAAATGATTGATTCTAGGTTTACTGGACAGAGATCATGAATAATGACATTCTATATACAGCACTGAACACATTAGGACAAATACGAATGACTTTTGTGGGTTCAGAGTGTGATGCACAGATAGCAACATCTGTGTCACAGGAAGCATCTTAGAAATGCAGAATTGTGGGCCCCAGCCCCGTGGCTGTCTCACAGCCTGTCTCACAACAGGGTCTCCAGGTGGTGCATTTGCACATAGTGCGAGAAGTGAGAAGTGCTGTCAACATGCCACTGACATGGCTCTTTCTCAAGAAAACAAAGTGCAAATTCCACCAGTTACAATTCAGCAATGAAGGAGACCTCCATGCTGGTTTTAAGTGTTGGCATTTGTATTCATTTTCTAGAGATGCTGTAACAAATTTAATGGCTTAAAACAACAGGAATTTATTCTCTCATAGTTCTAGAGACCAGAAGTCTGAAATGAAGGTGCCATCAGCGCCGCACTCCCTCCAAAGGCTCTACAGGGAGAATCCTTCCTTGCCTCTTCCAGCAATTCCTTGGTTTGTGGCTCCATCCCTCTAATCTTTGTCTCTGTCTTCACATGGCCTCTCCTCTGTGTCTCAAATCTCCCTTGGCCTTTGTGTAATGACACTTGTCATCGGACTTACGGCCCACATGGACAATCCAGGATGGTCTTATCTCCAAATCCCTAATTACACCTTTGAAGACCCTTTTTCCAAATATGATGATAGTTACAGGTTCTGGGTGGACATATGTTTGGGGGTCACCATTCAACTCATTACTGCATTATGGAGGTTAGTGAGGGGGACAGTCTACAAGATGCGTGGGCCTGTCCCAGGGGAAGAGAAAGGGCAGGATGCCACATTGTTGGAGGTGACCTTCAGCTCTTAGGGTCCCCTGATTTGTTTTAAATCATTCATCAAGGGTCCTCATGGGTTATAATTATCAGAGAGAAGCATAAAGAGAGAAGAGAGACACTCTTTTGCAGTCTCCCTAGGTCCTCGTTTGAGGAAGAGCATAGAAGACACTAATTCAGGTTATCCTGAGAGCACTGTGCTCTGGCAATGAGATTAGGCATTGCTGGCATTAGAAGTCAGTCTAAAATATATCTCTTTTCTGTCAGCAAAACATTCCCCTCTGGCCCTCTCCATCTATGGGCCTCCTCTTCCTTCCAGCCCCTGCCTCTTGTCTGCTGGGTGCTCATCCACTCCCAAGTGGGTCGGCTCCAGCCTCCAAGCAGGTCCTGCAGACAGCCTTACTCCCCCCTCCCTCCCCAGCCCAGCAGCCAAGGGCCCAGCCTGTCAGGTTGTCCAGACCCGCAGGTCTCCTCGCTAATTAGGAGCATTATCACTTTGTCAAGAAAAAACATGGACCCAGGAAAAGGCCTCTGTTAAGTGTCCTAGACATCAGGGATCCTGACTGCAGGCAACTGAACTCTGGCATCTGCTAGACAGAACTGAAAGCTTCAGAGCTGTCCCCAGTGCTGTGGAGAGAGAGCTGCAACTTCACTCTCCATTCAAAACCTCCCAAACCATGGCCAAGTGATGGCAATACCCACAGGACACAATTTTTTTAAATTGTGGCAACATATACATAACATAAATTTTAACCATGTTTTAGGGGACAGTTCAGTGGCATTAAGTACTTTCACATTATTGTGCAACCACAATCCCCAACCATCTCCAGAACTCTTGTGACAGATAAAAGAGACTTTAATATAGAAAGGGAACAACTGATGCCTTTCATTTAAAAAAATAAAATTACATATTGTATTTATTTTTCCAATGGACAATTTCTTTTTTCTATTTTACCAGTAAAAATATGAGAGAAGGAAGACTCATAAATGTTGGGACGTGTAATAACTCAAGTAATAGGGGTTCCCCAGGGGGCGATTCACGCATTCCTTCTTGGTGAGACAGAGACCTCTGGGGTAATGTTGCACCATAAGCAAGAGAGGTGTGACATCCACGTGGCCAGTGTTAGTGGTCAAGAGAGGGTATTGAGTCACAGACTTTGGGCCCTGGGGATACTAAAACCAGCTCCTTAGTGTCCCCATAAGGCATACTTCCCAGATTAGAGCACAAAGCTGGAAAATACAGCCCCTCCTGCTAGTCTGTCATGCTGTGTTAAGTGCACAACCAGACAAACCCAGGCATTTTGCTCTCTGGGATCCAGAACCTTCCAGGAGTTAGATTCTCAGAATCAGTGTAACCTTCTGTCTTCTTCTATTTCCTCATCCATAAAATAGACATGCATGTGCTTACCACCCACCCTGTCCTGGCCTTGTTATTATTCCAAATAAATCCAGAACACTAAAGTTTCTAATCATTCTCCCAGCACCGTGCTGAAAAGTAAAAAACTGACGTTATGAAATGATTCTTGAAGCACCTTTAGTGGCAGAGTCTGTCCCCAGAGTTCAAAAGGTAGAGAGACTCATGGGGTCTCTAAGCAATACTGTGACCATTTCAGGCTGAGTCCAAACTGTATCTTTAGAAGAGAGCTGCCTGGTTTGGGCAGCATCCAGTGGCCAACAGGGCTAACACCGTGAGGTGTGGCTGCTGGCACCTACTTTACTCCTTCAAAGTAAACTCCAAATCCAAGTTCCAGCGTGGAATTTTACCTAGAGGATGAGTAGTTGGTGGTCTCACTGGTGGTTGCCTTGAGTTATCAAGTTCCAAAAAACAAGGAAGCTGTGCAGGAAGGTCAATATTAGGCTTGGGAATCTCCTCTGCAAACCACTAATTAGTTCTTTCTTCCCGGGGGATCACAAAGGCATTTCCACCTGTCTGTCTCCCCAAGGCTCAAGTTTCTTAAGATAAACAGAAACCAGAAAGAAGAGGGTCCAAACTTTAGCCATGGAGGAATAAGACTGCTGCCCTGCAGCTCTGCTTACAAAGTGGTCCCACAGGTTACGGGCACTTTTTCCTCTGTGACTGTTTGGGAGCCTTAACTGAAGTCCCATCATTTGTATTTTCCATTTGTACTGTGCTTATGCATTTCTCTTTGCAGTGAAGAACCCAGTCTGTTCTCACATCACTGCTGCTCGCTGGAAAAAATAATGGCCATAATGACAATTATGGCTACCACTTATTGTCCATTTTCTATGCAGCCATCACTGTACTGAAGGCAGTACAGGCATCATCTCACCCAAGAACATGAGGCTAGATCCAAACTGCCTGCCCTGCACCGTAGTATCTGAGACAAAATTTGTGAGATTATGATGTGAGCTGACAGTGGGAAAAACTTAACAGTGTGTTTGAAAGCACTGATAATGGTCTGTGTGTTATCACTTGGAAAACCTGAATCAGGAAAGGGAGCAGTCTTTGGATGGCATGCTGTAAAATAACTCTACTCCAGAGTAGCCAACCTTGTGTTACGGCCACCCACCTGCTCCCCTCCACATTGGCCAATACACACACTGCTGTATCATCACTAAAACTCATGTTTTACTCCTCAGTTGACCCTGGAAGGCTACATTCTGTTTTGGTTTGCACTTTGGAGGAATGACCAAAACAAAACTAACCATTAAAAAACAGAAAGCAGCATGAAACGGAAGAAAGAGATAACTCACTGAAATCCCTCTCTGCCTCTGCTAGTTATGTGACTCTGGGCATGTGGCTTAACTCCCTGAACCTCAGTTCTTCATTGGAAAATAGTGATAAGAAAAATTAAATGAGACAATGCAACGGATAGGCACTTAACAAATAACTTAAAACACTCCATTTTAAAAATGGATTGTACTTCCATTTTCTTTGTAGAGCCTAGAACACATACTTACTTGTCCAAACAAGAAAACAAGATGATGCATTTTCTAAACACGATGGGAAGCCCTCATTTAACTTTTCATGAAAGCTATGAATCAGCAGTACACCCACTCATTTCTACCTCTTAAAAAAGTCTCCAAAGAGAAGACAGATTTTCTGGATCCCAGGAAAATGAACATGGCTTGCTTTTCAGTCAAGCACAGGCTAATCTCTTCGTGCTTTCCTCCGGCCTTGCCCGAACACTTGGCAGGGAGACTGTCAAGGGGTTGGTTTGTGTAGATTCTATAAACATATCTCCTGTAACCTTACTACTCTGAAATGCTGGGCTTCACATCAGGCTTTTCTGTGGCAGCCCTGCTGCCCCTATGGCCACAGCCCTCCTGCCTGGCAGCTGCAGAAAGAACATTCCCCATAGTTAAGGCCCAACAAGATTCAACTTTTACCATCAGGGTCTGGGCCTACCCTGTGTGATTGCTTTGGAGCCAGCCTCAAAGGTTTGCTTGGCTGGCTAGGGAGGAATTTTTACAATTAAAAAGAAAAAATGTTGTCCAAGACAAATTCTGTAGGGTCCTGAGGGAGTCCCGAGGGTAGCTAATTGGAAAAACCATTTGCCCCCTTCACTGTCCCTCCCCCCACGGCCTCCCCAGCCTTATCCAGAGCAGCCACCCTATCTGGAAATGGCGACCATGGAAAATGTACCCTGGCGACTTGGTGTGAAAGATAGGCAAGGCTCCTAAAAAATCTTCTCGGAGGCTTATCACCTTCTTCTGGCTCCACAGCAGGCTCAGCCTCTGGGGCTGGAGGAAACTGCCTGTCTGTGAGCCTAGACAGGGTCTCATCAACAACTGATAAGGCCCTCTGTGAACGAGCAGGCGCTGTGGGGCTCGCTCGCCTCTCAAATGCCAGAGACATTTGTAGGAAAATATACAGGGTCCAATGACCTCCCGTGAAGGAGGCCGGGCAAGCCTGCCATGTCAGCCGTGAAGCAGAGTTGCCCTACCCCCATCTGGGAAAGGAGAAAACCTAAAGGTCACTCCACAGGCCAGGGGACAAACGTTTGGTGGTCAGCTGGGACATCCGTGCACTGGCAACACTGATATACCTGATGAATTTATCACAAAATAAGCTCCAATCTATTCAGACTCTGAACAACCAAAGAGCTCCTATAACTGGAATTTCTGCAACCCTGTATATGAAGACAAAGAACATTAAAATGATGTGCTCTCATATTGTAAGACCTTGAGGTCCCTTCCACATGGAACCACTGAGTTCAACAAGGCACAGCACTGGAAAGGAAGAAATCAGATTTTATACCCCAACTCTGCCCTCTAACTATCCATGTAACACTAGATAAATCAGGTTCCCCAGGAAAATGCAAATATTTACTCAGACTGGTTCTCATTATGTGAAAGACATTTATAAATAAATGGTACAACACTATATAAATAAAGGATTACTCCATTAAATATAAAATAGACTATTTTCAGCAGTGAGTGCACTTGTACACCCGGATCCTTTGAAAACTGCCAATTCCTATGCAGCATGGTGAATTCAGTTAATCAAATGCATACCAAGTTCCTTGCACTGTGGAAAATAACACAGTAGAAGAAAAGACACAGCTCTCATACAAAGAACTATAATGTCAGGCATATGCTATAATAAAAGAGTGAACATACTGTAATGGCAGGAAGATTACTGACAAAGTCTCTCAGACAAAGTATAATCTGAGTAGAACCAAATGATGGGATGGCTTTGACCAGACACAGCAGTTGAGGAGAAATCAACAGCAAAAACCAAACAACAGGACAGATGCACTGGGAGAGGGTGATAGCAGGAAGCAGGCTGGTGGGGCTGCACTGAGAGGGGTAATGAAGATACTGGGGTGGGTGGCGGTGGGCAGGGGCCGTAAGGAGGGGTGTTCAACGCCAGGCTGAGGAGCTCCGATTGTATTATGTAGGCATGGAGAGCAACTGTAGGTATGTGAGGTGAGTCATGCTGAGGAAGCGGACTGTGGCAGGAGACACAGGACAGACGGGAGGTGGGAAGAACCACAGGCGCTAGATGGAGGGTGTCAGCTGAGGGGAAGGCAGGGGCTGCTCAGAAGAGGCTTTTGCTGTATGTTGAGTCTCTGATAATCCAAACATGTGCCATTCTCCTTCCTTTCTGGATAAGTAGGGGGTCACTCTACTGAATGGGCATTTTTTGCCTGGGCATTTCCTCAGGCTCAGCTGCAGTGTTAGGTCTCTCTCTCCTGTTCCGGGTCAAATTGATTTCCTAGCCTCTGATTCTACACCAAAGCTTCACACTGGTCAGAGGGGGGAAATAGGTCAAAGAATATACAAGAAAAAGAAGAATAAAAATGGAGAACGATAAACAACTGTTTACGATTTTTATTATCACAAACAAAGTTTAGAAAACAATTCAAGTAGAAAAATGAAAACCACATGTATCTAGAGATATTTACTTTGGTAGATACCCTTCCAGTACTTTCTATATGTGTGTGTGGAGGGCGGGGAGGACCATTATAGTACTGTTTATATACTATTACCATTACAATTACTAATATAACTACTGTACTATTGCTTGTACTATTTAGTACTGTCTAGAGAATGGCACATATTGAGACTTAATCAATATTTATTAAAGTAATAAATGACCATGAATGACTTAAGACATTGTTTTATAAACTGATTTTTCATTAATTACACTGTATATTGTAAACACCTTCCCATGTATTAAAACAATCTTTTGATAACTACATGATATTCTTCAATATATACAGAATGCTGAACTTCACCAAACCTCATATGGGTGGGCACTTATTTTAAATAAAGCTTCAATGAACGTTCTTACAGTTAAAGATGGACATTCGTCATAATACCTTAGGAAAAAAAAATACCAGAAGGAGTTTTGCTGGATCAAAGAGTGTGCTTATTTTCAAGACTTTTGATCTCCACTACTGGCTTTGGATATCCCCTAATGAATTACCCTGTAAACACCTTATGTCAGTTCACGCCCCCGTCTGCAGTAGATGCAGATTCATTTCCCCAACCAGGCAGTCTGACCGTTGAGGTTATCTTTCCCTTCATCTTTGCCCATTTGATGGGGGAAAAGTTATCCCATCCTAACTTTCCATTTCTTTGATTACTTAATGACTATGAATTTATTTTACTTTTTTTGCCTTTAGTTATACTTTGGGGTGGGGGAGGGATTTCTTGCTCCTATCTTCTAACTCTTCTTTGAAGTTCTTCTTTATTTGTGAAGAATTACAGGCATTAAGAATATTAACCCTTTGTGGGAAATATTGCAAATGCTTTCTTTCAGTTTGTCATTTTGTGTGTGTGTGTGTTTTCAGCTGTACCATTTAAAATACTTATAAAATGAATCCATTTTCTTTCCTTTATGATTTCTGCCCATAGCATCATGTTTTAAAAAGCCTTTGCTGGGCTTCCCTGATGGCGCAGTGGTTAAGAATCCGCCTGACAATGCAGGGGACAAGGGTTTGAGCCCTGGTCCGGGAAGATCCCACATGCTGCAGAACAACTAAGCCTGTGCACCACAACTAATGAGCCTGCACTCTAGAGCCCGCAAGCCACAACTACTGAGCCCACATGCTGCAACTACTGAAGCCCACGCGCCTAGAGCCCATGCTCTGCAACAAGAGAAGCCACTGCAATAAGCCTGCGCATTGCAATGAAGAGTAGCCCCCGCCCGCCGCAACTACAACTAGAGAAAGCCCACGCGCGGCAACGAAGACCCAATGCAGACAAAAATAAATAAAAAAATTTATTTAAAAAAAAGAAAAAAAAGGCTTCGCCACTCCAAGATTAAATATACTTGTAATCATGATATTTATCTATATTTTCTGATATTTCACAGCTCAAAGCCATCTGAAAATTATTTTGGTTAGATTTTTTTTGAGCTCCAGCTTCATTTCTTCCAGCTGGTTAGGTATTTGCCCCAAGATCATTTATTAAATAATCTATCCTTTATCTCTTGATTTGAAATGTCATTTTTATCAAATCTCGGTATTTAATTCCAGTAATTGGTGTGACTGTCTCTTTAGGTACCAGTATTGTATTGTTTTACTTATTGTAACTTTACAACATTTCTTCACATCTCTTAAGGCAAGTCCTCCTTCGTTATTCTTTTTCTAAATTTTCTTTGTTAGTCTCCCTTGTTTATTCCTCCACATGAATTTTAAAATAATTTTGATGTATTCTCAAAAAATGATGATATTGGAATTTTTATTGGAATTGTACCTCATTTACAAATTAAATAAAGAATTGACATCACTACAGTACCGAGCTTCTGCGAGAGAACTTGGCTTACATTTCCATTTACCCAAATTTGCTTTTATGTTCCTGAGTAACGCAGTGAAGTGTGTTACACATAGATACCACCCAGTTCTTGTTCATGTTATTTCTAAGTGTTTTATGTTTTCAATTGCCAAATGGGACTTTTCCTACTATATTTTCCAACTCATTATCACTGTTATATAGGAAAGCCATTATTTTATCTCCCTGTTACCTGATAAATTCTATTATTAATTCAAATAAATTTTCAACAGATTCCTCTGGATTTCCTCAGTATGACAATTTGTACTGCATCAAGTTGGTTAAGCAGGAACCGTGTTGTCCACGAGCCTCTTCTCTGCATTGTTCTGAGTTAGAGTTAGCCAAAAGGGGAATATGGACAACGTTTGGACATGGAGGTGAAGCAGCAGCTGTTATTCTCTGACGGTCGTTCACAGTGAGTGTCAGGCAGATATGGGATCACCACGAACCCCAAAGGCCCGTAGACACTTAGCAGCAGGTGCTAAGAGGTAATAGCTACACAGAGACAGCCTTCCATAGACCTCCCTGTGCTTCACTTTGGTGGCTGGAAGTGCTCGGCCTCTTGGATTGACTGGTTTGTTGACTCTTTGATCCTTCAACTTCCCTCCTGAGCTTTCACTTCCCCAATTCCTTCCACAATTGTGTAAGGTGCAACTCTTGTAATAAATCTCTTCTATAGGACACCCAGCTACATTTGAATTTCAGAGAAAAAAATTTTAGCCTAAGTATGTTCCAAATATTGAATGGGATGTACTTACACAAAAAATTATTTGTTGTTTCTCTGAAATACAAATTTAACTGGAATTTAACACACGTACACTTTTTTCCCCTTTTAAATTTGTCAGTCTTACCTTAAAGTTTACCTAGTTCAGTCTCTTCAATTTACAGAGAACAAAACTTCAACCCAAGGCTGGTAATAGAACTTGGCTAAGGTTACCCATCCTTTAGTGGCGGAACCTTGGAAGAGTCCAAGAGGCCTGACCTCTAGCCCGCGATGTTTTTTTGTTTGTTTTCCCCATTGCATTGATGAGAAAGCTGATATCAGAACTGGAAATTTGCTCTCCTCATCACAACTGCACAATTGGCAACAGAGAATTTGTTTAGTGGACTTAATAGCATATTTGGAGATGGTTCTCACATAGGCAATCTGTGTGGCAATCCAGAGTAAGTTTGTTGGACAAAGATTTTGAACTTTGGTTTTATATGTGTATCAACTATATTTGCTTGGGACCTCAACTGCCAGAATCTCTGACTGAGACTAGAAGTTTGGCTACAAGCTCCTTGTCTTAACAAAGGGTTGCCAAAGGGAACTGTGAAAGGGCAGAGGCCCTCTCTTGAAGGCATGAGTGTTTTGATTAAGCCTTGCATTTCTGTTAGCATTGGTTACCTGCAGGAGAATAAGACTCCAGGAGAAGGAAGGAAGGAAAGGGGGGAGGGGAGGAAGGGAAAAGTGGGTTACTAAATGGGATATTAGATGAAGAGCTGAATTTACTAAGATGAAAATAACAAATACAGGTTTCTCCAGCTATCCAAAAGTAGAGTGTTCCTAAGAAACTTTCATAAAGCAGAAATGACATAAAGCAAAGAAGCATTTTTCTTTTTTATAAAAGAGAAAATTTCTTCTGGGTGGCAAAAACAGGTACTGATGATGGTTTTCATAAGAGTGAAGTGGCATATAGCTAACTTTCAAATAGTAGGGGATCCCTGTGTAAGGTTCTTTTTTTGATAGTAGCCTCTTAAGAGAAGTGAGGAGATTTGCTGTCCTCATCACAAATGCACAATTGGTGACAGAGAATTAATTAAGGATCAAGGAATAGGGGTAAATAAAAATAAGAATTCTGGTGCTAAGACCCTCCTTGTGGAGCTGAGGCTGAGCAGGTCACTTTGCATGCTTCCCTCCCACACAGATGCACACATACATCCTACCCTTATATAGTTGAAACTATTTTATTTTATTTTTTTAACAACTTTATTGGAGCATAATTGCTTTACAATGGTGTGCTAGTTTCTGCTGAATAACAAAGTGAGTCAGCTATATGTATACATATATCTCCATATCCACTCCCTTTTGTGTCTCCCTCCCACCCTCCCTATCCCACCCCTCTAGGTAGTCACAAAGCATCAAGCTGATCTCCCTGCTACTGGGCTGCTTCCCACTAGCTTTCTATTTTACGTTTGGTAATGTATATATGTCCACGCCACTCTCTCACTTCGTCCCAGCTTACCCTTCCCCCTCCCCGTGTCCTCAAGTCCATTCTCTACGTCTGTGTCTTTATTCCTGTCCTGCCCCTAGGTTCTTCAGAAGCTTTTTTTTTTTAGATTCCATATATATGTGTTAGCATATGGTATTTGCTTTTCTCTTTCTGACTTACCTCACTCTGTATGACAGACTCTAGGTCCATCCACCTCACTACAAATAACTCAGTTTCCTTTCTTTTTATGGCTGAGTAATATTCCAGTGTATATACGTGCCACATCTTCTTGAAACTATTTTAAAATAGTTAAGAGTAATCATGAAAAGGAAGTATGAATTATAAGGTGTATGTGGAAAAGAGGGTTGCTGTCTCATATCCCACTTTATGAAATACTAAGAATAATAACGATAATTATTATTAACTAGGCATCAGGAACTCTGACATACATCAACCCAGCTATGGAACACTGCCTTTGTTCCTTGATTTCTCCTAAATGAACACAATGGGAAGTGGTATAAAGTAAGCATTTACTGATACTAACATTTTGGGGGTCACCATGAGGAAAGATTATATCAAAATAAAGTTGGTCCTCTTTTGATGTTTCTACATTTGTGAATTCACTTACTTGATAAAATTTTTTTGTAATCCCCCAAATCAATACTCACAGTGCTTTCATGGTTATTCATGGACATGAGCAGAGTGGAAAAATATTTGACTTACCCGACATGCACAGTCTCAGCTGAGGTGAGAACAAGGCAACACTCTGTCTTCTGGTTTCAACTCATACTGTAACTGAGAGTCCTTTTTGCAGCCTATTTATTGCCACTTTTCCACATTTTTGTGCTTTTTGTTGGTGGTTTCACTGTTTAAAGTGCCCCTCAAGCATAGTGTTGAAGTGCTGTCTAGTGTTCCTAAGTGCAAGAGACTCTGATGTGCCTTACAGAGGCAATGTGTGTGTTAGATGAGCTTCTTTCAACCACAAGTTATAGTGCTATTGGCCATGAGTTCAATGTTAATGAATCAAAAATATATTAAAAGGTGCCTTTAAACAGAAACACATGAAACAAGGTTATGTACTGACAGTTGATGAAAATGTTGTGACCAGAGGTTCACAGGAACCTAAACTTGTACCTTCCCTAGGAACAATGAATGGGTCAGAATTCATTCAAGGTTTGCGGTAAGACTAAGACAGAATCGACTGTATGACAACTTAAGAGTAGCTTTTAAACAATTCAGTTATTAAAAGTATCTCCATCATAACTACCATGGGGAACTCTGCATGACTGTCTTTTCTCCTGAGCTTTCAACCTCCAGCTATTTTCTTAGGCTGTCTTTCTCCAGTCTTTTGTCATCTTACCCCCCATTCCCTATTCTGGGACCTGCTATCCTCCTTCTGGAGATTGCTCTGGAAGCCCAACCGTGGACTTAGGAGGCAGAGCAGCTCTATGGGGTCTTTTTACAACAAGATGGTCCATTAAGGCACTGCACAAAACAAAAACAGATTTCCCCCTGACAAATTCTGCCAATTTTGAAATTAACCTTTTTTCCCTCCGAAACACACACACGCTTACAGGCATTTT
This sequence comes from Tursiops truncatus, assembly GCF_011762595.2. NCBI lineage: Eukaryota > Metazoa > Chordata > Mammalia > Artiodactyla > Delphinidae > Tursiops > Tursiops truncatus. The sequence continues at coordinate 63,638,321 of NC_047042.1, read as the reverse complement.
CTGATGCTTACTTGATGAGCCAATTGATGGTACTGTAGGCACAACTGTATCTGGGGTTTAGCTTGGAAATAAACTTTCAAGAGACACATTGGGCCACCTTTGTATTTCTGCCAGTGAGGAGAGTAAAGGCAGTGCTGGTGGTAAGAACCAGAGAGTCTTAATTTTCACATCAACACCTATTTTTAAAGGAGGCAGATGAAGGTGATTTAGACAAGTTTCAACTCCATTTTGCCCTAAGCAAGCCAGGGGAGGAGCTGACTGGATAATTTTTTTGTTTTTCTGAACTAGTCTTGCCATCTAAGAAAAAGTTGACAGTCCCCTATCAGTGCCCCTTTATGTCATCACCAAATCACTCCTGCCCCCATAAGAAAAACTTAAGCAGGAGTCCAATCTGCTGTACAGACATGACCTCACAGGGTCTCAGATATAGGGCCTCATTTTATGTTAAGTGATATTTTTTTCCTTTTTTGTCTTGCCACATGAGAAATCTGCTTTTAGAATGCATGGGAGAGGACTGTCTGCTACTTCTTATTAGTGTAACTTCTAAGAGACCTGAGAAAACATGATTACAGCCATTGTTCAAACAAAGAAAAACATCAGACTTAAAAACAGTAAATGCAATGACTTAGACCATGTTAACTGCTTTAAAAAAAGGGTCAAAAGAGGGTGAGGAGAATTGATCGGTAAGCTGGCTGCTAAAACATTTTAAATGAAAAACGTATCTATCTATCTATCTAGCCTATGGCTTCCTGATTTTTTTTTTAATTGAGCATTTCTCTTCCTCTGGTTCTGTAGCTTATGGAGTTTCCCCAACTATTTATTCTCAGTTATGAAGGGGAAAAGTTTGGGATTGGTTAAGGTCAATGTGTAAAACAGGATTATTGTAGATGATAAATCAAAAGTCTGAGTTTTTCCAACATTTTGCAGTAATCTTTCTTAGGAAGAAAATACACATTTTTCTACAACTTGTTTATCAGTTTTTATTTTGAAAATAAATTCTCTGCCATTTAAGAATTGCAAAAAATTCCTATGGGAAGAACCAGACTAGAAATAGATTGTGCTGGACTTGGAGCTCAGCAAGCACTGTGAAAGATAGTGTAATAGGATACATAAGGGTTTGCTAATTGGACTGGGAATTCATGAGGGAGAGCAGCTGATAACTCTGAAGTGATCTGGGATAGAATAACATGTCAGAATTAGAATAAAATGAAAAAATGAGTCAGCATAAAATGATTTTGGAGATCATCTGTTGTGAATATACTTAGATGGGATGCTATTTTTGGCAACAGTTGCAATTATTTTACTTTAATAAATATTTATAAATTGTTTCAAAATCCTTTATCAACTGTCTGTAGTGAGTGCACAGTGTGAGTAGTTAGTTTTGGCATATTTACGTATAAGAGTGTGTAGAAGGAGGTGAATATGATAAGAAAAAACAGCAATGTGTATTCATTCAAAATAAATGTCCTAGATTCTGGCTGGATTTTAAAATAAATTCTAATACTTTAAAAATACACTAGAAATGGCGTTCTAGCTCAAAATGGCATTGGCTGGTAGCTCTGTGTTTAATAGTGTCCAACTCCTCAATAAATTAAATAGGAATACCAAAAAAGTGATGAAATATAAAATGATACTTCATTTTTTACCACCACTGATTCAGAGACTCCAGTATGTACCACCCAGAAAATTGGGCATAAGTTTTTCCTTCAATGACTGAACACATCTGCCTACAAACTCCTCTGCTGTTTCACATCTTCGTACAGTCAAAGAGCAAAAGCCAGATATCAATTGTGTGGAAAATACAGGTAGGAAGCTTTCATTTAAGCATCGTACATGGGATAGGTAACCATCATGAGAAACCATTATAGATATGCACAGACATAGGATGAAAGTTGACAGACATGGGAATGATGCATGTTCATGCATTCCATCAGTACCAGACAAGTGAACGTCAGACACAGGGAAAGATGTCATCTGAATGGAAAAGAGACACATTAGTTGTAAGCTACGAATTAGACTGGAAACTATGCACATCAATTAGCCTGCAGTTGTCGATCTGAAAAGGGACTTAGACCATCACATAAACAGGGTAAGAGGAGGGCCAAGGTTAATTCACATACCCAATGTCTAGAAAGATTTCACCTTCCTCATGATTAATTCATTAAACAAATGTCCACTGAATCCCTATTGTATGCCAGGCCCTGTTCTAGACAGTGACTGAATAAGAGAAGAAAACCAACAGAAGTTTACTTTTTTGAAAGTACTGCAAAACTGAGGAAAAATAATAACGTAATAAAGATTCAGAACAAAAGCATAAATGTAGGAAATGTCTACTGTAAGATTCAGAATAAAATTTCAGAAAACAAATTGGTATATACAGAAGAGTACAACAGGAAATAACCTTAATAAATATGAGTAAATCTATTCAAAAAAGTCTAAAATCAAGAGAATAAGAGGTAACAAAATAAGAAGGTGTTACATTGCAGATAAATAACTAAAAAACAAAAACTTTTGGAAGTCAGTAGAAATACAGAATAAGGAATGGCAAATCACCATTTGAATAACAAGTAGTATTTACAATTGAGAGACCAGAATTATTACTTAACCAAAAAAGCTACGTAAAGCAATAATTATCTAATAACTTTTCTGAGCTGAAGAAAGACCTGGAGATTAAATGAACTGACTAAACTCCAGGTAAAAATTATTGGAAATTGGCCTACTTCTTGGAAAAATTTAAACTACAAAAATAAATTTAAAATGTCATTAGCAGGAGGGAAAATCCGTTTCTTATAACAATGCAAACAAGGGTAGCCTCAGATACCTCTATATTTCTACTTCTAGATGACAGTGAAGCCACATCTATAGATTTTGAAGAGAAAATGTTATAACCTAAGAATTTTATACCTAGGTAAGCTGGCTTTCATGTATGACCAACAGAGAGAAATTTTCAGGGAAACAGGGCTTTAAAAAAGTTTTATGACAGGGCTTCCCTGGTGGCGCAGTGGTTGAGAGTCCACCTGCAGATGCAGGGGACATGGGTTTGTGCCCCGGTCTGGGAATATCCCACATGCCGCAGAGCGGCTGGGCCTGTGAACCATGGCCGCTGAGCCCGTGCATCCGGAGCCTATGCTCCACAATGGGAGAGGCCACAACAGTGAGAGGCCCGCGTACCACACAAAAATAAATTTTTTTTTAAATAAATAAATAAAAGTTTTATGACATATGTGGTATTTTCTTTGAAAATAATTAGTTGAAGACATATTACAACCATTTGAATTGAAACAAAATTAAGTGATTAATTATTGAGATGTAATAGTATAAAAATTAAAATACAGATGTCCAAGTAGAGGAAAGGAAACAATAAACACAAGAGCAGAAATTAATAAAACTGAAAAGAGAAAAGCAATAGAGAACATTAACAAAACCAAAAGCTGATTCATTGTAAAAAGAATTATGAAGGTAAAACTATGAACAGATTGACAAAAAGGAAAAAATACAGAAGACAATAATTACTAACATCAGAAATGAAAGAGGGAATATCAATACAGACCCCACAGACATTAAAAGAATAATATGGAAATACTACAAGAACCCTATGAATAAAAGTCCAACAGCTTAGACAAAATGGTCAAATTCCTTAAAAGCCACAACCTACCAAAATTCATCCACAAAGAAATAGAGAATCTTACTAGTCCTATGTCTCTTGAAGAAATTGAAAATTTAGTTTAAACCCTCCCCAAAAAGAAAGCTCCCAGTCCACATAGTTTCATTGGTAAATTCTAACAAACATTTAAATAAATATTAGCAGAAGTTCTACACAATGTCTTCTAGAAGATAGGAGAGGGGAAAATACTTTCCGAGTCCTCTCATGCAGCCAGCATTAACCTGATACCAAACAAGACAAACATAGCACAAGAAAAGAAAACTAAGGCCATACATATATCCTTACAAATAGAGATAAAAGTCCTTAAGAAAACATTATCAAATCAATTCCAGCAATCAATAAAAGAACCAATATATCACCAAAAAATGGGTTTTATTGCAGAAACACTAGGCTGTTTCAACGTTTAAAAATAAATCAATATAATCTACCATATTAACTGACTAAACAAAAAACCACATGATCATATATCAACTGCTGCAGAAAAAGCATTTGACGAAATTCAACGCAAAGAAGATCCTAGGACTAATAAGTGAGTTTATTAGCAAGATCACAGGATACAAGGTCAACATACAAGAATCAATTGTATTTCTATATATTAGCAATCAACAACAATTGGAAACTGAAAAAAATTAAATACTATTTAAAGCTTGAAAAAAAGAGAAAACTTAGGCATAAAACCAAAACAAACAAACAAAAAAACCCAACTAAAACCATGTTCAGGATCTGTATCTTGAAAACTACAAAATCTGATGAAATATCAAGGAACACCTAAATAAATGAAGATACATTCCATATTCATGAATTGGAACACTCAACACAGTTAAGATATAAATTTTCCCCAAATTGATCTATAGATTTAATTCAATTGCAATCAAAATCCCAGCAGGATTTTTGAAGATATAGACAGGCTGACTCTAAAATTTATATGGAAAAGCAAATGAACTGGAATAGCCAAAACAATTTTGAAAAAGAAGAGTAAAGTTGGAGGACTCAAACAGAAAGAGACCCACATAAATATGGTCAACCTATTTTTTTTTTTTTTTTTTTTTTGCGGTACGCGGGCCTCTCACTGTTGTGGCCTCTCGCGTTGTGGAGCACAGGCTCCGGACGTGCAGGTTCAGCGGCCATGGCTCACGGGCCTAGCCCGCGGCATGTGGGATCTTCCCGGACCGGGGCACGAACCCGTGTCCCCTGCATCGGCAGGCGGACTCTCAACCACTGCGCCACCAGGGAAGCCCCGGTCAACCTATTTTTGATAACTAATAGTCCTTTAAAAAATGCTGTTGAAACAATTGAACAGTCATATGCAAAAAAAAAGAAGAGAAAAAAAAAAAAGAAACTCAAATTTTACCTCACATCTTATAACATTAACTCAACTAATCACAGCTCTAAATATAAAATTTTGTAAAACCATAGAACTTTTAGAAGAAAACACAGGAGAAAATTTTTGTGACTTTGGGTTAAGCAAAGAGTTCTTGCATATAATACCAACAGCATGATATGCAAAAAATATTTTAATGATAAACTAGACTTAATTAAAATTAACAGGTTTTCCTAATTAAAATTAAAAGATTTTCTTCTGCATAAAACACTCAATGGAATTAAAATAAATACTTGCAAAATATTTGCAAGCCATATTTCTGACATAGGACTTGTACCCAGAATATATAAAGAACTCTCAAAACTCAACAATAAGAAAATAACAATTCAATTTTTTAAAAATGGTCCAGGGCTTCCCTGGTGGTGCAGTGGTTGAGAGTCCGCCTGCCAATGCAGGGGACATGGGTTCGTGCCCCGGTCCGGGAAGATCCCACATGCCGCGGAGCGGCTGGGCCCGTGAGCCATGGCCGCTGAGCCTGCGCATCCGGAGCCTGTGCTCCTCAACGGGAGAGGCCACAACAGTGAGAGGCCCACGTACAGCAAAAAAAAAAAAAAAAAAAAAATGGTCCAAAGATTTGAACAGACATTTCGCCGAAGAAGATATCTGGATGGCAAATAAACACATTAAGATACTTAACATCATTAGCCATTAGAAACATGCAAATTAAAACCACAATGAGACACTTCTATATACCTATCAGAATAGCTAAAAAAAATTCTGACAATACCAGATGCTGACAGTCAGAGAGTAACAGAACTCTCATTCTTTGCTGGTGGGTCATCAAACTTTTTCAGTAAAGAGCCAGATAGGAAACTGAACATTTCCTGCCAAGAGGCAACATAGAGGATATTATGTAGGTACTGATAGATCAACCATTTAGAAATGTAAAAACCAGTATTAGTTCATGGGTCATACAAAAATAGATGGTGGCCAGATTAGGGCTATGGACCATAGTTTGCCAACCCCTGTTCTACAACATAGCCAGTGCAAGAAGAAAACACACACACACACATACACACACAAATTGAAAGAAGGAGGACAAATTATAATTATTTCTGATGATATAATTGTCTTTCAGGCAAACTCAAGGCATTAACTATTCAACTTGGAGAATTCAGGAAAACGGGTAATTATAAAATGCCCACAAATTATAAAATACCAATAAACATGGACCTAGATCCATTTAAAGCCAGTGGTTCTCATCTGGTAAAGTAGATCTTCTGGGAGAATTTTTAAATGCAGATTTTGGGGCTCCCACCCCAGATTTTCTAATTCAAGAGTCCTGAGTCAAGGTCCAAGGATCTATATTAAAAACAAGCTCTCCAGTTGATCCTAACATAAGTAGTCCACGAACCATACTTTAAGACGTTCTGTTTTAATTCTTCACATTAATCTCTTCTAAATTGAAGTTTGTTAACCTTTTGGGACTCTCAAATACCTGTGAGAATTTTATAAAGATTCATACAGGGACTTCCCTGGTGGTGCAGTGGTTAAGAATCCGCCGGGAAGATCCCACGTGCCTCAGAGCAACTAAGCCCCTGAGCCACAACTACTGAGCCTGTGCTCTAGAGCCCGTGAGCCACAACTACTGAAGCCCGCGTGCCTAGAGCCCGTGCTCCTCAAGAAGAGAAGCCACCGCAATGAGAAGCCCGCACACCGCAATGAACAGTAGCCCCTGCTCGCTGCAACTAGAGAAAGCCCGCACGCAGCAACAAAGACCCAACACAGCCAAAAATAAATAAATAAATAAAAAATTTTTTAACAGATTCATACAATATAAAATGGACACTGCCCCACCCCACCCCCACACTCCCCTGTAAATCCACATATATACCAAGGAGTGAAAGAAAAGTCTCCTATTGCAATGGGATGGGGGACAGATAGGTTTTAGTATGGCTTCACTTGAATAAGGGACTTGGGCTACAATACTGGGTTACACTTGCTTGAATTTTGAGAAACAATTAGGAGAAATATTGGAGGGCAGTGAAGTGTAAACAGAGAACTAGCCCACAGGAGTAGATTTTAAGTCTTTTTGTGCAGACCATTTTGGGTCTTCAAAGGCAGCTTTCTCCACCTTCCCTCAATACCCACCCCCTCCTACCACCACTACCACCATTCACAACCACAGTATATCTGTCCATCTTGTATCTTGCAGTTATCATCCCCAGCTTTATGTACCTAAGGGCATGTTCAGCCTTGAGCAGAAGGTCCAAGAAGAGGAGGAAGTGACAAATACAACTGGAAATCTTACTTGGGGGCAGAAAGTCAGGGAAAAGTTTAGAACTTTATCCTAAAAATAATGGGTAACAGTTAAATGATGGGGAAATTGGGGAGAGTAAAATGACAAAAGGAGAGTTTTCATGTCAATATAATGTCTTTCTAAATGAGTAAAGGGACATTTGCATGTTTTTTATTATTTTCACTTAAGACTTCGTTCACATAATCTCACAGTTGACTGAACACTCCCCTCTGACCTCTTCCTCCTCAGGGACCAACTCAGGTTTAATAGAAGCTTTTGTCTCTATCTCTGGCTTTGACAGCTGGGAGATTAGCAGCAACTTGGCTAATTAGTATTTAACTGTTTGCTAATGTTCCAGTGGGTCTGTCGATCACAATCTAGTTTAAAATGGATTCAAAGTTTTCAAAATCTTGAAAAAGGATGCTGTGTCAGAACTGATTCAATTTCTTGAAAGGATTCAAGCAAGAATCAGATTTACATTTATGATCTTTTCAGTCACATTCCCTAACAAAACCATGTTTTGAATTGGAAATATGCCACAGTCCTCTTTAGGTGCAGGGGCTATGGAATGAGAGTAAAGAATGAATTGAAGGGTCTCCATGGAGACATGAGCTCTCATGGGTCTCCACAGAAAGCAGTCCTGCAATGACATGCTCTCATATGCTTCCCGGGGGGCTTAGGAGACACATGAGGAGATAAGCCTCAGTATGTGATATTTAGCCCCTGAAGTTTACTAAAAGGTACCATTCAACTTGATGCCTACTTTTATTCATTTGGGCAGTCATTCAAAAAAAATTTCCTTCTTATGTGCTAGGCAGTGAACTAATGGTGAGGATACAGAGATGGAAAGATCTGGCCTCTAAAGAAGCTGACATTTTAGAAGGGAGACAGGCGTGTAGACAATTACCACGCTATATGCAACACGATGTCTTAATAAGGCATAGCATGGAGCAGTAGGGGCACAGAAGAAGGAAGACCTATGTCATGAGACATTTGCTTAAGAAAGACTTCAGAGGAGGTAGCACTTTGACTAGGTCTTAAAGGATGAGTAGGAGATTCCCAGAGGAAAAGTAGGGCAGAGAATTCTAGGCAGAGGGAACAGCATTTTTAAAAGCATAAAACAAAATGTAAGGCAAAAGGCAATGGTTAGATCATGGGCATTTCATATGCCATGTTAAGGAATTTAGACTTTAGTCTTTAGAGCAATATGCTCTAAAGTCAAGACATGCCAATTGACTAGCTGTGTGAGCTTAAGTTAATTACTCTAACTTTCTGGAACCTAGGGTCTTCATCTGAAATGGGGGTAACCGAATGTCCAAGTGCCAGCACAGTGTTTCACATATAGGAGGTGCTTGAATCTACTGCATATAAAAGTAGCTCAAACAAAACAGGTGTTTATATCTCTTCACATAAGAGTGCAGAGGCAGGCATTTCAGAACTGATACGGCAGCACTGCTACCTTCAGGGACCCAGGCTCCCCTACCCTAGAATGTGGATTCCACCTTTAGGATCTCCTCATGTACAAGGTGGTTATCAGAGCTCCATTCTGAGCAAGAAGAAGAGCAAAGGGGAGAACCTCCCAGCTGGATCAACTTGAAGCTTTAAGCAGCCTTCCTAGAAGCTCCACACAACCCTTCAACTTTCATCATATCGGCTTTCATATGCCTATGCCTTGGCTGCAGGAAGTCTAGACTATAGAGTTTTTTAGAGGAGCATATTTCCATACCAAATAAAACCAGGGCTTTGCTACGAAGAAGGAAGGGGAGAATGGACGTCGGATGGTCATTAAAGGGTGGTAACAGAGTACTCGACTAAGACTCGTTTTATCCCCTCTTTGGCAAGTCAGCACAGTTTAAAAGGAAAACATGTTTTGAAGTCAAACACATTTGGGTTCACACCCCACATCTGCCATTCATTCACTACATAAACTCATTCACCTTAAACACTCTGAGCTTCAGATTTATCACATATAGAACAAAGGCAGTAATGCTGACCGAACAGGCTGTAGAATACCTGACACGTGTACTCAGTAGATAAAGATCACCCCCCGACCCCTTCCAGTCCTCTCTCACCAACCTGGCAGAAGTGTAGAGCATCAGGTCTAAGTCCAGCTTGTCAGTCAAGTGTGTTCTTCCATCCTTGGGAGAGAGACACCAGAGTCAGGATCTTCTGAGTGAGTCAAAATCAAAGTCAGAGAGTCCAGGTCTGGCATCTGAAGAAGGAAGGCAGAGAAGGGGGATCAAGGTGTAAGTCAAGAGAATGCAAGCCAGAGAAAAAAGAACATAGCAAGAGACAGAGTCTAGAGACATTGTTGCCACTGGAGAAGCAGGATGTGACGTTCTGGGTGGGGGAACTCTAATTTTCAAATATCAAGGGGACACTATTAAGTAACAGATTATATTAAATAAAGCCTGGACTCTGTGTGAAATGGACCTGATGTTAAATACAATTCTTTGGTGTATGATCTGTCCAATACAAAAGCTCCCTGGTAGAGGGTTGAGGGGTCCAAACACAAAAGCATCTAATAGTGGTATCTAGGGGCTGGTAACCTTGAAGTCTGCAAACAGCATGAAAAATAAGCAATTAACTTCATGAATATCTTAGTCCCTGATATTTGATTGCAAGGAACAGAAACTCACACAAAGCAATTCAAATAAAAGAGAAGTTTATGGAAAGGATACAACTGGCAATTTCACGGCCACTTGAAACCAGAATGGACTTGAATGGTCTCTTTGGGAGCCCATGAGGCCTGGACCTTGTCAGCTAGGAAGGAGGCTGCTGCCTGGTCTTTCATTTCTGGTTCTCTCTGCCCCCTGCTTCATTTCCTGCCTCTATCAGCACATTGCCCTTCTCTGTTTACTCATAACTTGTGAACTCTTTCTTAACCTTAACAGTACACAGCATTTCATTGCAATGGTGATGACTCAGGCTCTTACTCCACAAGTCTCTTCCATTCAAGTGTCTACATCTAATAGCTACAATTTCCTAGTCTCTTAGTTAAACTCAACCTCTAGGTTGAAAATCTTAGCTCAACCAGCCTAGACTGTTTCCCGAGGCAGATGTCTAGTTCTAGTCTAATCAGCTGTGGCTAAAGGGTAGGACAGGGTCATATAGCTCTGTGGACAATCAAGCCTTCTTCTGTTCTCCTAAATTCATGATATGAGTAGACAAGAGTAAATTCAAGACTTAAAGTTATAGTTGCATAGCTAAGATGTGCCATCTACTACCACACTCCTACCACAGTCACCAGGACATGACCTTTGCTGTTATTTCCACTGCTATGACTCCCTCCAGCACTATAACAACCCATACCACAATCATTTCTACTATCACTCCATCCTCATCACCACCATTATCACCACCACCACCCTCCCCACCACAGTCCCTACCATAATCACTTGCCATGATTACAATCATACCACCCCCTCCATCATTAAAGCCATCTGCACCTTCACCTCTCTCATCACACAACCACTACTACCACTACTTCCATTACCACCATCACCACCACTTCTATCACCACCACCATCGTCATCCCCCACCAAAATTCCCACCAGCACCATTCCATTACCACCATTATTGCTGCCACTACCACCACCTCCATCACTGCCACTACCACCTACACGATTGCACCCAACCCCTACCACAATTATCATCACTATCACATTACTACCACCACTACCACTGCCTTCAACATTGTCATCACCACCATCATCACTATTTCTGCCACTGCCTCCATCACTACCACTATCTCTACCATCATCACTACCACTACCACCACTGCTATCGCCACCTGTAAAAACCTAGGCTGAAAACAGGATTATACTGTGGGTGACCTACTCTTAGCAGAAAGAGGAGGTGTAAATAGGATAGGTGCCTATTACTTTTCCAGCTACAGCAATGCCAGTAGTTCTCCATAGTCATCTAGTCCTGAAAACTGACAGGTGTCTTGTCCTCCATAGCCAATCAGTCATTAAGTAATATAGATTCTTATTTCTAATTTGCCATCTCTTCCTAATTTTCCTTTCTGCTGCCATCATCCCTCATTTCACAAATGGATGATTAACCTGTTTCCTAACTGGCTCTCTGCCTACAGTCTATCTCCCTCCAAAGCATATCTCACATCTTGCCAAATAAATCTTTTTAAAATATTGATTTCATTGCTTTTCTGCTCTGCTCAAAAAGCCAAATTTTCCCATCTAGAACTAAAACTCTAAATCCATATTACTTTTCAAGTCTTATTTCCCATGACTCTCCCCCTGGACCTCTGGGATCCTGCTAGGCTGACACACTCATTATTCTTCAAACCTAACGTGGTCAATGCACATCTCCACACTATTGTTCAAACCTGTCCTCTCTTTGGTCTGTCTTCTACAGTCCTCTATTTCTACATAAATTCTACTTATTTCTCAAAACTGGGCTTAAACCAAACATCCTCCATGGAATTTAAGGGATTCCTCTTAAGTAGATTAAAGGATTCCACTTCAGGATGACAGACTAAATTCCCATGATAGACTCTCCATCTCCTGAGTCCTTAGAAAAATGATGGTAAAGCAACAGAAAGGTATAAACCTATAACAACAAGTGAATAGAAGGATACTCATCAACAGACAAGAGATTTTAAAAAATTTCCAGATGATAGAAAGTAAATGCAGGGGCATCAGTGGCTTGAAGCAGAGCAGGGGAAACAGCAACTCTGAGGAAGCTGCAGGAATCCAAAAGCAGCAGAACCACAGAACCTCCGGACTCAGAGGGAACACACACAAGAGTGGAAATAAGAAGCAGAGCTGAAAACCAGGGAATGAGTGACAGGACTATAAACAAAATAGCAAACACCTCCTTCCTTGCACAAATCTCAAGCAGGCAGGCATTTATCCATAGCCAAAAAAGGGGGGGTATTTTTCTTTAAAAAAAAATTACAGTATAACTGGAGTGAACCAAGGCAACTCCTGGAGGTATTAGTGCCTAAAAGTAAAGCAGTCATCATCCTGGCTTTTGGAAGCAGAATAATTAGCTCCCCAACTGCTCGCCTGAAAGGCATGTCTGCCAGTAACAAGTCCATGCCCATGTACAGAGATTTGCCTGCCTAGTCCATACTCTTAAATATCAACAAACACTCAAAGGTTTCCAGACATTTTAGGGGAAAAAAGCAGTTTGAAACAGAAAGAACAAGGGAAACTGAACATGAACATAATTAAAGTTCAGTGATTTTAAGAAATAAATCTAATCAGCAGGCTCAGTGAGATTTGAAAAGCTGTTTAATCCACAAATCAAGAATAGGGGAAGGAGAGGACTTCCGGGAAGATGGCGGAAGAGTAAGACGCGGAGATCACCTTCCTCCCCACAGATACACCAGAAATACATCTACGCGTGGAACAACTCCTACGGAGCACCTACTGAACGCTGGCAGAAGACCTCAGACCTCCCAAAAGGCAAGGAACCCCCCACGTACCTGGTTAGGGCAAAAGAAAAAACTAAACAGAGACAAAAGGATAGGGACGGGTCCTGCACCAGCGGGAGAGAGCTGTGAAGGAGGAAAAGTGTCCACACACTAGGAAGCCCCTTCGCGGGTGGAGACTTCGGGAGGCGGAGTGGGGGAGCTTGGGAGCCGTGGAGGAGAGCACAGCAGCAGGGGTGCGGAGGGCAAAGCGGACAGATTCCAGCGCAGAGGATCGGGCCGACCGGAACTCGCCAGCCGAGAGGCTTGTCTGCTCGCCCGCCGGGGCGGGTGGGACTGGGAGCTGAGGCTCCGGCTTTTGTCGGAGCGCCGGGAGAGGACTGGTGTTGGCGGCGTGAACACAGCCTGCAGGGCGTTAGTGCACCGCGAGGGAGTCCGGGGAAAAGTCTGGACCTGCCGAAGAGGCAAGAGAATTTTAACGTCCCTCTTTGTTTCCTGGTGCACGAGGAGAGGGGATTAAGAACGCTGCTTGAGAGAGCTCCAGGGACGGGCGCTAGCCGCGGCTAGAAGTGCGGAGCCCAGACATGAGACGCTAGGGCCGCTGCTGCCGCCCCCAGGAGGCCTGTGTGCGAACACAGGTCACTAGCCACACGCCCTTCCGGGGAGCCTGTGCAGCCCGCCACTGCCGGGGTCCCGGGATCCAGGGACAACTCCCCCGGGAGAACGCACGGCGCGCCTCAGGCTGCAACGTCACGCCGGCCTCTGCCGCCGCAGGCCCGCCCCACACTCCGTGACCCTCCCTACCCCCCGGCCTGAGTGAGCCAGAGCCTCCGAATCAGCGGCTCCTTTAACCCCGTCATGTCTGAGCAAAGAACAGATGCCCTCCGGCGACCTACACGCACAGGCGGGGCCAAATCCAAAGCTGAGCCCCTGGGAACTGTGAGAACAAAGAAGAGAAAGGGAAATCTCTCCCAGCAGCCTCAGGAGCAGCGGATTAAAGCTCCACAATCAACTTGATATACCCTGCATCTGTGGAATACCTGAATAGACAACGAATCATCCCAAATTAAGAAGCCCTGTGGATGAAAGGCTCTTGGGGCTGCAGCCAGGAGTCAGTGCTGTGCCTCTGAGGTGGGAGAACCAACTTCAGGACACTGGTCCACAAGAGGCCTCCCAGCTGCACATAATATCAAACAGCAAAAATCTCCGAGAGACTCCATCTCAACGCCAGCACCCAGCTTCACTCAACGACCAGCAAGCCACAGGGCTGGACATCCTATGCCAAACAACTAGCAAGACAGGAACACAACCCCACCCATTAGCAGAGAGGCTGCCCAAAATCATAATAAGTCTACAGACACCCCAAAACACATCACCAGACGTGGACCTGCCCACCAGAAAGACAAGATCCAGCCTCATCCACCAGAACACAGGCCCTAGTCCCCTCCACCAGGAAGCCTACACAACCCACTGAACCAACCTTAGCCACTGGGGACAGACACAAAAAACAACAGGAACTACGAACCTTCAGCCTGCAAAAAAGGAGACCCCAAACACAGTAAGATAAGCAAAATGAAAAGACAGAAAAACACACCGCAGATGAAGGAGCAAGATAAAAACCCACCAGACCTAACAAATGAAGAGGAAATAGGCAGTCTACCTGAAAAAGAATTCAGAATAATGATAGTAAGGTTGATCCGAAATCTTGGAGACAGAATGGACAATAGAATGGACAAAATGCAAGAATCAGTTAACAAGGACCTAGAAGAACTAAAGATGAAACAAGCAATTATGAACAACACAATAAATGAAATTAAAAGTACTCTAGATGGGATCAATAGCAGAATAACTGAGGCAGAAGAACGGATAAGTGACCTGGAAGATAAAATAGTGGAAATAACCAATGCAGAGCAGAATAAAGAAAAAAGAATGAAAAGAACTGAGGACAGTCTCAGAGACCTCTGGGACAACATTAAACGCACCAACATTCGAATTATAGGGGTTCCAGAAGAAGAAGAGAAAAAGAAAGGGACTGAGAAAATATTTGAAGAGATTATAGTTGAAAACTTCCCTAATATGGGAAAGGAAATAGTTAATCAAGTCCAGGAAGCACAGAGAGTCCCATACAGGATAAATCCAAGGAGAAATACGCCAAGACACATATTAATCAAACTGTCAAAAATTAAATACAAAGAAAACATATTAAAAGCAGCAAGGGAAAAACAACAAATAACACACAAGGGAATCCCCATAAGGTTAACAGCTGATCTCTCAGCAGAAACCCTACAAGCCAGAAGGGAGTGGCAGGACATACTGAAAGTGATGAAGGAGAAAAACCTGCAGCCAAGACTACTCTACCCAGCAAGGATCTCATTCAGATTTGATGGAGAAATTAAAACCTTTACAGACAAGCAAAAGCTGAGAGAGTTCAGCACCACCAAACTAGCTTTACAACAAATGCTAAAGGATCTTCTCTAGGCAAGAAACACAAGAGAAGGAAAAGACCTATAATAACGAACCCAAAACAATTTAGAAAATGGGAATAGGAACATACATATCGATAATTACCTTAAATGTAAATGGACTAAATGCTCCCACCAAAAGACACAGATTAGCTGAATGGATACAAAAACAAGACCCTTATATATGCTGTCTACAAGAGACCCACTTCAGACCTAGAGACACATACAGACTGAAAGTAAGGGGATGGAAAAAGATATTCCATGCAAATGGAAACCAAAAGAAAGCTGGAGTAGCAATTCTCATATCAGACAAAATAGACTTTAAAATAAGGACTATTAAAAGAGACAAAGAAGGACACTACATAATGATCAAGGGATCGATCCAAGAAGAAGATATAACAATTGTAAATATTTATGCACCCAACATAGGAGCACCTCAATACATAAGGCAAATACTAACAGCCATAAAAGTGGAAATCGACAGTAACACATTCATAGTAGGGGACTTAAACACCCCACTTTCACCCATGGACAGATCATCCAAAATGAAAATAAATAAGGAAACACAAGCTTTAAATGATACATTAAACAAGATGGACTTAATTGATATTTATAGGACACTCCATCCAAAAACAACAGAATACACATTTTTCTCAAGTGCCCATGGAACATTCTCCAGGATAGATCATATCTTAGGTCACAAATCAAGCCTTGGTAAATTTAAGAAAATTGAAATTGTATCAAGTATCTTTTCTGACCACAACGCCATGAGACTAGATATCAATTACAGGAAAAGATCTGTAAAAAATACAAACACATGGAGGCTAAACAATACACTACTTAATAATGAAGTGATCACTGAAGAAATCAAAGAGGAAATCAAAAAATACCTAGAAACAAATGACAATGGTGACACAACGACCCAAAACCTGTGGGATGCAGCAAAAGCAGTTCTAAGGGGGAAGTTTATAGCAATACAAGCCCACCTTAAGAAGCAGGAAACATCTCGAATAAACAACCTATCCTTGCACCTCAAGCAATTAGAGAAAGAAGAACCAAAAAACCCCAAAGTTAGCAGGAGGAAAGAAATCATAAAAATCAGATCAGAAATAAATGAAAAAGAAATGAAGGAAACGATAGCAAAGATCAATAAAACTAAAAGCTGGTTCTTTGAAAGGATAAACAAAATTGATAAACCGTTAGCTAGACTCATCAAGAAAAAAAGGGAGAAGACTCAAATCAATAGAATTAGAAATGAAAAAGGAGAAGTAACAACTGACACTGCAGAAATACAAAAGATCATGAGAGATTACTACAAGCAACTCTATGCCAATAAAATGGACAACCTGGAAGAAATGGACAAATTCTTAGAAAGGCACAACCTGCCAAGACTGAATCAGGAAGAAATAGAAAATATGAACAGACCAATCACAAGCACTGAAATTGAAACTGTGATTAAAAATCTTCCAACAAGCAAAAGCCCAGGACCAGATGGCTTCACAGGCGAATTCTATCAAACATTTAGAGAAGAGCTATCACCTATCCTTCTCAGACTCTTCCAAAATATAGCAGAGGGAGGAACACTCCCCAACTCATTCTACGAGGCCACCATCACCCTGATACCAAAACCAGACAAGGATGTCACAAAGAAAGAGAACTACAGGCCAATATCACTGATGAACATAGATGCAAAGATCCTCAACAAAATACTAGCAAACAGAATCCAACAGCACATTAAACGGATCATACACCATGATCAAGTGGGGTTTATTCCAGGAATGCAAGGATTCTTCAATATACGCAAATCAATCAACGTGATACACCATATTAACAAATTGAAGGAGAAAAACCATATGATCATCTCAATAGATGCAGAGAAAGCTTTTGACAAAATTCAACACCCATTTATGATAAAAACCCTGCAGAAAGTAGGCATAGAGGGAACTTTCCTCAACATAATAAAGGCCATATATGACAAGCCCACAGCAAACATCATCCTCAATGGTGAAAAACTGAAAGCATTTCCACTAAGATCAGGAACAAGACAAGGTTGCCCACTCTCACCACTCTTATTCAACAGAGTTTTGGAAGTTTTAGCCACAGCAATCAGAGAAGAAAAGGAAATAAAAGGAATCCAAATCGGAAAAGAAGACGTAAAGCTGTCACTGTTTGCAGATGACATGATCCTATACATAGAGAACCCTAAAGATGCTACCAGAAAACTACTAGAGCTAATCAATGAATTTGGTAAAGTTGCAGGATACAAAATTAATGCACAGAAATCTCTGGCATTCCTATATACTAATGATGAAAAATCTGAAAGTGAAATCAAGAAAACACTCCCATTTACTATTGCAACAAAAAGAATAAAATACCTAGCAATAAACCTACCTAAGGAGACAAAAGACCTGTATGCAGAAAATTATAAGACACTGATGAAAGAAATTAAAGATGATACAAATAGATGGAGAGATATACCATGTTCTTGGATTGGAAGAATCAACATTGTGAAAATGACTCTACTACCCAAAGCAATCTACAGATTCAATGCAATCCCTATGAAACTACCACTGGCATTTTTCACAGAACTAGAACAAAAAATTTCACAATTTGTATGGAAACACAAAAGACCCCGAATAGCCAAAGCAATCTTGAGAACGAAAAATGGAGCTGGAGGAATCAGGCTTCCTGACTTCAGACTATACTACAAAGCTACAGTAATCAAGACAGTATGGTACTGGCACAAAAACAGAAATATAGATCAATGGAACAGGATAGAAAGCCCAGAGATAAACCCACGCACATATGGTCACCTTATCTTTGACAAAGGAGGCAGAAATGTACAGTGGAGAAAGGACAGCCTATTCAATAAGTGGTGCTGGGAAAACTGGACAGCTACATGTAAAAGTATGAGATTAGATCACTCCCTAACACCATACACAAAAATAAGCTCAAAATGGATTAAAGACCTAAATGTAAGGCCAGAAACTATCAAACTCTTAGAGGAAAACATAGGCAGAACACTCTATGACATAAATCACAGCAAGGTCCTTTTTGACCCACCTCCTAGAGAAATGGAAATAAAAACAAAAGTAAACAAATGGGACCTAATGAAACTTCAAAGCTTTTGCACAGCAAAGGAAACCATAAAGAAGACAAAAAGACAACCCTCAGAATGGGAGAAAATATTTGCAAATGAAGCAACTGACAAAGGATTAATCTCCAAAATTTACAAGCAGCTCATGCAGCTTAATAACAAAAAAACAAACAACCCAATCCAAAAATGGGCAGAAGCCCTAAATAGACATTTCTCCAAAGAAGATATACAGAGTGCCAACAAACACATGAAAGAATGCTCAACATCACTAATCATTAGAGAAATGCAAATCAAAACGACAATGAGATATCATCTCACACCAGTCAGAATGGCCATCATCAAAAAATCTAGAAACAACAAATGCTGGAGAGGGTGTGGAGAAAAGGGAACCCTCTTACACTGTTGGTGGGAATGTAAATTGATACAGCCACTGTGGAGAACAGTATGGAGGTTCCTTAAAAAGCTACAAATAGAACTACCATATGACCCAGCAATCCCACTACTGGGCATATACCCTGAGAAAACCATAATTCAAAAAGAGTCATGTACCAAAATGTTCATTGCAGCTCTATTTACAATAGCCCAGAGATGGAAACAACCTAAGTGTCCATCATCGGATGAATGGATAAAGAAGATGTGGCACATATATACAATGGAATATTACTCAGCCATAAAAAGAGATGAAATTGAGCTATTTGTAATGAGGTGGATAGACCTAGAGTCTGTCATACAGAGTGAAGTAAGTCAGAAAGAGAGAGACAAATACCGTATGCTAACACATATATATGGAATTTAAGAAAAAAAAAATGTCTTGAAAAACCTAGGGGTGAAACAGGAATAAAGACACAGACTTACTAGAGAATGGACTTGAGGCTATGGGGAGGGGAAGGGTAAACCGTGACAAAGCGATAAAGAGGCATGGACATATATACACTACTAAACGTAAGGTAGATAGCTAGTGGGAAGCAGCCGCATAGCACAGGGAGATCAGCTCGGTGCTTTGTGACCGCCTGGAGGGGTGGGATAGGGAGGGTGGGAGGGAGGGAGACGCAAGCGGGAAGAGATATGGGAACATATGTGTATATATAACTGATTCATTTTGTTGTGAAGCTGAAACTAACATACCATTGTAAAGCAATTATACTCCAATAAAGATGTTTAAAAAAAAAAATCAATAAGGTTTCAATTTAAAAAATAAACTGAAAACAAAATTTGAAAAAAAAAAGAAAAGAATAGGGGAAGGAATGATCAGGGTATAAGAAAGTAGTTTTGGAAATTAAAAAAATGATTGTGAAATAAAAATTCAATAAAAGCACTGGGGAAAAAGTCTAGAAAATCTCTCAGAGCATAAAAGTAAAAAGGCAAAGGGATGAAAAATATGAGGAATAAAGATTAGAGACGCAGAGCATGAAACCAGGAAGTCTAACATCCACTAAGAGAAGAGTGAAATGAAGAACAACAAATAAGTGCAGAGGAGATAATTATCAGAGAAATTTTCCAGACCTAAAGAGGAAAGTGAATTTCAAATTGAAAAGATCTACAAAATACAAAATGGAATGAATCAGAAAAAACTCACCCTTAACCTATCATTGTCAAAAATAGCTATTTTTCATTTATAAAGCCAGATAGGACCATATAACATTTGGTAAAATCTATGTATACATACATATACAACACTTAATATATGCAGTCAAATGTATCTTTAATAAAAATATACATAATACATGCCATCAATAAAAATAAAAACAAAGGTAATGGGGAAAGAAATGGAGGCTTAATATAATTTAATACTAATACAAATTATGCCTACAAATAACTCTATATTGGCTGTTTTGATATCTGGTAGAGTAAGTCCTCCAGCTTTGTTCTTCTTCGATTGTTTTGGCTATCTTTAGTTCTTTTCATTTCTTTATAAACTTTAAAATTAGCTTATAATTTCCACAAAGAAAGAATAAAAACAATGAGATTTTGCTTGGGATTGCACTGAATCTATAGATCGGTTTGGTAGGGAAAGAATACACATCTTCTAAAAATATTTAGTTTTCCAATCCACGAACATAGTACAGTTCCATTTATTTAGGTCTTCTCTAATTTCTTGCAATAATATTTTATAGTTTTCTGGGTAATAGCCCTGAATATCTCACATTAGACATATTTGTAGGTATTTGATGTTATTTTTATCCTATTGTAAATGATATATTTTTTAAATTTCATTTTCTAACAATCTATACAATTGATTTTCATAATAGTTTGAATATTGACATGTATATGCAGCCACCTTATTACGCTCACTGATTAATCCAAATCTATAGACTCTTTTGCATTTTCTATGCTCAGCAGTACAGCATCGGCTACTAATGATGCTCAGAATTGGGATTACTGTGTCAAAGGGTATGAATACATTTAAGGCTTTTGATTAATATTGCCAAAATACTGCCCCAAAATGTTGTTTATTATTCTTCAATCAGCAATAAATAAAAGTGCTGATTTCATCATTTTCCCATTAGTATCGAGAATTAAATTTAAAGTGTTTTTTTAATTAATTAATTTATTTTTGGCTGAGTTGGGTCTTTGTTGCTGTGCACAGGTTTTCTCTAGTTGCGGTGAGCGGAGGCTACTCTTCCTTGCAGCGCACGGGCTTCTCATTGTGGTGGCTTCTCTTGTGCAGCACAGGCTCTAGGCACACAGGCTCAGCAGTTGTGGCTCACAGGCTCTAGAGCACAGGCTCAGTAGTTGTGGCGCACAGGCTTAGTTGCTCCACGGCATGTGGAATCTTCCTGGACCAGGGCTTGAACCCATGTCCCCTGCACTGGCAGGTGGATTCTTAACCACCTGCGCCACCAGGGAAGTCCCGAGAATTATCTTTAAAAAACAATATAAAATCAGAGGATATTTTAAAATGAGACTTTTTTCTAGTGTGATCAGTGTTGGTCCTCAATTTTCGAAATTCCAAAGATCCAAGGGGTTCAGATGTGTGTAACACAAGAATATTTCCAAAGAGCTGGAAATTCAAAGACAATGTTATCAATTGGCTGTTTATATACACTGTTTATATAAGTTTTGTGCACTGTTATTTTCTGATAATATTAGTATATTAGCATTTTCCCAGATTATTATAGGCATTTTGTAAAGAAAAGTCATTGGCACTAATGGTATAATATTCCAACAGGTGAATATATAATATTGTACTTTGTCATTCCCATGTTGTTAGTCATTAAAGTTTACTCATTTTTTTTGTTATTATAAATAATGCTGCAATAGACCATAAGGCTGTTCCATTAATCTAGTTAATTTTCTTACACTAGATTGCCAAAAGGAGAATTACTGGGATAAAACGTGAATATTTTTAGGCTACTGATACATTGTCAAATTGCGCACAAATCACTTGAAAAGCATTTTTAGAAACATAAAGTAATATGGTTTGGGGGACAAGAAGGATGTGTTTTCATTTTTTTAAGAGGAATACAGAGGCAAATTTACAATGAAGGTAATGAAGCATGGACTGCAGGGCTCCTCACTTGCACAGGCTCCTTCCTAGGCCTTGGATGACCACTGGTAATGTGCTCGCATGGTCACATGTTGTTTGTTTTTTAAGTTGCTGAAGTAAGACATTTTAACCCAATTTGCAAGATTGCTGTATCTTTCCACTCTATCTGCTACTTCATCACACATCCCATCAGGTTGGTGGTTTCAAAATGTCATGTGCAAGCTTTCAAGCCTCACAAAACCTGCATCTGTCCCTAAATTTCTACTTAAGATCGGCAAGTTGAAAAATGCCGGTATCCATATACTAAACCCTATGGAGTTCATGTTCCCAAACAGAGCTGGTTTTGAGAAAAGCCAAGAGCTGTGCTCTGGGCCAGCTCTTGGATTCAAGAGCAGGATAAAAGCTCCTAAAACTCTATTTGTTGAAAGATGGCTTTCCTGGACAGATGGAAAAGAAGACTGCCAGAGGCTCAGCCTTCAAGAGGAAGAAAAAGTCTCCATCAGGATCCTTGCTCTGGATTCCAGGAACATGATCCAGTTCCTTTCGTCTGTGTGACTGTGCTCACAGCCCTCGGCACCATTCCAATGATCAGCCTGAAGGAAGGGCTCTCCAAAGCACCACGCCAGGGCCAGGCTTCAGAGGCACTGAGGGTGCCAAACAGAGATCAGAGAACTGCCCAAGAAGTGGCTGAGATACTCAAGACTAGGACATGGTCTCCTGGTGCCCACCAACTTCATCCTTCATTAGGGCCTTCATTAGGGAAAAGGAGTGAAAAGCGACAAAAAAATTGTATTCTCACATACAAAACTCTGTTCCCCCATCCAAAATCTTTTTGTTTTTCCCTTTACTCTTACAGGAAAGTAGGAATAGGGATTGACTGATTGAGGTTTCTTACAGGAAAGACTGACTGAGGAAGAAAAATAGATGATGGTAGGGACATTTAAGGCCCCTTAGAAGTGGAAGGCGGGGAGAGGCACTTCAAGCTGACTAAAGGGCAAGCATATGTCCTTGATTGGAGGGGGAGAGTCTCAGTTCTTAATATTCCCTTCTGTTGTTTTGGTTTGTCATCTGTACTGATGGGATAAGTCTCTCTCCTTCACAGAGTCCCATCTTTGCTATTGGAAATAAGGACCATAAAAGAGAGAGGAAAGGGGACTTCGCTGGTGGTCCTAGTGGTTAAGACTCCATGCTTCCAACGCAGGGAGTCTGGGTTCAATCCCTGGTCAGGGAGCTAGATCCTGCATGCCATAACTAACAGCCCACATGCCGCAACTAAAGATCCTTGAACGTGGCAACGAAGATCCCGTGTGCCACAACTAAGACCCGGTGCAGCCAAATAAATAAATAAATAAGTATTTTAAAAAAGAGAGAGAGGAGAGGATCTGAGTTTGAGAGGGAAGAGGAGTGAGGGAAAATAGAGGAGGCTTGGGAAAGAGACCACAGGGTGCAGCGAGAAAGTCATGACTTCTAGTTCTTGAATTTTGATTCATATATTAAAGCAAAAAGAGACTTCGAGTCTTTTAAGTCGTCTTTTAAGTCAGAATTTTGCATATACAACAATAATCAATACACAAATTAAAGCTTTCTGGGGGGCTGATTTCAAAACTCCATCTGAGAGCAGTCTCCCTTGTTTCCTGCAGTCTGCTCTGCCTGTGCTCCCAAGAGCTGGACTACAACACTCCAATGCCATGTCTGAGGCAGAATCTAACCCCAGACTTGAAGGATGCTAAATCTCTCCTAGTCCTTGGAATGTCATTACCATTACAGTTGAAAAACGAGGGCGATGAACAGTAGTGGCAGGTTTTTTCAAGTTTACATAAACACTGGCTGCAGGGAGAGGGCTGGAACACTGGAATCAAAGTATCCTTGTCACATCAGTGCTTTAAATCTCTAAGCAACTCCTTGAAGATCATCTGGCCTCTGTGAACACAGAAGCTGATAAAAGGCCCCTCTAAGCTCACTTATCTGCTCCCACAAGCACAGACTGTCCTAAAGTGGCATCCTGGGGAACCCAGCCACCCAGTGGTGCCTGGGAGGTGAGTTGGTCCCACACGACAGAGGCAGGCTTCTGGGACGTTCCTGCAGGTGTACTGGGCTCAAAAAAGACTCCAGACTGTGGTGTTCTTCCAGGTAAATTACACTTTAATCCCCTGCTAAGCCGTATTTGTTACATCTGGTCAAATAAACTCCCAGGGCTACCAAAGGGCTGCATGCTGCCTGTGGAGAGCAAGGAGAAAGAGGGGGAAAGGGTCTGTGTCCTTTGGCTAAAAGATCAGGGATCTATCACTTGAACAAAAGAAAAAGCTGGACCCAAGAGGTCTTCCCCAGGTCTTGCCCACCAGGGCACTCTCTGAAGCACTTTCACTTTTGAAAAGTAAATACTGATGTGAGCCCAGTATCCCCTGAGGGCCTTGCTTGGCCTCTAGCACTGCTCTTGAGCATGTTAAATCACGAAGACAAACATTAAAGAGGAGAAAAAGTTCCTTAGCCTCAAATCAGCAAGCAGCCAATGACCAGTAGCCATGTAGACAGTTCAAGTGAGTGATTTCAGCCAGCTAATCCAATTTTCCCTCCATTGGAGGCCACTTTAGACAAAAATAACCAATGTAAACTGCCTAGTACAGTGCCAAGCACATCATATTTCATCAAAAAATGTTGGTTCCTATTAAACGCATGCCCTGCGTTTCTTTGTGGGGCTGGCTCTTGAATAACGTAAGCTCAAAGGAAGTCATGACATACAGAGGATATGGGTCAAGATGCAAGATTTTATTCCCACTACTGAGATGGGAATTGTTAGATCAGTTACTAAAATTAATCTTGGGAAAATTTCTAACAATAGAAAAAAGTAAACATCATAAGCAACTTCTTTACGATGGTATGATGTGTGTTATTCTCAATGAAAAAACTGTGACTAATTTCTTTTAACTTTATTTTTTTATACAGCAGGTTATTAGTTATCTATTTTATACATATTAGTGTATATATGTCAATCCAAATCTCCCAGTTCATCCCACCACCACCCTCCCAGCCCACTTCCCACCATGGTGTCCATACGTTTGTTCTATACATCTGTGTCTCTATATATCTGCCTTGCAAACTGGTTCATCTGTACCATTTTTCTAGATTGCACATGTATGCATTAATATACAACATTTGTTTTTCTCTTTCTGACTTACTTCACTCTGTATGACAGTCTCTAGATCCATCCACATCTCTACAAGGGACCCAATTTCGTTCCACTTTATGGCTAATATACCATTGTATATATGTACCACAACTTCTTTATCCATTCGTCTGTCGATGGGCATTTAGGTTGCTTCCATGACCTGGCTATTGTAAATACTGCTGCAATGAAGATTGGGGTGCATGTGTCTTTTTGAATTATGGTTTTCTCTGGGTATATGCCCAGTAGTGGGATTGCTGGGTCATATGGTAATTCTAGTTTTAGTTTTCTAAGGAACCTCCATACTGTTCTCCATAGTGGCTGTATCAATTTACATTCCCATCAACAGTCCAAGAGGCTTCCCTTTTCTCCACACCCTCTCCAGGATTTGTTGTTTGTAGATTATCTGATGATGTCCATTCTAACCAGTGTGAGGTGACACCTCATGGTAGTTTTGATTTGCATTTCTCTAATAATTAGTGATGTTGAGCGGCTTTACATGTGCCTCTTGGCCATCTGTATGTCTTCATTAGAGAAATGTCTGTTAGGCTTTCTGCCCATTTTTTGATTAGGTGGGTTGTTTTTTTAATATTGAGCTGCAGGAGCTGTTTATATATTTTGGAGATTAATCCTTTGTCCATTGATTCGTTTGAAAATATTTTCTGCCATTCTGAGGGTTGTCTTTTCATCTTGTTTATAGCTTCCTTTGCTGTGCAAAACCTTTTAAGTTTCATTAGGTCCCATTTGTTTATTTTTGGTTTTACTCCCATTACTATAGGAAGTGGGTCAAAAAAGATCTTGCTGTGATTTATGTCAAAGAGTATTCTTCCTATGTTTTCCTCTAAGAGTTTTATAGCGTCTGGTCTTACATTTAGGTGTTTAATCCATTTTGAGTTTATCTTTGTGTATGGTGTTAGGCAGTGTTCTAAATTTTTACATGTAGCTTTTACATGTACAAGTTTTCCCACTACTACTTATTGAAGACACTGTCTTTTCTCCATTGTATATCCTTGCCTCCTTTGTCATAAATTAGTTGACCATAGGTGCCTGGGTTTACCTCTGGGCTTTCTATCCTATTGATCTATATTTTCGTTTTTGTGCCAGTACCATATTGTCTTGATTACTGTAGTTTTGTAGTATAGCCTGAAGTCAGGGAGTCTGATTCCTCCAGCTCCACTTTTTTCCCTCAAGATTGCTTTGGCTATTCGGGATCTTTTGTGTGTCCAGACAAATTTTAAGATTTTTTGTTCTAGGTCTGTAAAAAAATGCTATTGGGGGCTTCCCTGGTGGCGCAGTGGTTGAGAGTCTGCCTGCCAATGCAGGGGACACAGGTTCATGCCCCGGTCTGGGAGGATCCCACATGCCGCAGAGCAGCTGGGCCCGTGAGCCATGGCCACTGAGCCTGTGTGTCCAGAGCCTGTGCTCCGCAACGGAAGAGGCCACAGCAGTGAGAGGTCCGCGTACCGCAATTAAAAAAAAAAAATGCTATTGGTAATTTGATAGGGATTGCATTGAATCTGTAGATTGCTTTGGATAGTACAGTCATTTTCACAATATTAATTCTTCCAACCTAAGAACATGGTATATCTCTCGATCTGTTTGTGTCATCTTTGATTTCTTTCATCAGTGTCTTATAGTTTTCTGTGTACAGGACTTTTACCCCTTTACGTAGGTTTATTCCTAGCTGTTTTATTATTTTTGTTGCAATGGTGAATGGGATTGTTTCCTTAATTTCCCTTTCTGATCTTTCATTGTTAGTGTATAGGAATGCAAGACATTTCTGTGCATTAATTTTGTATCCTGCAATTTTACCAAATTCACTGATTAACTCTAGTAGTTTTCTGGTGGCATCTTTAGGATTCTCTATGTATAGTATGTCATCTGCAAACAGCGACAGGTTTACTTCTTCTTTTCCAATTTGGATTCCTTTTGTTTCTTTTTCTTCTCTGATTGCCATGGCTAGGACTTCCAAAACTATGCTGAATAATAGTGGTGAGAGTGGACATCCTTGTCTTGCTCCTGATCTTAGAGGAAATACTTTCCATTTTTCACCATTGAGAATGATGTTTGCTGTGGGTTTGTTATATATGGCCTTTATTATGTTCATATAGGTTCCCTCTATGCCCACTTTCTGGAGAGTTTTGATCATAAATGGGTGTTGAATTTTGTCAAAAACTTTTTCTGCATCTATTGAGATGATCATATGGTTCTTATTCTTCAATTTGTTAATATGGTGTTTCACATTGATTGATTTGCATATATTGAAGAATCCTCACATCCCTGGGATAAATCCCACTTGATCATGGTGTATGATCCTTTTAATGTGTTGTTGGATTCTGTTTGCTAGTATTTTGTTGAGGATTTTTGCATCTATATTCATCAGTGATATTGGTCTGTAATTTTCTTTTTTTCTAGTATCTCTGTCTGGTTTTGGTATCAGGGTGATGGTGGCCTCATAGAATGAGTTGGGGAGTGTTCCTTCCTCTGCAGTTTTTTGGAAGAGTTTGAGAAGAATGGTTGTTAGCTCTTCTCTAAATGTTTGATAGAATTCACCTGGGAAACCACCTGGTCCTGAACTTTTGTTTTTTGGAAGATTTTTAATCACAGTTTCAATGTCATACTTGTGCTTGGTCTGTTCATATTTTCTGTTTCATCCTGGTTCAGTCTCAGAAGGTTATATACCTTTCCAAGAATTTGTCCATTTCTTCCAGGTTGTCCATTTTATTGGCATAGAGTTGCTTGTAGTAGTCTCTTAGGATGCTTTGTATTTTTGCAGTGTCCATTGTAACTTCTCCTTTTTCATTTCTAATTTTATTGATTTGAGTCCTCTCCCTCTTTTTCTTGAAGAGTCTGGCTAAAGGTTCATCAATTTTGTTTATCTTCTCAAAGAACCAGCTTTTAGTTTTATTTATCCTTGCTATTGTTCTCTTTGTTTCTATTTAATTTATTTCTGCTTTGATCTTTATGATTCCTTTCCTTCTACTAACTTCAGGTTTTACTTGTTCTTCTTTCTCTAGTTCCTTTAGGTGTAAGGTTAGATTGTTTATTTGAGATTTTTCTTGTTTTTCAGGTAGGTTGTATTGCTATAAACTTCCCTCTTAGAACTGCTTTCCCTCTTAGAACTGCTTTTGCTGCACCCCATAGGTTTTGGATCACTGTTTTTTCATTGTCACTTGTCTCTAGGTATTTTTTGATTTCCTCTTTGATTTCTTCAGTGATCTTTTGGTTATTCAATAATGTATTTTTTAGCCTCCATGTGTTTCTGTTTTTTATGTTTTTTTCCCTGTAATTGATTTCTAATCTCATAGTGTTGTGGTCAGAAAAGATGCCTGATATGATTTCAATTTTCTTAAATTTACTGAGGCTTGATTTGTAACCCAAGATGTGATTTCTCCTGAAGATGTTCCATGTGCACTTGAGAAGAAAGTGTAATCTGCTGTTTTTGGATGGAATGTCATATAAATATCAACTAAATCTATCTGGCCTATTGTGTCATTTAAAGCTAGTGTTTCCTTATTAATTTTCTGGATGATCTGTCCATTGTTGTAAGTGAGGTGATAAAGTCCCCCACTATTATTGTGTTACTGTCGATTTCCTCTTTTATAGCTGTTAACAGTTGCCTTATGTATTGAGGTGATCCTATGGTGGGTGCATTTGTAATTGTTATATCTTCTTTTTGGATTGATCCCTTGATCATTATGTAGTGTCCTTCTTTGTCTCTTATAACATTCTTTATTTTATGTCTATTTTATCTGATATGAGTATTGCTACTCCAGCTTTTTTCTGATTTCCATTGCATGGAATATCTTTTTCCATCCCCTCACTTTCAGTCAGTATGTGTCCCTAGGTCTGAAGTGGGTCTCTTGTAGACAGCTTATATATGGTCTTGTTTTTGTATCCATTCAGCAAGCCTGTGTCTTTTGGTTGAAGCATTTAATCCATTCACATTTAAGGTAATTATCGCTATGTCTGTTCCTATGACCATTTTCTTAATTGTTTTGGGTTTGCTTTTGTAGGTCCTTTTCTTCTCTTGTGTTTCCCACTTAGAGAAGTTCCTTTAGCATTTGTTGTAGAGCTGGTTTGGTGGTGCTGAATTCTCTTAGCTTTTGCTTACCTGTAAAGCTTTTGATTTCTCTGTCGTATCTGAATGAGCTCCTTGCTGGGTAGAGCAATCTTGGTTGTAGGTTCTTCCCTTTCATCACTTTAAACATATTATGCCACTCCCTTCTGGCTTGTAGAGTTTCTTCTGAGAAATCAGCTGTTAACCTTATGGGAGTTCCCTTGTATGTTGTCGTTTTTCCCTTGTTGCTTTTAATAATTTTTCTCTCTTTTTAATTTTTGTCAATTTGATTACTATGTGTCTTGGCACGTTTCCCCTTGGTTTTATCCTGTATGGGACTCTGTGCACTTCCTGGTCTTGGGTGGCTATTTCCTTTCCCATGTTAGGGAAGTTTACGACTATAATCTCTTCAAATATTTTCTTGGGTCCTTTCTCTCTCTCTTCTTTCTGGGACCCCGAAAATGCAAATGTTGTTTTATTTAATGTTGTCCCAGAAGTCTCTTAGGCTGTCTTCATTTCTTTTCATTCTTTTTTCTTTATTCTGTTCTGCAGCAGTGAATTCCACCATTCTGTCTTCCAGGTCATTTATCCGTTCTTCTGCCTCAGTTATTCTGCTATTGATTCCTTCCAGTGTATTTCTCATTTCAGTTATTGTATTGCTCATCTCTGTTTGTTTGTTCTTTAATTCTTCTAGGTGTTTGTTAAACATTTCTCGCATTTTCTTGATCTTTGCCTCCATTCTTTTTCCGAGGTCCTGGATCATCTTCACTATCATTGTTCTGAATTCTTTTTCTGGAAGGTTGCCTATCTCCACTTCATTTAGTTGTTTTTCTGGGGTTTTAGCTTGTTCCTCCATCTGGTACACAGTCCTCTTCCTTTTTATTTTGTCTATCTTTCTGTGAATGTGGTTTTCGTTCCACAGGCTGCAGGATTGTAGTTCTTCTTGCTTCTGCTGTGTGCACTCTGGTCTCATCTCTGTACATTTCTTGACCAAATCCAGAATCAGCCATTTCTCAAACAGCTTTGATTCCTGTCAAAGATCATCTGCAAATCCAAATGATAACTATAATGTGAGGTTAAGAGCTCAGGCTCTGGATTTGAATGCCAGGTCTACCATTTACTTGCTGTGTGATCTTGGGCAAGTGAGTTCACCTCTCTGAGCCTGGTTTCTCATGTAGGACTTGACAAAACTGTAGCTGGTGTGATGAGCAGCGGTCAGAAGCACAGGCTTTGAGGACAGACAGATCTGGGGCCCTGCACTCTGGTTTCTTTCCAGAACTCTCAGAAATTCCTCAGGTCAAAGAGCAATCAGGGCAGCACCGCCTGCTGGAGAGGAAACCCATGTGTGAGGATGCCCTGCGAGACGGCACCATGGCACGCTATTGCACATGTGCACCACCCAGGGTCCACCCGTGCCTGTGACGAGTTTCTGATGACACTAGCAAAGCAAAATAAAGATGACATTAGGTTTGTCCAGGAATCTGAGATTATAACTTCACAGATTCCATTTTTGCATAGTGATACCTACTCTTGACTTTGAGTCTGGAATGATGTAAGGAGCCTTACTTTGACCATCTTCTCACCTAGTTTAAGAACTACACCAAACCATATCGATCATGTAGATTGCAAATACTCTTAAGCAAAGCAATCATTCTCATTTAACCTGATAAACTAATAAAAAAAGCAATGATCATAAAAACAATTTTGAACTGATTTGTCTAGTGAGAGTGGGCAAGCACTGACTCATTTGCTCACCAGCTGACTTACTCATTTAGTATGTTCTAGGAACTGTTTCAACTATTGAACAGAGATGAACAAGACCCAGTCTCTAACCCACTGTCCCCCACAACCATAAACACACACAGGCATACACATATAGGATCCTATAGTCAAAGGGGGTGACACTCATATAAAGGAAGAATCACAATACCAATCTGATAAATAGCAGAGACCTGCCAAAATGATCCAAGATCACAGGAGAAAATCCAGATTGTCAACCCATTCAATTAAAGAAGTCTTTGCAGAAAAGGTGAGCTTTCCGTTGGTCCTTAAAGCAGCCAATCTGGTTTGCATGTCTAAACACCCACCCAATTAGCTAACCAAGCAGACAAGAACATTACATACAGAGAGAAACTCACCTATTAGTGTCATGAGAATATGATGATAAAAAGAGAGAAAGGAAATGAAAGGAAGGAAAATCAGGAAAAAATGTACTGTTATTTTAAAAGTACCTTTTAAAGTGCACTAATGGCTGCCACTTCCTTGGAGATTCATCAGAAAGGAAAGAAGAATTTACTGATGGATAGAGGAATGGATAGATCTGAGATAAAGCAAACAGAGTTAACTGTAATTGTCCAAACTAAGTGAGTATATGGGTGTTTCCTGTACAATTCTTTCAACTTTTCTGTATGTTAAATTTTCTCATAATATAATGTTGGGGAAATGTTACCTTACATAAAGTTTTCCTGAATGATATGTGCAGTTTTAGATTTTATTTATCTTTCATTAATTGTCCGTTGCCATTTTAAGTAGCCAATGAAAAAATATTTTCAAAGGGCTTTATTCTAGTTTTTTCTCCTGTAATCCCCTACAGATTATTTAGGAGCACAGGGGCTAATTGATCTCTAGGGATCCATGAATCCTAGGATAAAATTCCTGCTTGAGGGATTTCATTTAGAAACTAAAAGATAATTTAAATTAGCATCTACATACTGGTGACGGATTACATTTGATTAGCCTGTAGAACCTTAACCGTGGATCAAAAATAGGTGAAGACTTCCATTTTAATATGGCAGGCTAAGTACACACATGTACCTCCTCTCTCTGCCAAAGTCTATTTGAAATGACACAAAATATGTAATTGAAAAATAAATTTATAACAACCTGGGGAACAGGAAATGATATCACCAGTAGACCATACGTTTGGGAGAATTTCTAGAAGTTAGAAAACTAATAAGATCAGATTGATAGAGAAACCAGTAGAATAAACTATACACAAAACAGGAAGGGGAAAAGGCTGCTGAGAAGAGAGTTGTTCACCCCAGGAGTTTTAGAATCTTCAAATGCAGAGAATACAAATCAAATCCTGGCCATGGGGCAATGCTCAGGACAATTAAGGGACTGCTAGATGAGCAGCTTGGTCTGTAGTCCCCATCCACTCCTGCATATGTACAGGGAGGCTAGGTGTTTGTCTCCAGGACAAAGCCTTGAGAATACTTTCCATGGTGGAAAGTCTGCCTTTAGGGGCTGTGGGAAGAGGGTGTCCTAACACTTTTTGAGTTTGGAAAGAGAGAAAAGTAGAACAGAGCTCCAGAAAATTCTCGTCCTACATAATGATCATGCAGGGAAGGTAAGTAGGATAAAAAGCGTTTTTCTAGGAATGAAAACACCAAAGTATTCTAGTATCAAGGTAAAAATCTTCCTTATTTTGATAAGTGTGTGGAACCCCAATTTGCCTCCCTCACCCACTCTAAAATGAAACATGCCTGTCAGCAGGCCCATCTACTCCTTATTCCTTCCAATCAGGGAGAAACCTATTATGAAAACAGATATGCACAAAAAAGGAAATCCATGCCAACCTCAAACACTCATCATCCAAGTCTTTCATTTATAAATTTAAATGAGCAATGAAAGATCACCAAACATCTGAGAAAAACCAAGGGTAGCAAAGAAAGAGTCAAGATGAACAGGCAGAAAGAACAATTCTGAAGAAAACGAAAGATATAATATTTGAAAGTGAACTTTAAAAGTTCTAATTAGCAACCTCCAAAATTTTCAGGAGGATGTTTTGCTCCTGAAGAACAAGGTACTGTAAGGTGCTATTTTTAAAGAAGAAATCAAAGAATAAGGAAACAACTGCTCAAAAGAAATGCATGAAATTTAAGTAATTAAAATGGACCACCCAAAGGCCAAATTAGAGATATGGAATACAAAGCAAAGAAATTTTCCATAAAATAGAACAATAAACAAAGAAATAAAAATATGACAAAGAAAGACTTAGAGGATATATTTAGAAGATCCGTTTAATATAAAATGAAGAAAGAGATAACAGACTGGAGAAGGGGAAACAATAAAAGAAACAATACAGGATAATTGAGATGAATAAAGACTTGGGACTTCACTATTGACTGCTGAGCAAAAATATTGAAAAAATATGTTTATCTAGACATATCCCCCCAAATTTCTTAACTCATCCTGAAAATAAAGGAATGAATTATTTACGAAGGAACTACCTTTTGACCACTGTCCAACTTTATTTTTCAACACAGGATGCTAGAAGAATATGACATTGTCACTTAATGTATATGGTAAAATAAATGTATCTTCAATTTTCAAAAATAAATGCAAGGAAATTCTTCATCAAAACAAAATGAACAAAGAGGAAGACTTGAGGTAAAAGGGTTGGTGATAAGCAAAGATAACTAAAAACAATGGCTAAAGGATTTTAATATGGTTGTGAACTTGAGGCAATTGTTAGGAAATATTGAGGCAAACTATGAAATCAAAAGTAAACAGTCTTAAACTAAAATTAAATATGATTTTAACTAAACAAAAATTTGTGGTGGTAGAGAGGAAAAGCAAAATAAACTTAAAAATATTATTCCATATGTACAGTATAGTCCATATGTACAGTATAGTCATATTTATTCAGAAAATCACACTTATTTATGCATCAATAAATCTGAAAGTGTAATATTCATTAAGAACATTTCCAGGGGTTGTAATGGACTTTCACTTTTACTGTTTAGACTTCCATTCTGCTGTAACTTTATAACAATTTGTGTTGCTTTTATAATTTAAGAAATTAATACATTTCCACAGATGTTCATAAAAATTTAAGAACAGTCATTAGAATAATAAAATAACGCTCACCAATGAAGATATACAGATGACAAAAAAAAGCATATGAAAAGATAATCCATATCATATGTCACTAGGGAAATGCAAATTAAAACAATAATGAGATACCAATACATACCTATTAGATGGCCAAAATCCAAAACACTGACAACACCAAATGTTGGCAAAGATGTGGAGTATCAGAAACTCTCCTTCATTGCTGATAGGGATGCAAAATGGCACAGCCACTTTGGAAGACAGTCTGGCAGTTTCTTACAAAACTAAGCATATGATCCAGCAGTTGTGCTTATTGGTAACTAAGCAGATGATGAAAACTGTTCACACAAAAACTCACATAAGAATATACAGCAGCTTTATTCATAATCACCTAGATGTGGAAAAAACCAAGATGTCCTTCAGTAGGTGAATGGATGAATAAACTGTGGTACATCTAGACAATGGATTATTATTCAGTGCCAACAAGAAATGAACTGTCAAGTCATGAAAAAACATGGAGGAAGCTTAAATGCATATTACTAAGTAAAAGAAGCCAATCTGAAAAGGCTACATACTGAATGATCTCAACTATATAATATTCTGGAAAAGGCAAAACTATGGAAACAGTACAAAGATCAGTGGTTGGCAGGGGTTAGAAGCAAGAAGAAAACAAAACTGAAATTATACC
The DNA here is from genome assembly GCF_011762595.2 of Tursiops truncatus. Taxonomy (NCBI): domain Eukaryota; kingdom Metazoa; phylum Chordata; class Mammalia; order Artiodactyla; family Delphinidae; genus Tursiops; species Tursiops truncatus. Next base: position 63,603,846 of record NC_047042.1, on the reverse strand, counting down.
TCTTCCCTCTGCCGTCACTGAATTGCCCTGGAGCCCGAGGGGAGGGTGGGCTCACTGAGGCTGCCAGCTCTGGAGGGGCCCCAGCAGCCAAAGCAGCGACAGTCCTGGGGACCGCAGGCCGGATCACTCATCCTGGGGTAAGCCAGCTGCCTTGTCATGAGGACACTCAAGCAACCCTAAGGAGAGATTCATCTGGCAAGGAACTGAGGCCTCCTAGCTACAGCCACATGACCAGGTGTCAGGGCTGTGCCTCTGAGGTGGGAGAGCCAAGTTCAGGACACTGGTCCACAAGAGACCTCCCAGCTCCACGTAATATCAAATGGCGAAAATCTCCCACAGATCTCCATCTCAATGCCAAGACCCAGCTCCACTCAACAACCAGCAAGCTACAGCGCTGGACGCCCTATGCCAAACAACTAGCAGGACAGAAGCATAACCCCATCCATTAGCAGAGAGGCTGTCTAAAGGCATAAAAAGGCCACAGACACTCCAAAACACACCAACAGACGTGGACCTGCCCACCCGAGAGACAAGATCCAGCCTCATCCACCAGAACACAGGCACTAGTCCCCTGTACCAGGAAGCCTACACAACCCACAGAACCAACCTTAGCCACTGGGAACAGACACAGAAAACAATGGGAACTGCGAACCTGCAGCCTGAGAAAAGGAGACCCCAAACACAGTAAGTTAAGCAAAATGAGAAGACAGAGAAACACACAGCAGATGAAGGAGCAAGATAAAAACCCACCAGACCTAACAAATGAAGAGGAAATAGGCAGTCTACCTGAAAAAGAATTCAGATTAATGATAGTAAAGATGATCCAAAATCTTGGAAATAGAATGGAGAAAATACAAGAAACGTTTAACAAGGACCTAGAAGAACTAAAGAGCAAACAAACAGTGATGAACAACACAATAAAAGAAATTAAAAATTCTCTAGAAGCGATCAATAGCAGAATAACTGAGGCAGAAGAACGGATAAATGACCTGGAAGATAAAATAGTGGAAATAACTACTGCAGAGCAGAATAAAGAAAAAAGAATGAAAACAATAAAGGACAGTCTCAGAGACCTCTGGGACAACATTAAACGAACCAACATTCGAATTATAGGGGTCCCAGAGGAAGAAGAGAAAAAGAAAGGGACTGAGAAAATATTTGAAGAGATTATAGTCAAAAACTTCCCTACTATGGAAGAGAAAATAGTTAATCAACTCCAGGAAGCACAGAGATTCCCATACAGGATAACTCCAAGGAGAAACACTCCAAGACACATATTAATCAAACTATCAAAAATTAAATACAAAGAAAAAATATTAAAAGCAGCAAGGGAAAAACAATAACACACAAGGGAATCCCCATAAGGTTAACAGCTGATCTTTCAGCAGAAACTCTTGCAAGCCAGAAGGGAGTGGCAGGACATATTTGAAGTGATGAAGGAGAAAAATCTACAACCAAGATTACTCTACCCAGCAAGGATTTCATTCACATTTGACAGAGAAATTAAAACCTTTACAGACAAACAAAAGCTAAGAGAATTCAGTACCACCAAACCAGCTTTACAACAAATGCTAAAGGAACTTCTCTAGACAGGAAACACAAGAGAAGGAAAAGACCTACAATAAAAAACCCAAAACAATTAAGAAAATGGTAATAGGAACATACATATCAATAATTACCTTAAATGTAAATGGATTAAAAGCTCCAACCAAAAGACACAGACTGGCTGAATGGATACAAAAACAAGACCTGTATATATGCTGCCTATAAGAGACCCACTTCAGTCCTAGGGACACATACAGACTGAAAGTGAGGGAATGGAAAAAGATATTCCATGCAAATGGAAATCAAAAGAAACCTGGAGAAGCAATTCTCATATCAGACAAAATAGACTTTAAAACAAACACTATTACAAGAGACAAAGAAGGACACTACATAATGATCAAGGGATCGATCCAAGCAGAAGATATAACAATTGTAAATATTTATGCACCCAACATAGGAGCACCTCATTACATAAGGCAAATACTAACAGCCATAAGAGGGGAAATCGACAGTAACACAATCATAGTAGGGGCTTTTACACCCCACTTTCACCCATGGACAGATCATCCAAAATGAAAATAAATAAGGAAACACAAGCTTTAAATGATACATTAAACAAGATGGACTTAATTGATATTTATAGGACATTCCATCCAAAAACAACAGAATACACAATGTTCTCAAGTGCTCAAGGAACATTCTCCAGGATAGATATCTTGGGTCACAAATCAAGCCTTGGTAAATTTAAGAAAATTGAAATCATATCAAGTATCTTTTCTGACCACAATGCTATGAGACTAGATATCAATTACAGGAAAAAGTCTGTAAAAATGCAAACACAAGGAGGCTAAACAATACAGTACTTAATAAGCAAGAGATCACTGAAGAAATCAAAGAGGAAATCAAAAAATACCTAGAAACAAATGACAATGAAAACACGACAACCCAAAACCTATAGGATGCAGCAAAAGCAGTTCTAAGAGGGAAGTATATAAGCAATACAATCCTAACTCAAGATACATCTCAAATAAACAACCTAACCTTACACCTAAAGCAATTAGAGAAAGATGAACAAAAAAACCCCAAAGTTAGCAGAGGAAAGAAATCATAAAGATCAGATCAGAAATAAATGAAAATGAAATGAAGGAAACTACAGCAAACATCAATAAAACTAAAAGCTGGTTCTTGAGAAGATAAATAAAATTGATAAACCATTAGCCAGACTCATCAAGAAAAAAAGGAAGAAGACTCAAATCAATAGAATTAGAAATGAAAAAGGAGAAGTAACAACTGACACTGCAGAAATACAAAGGATCATGAGAGATTACTACAAGCAATTATATGCCAATAAAATGGACAACGTGGAAGAAATGGACAAATTCTTAGAAATGCACAACCTTCTGAGACTGAACTAGGAAGAGATAGAAAATATGAACAGACCCATCACAAGCACTGAAATTGAAACTGTGATTAAAAATCATCCAACAAACTAAAGCCCAGGACCAGATGGCTTCACAGGCGAATTCTATCAAACATTTAGAGAAGAGCTAACACCTATCCTTCTCGAACTCTTCCAAAATATAGCAGAGGGAGGAACACTCCCAAACCTATTCTGTGAGGCCACCATCATCCTGATACCAAAACCAGACAAAGATGTTACAAAGAAAGAAAACTACAGGCCAATATCACTGATGCACAGAGATGGAGAAATCCTCAACAAAATAAGAGCAAACAGAATTCAACAGCACATTAATAGGATCATACACCATGATCAAGTGGGGTTTATCCCAGGAATGCAAGGATTCTTCAATATATGAAAATCAATCAATGGGATACACCAGATTAACAAACTGAAGGAGAAAAACCATATGATCATCTCAATAGATGCCGAGAAAGCTTTCGACAAATTCAGTACCCATTTATGACAAAAACCCTGCAGAAAGTAGGCATAGAGGGAACTTTCCTCAACATAAAAAAGGCCATATATGACAGACCCACAGCCAACATCGTCCTCAATGGTGAAAAACTGAAACCATTTCCACTAAGATCAGGAACAAGACAAAGTGGCCCAGTCTCACCACTATTATTCAACATAGTTTTGTAAGTTTTACCCCCAGCAATTAGAGAAGAAAAAGAAATAAAAGGAATCCAAATCGGAAAAGAAGAAGTAAAGCTGTCACTGTTTGCAGATGACATGATACTATACATAGAGAATCCTAAAGATGCTACCAGAAAACTACTAGAGCTAATCAATGAATTGGTAAAGTAGCAGGATACAAAATAATGCACAGAAATTACTAGCATTCCTACACACTAATGATGAAAAATCTGAAAGTGAAATTGAGAAAACACTCCCATTTACCATTGCAACAAGAAGAATAAAATACCTAGCAATAAACCTACCTAAGGAGACAAAAGACCTGTATGCAGAAAATTGTTTAACACACTGATGAAAGAAATTAAAGATAATACAAATAGATGGAGCGATATACCATGTTCCTGGATTGGAAGAATCAACCATGTGAAAATGACTCTACTACCCAAAGCAATCTACAGATTCAATGCATCCCTATCAAACTACGAATGGCATTTTTCACAGAACTAGAACAAAAAATTTCACAATTTGTATGGAAACACAAAAGACCCCAAACAGCCAAAGCGATCTTGAGAAAGAAAAACGGAGCTGGAGGAATCAGGCTCCCTGACTTCAGACTATACTACAAAGCTACAGTAATCAAGACAGTATGGTACTGGCACACAAACAGAAATATAGATCAATGGAACAGGATAGAAAGCCCAGAGATAAACCCACGCACATATGGTCACCTTATCTTTGACAAAGGAGGCAAGAATATACAGTGGAGAAAAGACAGCCTCTTCAATAAGTGGTGCTGGGAAAACTGGACAGCTACATGTAAAAGAATGAAATTAGAACACTCCCTAACACCATACACAAAAATAAACTCAAAATGGATTAAAGACCTAAACATAAGGCCAGACGCTATCAAACTCTTAGAGGAAAACATGGGCAGAACACTCTATGACATAAATCACAGTAAGATCCTTTTTGACCCACCTACTAGAGAAATGGAAATAAAAACAAAAATAAACAAATGGGACCTAATGAAACTTAAAAGCTTTTGCACAGCAAAGGAAACCATAAATAAGATGAAAAGACAACCCCCAGAATGGGAGAAAATATTTGCAAATGGAGCAACTGACAAAGGATTAATCTCCAAAAGTTACAAGCAGCTCATGCAGCTCAATATCAAAAAAACAAACAACCCAATCCAAAAATGGGCAGAAGACCTAAATAGACATTTCTCCAAAGAAGATATACAGATTGCCAACAAACACATGAAAAAATGCTCAACATCATTAATCATTAGAGAAATGCAAATCAAAAGTACAATGAGATATCATCTCACACCGGTCAGAACGGCCATCATCAAAAAATCTACAAATAATAAATGTTGGAGAGGGTGTGGAGAAAAGGGAACCCTCTTGCACTGTTGGTGGGAATGTAAATTGATACATCCACTATGGAGAACAGTATGTAGGTTCCTTAAAAAACTAAAAATAGAGCTACCATACGACCCAGCAATCCCACTACGGGGCATATACCCTGAAAACCGTAATTCAAAAAGAGTCATGTACCACAATGTTCATTGCAGCTCTATTTACAATAGCCAAGACATGGAAGCAACCTAAGTGTTCATCGACAGATGAATGGATAAAGAAGATGTGACACATATATACAATGGAGTATTACTCAGCCATTAAAAGAAACAAAATTGAGTTGTTTGTAGTGAGGTGGATGGACCTAGACTGTGTCATACAGAGTGAAGTAAGTCAGAAAGAGAGAAACAAATACCATATGGTAACACATATATATGGAATCTAAAAAAAA